>NW_027508799.1:8612500-9812500 GCF_051911475.1 Siphateles boraxobius
TATTTACTCCAATACCTAGATGAAAATAGAAATCAACTATGGAGTATGGGTTATTGTTGCATAGAATATGTAGTAGGGCTGTGCGATGTGGATTAAAAGTCATATATCGATATTTTTTCCGTGGTCGGATAATTTCATACGTCTATCATTAATGGCCCGCGGTAAATTCGCACTCCCACCGCTCACTCATACTACAAATCCCACAATGCACTGCAACAGCTGACACACAGGTCATAAAAACGAATTGGCGGCTCAAGGGCAGAAATGTATAGTAATTTAAAAGCAAAATAAACTATATCGATATTAACGATATCTCTTGCTGTATCGCGTTTGCAAATATGAAACGCACATGAAGTGTTGTCTGACACTACTCATAATGCTGAAGTAGGCCAAATTACACACATTTGTAATGTAACACTTAAATAATGCAGTGCCTTTGTCACTTTGGTTGTCATTAAATGTTTATTGTTTTATATTTTAGTTTTAAGATGCCAAGAGGGTCAACAATAACAACCTGCATGAGCTGCAAAGCAGCTATTGGTGTGGCCACCAAGACCTGCAAATATTGCCAGTCAGTACAGCCAAGAAAGCAAAGACTGGCAAAAAAACTCCAGAAATTTGAGGCCAGAAAGGAGACGTGGCTGAAAAACCAAAACAAAAACCAAACCACCTCTCATGTTATTGATGAGGCATCTGTCTTGGTATGTGTTTAGCGTCTGTAGTTATTATTTACATAATTACAGCCCACAATGTTTCAGACATTTAAGACATTTATAATTGCTTATATTTTTGTATATATTATATAATATATATCTTTATTTTCAGGTCGAAAAGTTAAACACATTGGGGTACAAGGCCATAGTCTTCATTGGAAAGAAAACAAAGAAGCAAAAAACCTGGTCCGCACAAGTCCTCCAGCCAAAATGGCAGCTGTCAGACCATTCTGAAAAATGCCTTGACAGGATGAAGGCTCTCTATGAAGTTTTAATTAATAGTAAGTGTGTGCGATTATTTAAAATCAACTTAAAGTCAACTTAAAAATAAATGTGGCACAGACACAGCAATTACAGTTGGGAATTGTCTTGGTAGCGCTGCCACAGGGCAAACCACAGTGGACCAAAAATAGCTATTCACCTGTTCATCAAATTTGGTCTTTGCTTTATCCAATAGGTTTTTCGGTAACACTTTAGAATAATGGTCCATCATTAATAGGTAACTATGCAGGAAGTAATGCAGGACTAATGAGTATTACTACATTAACACTTCAGCTACTAATATTAACTAATATAGAAACAAGCTTAACTAATCAGTAAGTAATATCAAATTTAGAAGATAGTTCCTTATTAGGTAATCAATAATTACTTAATGAGATAAGCCTCATAATTAACTGTTAACTAACTGTCTAATTATAAAGAACATTATCGTGTGTCTGAGACATAATCAGTCAAATTTTTTATTCTGAATGTAGTCATAAAATGCATCAATAAATACTCAAGGGTTACCTAGTCACTATGCAGGAACTACTAGTGATCTGGACCATTATTTTAAAGTGAAAAACTTATTTTTTTACTTTAAAATAATGGTCCTGGGGCCTCATTTATAAAACTTTGCGTAGGATTTGCGTCAGAAGTGGCGTACGGATGAAACATAGGACGTGCGTACGCACAGAAATATTCGGATTTATAAAACCGTGCGCACGCACATCCTACGCATTTTTCCCTTAATAAATCACAATCAATTCCAAATGTAGCGCAGCTTTTGCGGCTTCATGTCACGCCCATAATTGCCCATAAATAGTCCATGAAACGCCCACAAGTTAATATTCATCGATTGCGAAATCATGGCAAACACAGAGAGGAAATCAAAAAAACGTAACTTCACTTAATGTGAAGTAGAAGTTATTGTTGGCGAGGTGGAAAAGAGGAGAAAAATGTTGTTTGGAGGGCACAGTGTGGGCATTACTAATGCCAAAAAGCCACTTGAGTGGCAAAAGGTTGCAGACGCCGTAAATGCTGTAGCCTCACAACCTCGGACTGTGGCCGAAATAAAAAAGAAATGGTCAGACATTTGCCTCATTTGCCAGCAAGTTTTCTTGCCATCTGAAGATGCGTTCACTCCGAATCCTGCCATTTTCCACATCTTCTAAGAGCGCAAGATCAGCCATTGTGCGTCATTACGCATTGTGACGGGGCATTTTATTTCCATCCATTTAATTGCATCTGACAAGCTACAGATGTCGGTTATAATCTACTTGGAAATGGGAAATAGTTAAGCGCAAATGTAATTTCTAGCAGCTTTCTGAATGGGTGAGACATACGTCATACGTTATTTTATCTACAATAAAACAAACTAAAGGCATATGCATGAATATCATGATTCCGTAGCTGATGAAGACATTTTTACTATGAAAACAACTTTCCCCAGTGGACAAATAGTGGACAAATCTATCTATCTATCTATCTATCTATCTATCTATCTGACTGACTATCTGACTGACTATCTAATTGCATCTATATCTGATCCGCCAGACGGACACATTGGCGAGAATATCAGTTTTGTACATTATTTCGTTCTGTTTACCATCTTATTTATGAGGATGAATTGTATAACATGCCAATATTATTGCAGAACATATTTCACTTTTCTTTTTGCAAATATGTGTTAATTTGCATTTCTGTTGCAGATCGATCAAACGGGTGTTCGTGTAGGCTGTTAATTGTAAGACTTGCTTTGTGAAGTCTTCGTGTTATTTATGAGAGTATTGCCATTTATTTTACACAACGGTCTACAGTTTCACACACTTTCACGTGTTTCTTCCATCTGCCGACGGTGTCGCCATTTCTCATTTCACCCGTTTTTGTGCGTACGCCTGGGTCAGAGCTTGCGTGAAGGACCGCACATTTTCCCGTCAAGTTTGCTTTTTATAAATACCAATTATTGCGTAGAGAGCGGCGTACGCCTTCTTTTGTGCGTACGCAACGTTTATAAATGAGGCCCCAGATCACTAGTAGTCCTTGAAGAGTGACTAGGTAACCCTTGAGTTTTAGTGATGCATTTTATGACCACGTTGAGAGTAAAAAAAGACAATTGCTAACGTCTCAGACGCGTTAATGTTGTGATTAGTAATTCATTTAATTAGTTATTCTTTATAATTTGTCATAATTACCTATTAGTTCTTAATTATCTCATTAAGTAATTATTGATAACCTAATAATGAACTATCTCCTAAATTTGATATTACTTACTGATAAGTTAAGCTTGTTTCTATATTAGTTAATAGTAGTAGCTGAAGTGTTAATGTAGTACTACTCATTAGTCCTGCATTACTTCCTGCATAGTTACTTATTAATGACAGACCATTATTATAAAGTGTTATAAAGATTTTTCTTTTAGAGCTGCAACAATGAATTGATATTTGAGATTATTAATCAATTATACAATTAATCACCAACAACTTTGATAATTGATTAATAACAAATGCTCTGCTTTCAGAGTCTTACATTTGAATATATATATATATATATATATATATATTCATACATCATCTTTTAGATTATGAAAATAATCGTTATTTGCAGAGCCACATAGCTCACTGATTGTCTGCCATACATAGCAAAAGAGTCAACAGCAAGATGCATTGCTCAATTCAACTTCAAAAAACTATAAACACATACCTCACATGGGGTAATGAGATCGTACAATTTGCACCAGAGTACAAAATCACCCTCGCCTCAGTTCGATAGAGAGCATAGAGTCCATGTACTGGATGTTAACTTATGGAGCACAGTTACTGCTTGAAAAAAGGGGACATTTGTTCTTATTACAGGAGGTAAATAATTTCCTCTTTTTGTACCATTTGTACAGGTTGTACTAACCAGCAGTCCACCACAAGTCCTCCTCCCATCCAGTCCACCATCCAGCCCACCACCAGTCCTCTTTCCATCCAGTCCACCACCAGTCCTCCTCCCATCCAGCCCACCACCAGTCCTCCTCCCATCCAGTCCACCATCCAGCCCACCACCAGTCCTCTTTCCATACAGTCCAACACCAGTCCTCCTCCCATCCAGCCCACCATCCAGCCCACCACCAGTCCTCCTCCCATCCAGTCCACCATCCAGCCCACCACCAGTCCTCTTTCCATACAGTCCACCACCAGTCCTCCTCCCATCCAGCCCACCATCCAGCCCACCACCAGTCCTCCTCCCATCCAGTCCACCATCCAGCCCACCACCAGTCCTCTTTCCATCCAGTCCACCACCAGTCCTCCTCCCATCCAGCCCACCATCCAGCCCACCACCAGTCCTCCTCCCATCCAGCCCACCACCAGTCCTCCTCCCATCCAGTCCACCATCCAGCCCACCACCAGTCCTCTTTCCATACAGTCCACCACCAGTCCTCCTCCCATCCAGCCCACCATCCAGCCCACCACCAGTCCTCCTCCCATCCAGTCCACCATCCAGCCCACCACCAGTCCTCTTTCTATCCAGTCCACCACCAGTCCTCCTCCCATCCAGCCCACCACCAGTCCTCTTTCCATCCAGACCACCACCAGTCCTCCTCCCATCCAGCCCACCACCAGTCATCCTCCCATCCAGCCCACCACCAGTCCTCCTCCCATCCAGCCCACCATCCAGCCCACCACCAGTCATCCTCCCATCCAGCCCACCACCAGTCCTCCTCCCATCCAGTCCAACATCCAGCCCACCACCAGTCCTCTTTCCATCCAGCCCACCACCAGTCCTCCTCCTATCCAGCCCACCATCCAGCCCAACACCAGTCCTCCTCCCATCCAGCCCACCACAAGTCCTCTTTCCATCCAGCCCACCACCAGTCCTCCTCCCATCCAGCCCACCACCAGTCCTCTTTCCTTCCAGTCCACCACCAGTCCTCTTTCCATCCAGTCCACCACCAGTCCTCCCATCCAGTCCACCATCCAGTCCACCACCAGTCCTCCTCCCATCCAGTCCACCACCAGTCCTCCTCCCATCCAGTCCACCATCCAGTCCACCATTCAGTCCACCACCAGTCCTCCTCCCATCCAGTCCACCACCAGTCCTCCCATCCAGTCCACCATTCAGTCCACCACCAGTCCTCCTCCCATCCATTCCACCACCAGTCCTCCCGTCCAGTCCACCATTCAGTCCACCACCAGTCCTCCTCCCATCCAGTCCCTCATCCAGTCCACCATCCAGCCCACCACCAGTCCTCCTCCCACCCAGTCCCTCATCCAGCCCACCACCAGTCCTCCCACCATCCAGTCCACCATCCAGCCCACCACCAGTCCTCCCATCCTACCCATCACAGAACCACCTCAGCAGAAACACAGTAAGTTCTGCTGATATTTTCAAATAGCATATAAATCATGATTAAATTGCTAGTCATGTTTCTTTTTCATATGTTGTTTAATCAGGATATACATGATAACCATGTTAAACATTTAATATGTCTCTCCTTCTTAAACTGAAATAATACTCTAAATGAAGAAATGTATTTAAATTTGAAAAAAAATATATATATTCATAAGTGACTGATTAGTGTGAGGTGACTTTTGAGGTGTTATACCAGTAACTACTGTAATATGTAGGTCTGGATAACTTGCCTTTCAAATATTACTAAAGGGAAATATAACGTTTCAAAATTCTGACAGGATGATTGACAGATGTTGAAGCAAAAATGTTTGGCAAGTGAATTACTGAGGTGGTATCGGCCACAATGTGCAACCAGAACAGCTTCAATGTATGTAGGAACTGATGATGATGGAGAGCACTGTTGCACATCCAAAGTCTGCTGCAGGTGTTTGGTGCCTCATTCTTTGCTGTATAGAATTCACTTCAGTCTAAATTAGGCCCCTGAGGATCATACAAACCCCTATTCCAGTGATGTTCCTATATTCAATGAATATACAACGAAGACAAGATGTTTAATGTTCAAACTGAAAAGCTTTAATGTTTGTTTGCAAAGATAAACTCATTTTGAATGTCATGGAGCATGGGTATGCCATGGGCACTAACACAACCCTATGAGTTTTGAACTTAGCGCTGATAACAATCTGGGAGGTCAATTTCCTCTTTATTCCGAGGAACACGACGTCCATGATTTCCATAAAGTATTTTAAATGTGTACAGCACTCATAGCACTTTTAGTAGCAACAAACTGTGTTAACTGACAATCGTTTTCCAAGGTGTTCCTGAGCCCATGTTAATATACTTTATAGTTATAGATTCCCACCGTCACATAGCATCCCCAGAAGGCTCAGTCATTCACCACCAAGGATGACTTGCTTGTGAATGAATCCCGGGATGCCCCTTTAATGCCCAATCATGACACTCACGTGTTTTTAATGAACCTGTTCACCTGTGGAATGTTCCAAACATTCCCAGTATTTATCCTGTCCCAGGTTTTTAGGAGTATGTTGCAGGCCTCAAATTCAAAATGAGTTGATATTAACTAAAAAACTAAAGTTTTTCAGTTTAAAGATTAAATGTCTTGTCTTTGTCTTGTCTTGTCTTTGTAGAGTATTCAATTTAATATAGGTTGAAAATGATTTCCAAATCGTTGTATTATGTTTTTATGTTTTAGGAGTAGTGAGGAGTGGTGACCCTTTAATTAAAACTTTAAAATTAGAAATCATTTCATATTTAAATATTGAATATGGATTTTTTTTAAAACTAATCTCATAGCTTTATTTATGCAATTGTAAATGGAGTGTAAATATTAATGCCTCTTCTGATGCTGCTTCTGTGTCACCTCTGAACTGCAAAGATGGATTTTGATTGAATGATTTAATTTGACTGGTAACGGTGGTACTGTATAATTATTGTGTAATTAAGTATTATTGTATAAATAAGTATAATTACTGTATAATTTAATTTGAATAATTTGAATGTTAGTATTTGACATAAAAGGTGATGCAGAACTCTAAATAAGTTTAGAAAAAATGTCCATATATAGGTGAAAATGCCCCTGGAAATCAATTTAAGGTGGCAAATATTGCACGTTAATTAATAATTTCTGTCACTGCTGTGAACTGACCACTGCATAGAATATGAAAAATATGAATATCTTCGTGAGTCTGCTGTCAACAACAGGCCTAAACCAGCCATTGCACCAGCACAAAAACACAATCAGTAAAATATCATCTAATTATTATCAACAAAACGTTTAAAATATCGAGATATATTTTTGTCAATATTGCACACCCCTAATGTACGGTCTTAATTTTGATTTCTTCAAGTCTTAAAAAGGTCTTAAAAAGCCTTAAATTTGACTTTAAAAAGTGTGCAGGAACCCTGTGGTAGATGCATAGGGAGGGCATGGCCGCTTCTCCGGCTTGTGGTGAACCTGCTGAGCTTCACGTCTCAGTCAGTCACTGCAGACCGGAGCACGCAGACACACACTGTGACAGTGACAAACTTTCCAATGAGATTCTTGTCGCAAAAATTATGTTGGAAAAAGAATTCAAAAAGACTAATGATGATGAAAACGTAGAGTTTGTAGACCTCTCCACCATTTGCACATATCTACACGGGTATAAGAATGCCTTTCCTCAGCTCCATCGCATGTATGTGACCTCACTTGTGATTGGAATATCATCTGCATCATGCGAGAGCTCTTTCTCCACTTTGTCTCGTGTTCTTACCCCCTTCCGAAATTTAGTTATTCTGGCTCACGAGAAGGCCATAACAACAGGTCTAGATATGGACGCATTTGTTAGGACTTTTGCACAGAAAAGCAGACGACTGATGCTATAATGACTTATATAAGCCATGCTGTGTACAGAGCTAAAGAAATGAAAACAAAAAACAAAACAAAAAAGAAATAAAAAATATTGAAATAAAAAACGAAAGGACAGACAAGACAGACAGACAGAAAAAAAAAAGAGAAAAAAAATATATATAAATGAAGCCTCAACAGGGCACAAGCCAGTGTCCTATTTGTGCCGGTCCTAAGCCCGGGTAAATGCAGAGGGTAGTGTCAGGAAGGGCATCCAACATAAAACCTATAAGACAAATCAAATGCTGATAGCTGATAGCTTTGAGCTGGGCGATATAGGATTTTTTCATTTCACAATATATTTTTTCATTTCTGGCCATATTGATATATATCACAATATAAATCAAATCACTATATTTGTCAAATTTAAATGTTCTGTTAAATGACTTGCCCCCCCTGATATTCTACCTGCACCCCCTAGTGGGGCTGGCTGAATCCGGCCCTGGTATCTTGCTTTATTATTATTCATTATGAATTTCTTAAATAAACAAACTTCAACAACATAAGGGCTAGGGGTGGGGGAAAAAATCGATTCTTAGATGCATCGCGATGCGGACGTGGACGATTCTGAATCGATTCACAAATGTCAAAAATCGATTTTCAAAAAAAAAAATCTAAAAACTTTTTTTTAGATATGTAGCCTATTTATAATGACGTAATATTGACGGAACGCAAAAGACGGAACTCTGAAGCGCGGAAGTGCAGTGCCCGGACCGTCTGTCTGTGGCGTGCGCACATAACAGAGACGCGATGGCTGAGCGCGAAATCCAAACACCCTCCTCGTTAAAAGCTGACATGTGGAAATATTTTGGCTTCTATGAAGTTGAAGGGGGAAAGGAGCTGGACAAGAGCCACACTAGTTGTAAGCTTTGTAGAATAAAACTAAAATATTTCGGCAACACGACAAATATGAGAAGCCATATGACACGTTTCCACCCAGAGGAGGAAAAACACTCGGCTGTACCGGAGCCGTTTCTCTCTATGGCTCTGGGCTGTACCGGTGTTCAGACGATTTCTGCTGCCTTGTCGAAAAATGCTACCCAAACGCGAATCGATCATAGATAATGTTGATTCATTCTCTATTGTTTCCATAATGGTGTAAATCTCACAATATTATGACATTGTTATTTCATTTTAATCAGGGTAAGTGTATGGGGAGCATATTTGGATATTTTAAATGAACTAGCAATTATCACATTTGATATAACAAGTAAAAATGATATTATTATATGAACTAAAATTATAATAAAATTCGAAGTTAAGAGTACAGTATAATGTACTGTTTTTATTTTTAAAACGGTGTGAAAAGTAAAAATTATCATCAAATATTCATCTTTGACCTGTCAAAGTTTCCTACAAGTCTCCACAGCAAGGATAACCAGTAAGTAGCACATCTCAGTGGGTAGCATGAATCGTCAGAACAGCTGTTGTTGTTATATTATTAATTTACTACAAGTATGCTCATGCTGCTAGTTCAGGCACACATTTATTTCCCTGTTGGTTCTTTGCAATGTTAATAAAATATATTGTACGTTAATTCTTTATGTGGCATTACTTTGTACATTTAAAGCAAAGTATTTATATTCACACACACACAAAGATTCGTATAATCGCTTTAGAATCGAATCGCAGGCCTCTGAACCGTAATCGAATCGAATCGTGAGGTGCCTAGAGATTCCCACCCCTAAATGAGGTGTCCCGGTTTGCGACAGTAGAAACATTCTCTGCCTTCTTTAGCTTTTGGAACATTTTTCGAACGCCACTGATCTCTCAAGACAGCAGGAACATGCAAAACGTTTTCAGTCCGAGCAAGAGTAAAAACATTCTTATGCGTAAGTGCGAACTCATCCGCACAAACAGACGCCTGTGACACTGACGTCACCTTCTGCTCATTTAGATATACAACAATACGATCAGGAATACAACTTTTGAACACCTCTAACAAAACCAACTCACGGAGAGCATTAAAATCTGCTACTTTATTTGATGTGCACCACCGGTCAAACAACAAACTCTTCTCCCTAGCGTACTCAACGAACGTCTGATTTGAAACTTTTTTGTGATTCCTAAATCGCTGTCTATACGCCTCCAGTACGAGCTCATAAGCCCTCAAAATTGACGTTTTAATAACGTCATAATCTAAGCTATCCTGTAAAGATAGTGCAGCACATACTTCCTGAGCTTTTCCCGACAACTTACACTGAAGCAATAACGACCACACATCTCTAGGCCAGTTAAGCATAGAAGCAACTCGTTCGAATACATTAAATACATTATGAGTCAACCTCAGCCTCTCTGAACTGTGGAACAAGAGAAATGTGTTTACTCACATCAAACTTTGGACTCGCAGGCGCCGCGGCAGCACCCGGCTGCGCAGGTTGAGCAGCTGATCCAGGAAGTCTAGGTGGAACCGATGTCTCTCTGGCTATTCTCAGGTCTAACTCACGCAACTTTACTTGCGTATCCGCCTCTATTTCCAGACGACGGATGTGGAGTTGCAAATCTAACTGAGCTCTACGGTCCTCTACCCTCTCGCGCTCTTCCCGTTGGACTTTCGCCAAACGTACTTTGAGACGCGATTCATCTCCCGCTACAGACGGAGAAAAAGGTTCAAGGGGCGGCAAGACCGCTTTGGCTTCGGAACCCTCCGCCTCATCAGTCCCTTCGCTTCCTCCTCACCTAAAAGACCAGCTCCAGAACTCAGAATCTCCTCAGATTTATCAACCGGTTTCAACACCTCCAACTTCCTTAGCTGCTGTACTAACATTCTTCTAATGTCCCGCACAAGCTGCTGTCTAGTAACTCTAATTTTATAATGTTCGGCAACTCTCAATAAATCATCTTTCCTACATGTACTTAATTGTTCGACCGTTGGTGCATTCACAAAACTATCCAGATCAAAATCAGCCATTCTGACTAAACTTACCACCACAAACGCTAAAATCCACAGAAGCCTCTTAAGATCTTTCATTCAGACAATACCTCCTTCAAGGTTGCTGCCCCCAACCCACACACAAGCAACAGCGCTCACAAACTCATCCCAAGAAAATAAGATATCTGTTTAAAGGTATATCCCACCGCTGCAACCACCAAATGTTACGTGTTTAAAAGATGTTTAAAGGGATGATTACATAACATTTATGTGAGACACTGTTGCTGTGTGGGGATGCAAACAAGACAACCAAGAAACATCAATCAAACGTTAAGGAAAACGTTTATTTTCTGAGAATGAAAGATTCGAGACATGTTCAATTGAATTTGAATAAGTTCGTGAAAACAAAAAAAGTAATACACAAGAAAATTTAGACAAACAAGAGTGTCGCCAAATCATTGAAATAAGCAAAACATAACTGATATCTAATCTTATCCGTACCAGCTGAACTAACTGCCACCATAAAGAAAAATAGAAACAAAACCGAGATCTTCAGCGGGTACGCCGCCTTAATTAATCTATACTAAATAAAAAACAGAAGTACAATGGTGGCAAACACTCCACGCCTGCCTAACACAACAATGATTCCTACCTCCCGTCTTGTGTTTTCGCAATAGATTAAACTCAGTGCTCTAAATGTAATCAGATTAGCTAGGCATCTCTCAATGTTTATCAAAATCTCAGGTCAGGCAAAAGTGCTTACCTAAATCATCAACAATAAAATTATAAGCGTGAGTAGTGATAGTGGTTTCGACAACATGCTCAGAACGCGCAAGTTGGGTGAGATCTGGCGAGGATCTGTCTTCATGTTTGTGGATGGGCCTTTTGAATCCAAGACACAGCAGTGGATTGGTTGAACAGATGATGACGCCTCCACAATGACGACACGTGCCCGCAAACAGCCAATGCCCGATCACCACCTGAAAGCAATGAACGGAGACACAGAACAGAAACACACACAAATACATAGGGAACGTAACACACACACACACACACACACACACACACACACACACACACACACACACACACACACACTGTATGCATGGCATATTTTTTTTCTCTAAACTCACAAAACTATGACTGTAATGTTTGAATATGTCCAATCACATAAAAATCAAAACATAAAAAACATACTTAAAGGTCAAATATTTAATATAAGCTATGTAGCCTACTGTAATAAATCAAAAAATGACACTAATTCCTCATCAGATATTAAGGGAACATGTTAAGCTGAAATACTATCTTTTCTGATCAATGCTAATCATCTAGTCAGTATTTTCTATTTTCTTATTTTCTTTTTGAAATTTACATTCTGTGACGGAATTTATGTTTATGTTTTGGCCTGTGTGTTAATATCAACTGCCCAGTTTGACAGCCAGGACAGGTTGCCAGATATACCTGTAAAAACGTAAACCCAGTGTTGTAACATCAGTACAGCCTTGAAATCAGCAAACAAACGAACGGGATCACGGAGATAGATTCTACCTGCCCTAAAAATAAAAAATAAAAACAGAATGTTTCTAACAGTTGCATGACCAGAGACGTGACAAACCCCTGGTAAATATCAGAGATGTATTTGAAAGATGGAGACAGACGCATGGCTTATTTCCTCCTGAACAGGTAAGCATTAGCTTCAGGCTAATTTATCACGGCTACTAGGGACGAGCATTTTTTATCATTTCATTTAATTATATAGCCAGAGTACCCGAGTTGGTTACTTGCAACAACAATTGAGACACAGCCAGTAAAGTGAACCTGACTGGTCCTGGCTAACGCCAACCTGATAACGTTACCAGGGCTAGCAGCTTGTTTACAAAGTGTAGTTCAGCGGCCGGAGCCGACAAGTGAGTTATTTTAAGCCCATGAGTCTGAGGGGGGCTGTACATCGGGAAGAGAAGACTGAGTTTGCAATGTGTTTAGCGATTGTTGCCGTAATTCTAAGCCAAGTGTGTTCAGTCGGCAAATTAGTGGTATTTTTAGCGGTTCCTATTGTAATTCTAAGCCGAGGAAGTGTGCCTGCTTGGCGTGTGGAGAGGACGGCGAGGTTGTGGAGTTTTTGGCGGTTCTTACTGTAATTCTAAGCCGAAAAAGTGTGTCTGTCAGTTGGGTAACAGTTGGGCTTTTATGACTGTCAATATAGCCAGCATCAGAACGGTAGCTGGAGCTGACTGTGCAGCGAAGTAATGTCTGGCTTTGTGAGACTAGCGTCTTGCAACATTGTTATGGATGCTGCCGCGGTCTCAGCCTGACAACCTCCGTGAACTTCTGGTGAATCCCGTGAGTCTGTGGAGGAGGGGGCGGGGGAGACTCTCTCCACTATTTTGAATTTGAATTAAACACTAGCTGTCATTAGTACTCATTAATTTTTACCTTTTAGGTAATTTCTCTAAGGTATTCCCCAAGTATCTATCCCATTATGTTGTAAAAAAGCTAATGCTAGCTAGAAAGAGCTAAACAGACAAAATTGACAAAAAAAAAAAGGGTTTAAAACTTGTTCCTTGTTGTTTAAGGCAAGTTTCACCAGCATTTTTCCCCGTAAAAGTGAAGCCATTTTGACAGTTCCTTAGAAGTTTTATAGCATACAAAATTGTTTTATAGCATACATTTACAGTATGCTATAAAACCTGACTCATGCCACACAAAGTCAAACTGCAGTATCATAGTGAAACCAGGGCAGACTGCAGTACGGGCAGATACTGCATTCTGCCTTGGTTTCACTCTACTTTTCTATACAATACTGCAACTAAAAATGTAAATTTATATAAGCAATTTATTAGGAAGCCATATGAAATGTTAACGGATTGTAGAGCAGATCCTGCACTTTTTATTTGTGCAAAAAAAATTTTTTGGCAAAATTTAAGATACTGCTCTTAGCCTTTGTAGGGCAGAGTTGATCAAATCCATAATTTCTTGGTTGGAGAGCAGTGCTGCGAGAGTCTCTCAAAGTACAAGACAGTAGACTAGACTGTTTTTGTCAGCCTCGTTACCCGCTGTGAGTTTGTTTGTTTGCGTTTGTTTGTTTGCGCAAATACGGTTTGAACGTTGGTTGTTGGTCGTAGAGCGAGACACCGCTTCACTGCTGCTCGCCCTGCGATCGACTGCTTTTGTCAGCCTCGTTACCCGCTGTGAGTCTGTTTGTTTGCGTTTGTTTGTTTGCGCAAATACGGTTTGAACATTGATTGTTGGTCGTAGAGCGAGACACCGCTTCACTGCTGCTCGCCCTGCGATCGACTGCTTTTGTCAGCCTCGTTGCCTGCTGTGAGTTTGTTTGTTTTCCCGTCTATCCTGCGTCTATATTACACCCATACCACTAAAAAGACGGTTATACCCAAGACTTGAGTCATAAATTAGTATAAATATTAATAGCATCACTGGTTGCATCATTGCTAACTTACTGTCCATCTGTTAAAATGGCGAATATATCAGGTGTATGTTATCTACCTCTTGGTGCAGATGAGAACAAATCTGAATTGCTTGCGGTGCAGTCTGAATTAGAAGCTGTAGAAAAGCAGATCCGTGACCTTCTAGAGAGACAAGCTGAGCTGAGAGACCGGCGTTTAGCTCTTGAAACATCACGCGCTGATGCACACGGATCAGTGATTAACGTTAGTAACCCGCTGACGCTGACCTCGTCTACTCCGTGCGTTTCTCAGCATTGGTCCCGAGCGTCCAGGTCACGATCAGCCATGATTTCATTCACTCCGGCTCCAACACACCACCACGAAGCCTGGGTGGTTCCGCGGAAGCCGCGAGCCAGGACAAGAATCTTTTCGCCCCTCCCGGTTTTCGAGATCTCCACTCAGAACCGCTTCTCCCCTCTTCGCGAAACGGAACGCGATGCTGTGATCATCGGCGATTCCACCGTCCGACACGTCCACGCTACGTTAGGTAAAAGTAAGGTGCACAGTCACTGCTTTCCTGGTGCTCGTGTTCTCGATATCACTGCGCGGGTAACTGAGATCTTGAACGGTGACGAGCGCGTCGGAGCTGTTGTGCTGCATGCGGGAGCTAACGACACTAGGCTGCGACAGACGGAGGTTCTGAAGAAAGACTTCAGGAGCCTTATCGATACGGTACGCAGCACATCGCCTGAAACATCGATTATTGTGTCTGGACCGCTTCCTACGTACCGACGAGGGCATGAAAAGTTCAGTAGATTATTCGCGCTAAATGAATGGTTATTGTCATGGTGCAATGAGCAGAAATTGATTTTTGTAAATAATTGGAATCTGTTTTGGGAGCGACCAAGGCTCTTCCGCGCTGATGGCTTACACCCAAGTAGAATCGGGGCAGATCTTCTGTCGGATAACATCTCCAAGATGTTAAATACCATTTGACTAGTAACCAAAAATCCAAATCACAGTCTCTACTGCACCAATTTAATTGATATTAATACTAGTGTAGAACATTGCATAGAAACTGTGTCTATTCCTCGTTTACTAAGATCAAATAATAAATCTACTGCAGGATCTAGAAAAAATCTAATTGTTATTAAAACAAAAAATCTCGCTATTAGTGAACAAAAACAATTTCTAAAGCTAGGTCTTCTAAACATTAGATCGCTCACACCTAAGGCGGTTATTGTAAATGAAATGGTCACAGATAATAATTTCGATGTTCTGTGCCTTACTGAAACCTGGCTTAAACCAAATGATTATTTCGGTCTAAATGAGTCTACTCCGCCAGGATACTGTTATAAGCATGAGCCCCGTCTGATCGGTCGTGGCGGCGGTGTTGCAACAATCTACAGAGATATCCTTAATGTTACTCAGAAAACTCGTCATAGGTTTAATTCGTTTGAAGTGCTTGTGCTAAATGTTACGCTCTTAGATGTAAGAAAAAAAATCCCTATTATCTCTAGCATTGGCTACCGTATATAGACCTCCAGGGCCTTACGCCAATTTCCTAAAAGAGTTTGCTGACTTTCTATCAGATCTTTTGGTCAACGTCGATAAAGCATTAATTGTTGGAGATTTTAACATACACGTAGATAATTTAAATGATGCGTTAGGGGCTGCGTTTACAGATTTATTAAACTCCTTCGGGGTCAAGCAAAACGTCACCGGACCAACTCATCGTCTTAATCATACACTCGATTTAATTATATCATATGGAACCGATCCAACCGATATAGATATCATTCCACAAAGTGATGATGTCACTGACCACTACTTGGTAACTTGCATATTACGCACTGCTGTAATATGTCATGCTGCGCCACGTTATCGACCAGGTAGAACAATTCGTCCATCCACCATAGATCATTTCTCAAATAGCTTATCTGATCTGTCCCAGCTGCTGCCTGAACCCAAACAAACAGATGAATTAGACGAACTAACTAGCACTATGAGCAACATTCTCTCTAGAACATTGGATATTGTTGCACCCATTAGATTAAAAAAGGTCAGAGAAAAAAGTATAGCACCATGGTACAATAATACTACGTATGTTTTAAAGAGAGAAACCCGTAATTTAGAGCGTAAATGGAAAAAAACTAATTTAGAGGTCTTTAGAATCGCGTGGAAAGACAGTATGTCACTTTATAAAAAGGCACTTAAAACGGCCAGGGCTGAGCACCTCAGCAAATTAATAGAAAACAACCGAAATAATCCAAGGTTTTTATTTAATACCGTGGCTAGACTAACAAATAAACAGACGTCGTCTGAACAAAATACCTCGTTACAGTTTAGTAGTAATGATTTCATGAACTTCTTCACCGAGAAAATTGAAAGCATCAGAATCAAAATCGTAAACGTTCGATCTTTGCTCGCGCCTTATAATTCGGACGCAATTATTACCCCGCAAGAACAATTACAATGCTTTACAACCATAGAACAAAAAGAGTTAAATAAACTTATCACTTCATCTAAAACAACAACATGTTTATTAGATCCTATACCAACTGAACTACTGAAAGAAGTGTTACCTGTAGTGGAAGAGCCTCTTCTCAATATTATTAACTCATCTTTATCTTTAGGTCATGTTCCAAGAACGTTCAAGCTGGCAGTTATAAAACCTCTTATTAAGAAACCACAATTAGATCCAAATAACCTAGCAAATTACAGACCCATTTCGAATCTTCCATTTATGTCAAAAATATTAGAAAAAGTTGTGTCCGCTCAACTCGGCTCTTTCTTGCAAGAAAACGACATCTATGAAAAGTTTCAGTCTGGATTCAGGCCACATCATAGCACTGAAACTGCGCTTGTTAGAATCACAAATGATTTACTTTTAGCTTCGGACCAAGGCTGTATCTCAGTACTAGTTTTACTTGATCTTAGTGCTGCGTTCGATACTATAGATCACACAATACTCTTAGATCGACTGCAAAATTACACTGGTGTTCAAGGACAAGCATTAAGCTGGTTCAGGTCATACTTATCTGACCGCTACCATTTCGTCTACTTAAATGGAGAAAAATCGATTATAACTTCGGCAAACTATGGAGTGCCGCAGGGATCTGTGTTAGGCCCTTTATTATTCTCAATATATATGCTGCCACTTGGTAATATTCTAAGGAAACATGGAATTAGTTTCCATTGTTATGCTGATGACACTCAAATATATATTTCCTCACGGCCAGATGAATACGCTAAATTATCCAAATTGACAGATTGTGTTAAAGATATAAAAGATTGGATGACGCATAATTTTCTTTTATTAAATCCAGACAAGACAGAGGTAATACTTATCGGTTCTAAAAACCGTCCACAAAACCTTTCACAGCACGACTTTAACATAGTAGGATGCCCTGTTACTCTATCCGCTACAGTAAAAGACCTGGGTGTTACATTAGACTGCAACCTGTCTTTTGAAAAGCATATTTCATATGTTACAAAAACAGCCTTTTTCCACCTTAGAAACATTGCTAAGTTACGTAATATGCTATCAGTCTCTGATGCAGAAAAGTTAGTTCATGCATTCATGACCTCGAGACTAGATTACTGTAATGCTTTATTAGCTGGTTGTCCTGCATCTTCAATAAACAAGCTACAGTTAGTCCAAAATGCAGCCGCTAGAGTTCTTACTAGATTAAGAAAATATGATCATATAACACCGATTTTATCATCACTTCATTGGTTACCTATAAAGTTCCGTATTAATTACAAGGTATTGCTTTTGACTTATAAAGCTCTAAATGGTTTAGCTCCAGTCTATTTAACGGATCTTCTATCGCCTTACAATCCATCGCGCTCTTTAAGATCACTAGATTCGAGGTTTCTGGTCATTCCTAGGATATCCAGATCCACCAAAGGAGGCAGAGCATTTTCACATTTAGCTCCGAAGCTCTGGAATAGCCTTCCTGATATTGTTCGTTGCTCAGACTCGCTCTCCCAGTTTAAAACTAGACTGAAGACGCATCTATTTAGCCAGGCATTCATATAAATTTTTTATCTTACAGTTACTGTAAATTCGGCCTCTAGTTCATAAACGCCAGAGGAGAACTGGCCCCCGACTGAGCCTGGGTTCTCCCAAGGTTTTTTTTCTCCATTGGGTCACCTGATGGGGTGTTAGGACACCATTAGGTCACTGGATGGAGTTTTTCGGTTCCTTGCCACTGTTGCCTTTGGCTTGCTCAGTTGGGGATATTCAAATTAATTAACCAATCATACCATTGATCAGCTCTACCAAACTTGGATGTCTTTTTTCCAGTAATAAACAAACATTAAGTTGTTTTGATTGATACTGTGAAGCAGCTTTGATACAATCTGTATTGTGAAAAGCGCTATATAAATATATTTGACTTGACTTGACTTGACTTGACTAGACGTGACGAAAGAAGCAAAGCAGGAGAGGTCAGGGGAGGGAGAGGGAGAGAAAATGCGACCGCCTTTGTTGAGAGCCAAGAGGGATGAAAAGCCCCCAAAGGTAGCATATACAGCGAAAAAAGTCATAGAGCAAGAATCGATCCCTGCGGGACACCTCTAGACAGAGGTAGTTTTGTTGAAAAGCAGTTCCCCATGCTCACTAAAAAAGATCTGTCGGTGAGGTAGGATTTAAACCACTTCAGGACATTTTCCTTTAAACCAACCCAATATTCTAACCGATTCATTAAAATCTCATGGTCCACCATATCAAAAGCTGTGCTGAGATCTAGTGAGATCAAGATAACATTTTCTCCATTACCCAAGGATAGAAAAATGTCATTTAGTACCTTGACTAACACTTTCTCTGTACTATGATATGACTTAAATCCTGATTGAAGAGGTTCCACTATTGAATTTAATGTAATATAAGTTTGCAGCTGTTTACAAACCACTTTTTCTAAAACCTAGGTTAAGAAGGGTAAATTTGATATCTGTCTGAATATTTGGGGATCGTCAGTTGCCATGTTTGGCCTCTTTAGAAGTGGGGTAACTGTGGTGTGCTTAAAATCAGCAGGGCAAAGGCACAGCTGTCGATAAACTGTCAAACGTCTGCTTAAAAAGATGAGGAGGCATGACATCGCCTTTAGAAGAAGATGGTTTGAGATGTGCGACTAAATTCACTAATGCTGGAAGTGTAATAAGTTTAAACTCTCTCCATTCTGTACTACAGGTCGAATTTAGGCTTGGCTGCACAGTTTTTGTCAGTCGCGGTATTTTTGCCTGCAAATCGACGATTTTCCCATTAAAAATCGTAAGTCTTTGCACTTTAAAATATCAGGATCCGGATACCTATTTTGAGGAGGATTAATAATAGAATTTATAGTTGTAAATAGTATTTTAGGGTCATTTGCATTATAAGAAATGATCTCAAGAGTAATATTTGTAGGGTCTCAGCTCAGGTGAGGGGAATGTATAATCAATAATTCATAATTCATAATCAATAACTGATCATACTGTCACGAAATGAAACTCAGAAGCAAGTGAAAGTGAACTCAGTTTATTAATAGAAGATGTAGAGGTAGTGAACAGTCCAGGTGAGACAGGCTAGCAGCGCAGGAACTCCGATGGTCAGATGAATCCGGTGCGTGAAGTGATGAGGAGCGCTGAACAAACACGACAAATCCAGATAACATCCACAGGAACACGAACAGGAACAAAGAAGGTATGAGACTGGAAAGCAGAGGGATCAACAACCTCTGACGCATCGACCTCTACCACGAACTGACGTTACAGATCAGGGGTTATCAGGATTGGGGCTGAAACGAAGCAGCCTTTCAGTTTGGTAAACACCGCCTCAGCTGTGTCTAACCACCTGAACATCGTTCTGGGAGAGGTCAAGGGAGTCAGAGGTGTGGCTAGTTGGCTGAAGTTGCGAATGATACGCTGGTAGAAATTGGCGAACCCCAGAAACCTCAGTAGGGCCTTATGGGAATCTGGCCTTGTCCAATCCACCACAGCCTTGATCTTCTCAGGATCCATGCGCATTCCCTCAACCGACACGATGTATCCTAGAAAAGGCACAGACTGTGCATGAAAAGCGCATTTCTCCGCCTTGAAAAAAAGCCCATTCTCTAGCAACCTCTGAAGTACTTGTCGGACGTGCTGCACATGTTCCTGGAGAGAAGAAGAAAAAATCAATGTCATCCAGGTAGACATATATGAACTGATCGATCATGTCTCGCAGCAGCACGTCATTGACAAGTGCCTGGAAGACCGCTGGGGAGTTGGAAAGGCCGAACGGCATGACCAAGTATTCAAAGTGCCCCCTGGGGGTGTTAAAAGCGGTCTTCCATTCATCCCCCTCCCTGATGCGGACCAAATGATAAGCCTTTCGTAAATCCAATTTCGTGAAGATAGATGCTCCCTGCAACCTCTCGAAAGCTGAAGACATCAACGGCAAAGGATAAGTATTCTTTACCGTGATGCTGTTCAGCCCCCGGTAATCAATGCAAGGTCGCAGAGATCCATCCTTCTTCCCCACAAAAAAGAATCCCGCCCCCGCTGGAGAAGAGGAAAGGCAGTTGAACTCAGTTGCTAGAGCTTCAGAAATATATTTCTCCATGGCCTCCCTCTCTGGAACAGAGAGTGAATATAACTTGCTTTTAGGCGGAGACGTACCTGGCAATAACTCTATGGCACAGTCATAGGGACGATGAGGAGGGAGAGAAGCAGCCCGAGACTTACTGAACACCTCCTTCTTGGAACCTGCATCTTTGTGATCCTGAGGATGATCGAGACAACTCGAGGAAAAGGGGACTGAAGTCCACGACAGACTTTTCAAGATCAAGCCCCTGTACAACGACATCGTCTCGGCATGCAAAATGTATTTCCATCCAGACAGACAGCTAGCAGTGGATGAGAGGATGGTGGCTTCAAGGGCGCAAATCAGCATCAAGCAGGACATGAAAGACAAGCCGACCAAGTGGGGCTACAAACTCTACGTGCTGGCTGATTCTGCCTGTCGTTACACATGGAAGTTCTTCGTCTATGAAGGCAAGCCTTCCCTGGCCACTGGAAAAGGGCTCAGTTATGATTCTGTCATGCAGCTCCTGGATCTGTCACTTCTCGGCAAAGGCTACCAGCTTTTTATGGACAATTTCTACACAAGGCCATGCCTTTTTATGGACTTGCTCTCCCAGAAGACTCTGGCGTGTGGCACAATACGCACCAACCGGCGGGGCTTCCCCAAAACCAAGGCAAATGACATTAGCCGCAGAGCCCAAAGGGGAACCATTCGATGGCTCCGAGACGGGAAGCTTGTCTTTGTAAAGTGGATGGACACACAAGAGGTGACAATGTGTTCAACAATGCACAAGGCATATGACGGTGATGAGGTCCTCAGGCGTGTCAAGAATTCCGAGGGTGTATGGGAAAGGCACAGAGTCCCGATTCCAGCGGCAGTGAAAGACTACAACAAATATATGGGAGGTGTGGACCTGTCAGATGCCCTCATTGGGTACTATAATGTCCTGCACAAAAAGATGAAATGATACAAGACTTTTTTTTTTCATTTTGTTGACATTGCGGTGGTGAACGGTTTTCTTGTTTATCAGCACCTCTGCAAATCTCAGAACAAAATTCCTCTCAGCCAGAAGGAATTCAGAGAGAGACTTGTGTCTGAGCTGGCCACATCTCATGCCCCAGAGCCATTCACATTTCATGCCCCAGAGCCATCCACATCTCATGCCGCAGAGCCATCTGCATCGGCCACAGCAGCAGGTGAGCAGTGTTGTCCGGAGAACTTTGGGTCAGATGCCGCAAGTGGGAGGAGAGTTCAAAGTAAAGACTCCTATGTACTGTATGAAGTGCAATGTACCCTTGTGCTTGGTGCTATCTAGAAACTGTTTCAGAAAATGGCACACTGATGGACACTCAAGTATATAATGTCTTGGTGTGTTGTTTATTATATCTGTGTGTAATAAAATACAAGAACTGCAAATTTCTCATACCTCGCTCATTTTTCTAATATATTACATAACATGGGTTACGTTAGGTGATTAATTGTTTATTCTCTTGTCAAGTGTAACATGGTAAAAATAGTATTTTTCAGATAATAAGCCTATTTTTGCACTTTGAATAATTTGGGTTTATGGAGTAAACGTGGAGACTTCAGAGATGACATTGCCTCACTTCAATTAAAGCTCAATAACTTTTGTTAAGAAGGTGATAGAAGGATATATTTTTTCTCTATTCACAGCCACATAGAGGATTCAAAAGAAACCTTTGGCAGGGAAATGCACCAAACATGTCCTAAATTACAGACTCTCAAATAATAAATTAATAAAAAAATAAACAATATCTGACTTTTTATCATAGTTTATCATAACATTGTGAATAAATACAATACAATAAATGCAATATTCCACCACTGTGTTAAGGTTTAGAGTGTTTTCTGTAAAATGAGACCATTTTCATCCATTTACTCCAATGTATATGGTTAGGGCGCTCTTTTAAATTCAGATATGCCCAATTCTTTTAGCAATCAAAATGGAGACTGTAAAAGTACACTTGGAGACACCAGTGACTCCTTTCAGTTAAATATCAATAACTTTTTTTTAGAAGGTGATATCAAGAAAATTATTTTTGTCCATGTTTACTGCTCCATAGAGGATCCAATAGAAACTGGCAGAAGAGCTATAGGCAAAACAGGTCCAAAATTACAGATTTTCAAATTAAAAGATAATTAAAATATATATAAAAATATGACTTTTTATGTGTGTTTATCATAAAATTGTGAATAAATACAAAACAATATATGCAATATTCCACCACTGTGTTAAAGGTTAGAGTGTTTTCTGTAAAATGAGACCATTTTTATCCATTTACTCCAATGTATGTGGGTAGGACGCTCTTTTAAATTCAGATATGCCAAATTATCAAAAAAATTCAAAATATGTTGCAGAGTTAGAGTGGTTTTAAAGCAGGGATAAACAGCTCTAAACACATTTAGATTTTGATGGAAATAAATAGGCTACTTGCATTATAGAACTTTGTGTCACTGAAACAAGGCTGCGTTGGTGTGTGGTCCTCGTGCGTTCTTGAGCTGGAAGGGTTCTGGAGCTCGTTTCGCTCGCAGGAAATTCAAAACTAATTGACAGTACGTTTTCTTGAAAGCTATAAGGAAGAGTTTGTTTCCCTTGTAGGACCGGACTTCTACCAAACACGAAAAAGCAAGCGAGAGTGAAAATAAAAGACTGAGATAAACGCAAAACGAAAAGTAAAACGAGAGAACAAGAAGACAAGACAAAAAGCGCCAAGAAGACAAGACAAAAAGCACCAAGAAGACAAGACAAAAAGCACAGATGCTCCAGCGTCAACATCCTTTAAGGAAGATAGTCCACACCTCTTTCGGAGCGACCTGACCAATGACATTCAGCAATCTTTGGCGGGAGAAGATCTCTTTCCCTTTCGTTGTCACTCCGAGTTACGTCGGATGACGACGAATGGGGTTTCGCTTAGAACACCTATCGACTTCGAGTATTACAAAACGAGCCAATGGCAAAGAAATGCCATGGGTCTGCGGAATTTGCATAGCGTATCTCCGCCTTACCTCGTGGGTATAAAAGGAGGACGGCGGCAACAGGCAGATATGTTTTCGCTTCGGAGCCAAGAGTATTTCTTCACTCCACAGTCATCTCTGACTTCGCTCTACGAGACGAGCTTCTCTCTCCGGTGTTGGTGTGACGGCGATCTGCAGCGAGCTCACAGTGCCTGCTGATCTGTGCAGTAATCTGCCAGTGTGTGTGTGTCTCCCTGTGCGCTTCAACATCGCGGAGTTTTTTCTCTCCTCTCATAAAAGAGCTCGCACGCGGCACGTCTTTTTAAAGACGGCTCGCCCGTGCATTTCTGGTTGCAGCGGACTGGTATCGGACTCTGATGGGCAGGAGCGCTGTCTAGTGTGTTTGATCATGCTTGAACAGCGCTCGTGGGTGACTCATGTTCTCGCAAGGGAACGTGATCATCGCGTCATATATAGGTCGAGACTCGGTGAACTCGCAAGAGTGAGAGTCCCCTCATCCACCCCCGATCTTCGGCTGGTGGCCAGGGTGACCTGAGGGTTACGGTCTGGAACAAGGCGCCGACTATGTGTCCGTGACCCCAGCCCCCCTCTTCAATGACGGTGCCCGCTAGTGAACTGCTGATTCCCGCGAGTCTACCCTCTGGTGGCCCGTGTGTTTCAGTTGAAGCTACAGAGGAAGATGCCATGTCTGTTGCAGCATCACTAGGTGGGCTTGAGTCTTCTGGAAGTGAGGGCTCGTCACAGCTGCCACCTTCCGGTGTGCATACGGCTGTGCCTGAGTCTGATCCGGAGATGACGGCCATGCTTTCCTGGGACGATTGGTTTTGGGTAAGGCCACCGACCCTCGTCCGCGGCAAACCCCAATACCTCTCTCCCCGGACGTGCATGATGAGATCTCGAAGTCCTAGAAGACCCCCTTGTCTTCTCAGGACCGCTCGCTGATCTCATCCGCCTTTCCTCCCCTCGATGGGGCCGCTGCCCTTGGGTACACTGGGGTTCCCCCGGCTGAACGCTCTGTTGCGATGCTATGTGTCCTCAGAGTGCTTCTTCTCGGCGCAATCCTAAGCACCCGCCCGTGGCCTGTAGTTTTTCGTCTACGCTTGTGGCGAGATCCTATAGTGCCACGGGACTGGCAGCCGCCTCACTGCATGCCATGGTCATTCTGCTGGTCCACCTGACCCAGATGCTCATGGACCTGCACGAGGGCGGGACTGACCCAGGGCTCTTCACTGAGCTGCGCGCCGTCACTGACCTTGCTCTCCGAGCGACGAAAGTGGCCGTACGCTCCCTGGGTCAGGTGATGCTCACCATTCTGTGGCTGAACCTGTCTGATGTGCTGGATGTCGCGGACCCGTCTGTCCGACATTCCCATATCCCAGGTCGGCCTCTCCGGTGGTGCGGTTGAGGGCTTGACCAACAGCTCTCAGCCGCTCATGAGCAGACTGACGTCGATTCTGTCCCGACGGCCCCGCCGTCCGCCCAGGTCCCTCGGTCTGCCCGCCGCTCGTTCACCCGGGCCGGCTCTGGGGGCCGCGGGCGGACGCCACAGCCCCTCTCCAGCCCCGCCCCCCGCTACACGCCGGGTTAAGCGGCGCTCCTGAGACGGGCTCCTCGGGGATGGAGCAGACTGAGGTTGACTCTGTCCCGAACAGCCCTGGCGTCCGCTCAGGTCCCTCGGTCTGCCCACCGCCGTGGGCGCCCCTCCGCGGCTCCCACCCCGCCCGCTCAGCCGGGCCGGCTCTGGAGGCCGCGGTCGGACGCCAAAACAGTCCTCTCCAGCCCCGCCCCCCGCTACACGCCGGGTTAAGCGGCGCTCTTGGGATGGGCTCCTCAGAGATGGGCCTCAGTTCTTTCCAGGAGCTGGTAGCAGGACCACTCCTTTCCCCGGGGGCCGGGGAAGAATCCTTATTCTCCAAAGAACTGATTCTCCCGTCTCTGAGCACAGAGAGTTCGGACGTCACAGAGCGCCGCCCACATGCCGTGCTCTCCTCGTCCCCCTCTGTCCCGGAGGTGGTTGACACGGCGTGCCGTCCACGACCGCTTCGCCCCTGTCCCCCTCTGTCGCCAGACCCTTGACAGAGCAGGCCCCCGTGGAACGCTGGTCCTTCCCTGGCCTCCTCTGTCAGGGTGCGGTTTTGACCTTGCCCCCACACCGGGCCGCTATGCCGTCCACGTCTGGGCCGGTCATTCCGCTTCGCTGCACCACCGGGGGGACGTCTGTGGTTCTCGACGCCGCTGGCACAGTTGGGAGCCTGCCTAGAGCTTCCCTTCTGTTCCGCTGGGTCGCGCGAACCATCGGCTCGGCTATGCGATTCAGTTCGCACGGTCTCCTCCCCACTTCAGGGGAGTCCGCTCCACTTTGGTCGATGGCTATGCCCTATCATGAGAGCAGAGGTTGCTACCCTACTGGCGAAGGGTGCGATTGAGACTGGCCCTCCAGCTGAAAGGAGGTCCAGGGGTACAGCCCCTACCTCATTGTCCCGGAGAAGTCTGGTGGGTTACGGCCAATCCTGGTCCGAACCGCTCCCTTCACAGGCTGCCGTTCAAGATGCTCCTGGCCAAACGCATTTCTGGATGTGTGCGGCCACAGGATTGGTTTGCAGCGATCGACCTGAAGAACGCCTACCCTTATGTCTCCGTTCACCCTCGACTCAGACCATACCTACAGTTTGCTGTCAGGGCGCGCGCATATCAGTACGCTGTTTTCCCATTCGGGCTAGCCCTGTCTCTTCGCGCCGTCACAAGGTTGTTGAGGCTGCCTTTGTTCCTCCATGGGAACACCGGGTTCGCATCCTGAACTATCTCGGTGACTGGCTGTCTTAAGCTCACTCCTGAGACCAGGTTTGCGAATACAGGGACCCAGTGCTCCGGCACCTAGCTCGTCTGGGCCGGGGAAGGAGTAAACTTTGCCCCGTGCAGAGGAGCTCTTTTCTCGGTATGGACTTGGTCGCCTTCTCCACTCAGCCATTGCTGACTTGCCTGAGACTATCAAGCGCAAGAGTGCGGTTCCACTGAAGTTTCTTCAGAGGCTCCTGGGGCATATGGCATCTGCAGCCGCGGTTCGCCGCTCAGATTGCTTCAAATGAGACCGCTTCAGCTTTGGCTCCACGACCGAGTCCCGAGGTGGGCATGGCAACACGGCACCCTCCGAGTACCAGTTACTCCGACCTGCCGTCAGACCTTCACCCCGTGGTCGAACCTCAGTTTTCTACGGGCCGGAGTGCCCCTGGAACGAGCTTCGCGGCATATTGTTGTAACGACAGATGCCTCCTCCACGGGCTGGGGTGCCATGTGCAATGGACGTGCTGCCGCGGGCTCCTGGACAGGACCCAGACGCCTCTGGCACGTCAATTGCCTCGAGTTGCTGGCCGTACGTCTTGCTTTGCGCCGCTTCCGGGCCGTGCTCAAGAACCAACACGTACTAGTCCGTTCAGACTATACCGCCTCTGTAGCGTACATCAACCATCAAGGTGGTCTACGCTCCCGCCGTATGTCGCGACTCGCCCGCCACCTCCTCATATGGAGTCAGAAGCATCTGAGGTCGCTTCATGCCATTTATATCCCCGGAGCCCTGAACTGTGCAGCCGACGAGCTCTCACGGCTTCAGCCCCTCCCGGGAGATTGGCGACTCCATCCCCAGTCGGTTCAGCTGATTTGGGACCAGTTCGGGGACGCACAGATAGATCTGTTTGCCTCCCACGACTCGACCCATTGCGCCCAGTTTTATTCCCTGACCGAGGGCACGCTCGGCACGGATGCTCTGGCGCACAGCTGGCCGCAGGGCCGCAAGTATGCGTTTCCCCCAGTGAGCCTTCTTGCGCAGACCTTGCGCAAGGTCAGGGAGGACGCGGAGCAGGTCATTCTGATCGCGCCGTACTGGCCCGCCCAGACCTGGTTCTCCGAACTAGTACTCCTCGCGACAGCACCTCCCTGGCCGATCCCTCTGAGGAAGAACCTTCTTCCTCAGGGACGGGGCCACCTATGGCACCCTCGTCCCGATCTCTGGAACCTCCACGTGTGGCTCCTCGATGGGACGAGGCAGGTTTGAGTACCCTACCACCAGCGGTGGTGGCTACCATCACTTCCGCTAGGGCGTCGTCCACGTGACACGTCTATGCGTTGAAGTGGAACCTCTTCGTCAGCTGGTGCTCTTCTCACCGAGAAGACCCCCGGAGATGCTCGATCAGCGTTGTGCCTTCCTTCCTTCAACAGGGGCTGGAGCGAAGGCTGTCTCCCTCCACCCTGAAGGTCTACGTTGCCGCTATTGCCGCACACCATGACCTCATCGAAGGTAAGTCGGTGGGGAAGCACGACCTGGTTATCAGGTTCCTGAGAGGAGCGAGGAGACTAAATCCGCCCCCCTCCTCTCGTTCCCTCTTCGGACCTCTCAGTGGTTCTAACTGCCCTGAAGAGAGCTCCATTTGAGCCCCTGCAATCAGTCGAGCTTAAATTCCTGTCTATGAAGACAGCGCTCCTGGTTGCACTGGCCTCCATCAAGAGGGTAGGGGACCTGCACGCATTCTCCGTTGACGAAGCATGCCTGGAGTCCGGGCCGGCTTACTCTCACGTGATCCTGAGACCCCGGCCTGGATACGTGCCCAAGGTTCCTACCACTCCCTTCCGGGACCAGGTGGTGAACCTGCAAGCGCTGCCCCTGGAGGAGGCAGACCCAGCCTTGCACTGCTCTGTCCAGTACGCGCTCTCCGCGCCTATGTAGACAGGACGCAGTGTTTCAGGACCTCAGACCAGCTCTTTGTCTGTTATGGTGGGAAGCTGAAGGGAAAGGCTCTCTCAAAGCAAAGGTTGTCTCACTGGATAGTGGACGCCATTGCTTTGGCATACCAGCAGCAAGGTCGACCGTGCCCCCTTGGTGTGACTGCCCACTCCACCCGGAGTGTGGCATCCTCTTGGGCTCTAGCGCATGGCGCCTCGCTAACAGACATCTGCAGAGCTGCAGGCTGGGCGACACCTAACACATTCGCCAGATTCTATAATCTCCGAGTGGAGCCAGTGTCCTCTCGTGTACTCGCTTCAACCAGCTAGTACCGGACCCGCTCAGGTGTCTTCGCTTGCTCGCCATTCCACTCCACGGACTGGATACGTGCGATATTCTCCTCAGGTGAGCTTCCCGAAAGCCCTGAGCTCCTCCAGCACTCCTGACGTCGGCGCCAGTGTCTATTGCCTGCGTGTCGGCTAGGTGCCTCCCGTGTGCATGGTCCCTCCTCTGAGCGACCCCCACATGTGTATTTCCACTGTAAGCCTCTTTGAGCATGTGTCTTTCCCTTGGCAAGCCACCTTGCCACCCCTGGGGTTGAAATATTCCACCTGCGGCTGGACACCCCAGTGTTCTCCATATGTATCCTTCGGGTCATATGTGTTTTCTCTAAGTCCCCCCCTCTGGGTTGGCAGTAATTGCATATTTCCCCTAAACTTTGGGATATGCTCCCCAGTGTACCTTGGTATTCCTGTGCTAAATAGGAGTCCTTCGTCCGTGCCAGTCTCACGACAGGGATCTCAGATTTACGCAGGGCACTGGAAGACAGCTGAGAAGGTGGCGTGATTAGACTGGTAACCCCATTCGTCGTCATCCGACGTAACTCGGAGTGACAACGAAAGGGAACGTCTCGGTTACGTATGTAACCCTCGTTCCCTGAGTAGGGAACGGAGACGTTATGTCTTCCTGCCACTTTCCGCTGTACCGCGGGGATCGCCTGAGCTCAGTCTTGGCTCCTCAGCGAAGAAACATATCTGCCTGTTGCCGGCGTCCTCCTTTTATACCCACGAGGTAAGGCGGAGATACGCTATGCAAATTCCGCAGACCCATGGCATTTCTTTGCCATTGGCTCGTTTTGTAATACTGGAAGTCGATAGGTGTTCTAAGCGAAACCCCATTCGTCGTCATCCGACGTAACGTCTCCGTTCCCTACTCAGGGAACGAGGGTTACATACGCAACCGAGACGTTTTCTCTTCTGAAAGCTTAGCTTGCATGGTTTATGAGGCCATCATCAGTTTGGTCATTTCACTTCCAAGATGGTAAAACATAGTAAAAATACATTTTAACGTAACCTCTTATATATATTTAGCTAAGGCAAACCGAGAGGATTAAAATGATACCAAGAAAGTCATGTAAACAAAAAGGAAAACAAAGTTACGTTCATATGCATGAATATAGGCAGTTAGAGTTTACCTAAAACATCTAGAGAAGTCATAACTATATTAAAATGTGTGTGTGTGTGTGTGTGTGTGTGTGTGTGTGTGTGTGTGTGTGTGTGTGTGTATTGGGTCGCCTTCGTTGGAATTCTTCCTCGCCGTAAAGAGGGGTGTTGGGGACAATAGGAATTCGTTTGAAGCTCACGAATTCTGGTTTATTGATGTTTGTGTAAACACTCTCAAGCTATAAAGGTGTCAATGGGTAATTTGGACGCCTTTAGATGCAGACTTTTTGGCGCTCGCTAGTGAGTTATAGGACAAAACTCAAAGGGTTAAAAGCTTTCCCAAAACTCAGAATGGTAAAGTCATGTGAGACTGTCCAGATACGCTACATATTTATGCTTAGCATCTTTGGAAGCCTTCTGGAAGTTTACAAAGGATTCCCTAAATATCTCATAATGGACCTGTAATATATGTTTCTTCCACGTCCTCTCAGCTTGTCGAGCAATTTGTCTAAGAGCATAAGTAGTTTCGTTTCTCCATGGCGAAGATGTAGGTTTGATTCTTATAGTTTTGAGAGATGCAACAGGCAGCATAAAAATGTTTCAACTGATCATTTATACTTATGTCCATCACGAGTGTTTCAGAGAGATTGGCCTCCCACCTGTCTCTATATAGCCCAGAAAACTCTATGCTAGTCTGGGGGGTAATTTTCCTGACGCATTTCATTTCAGGCAATGATGTCTTCACAGTCTTATAAAAATAAATGTTAAAAAACACAGGCTTATGGTCAGAAAAAACAAGCTCATCAATCATAATGTTTTGAATATGTAGGTTAAAAGATAGAACCATACTTTTAGTTGAAAAGAGTTAAAAAAACAAGCAGTCATTTGGAACCAGATCAGAAAAGGGACTTAAATCTCCTACCTGTGTCCAAGATTCAGTTGTAAATGTAAAATCCAGCTTGTGAAAGGAGAAAAAGTGGTTCAGCAGAAAGGTCTTGTTTGCCATGGAAAAAGCGTTGATTAAGGCCATTTTAGGTGGAGTGATGAAGCTGGGAGAGAACAGGGATCTTCTCAGGAGATGAAGATTAGCTTGATTTACTCCTTCTTGTCGAGCGCAAAAGACGATGCGGGCAGTACCGAACTGTGGGCTTGGAGACGAGCAGACAGGAAGAATAGGGAGAAGCCAGCAGCAGGGCAAATCCAGCGAACTCCAGCCAACAGACGCATCGCCCCAGCCCGTTTCCCATGTTTCCTCCTGAGTTTTCTCCGTGTACGATCGACAGGCCATCGGCATATACAGTCCGGTATATCTAATGGAAAAAAGCCACATGTTTTGTTTATAAAACATTCCACGTAGCCCTTGCTGGAGGCAAGAACGGATGTTCGAATGTCCAGCATTGTTTGTCGATCGTAAAACAAAAGTGTGCAACTATTTTGGGGCAACAGAAACAACACAGACAGCCGACCAACCACACCGGAGCCATCTTGAATCCTCATGTTTTCAAAGATGAAAGGAGAGCAATTCAGTTTTTTCTGAATTGCTAAAACACTAAACCCTATTCTCTGAACCAAATTCTCAAAAGCCTAAACCAATTTCTCGAATAAATCACTCTTTCTGTAAAACATTAAACAAGGTAGTTAAAACACTGTTTGCAAATCTCATGCGCTCTTTTTGCAAAACTCTTTGCACTTATTTTTCAAAACGCTAAACACAGACAGGCAGTTGTCATCGTTTACACACAACGACTCAAAATTGTTCACACTTATTTCTAAAAATCTGACCAAACCAACTGTACGAATACAAGTCAGTTCAGAGTTCCAAAATTGACTCAAAATGTTGCACTGAATGTTGATACCAACAATGGAGGGAAACAATATAAACTTATTATATTTTAATAAGAGGTGGTGAAAAAGGAGGATGAGGACGACAAAGAGCAAGGTGTGGAGAATGTTGTCAAGTCTGGATCTGCTTTAGGGTTTTTCCCTTTGCCTGCAGAGATGACATTGTCTGTGATGTGGAGAAAGTCCTCCGGCCGGAGCAACATGAAGATATGATGCTGAAGAAGAATAAAATCTCTCTCACTGACCTTGATTTTGCAGTTGCACAACTCTTCTATTTTCACAGTATACAAGTGTTACAGTAAATATATACAGACATTCAATACAAAATACAATATTCAGTGCAATACTGTACTTGCAGTGCATACAGTACACAATTTATTATAATTTACTTTATATTTACTCATATACTGTTAAAGGAGTTCTGAAATTTCTAACCGTTACTGACACCAGTAGCCGTTAGAGAAACTGCAGCCAGTCTCATGCTCGTTCTCGGTGCGCAAACTCGTACGAGCACGACCACAGCAACCAGAGAGTTGTAACTATGTCTTACATTTGCAGTAAAAAGAAAGCCAGCTCGGGGTCTGTTTTTATACCCAGCGCTGACCGGTGCTCCCTCCAAGAATCAAATGCCGCTACGATGTTGACTCTTGTCTTTGCCCGACGCCGGTCACTCTCTATTTTGGCCGCACTAGATAAGGCTTTTTTTCTTTTACTTCCATTTGAAACACTAACGTTACTGCTAGCGATTGCCGCTGCTTACTAATGGCTGCCGTACGGATGTAAGCCCAAGTAGACGAGAACGCGCATGACGTCACATTTTGTGAATTTTCGCGCCAATTTGAACCCGAATCCTCCCCACACAATTGAGCCTACAGGCTGATAGAGGCAATCATGGTGGACATTACAGTGTTTGCCTATTGCTTACACACCTTTTGCAGAATTTGGCTCATTATGTCAAAACTCTACACACAAGCAAATTAGACATAGCACTTGGAGATTAACAACATACATCTATGCCAAAATGAAACACTGCAATCAAAACTTAACACTCCTTTCTAAAAATGAAATTCTTGCAACAAAACCATACACACAAGCACCATTTGAATTACTCTGTCATATCACCAGCAACACACTAATGGGCTTTATATAAAACACCACAGTCTTTGTGTTTCTATTTTTATTGCCATTTTCTCAGACTCAGTCTTCTGTAAAACTATAAAAACTATAAACTATAAAAGTATAATTTCTGCAGTAATCAAACAAGAGTTTCTACAAAAAACAAACATTCTTCAAACATTCTAACAAAAAAACAGCAAATTTAGCAACAAAAGTAAAAAAAAAAAAAAAAATTACTGGATAAATTGCTATTGGGGGGAAAAACATACACTTGTTTTGTGTGTGTGTGTGTGTGTGTGTGTGTGTGTGTGTGTGTGTGTGTGTGTGTGTGTGTGTGTGTGTGTGTGTGTGTGTGTGTGTGTGTGTGTGTGTGGCGAGGGGCGGGGCTGGGTTCGGTGGCTTATGGATCCCGCCTTCTGTTCGGATATGGCCACAAGACCTTGTCAACATCACAGGCGATGTCCTGGCTGATTGGTTCAACAACCATTACCATTTCACACTTCTATACCTGCCCCCTTGCAGCCCCGATGAAAGGGATAACTCATTTGGCAAATCGGCGGCATCAAAATCCAGAACCGTCTGTAACAGAGAATATTGAATAGTGTTATTGAAAACACATACAGTAACTTCAATGTCCATATTTACACACAAGTAGGAGCTGGGTTGGGTCAGTATAGACAAAAACTACAAGCTACATGCAGGGCAGTTGGCAGAATAAACCCTCATTCCCACATCACAATATATAGTACGTAAAGTACTAAACATAGACACATTACTGCACATAATCATTGCAGCGCAGATTCTTGACCCTGACACTGTTCCTCTCAAATGGCACCCTGTACAGCTGCTTCATTCTGAAGTTATGTTTCTGTAGGATGCGACTTAGTGCAGAAATGCTGACCCTGTTGATATTGTTGAACACATTTCTATTTGCAATTATGCGTTGTTGCAACTCACAAAGTCGGATTGCATTATTTTCTCACACTATTTCAATGATGGCAAGCTCTTGTTGGTGAGTGAAGAACCGGTCCGTTCCACCTTGAGGAGGTCGTCCAAACATTCTGTAGAAAATGCCACCACAAGATGTCATTGGTTAGGTTCTTTTTCACATACTGTTCTTTCAAACTGTACAAAGTACTGTAACATCACAATTGTATCCCTGTGTAGTGACTGAGGTTTGAGTGGACTCTTTGCCCAGCCTCCCTCATGGACAGTCCACGATTTATCACATGGTCCACCAGAGTAGCCCTGATGTCATCTGATACACGTCTCCCCACTGGTCCTCCTCTTTGTCCTCATCCTCTTCCAAGTCTGACTCCTCTCTCTCTTTGTCCTCCTCTTACTCTGATTCGCATTGCCTCTATGATTGCAATGTTCTGAAAATGGCTTACCTGAGGCCTATTTGTAGTGCTAAGGCTCAGACCGATTGGTGTTCTGTTTTCTTTGAAAGTGTTTTCAGGTCTGTATGTAAGTGCCTACAATTGCCAGATGAGTTTTGCATTTTGTGTTTTACCAATGATAACAGGTGATTTCATTTTTTAACAAAGTGTCTAATGTAAGAAAATGTGTGTAGTGTTTTTCAATTAGTGTGTTACAGAATTGCAAACAAAGTGTAAAGTTGACAATGTGTTTAAGCTATGGTTACACTGCGTTTAAGGTATGCTACAATAAGTTTAGGTATTGAGGCTTTGGTCTAAGCATTCGGTTTTAGTGTGTAAGCAATGGGCAAAAACTGTACGGTGTCATTCTTTCTATTACATTATGGTTGGCTCATAAATGTACAAATGAAAACTCTATCTTAAAGATTTTTTTAAGTAAAAAGCTACACATAGCCCCTTCAACGAGTTGTCATTACTATACTTTTTTACGTAATTGCAAAATTTGTTTACTTTGTTACAATATACTTTTTTCTGTAACTGTATGCTTTGGATTCTTGTGTTCTTCCATTTCTTGATGTAGTGACTAATTAATGATCCGTAGTGTTTATAATATTGACTCACTGTGTGTATGATGTGAAAGCATTGTTTGATTTTGAACACGGGTAAAATGGTTTTGAGGCAATTGTTTGATTTTGACAGAAGAGTCAGTGGTTCTCTGAATGTAGATTGAAAATTTGGTTTTGTGTTTAAGGTTTGGAGAAACTGAGTGATGGTTTCAAGAAATGTGTTTTAGCAATTCAGAAAAACTGTATTAGATAAAGTAGAAAAAAACTGAACATGATGTGTGTTTACGGTGTATGTCGTCAGTATTGTCTCTGGTGGGGCAGGGTCGGGTGATGTGTTTTGGGGACGGGGACGGGGACAGGGTAGACTAGCGCTGGACGATTTTGGCTAAAATCATAATTGCGATTAATCGAACAAGTTACCTCGATTGCGATTATTGAACGATTATTTAAAAGAAAATTCTTACTCATATGTCACTGGCAAGACTTATACTGTAAATATGTTCACAGTTAATTTTTCTAATGAAAGAGTGCATAATCCTATCTTTGTGATTCTAAAATAAGGAAACACACAGATAGCTGTTAATGCTTATTTATTAAATATTTCAAACAATTGAATCAAACAAAGCATACAATGCTTGAAATAAAAACATCTTATAAGAAAGTCATTTAAGTTTTAATGTAAAAAGAAAGTTTCCTAAAAATGTAGAAAATAAAGAACTTTTAAAAATAGATCTTTTTGTAAACAAAATAAATTATTGTAAATATTGCCATCTTAAAAGTAAATATAACTTGTTTAAAACTAAAAAACTAATCATTTTCAATTGTGTAGCATTTGTAAATGCTTGTGTTATCAACACCTGCTTTGTGGAGGCAAGTATTTTTTTGAGCCATGCACTGTTCATATTCGGTAATGTGATTGTGCTCCAAGTGTGGAAACAGATTGCTGGTATTACCTTTTGGTCGCTATAACAGTTTTTCTGCAGTGCTTGCATTTGACTTGAGTTTGTTCGGTGTTGTCTTTAATGAAGCCAAAATGTGTCCAAACGACGAACACTGCGTGTTTCTTTGGTACAAGCGGCTCCTGTTGCTAAGTTGACTCTGTGTTTGAGTTCCCCTCCATAGCCCCTTTCACACAGAGATTCCGGAACATACACGGATAAAGTGACCCGGGATTTGACCTGGGTTCGTTTGACTTTGGTTCATTCACACTGCCAGTGATTTTCCGGAATCAGAGAGTGCGTTCACACACAACCCGTAAAAATCCCGTAAAGGCATGTGACATCGATGTGACATGTAATGTCTCAGCAGTGTCTATAGTTGCTTATGAGCTGCGAAACCACACTTGTGCATTTTTTTCTCTGATTCGATCATAAACTAGTGCGTTACGTACCATTTCACGCTGGCGAACGATCCCGGCTTCAGCGCCATCATTACGACGCGGCATTGATTACGGCTTTTGTTCACACAGCACGTGTTCCGGGACTGAACACGGCAATGTTACTAGGTTCCCAACCCGGCATCGATCTCGGGTCGTGTTTGCGTTCACACAGGTGTTCTGGCAATTTCCCGCGATCAACGTGCTGTGTGAAAGTGGCTCCTGTTGCTTCAATGTCCCAGACTGGACAGGGTGGAGTCACGTGACTACACACACAGTAATATGTTTTAAGGGGAAAGTACATTAACACACAGTGGGTGGAAAATTTAATAGGGTTAAAAACCCGAAATAACAGACATGGTAAAATTACGTCGGTTATAGTCTCTGAATTTCGGTTTCTGAATTTCGGTTTCGATTACTTTTCTATGAAGGTATTTTTGGTGCAAAACAACTGAATGCCTGTGACAGTGAAATTTATAGTTGTAGAGATTAGCCACACATGTGTATCAGTAAATTTGAAGTCACAGAGACAAATGTTTTAAGAGTTGCGAAATTGTAGACTTTTTTTCTCTCCCACAAACACAACACAACAGTTACACCTTCTCAAATTCTTCATTGCAGGTGGTGCACAAATCCTATTCTACAAATCACAAATTAATAAACTCGTGCGCTCACATTTTTGCTACAGTTGCTGCAGTGAATATGGTGCGAAACGCATTTAAACACCCGCAGCAAAAAATTTGAAGTCACGGAGAAATTTTGCTCATCCGCAAATCAGTATGTGAATTCATCCAATGAGAGTTGCACACTTGTAGAATATTTTCTCGCAAATATCTTGTATATTTTTCTAGCACAAACACAAGTACATAACTACAGCTGCTTGAATCTGCTGCGACGAATCTCAAACACTGTTTTTCGCTTTCAAGTGACAAGTTTCGCGCGCTCTCCCTTTTGTACCATATATCTCGTGAAATGTGGAGCAAAACTGACTTGTGCATCTGTAGAGGCAGTGGGCGGAGCCTACATGAATATTCATGAGTTTCCCGGGCATGCTCGTGGAACTGCTCATTTTAGTTCACTCAGAGGTTCTCTCCTCGTTTCTCAGCAGGTTTAATGGGTTATTTCAAAAAAGGTAAATATAGTTTCAGCTATATAATTGTAAACTACAATTGTGTATCGTTTCGTAAAGTTCATAATGTTTTTATTAGTCCGACGTTTTGTGCATTCGTCAATGACTGAATGATTGCAGGCATTCACTTCGTGTAGAACTATATAAAGTACAGCAAACTTCAACTCGTCGTATAAATTGCACCTTGCAAAGCTTTAAAACTGTGTATTTTACTAATTGTTATCATTTGTTGATTGCAATAAATTAAATAAACCCTCATAAATGTATCTGTGAGCTAACACTTGGTTTTTTTTTTTTTACAAATATATCCTAGTGTGATTGTTCTTAAAAATCAGTGTTTGGGGTACCAGCGGACCCCACTGGACTTTTCCTTCATTTTTTAAAAGTGTTACCTTCATCTCAGGGGCATGAAACTCTGTGACTTAAACTCTGTGAAATAATCTATTTAAACATGCACAAAAAACTGGGCTTGAATTGGTTGTTCTAAAGGTGTGTAAACAAAAATTACCGTTTAAGGTGTTTGGGGTCAAAATGACCCCACATTGAAAATGAATGGGAAAAAATAAAAGCAAATCCATTATAAATCTGAAAATTTCTACATATAAACCAAGGACTGGTCCTATAGCATAAATAAAAAGTGGAACGAACTTTCTATCTCATACACACACAAACACACAAAAACACAAACACACACATGTATGTGACTGCAACAGAGAGCATTATTATAGAATTTGGCAAAAAAACAAAAACAACTAAACTGGCATAAACCCGACAAAATTTCACAAATGCAACATGGAACAAGCATGTTCCCTCACTCACTCACACACACACACACACACACACACACACACACACACACACACACACACACACACACACACACACACACACACACAGACAGAGAGGGAAAATGTGACTTGTAATGTTTCTGCAAATGTATGTATAATAATTTGCAAAAGCAGATAATTCAAAATATATCAGACAACGACAACAAATTCTAAATAAATTTGACAAAAATATATTTTTTTTATGTATTTCAGAATGTTTAAATACATATTCACAAAATATATATCATAAAGTTGTGAGAAGTTAAAGCATCAAGAAAAATGAAGTGAAAAAGTCCTATATGGACCTCTATTGGAGATATGTCGCCATCGCACTTTAATTATAATTTCTAAAGTTTTTCCACAAACCTGCAGATGGCAGTATTCTATCCCTAACACATAGAGCAATGTCCTAAAACAATTTAGATTTAATTAAGATTAATTAAGAAGTCATTTAAGTGATTTTTCACTTAATCAGACCCCAAACACTATAAGCGTTATCCTTTTTGAACACTGATTGAGGGTTAAATTCTTGTTCATTTAAATAAGCCAAATAATTTAAGACCACACAGAAGCATGAATGTGTTGCCTTAATACTTAAGTACAATTTGGATTAAACAAAATTGTATGGAGAAAAGTTGATAAATTACATTTGGTACAACTAGGTTACTGTAAATGAGGGGGGAAAAAACACTTACCATTCTTTTACGGAATATAGTAAGCAACAGATTTGATGTTCTAAAATAATTATATTTACAAATATACATACTGGCAAAATAATGTAAGACTCTTTTTCTAATGTTTTGGTTGCAAGGTGTGCTTGTGCTGGCTTTGATATAATAATATATGCACTACTGTTCAAAAGTTTGGTATTAGTAAGGTTCTAGGAAGGGTACCTAGACCACATTTATCTGAAAAACAGTAATATTGTGAAATATTATAAATATGTGAAAGTTTTCTATTTAAATGTTTAAAAAAAAATTTATTGTGATGGCAGAGCTCATTACTCTAGATTTCAGTGTCACACGACCCTTCAGAAATCATTTTAATACTGATTTGCTGCTCAAGAAACATTTCTGATTATGATCACAGTTGAAAATGGTGGTGCTGCTTTATGAAGTGTGGAAATAGTTATGGAGCATATATTTCCAGGATTGTTTATGAATAGCAAGATCAAAAGTTTTTTTTGTAAACACATTATAAGTGTCTTTGCTGTCATTTGTGATCAATTGCTATAAAAGTATACTTTTTAAAAAAATCATAGTGATTCCAAACTTTTGTCATGCAAATCTTAAGTGATGAAAATGATGTGAATGTCATGTTTTAACATCGATCCAACAAAGTTTAAAGGTTTAATTTTTCAAGAGTTCAAGTCAGAATTCAAGTCATATTCAAGCAGCTGTAGTTATGTACTTGTGTTTGTGCTAGAAAAATATACAAGATATTTGCGAGAAAATATTCTACAAGTGTGCAACTGTCATTGGATGAATTCACATACTGATTTGCGGATGAGCAAAATTTCTCCGTGACTTCAAATTTTTTGATGCGGGTGTTTAAATGCGTTTCGCACCATATTCACTGCAGCAACTGTAGCAAAAATGTGAGCGCACGAGTTTATTATTTTGTGATTTGTAGAATAGGATTTGTGCACCTGCAATAAAGAATTTGAGAAGGTGTAACTGTTGTGTTGTGTTTGTGGGAGAGAAAAAAAAGTCTACAAGTTTGCAACTCTTAAAACATTTGTCTCTGTTTCTTCAAATTTACTGATACACATGTGTGGCTAATCTCTACAACTATAAATTTCACTGTCACAGGCATTCAGTTGTTTTGCACCAAAAATACCTTCATACTTTTCGATTAATCATCCAACCCTAGGGTAGACTATATAATCGGATATTGCAATATTTTAAAGGAAATTATCAATAAGATATATCTTTTTTTACATATCGCACAGACTTAACTACCACCTGCAGCAAAGGTAAAAACGCCTGCTCCCATGAGATTTGTGTTGGGTCTTGTGGGATCCCAATCACAGTGCAGTCCTCTACTGTGGGGTTGATGAGGGGTTTGAAGATACCAACTTGAAAGTATTTGGGATGGGAGAGTAAACAATATTGACAAAGGTTCTGAGGTCACAGGTTACACCTCTTTCAGGAGCTTTGTGGGTATAGATCTAGCATGCATGTTGTTGGATTTAATGCTTTACATCTTTAAATGTCCATTGCTACTATGTGACATTAATAACTAACAAAGTAAGGGAAGTAACATTTAAATAATTACATAACCAAAGCATACTTAAAACATGTTTAAATAAGATATAGACACAAGCTGGTCTTTTTGTGGAACCCCTAGTGAAACAGCACTTTATATATTTTTGGGATTGTCCCAATTATTATATATTGATTTTGTTAAACGTATTAACTGAAATTTGCTTTTAGATTACTGCTTAAAGATGTGTTGTTTTGTTTCTATAACATGAACAAATGAATTAAGATTGCGTAAATGATTATTCTTTCTTTATTGATGCTTGCCAAACTAAACATTCATTCTTTTTTTTGAAAAAAGGAGAAAGAAACGAAATACTACAACTCAGAGGCACTAAGAGCTATATTACTCAGAACTTTTATTTTGGTCTGTGATGTGACGTCATAAGGCGGCGCCGCATCCCGCGTCTGTTGTGATTCTGGCTGAAGAAAGGTTTGTGTTTGTAAACATTTTAAGCGTTTAAATCGATACAAATCGTTCAATTACATTTATAGCCTTTACCAACGATGTAAAATGACTGAATTATTATTCACTTGTATATCATATTGATTGTCTAACATTAATGAACGTTATTTTTGTGAGTAAAGCGCATCCATACATGAGTAACATGAAAGGTGCTTCTCATTTTGCTCCCTATGAATCAGTTTATCATAAACACGAATTTTGGCATTGGCATTTAATTATGACGAAAAAGCTTTTCAAAACTCCACGGCAAATTAACCAAACAAGGTTCATAATGATTCAGTGATTTAAAGCGCTCGTTTCATCGCATGCTGAAGAAACATGTTGGTATAAATGACGAGAACACAAACAATGACAACATGTATTAACCAGTTGCAAATGTTTTGAAACCTACAATTCATTAAAAACAACTAAATATGAAATGTCTGTATAATTTGTGTGTTCTATATTAGTTTATTGTGCTAGTTTTGAGGGGTATTGTTTGTTTAGCGGGGCAAATCGGTCCATTTAAGCCCAAGACATTTTTTCGAGTTGTTTTTTCTTTCTTTCTGAGTGACATACACACAACTATAGTAAGGAGAGTCAAAAGATTGGTAACGTTATTGATAGAAAACCTTTTAGAAAAAAAGTAATTGTATCTGGACATTCTCATAGTGAGAAAATACTTTTTTTTTAAATAACATATTTTACACATCTTTTTTCTTTTTCATGCAATAACTCGGAGGAAATAAGGTAGGAGGACACATCTATTTTTGGTCATGTTCCCTGACATGTGAGCTGAATTTAAAATTATTTAATTTACAAGTGTCATTCTTGTGATTTATGACATCAATTACTGCTTTATTTATTCAGAAACCGAAGTAACTTAAAGTTATTAGTGTAACAACATCCACCCCCTAAATAAATACATTCTACTGGCTAGGACCTGGAGGAGGCTTCTGCGTGCTACAGAGTAGAGTGTGACTGTTGACGGGTAATGGTTAATGGAAACGGACAGGTCCTTCTGTACTTGCATTCACAAAATCAAAGTAGCAATTGAAAACTACATATAATCACCATACAAAAGTTCACTTCAAGAATGACCACACTGCTGACGTGATCTTATCTCTAGCACTCCTTGCACGGATGAGTTATTGCAGGCGCATATCAGCACGTTATCAAATAGGCATCATTTTTTCATATTGGTCAGTGACAATTATATTTTTTAGCCTTTATCCGCCGATTCGGATGTCGTGCTGATAATATCGTGCATCCCTAACATATGTGTTATTCCATGCCGTGGTTGCTTAGTAATTTGATTGATTTCTTTTCTTTTTTTCATGGGGTGTTGAACCGCCGGCGATACACTTAGGGTATAAAGGATTAAAGGGTTAGTTCACCAAAAAATTTAAGTTCTGTCATTAATTACTCACACTCATGTTGTTTCAAACCCGTAAGACCTTCGTTCATCTTCGTAACACAAATGAAGATATTTTTGATGAAATCTGAGAGCTTTCTGTCCCCCATAGACTGCAATGTCATTGCAACTTTTAAGGCCCCGAAAGGTAGTAAAAACATTGTTAAAATACATGTAACTACAGTGGTTCAACTTTAATGTTATGAAGCGATACTTTTTGTGCGCAAAAAAAACTAAAATAACGACTTTATTCAAAATTCTCTTCTCTTCCACATCATTTTCCTACGCTGTTGACGTAGTGTAAACAGTGCAGCGCTTCTGGGTTCTACGTCTGCACTGTTTACACTACGTCAACAGCGTAGGAGAATACGCTGAGTAATTCATGACAGAATTTTCATTTTTGGGTGAACTAACTCTTTAAGGCCATTCCCTCTGACTGACAGTACCAGTGTACTGAACTAAGGAGCTGACTGAGACGCACACAGAGATTTAGTTTGGAGTTATTTATTTCTGTTAATTATTCTTATCTTAAACACGACAGAGCGTCCAAACACAGAAAATCTCCTGGTGAAGCAGCTGAGATCCACGTGACACTATTATAAAGATGGAGTTTATTAAAGAAGAGAGTGAAGACGTGAAGATTGAAGAAACATTCAGTGTGAAACAAGAAGATACAGAAGAACAAACAGGTTGGTTTCATTTTCAAAGCTGAACTCAGCCATTTAAAAGGTTGACGTCAACAGAAATGAATTATATTTTTGGAGAATGCCATGCGAGTGTCCTAATTCAAGTTATTTTATTTGATATGGAACAGGTCACTCGAAGTTGAGCAACAGTTATTATGCATGTTACACATTAAATTAGAAAAAAGTAATATGAATTAGGGATGTGAAAGTGAGAATTTTCCCACTGCTTAAATGACGTGTTACGACACCGGTATGACTGGGGTTGGTGGTTAGTTTTTACCACTTTTGCATCTCACCTTTAAATCGCTAATTCAAAGGCGAAAGTAAAATTCCTACCGCCACACAGGCATTGCTAATGGTGCAGAGCGAGCGTTTCAATTAATTCCTATGGAAGTTGTTCTTCCATACGAATAAACTGAATACGGTCCGTGCCAGTAGACACTAAGGAATATGTCCGTGCGCATTTTATAAGTCGGGGCGGCATTTGCTTGAATGGTGGCTTCATTATTATTCTTAATGAAAAACACAGCAAGTGGAAAGACACAAGTCAACTCCTGCATTGAGCAGACACATTCATTCAGTTTTTAATTGCAGTGTCTGATGTCTAACTGAACTAAATGATGTTACTATAAGAAATCAAAAGGGTGGTGCCACAGTGGGCAAGTGATGGAACTGGTGTTGCGGCTGAACACTGTTAACACAGACTATCGCAGGAAGCCTGATATAAATGTAGCCTAAAAAATTATTATTAACACTATATCAAAGTTCCTTTCAAGGAAGGTCTGTTAACTCGGCAGTCATATTTGCAACACCTCTATTTCGGGCATCCAAGACCAAGTCTGCATACTCTCTTGACTAGGTACTTATTTAAAAAAAGTAATTACTTAACGACTGCTAACAAAGTATATTCTATATATCATGAGTGTGTATGAATGTAATCCGGAAGTACTACATTCGCCATGCTGTCATTACTAATACCAGCATCAGTTACGTCGCTTCACTGCAATTCACAAATCCTCTGCTGTGGCCTCATGGGATAGTAAAGTGTCCATCGTAAGCACACTTCAGAATCTCGCCAGAAGTCGTCATCCAGGTACTTTTTGCCTACTCTATTATGAGTACTGTGAATTTGGACATACTTCTTTTGTCACATACTCAGGGGGTCCGCGGGTTCTTAAAAAGTATAAAAGTTGATAAATCTTTAGAGAAAATTAAGGCCCTTAAAAAGTATTAAAAAGTCTTAAATACCATTTTCCAAGGTATTAAATATTGTATCATCTTTTCGTTATGTATATTTGTCCAAAGAGGTTGTATGGCTGAATTTAATCATTGCGTCTGCAAATTTTTTCAAATGGCCTGTGCGAACGTCCCCCCGAACGTCCCCGTGTAGGGTCCGCATGATGTCCCGCGGACCTTCACGAAGACGTCCTCCGGACGTTCAAGAGGACGTTCCCAGGACCACCACCAGTCATTCGGGACGTTTATGGGACAGTAGTTATTAGCCTACACCTTGTGTCAAAATGATTTATGACCCTATGATTGACAGGTGGGCGTGGCTTTCCTTTGATCTTCCCCCGCCCCTTCCGGTTCCTCCCCTTCCTGTCCCGCCCCTTCCGGTTCCTCCCCTTCCTGTTACCTTTGACCCAGTCCCGCCCCTTCCTGTTACCTTTGACCTAGTTTCCGCCCCTTCCGGTTACACTTTCTGTCAAAATGATGGATGGTTACCTTTGACCTAGTTCCGCCCCTTGCGGTTACACTTTCTGTCAAAATGATGGATGTGTGACAGTTAGTTTGATTGTTTGATCAAGAAAAGGGAGGTATTGGCCTTGTTAACATAAGCTTTGATGTTACAGTTACAAAGTGATGTGACAGTTAGTTTGAGATGTGATTGTTTGAAGTTGGTGTTTTGGTCACCGCATCCCTGAGCTTTATCAAGGGGAGCTGTGAAAGTGATAAGAAAAAAATGTACAACTATTCACTGGACCAAGCATTATGTTCATTTAAATAAAATGGTGAAAGTTTATCTGTTCTGTAAAAAAGAATATAAAATAAAATCTCACACAAAAAGTTGAAATAAATGTACAACTATTCACTGAACCAAGCATTTCAGTTTAAATAAAATGGAGCCACAAAAATAAAAAATGTACAACTATTCACTGAACCAAGCATTTCAGTTTAAATAAAATGGTGAAAGTTTATCTGTTCTTTAAAAGAATATAAAATAAAACCTCACACAAAAAGTTTAAATAAAATGGAGTCACAAAAATATTCCAAACAGTTAAAAAATGTATTAGAGAGTTGAAGAAAAAACATACAGCTTATGTAAAACCTCACACAAAAAGTTTAAATAAAATGGAGCCACAAAAGTATTGCAAACAATCCAATGTATGAATGATCTGACTCTGTCTCAAAAACATAGGGAGCACGCGCGTCTATGTGTGTGTGTGTGTGTCAAAGCAGGAATTCCCCCCCCCCCCCCCCCCCTCCGCATTGCTGAGGACCTTGAAAGTTTATCTCACACAGAAGTTGAAAAAGCATTATGTTCATTTAAATGAAATGATTATAAAATTTACATTTAGTCATTCACAAATATTTGACACTGACTCAAGTTGAAAAACCATGCTGTTCAATTAAAAGTATATAAATTAAACAAAAATAAAATCATCTTACTGTTTCACCATGGTTGAAAAAAACCCACAAGTGTTTCCCCTGAAGTCTTTTCTCTCTGTCACACCAGTGTGTGGCTGGCCTGGTATCTGTTTTTGTGACACGTTCCTGAGCCCATTGAAAAGCATTGTGTTCCTTTAGAAGTGTATAAATTAAAATATATCATATATAAAATAAATAGTTTACTAATTGTTGTTCATTTAAAATCTTACTAAATTACTGAAGTTGAAAATCATGCCGTTCATTAAAAAACCGTACTAAATTAATGAAGTTGAAAAGCATTCTGTTTATTTAAAATAAATATTTTACAAATTTACTGTAGCAATTATGTTAGATTTAGATAAAAATAAAATCATCTTACATTTTCACCAGGGTTGAAGTAGCTCCTATCACATAGATGTCCATATTGACCATTTAAAGTTGAAAAGAACCCCAGAGTATTTCTCTCTTTCTCTCTCTCTCACACCAGCGTTTGACAGTCAGAGGGCTGTGTTCAGTGATCAGAATGAGACTGTGAATGTTTGCTAAATTTATTTCATAGTGTATAAGCATTAAAAGTTTGAAATAGTTTCAAACTTATTCAATAAAAACATAAAAAACAATTATGCTATATCGATGGTATCTGGGGAAAACTTGACTATATTTTTTTATTTATCAGGGTGCATGTAAAGAACTTTGAAATTTGCGGCTCTCACAAGTTATCTCACACATTGTGTGAAATGTTTAATAATTCCTCAAGTAGTATCTGTGAGAAAATCCTCACATAGGCCTATCTGTAGTGAGAGAGCAACAATGAAGACTTTTAGAATCTGTGATGCCTCAGGCCGAGCCCCATTGATAGCCTGCTTATAAGCTCCTTCCGATCACCAGCACATCTTCAGAGAAATACGTTACTTTACAATAATGTTAGCTTCAGGATATAGGGTGACAGAGCAGATGAGCCTCTGTGCATCACGTAATGTTAGTCTGCTAACGCCTTTCCAGAGCCAAAGTTTTGTTCGTACTAAATTTATTTCAAAGCATAATCGTAAAAGTTTAAATATGATCTTTTAAAAATGAAAAGATTGTTTAAATGAAATCTTTACATCTTTACAATCTTTTTTTTTTAACGGTGACCCAAAGTATAATTGTTATTAATATAACCATAATGATTTTTGTACTGTAACAGCATACCCCGTACACCTAAACACGACCATCACAGAAAACTGCATTTTTACATTGTTTTTTACATACTGTTTTGCACTCTCACACACTAAGTTGGTTCCATAAACTCAAATAAAGTATATAACTCAATGTATAATGACAAAATGTATTCAAACAATTTAACCTTAGTTTTAGCTAAATAATATATATAAAAATTATATATATATATACAAATATAAAATATAAAAACTCCTTACATTTTCATAGAACTGAAGAAGTAGTAGAAACTAACAATAAAAAAACAAATAGTTTAAGATGTCATAAACAAAAACCCTCCCAGATCCTTCAGGGATAAACTACAGGGTGAGATGAAGCTTCACACCCTCACAGAGACGAGAGGAGTGACAGGCCAGATGAGCCTCTGGGGTCACAATGCCCCAGCATATGCAAAGTTCGTCTGCTTTCCACTGTTTTATTCATATTAAACTTGTTTAATTAAAAGCATAATCTTAAAATTTTAAATGAGATCTTTTCAAATTAAAAGACCGTTTAAATCAAATCTGTAAAGTTTTATTAAAATCGTATCTTCTATTTATCTTCTACTTCTGTATTATATAAATGAATTTCATAAATTTAACCTAAGGTATTATTTTTTTACTAAACATCGTTTGTTCAAAAAATTGAATACATTTTTTTATAAATCAAGAATTGTGCTTTGGCGTCTTAGATCTTATTTCAAACAGTATTTTTGTCCATGCGACATGAAACATGTTGTCACAATGTTTTTGTTGTTTTAAAAGAAATCCCAGGACTCTACATTGCTCTTATTTAGATTAAATTGTATCATTTAGAAAATCACCACACATGTTCAGAGACGCGATGTGCCTCTGTGGTCCATGAGTAATAAGTAAAGTTTGTCTTGAGCGAATATATAATTTTACTCGTCTTAATTCAAAGCATGATCTTACTTTTTCTACGGTAGCTATGATCTATTGTACGTATAAGATCATTTTTACTTTTCTTGTATCTCCCAAACTATCCTTATTCATTGTGGAAACACACAGGGTGAACCCCTTTACTGAGAGTATACTATCGGTTATCTACTCAAAATATATGTAGAATTTTAAAATGTTAGCCTTTGTTGATGCGACAGGCCACATGAACAGACTTTGGAGAGAGCTGATGATACTATAGCGGGAAGCATGCCCCTTTGACCTCCTCCATTTTTGGAGGCTTTTTGTTAAATACCCTATAGCTTAGTCCTTAATGGTACGCTGTGTAGAAATTTCCCCATCTAGCGGTGATATTGTATTTTGCATTCAAACGCATAGTGCTCTCTAGCGCTTCGCTTTTTCAAATGCGTATTGCAACTACGGTAACCGCTATGTGCCAAGAAGCTACGCCCTGTCGTCCAATTGCACTTCATCGAGTTTAACTATACACGTTTTACCGTTATGTTGCCTATATAATGAATTACACAACCACGGAATGAAAAAGCTTGTAATTTAGACCATAACACTGACTTAACTGTCGAGGAGAAAGCAGGACTTCGGTGTCCCTTTCAAAGTCTTTTCTCCTTCATTAGCTCTATCCACCTGGGAAAAGCCACCCCCATATTTACCCTCGTTTTAAATTTGCCGGTCGCGTTTCCTTTTAGATTAAATTTTTAAGCTTCATCATGGCAACGAGGATTGCATTATGAAGTGCCGTGCAATCTTTCAAGCGCCTCTCACTGACCGCTTCAGTGGTTTCAGTCAGCCGGCTCTGAACGAAAAGGTTGGCTAGTTGAGCTAGGCTAGTGCTTTTTGTCCCTCTCTGCTATTATAGTTTTTCAAGATGGCGGAACGACATGGAGGCCTCCATGGACTTACCCGTACCATGTAAATAAAGATAAGAAATTCTTTGCTTACGAGGATAAGTCAGTTCGTTGGCAAAGGTAATTTTACACCAACGAGAAAATATTTATGAATAAAGACATTGATTTTAGCTAATACAATACTTTATAAAAAAACTACCATGAGTTTAATTTCAGATGTGTAAATTACGAAACTCAATTTTTTAACCGAGTGAATCTACGCATGAGAGATCTTCATAAGTCATAACTTCAAACCAAAAGATTAAAAACCAAAGATTAAGCTAAATGACACTAGGTTCCAGCGTACCTAAAAAGTTAAAATCATGCATACGTGTTGTGTTCTGACACAAGGCCATTAGCTGATTCTTTTTGTTTTATAAATTTACTTTACTGATTTCTACAAATATCAGCCTGATAATATGTACTTAATACACGATGAAACAAGATAATCATGCTACCAATTACGTCTGACACAATGTTTTTAAGAAAAGTAGAGTTTTAAAATGCAACTAAACCAGATGATTTTTCTTTTGACAAACCTACAGAAATGCATGTCGATTACTAAGTTTCAGGCATAGTGCAAACATGCAATGTTCGAGAAAGTGTAATCTTTGCGAGGTCTCACCCACAAACGCAAAACTTTGTGTTGGGAAAATATTATGGAAGTAATTTTCAAACCGTAATTATATTACATTTATATTTTATTACTATTATGGTTTCATGTTGATTTAAAGTATTTGTTATTAATTAATACCTTTATTTTTATCTAACAATTCAATATCCAGCTCAAAATTTTGTTCAAAAATTGATCTCTGATCCCAAATAATTAGATAATGTAATGCTCACAAGCCACAGATATTCTCCTGCATAGTATGTGTGTAAATAGTAGTGCTTAAATCTTTCGCTGTATTTTGTCACCCTCATGCTGATCCATGCATAGCTTTTTACTAAAAGAAAATATTATGGAAGTCATTATCAAACTTGAATTAAACCATATTTTATTTATTAATATTAGGCTTTCGTGCTGATTTAAAGTTTTTTATTTGTTATTAACTAATATCTTTTTTTTTTTTTTTTTACATCCACCACAAATTTTTTTTCAAAAATTGTTCTCTGACCCCAAATAAACAGATAATGGAATCTTCACAAGCTACAGTTAGATATTATTCTGCTTAGTATGTGTGTAAATAGTTGTGCTTAAATGTTTCGATGTATTTTGACACGCCAACATATTCTGTCACACCGTAGTGATGTAAAGTTCCACACTCTTGTAAAGACTATGGTCTAACTTTAAAACATAATCTTTATACATGAATTCAAAAGACCAAATCACTAAGAAAAGTACCGTTTAAAATAATAAATACACAAAAGTTCACAAGTGATGGTTTTATTACTATTACTATTCAGATAGCAGACGACACTGGTTCACATTTTGAATGTGTGTCTGTTTTAGGTGAAGACTTTTCTTTGAGAGCCGTCGACATTCATTGTTTATAGGAATAAATGACCATTGATAATTTAAGTGTTTGTACTCTGAAGTATTTCTGTTTGAGAATGTTTGACTAAATTGCAACTTTCCCTCTATCTACGATGTGGAATCACACAAAGTATTAACGCAAAAAGTATGTGCATGCTGTTTTACACGTTACAACAGAATCACATATGACTATTGCACTGAGAGAGGCGTATTCATTAAGACTGTTAAACAAATCGGTTTAAACCTGCAGATAACATTGCACAAAGTAAATTCTAGTGATCAACTTTCTAAAAAGTAAATACAACATGAGCCATACAGAGGAGCCACTTGTGATCAGTTTTGTATGTTTGTAATTGACATCATGTTTCTTTTTGTACAGTTTGCAAAAACTATAGTCTCCGAGCGTGGTCAAACATATAGGAATTTATGAAAAACATGAACAGATATTTCTACATGAGATATTTATTTTAGAACATCTTTCAGCTATGTCTACGAAACATCGACATGAAAGATGAGTATTGCTGTTTTTCTGTTACCTATAAAACTATTATACTTCAAACTCGTCTAGCTATTGCCCATTTCACAGCACAGTCGGTTATTTTTTCTACGTGGCTAAACAACGGTTAAGCTAATGAATTACCGTTGAAAGGCGGGATGATTCATTTTTTATTCCGTCTACACCGATACTTTGACACAAGAGTTTTAGTCAGGGGGGTCTTTTAGGCCTGATCCAGAAAACAGACATTGTGTTTTATGTCTTAATAATCGTTCTTCTTTTTATGAAAAGTAAGCAGTTTTTGGCCTCATCATCAAAAATGTTTAAACATATTGTAAATTTCAATTGTTATATAAATTATATGTGAAACACGCTCAGTCGCATTAGAGTCGGATTCTTGTTTATATTGAAGTTTGTTATTGAACCGCTAGTGTTCTTAAATTCTTTACCACGGTTTCATTTTTAACAACACAATCGTAACACTTTTCGTATTTTGTACGATGTTTTCTTTACACTCTCACCCCATGGATATCGGTTTCCTACAGTTAGCTGTAATGTTGCTGAACTCTAGGCCTTCTCTTTTTCATATACGACAGTATTTGCATGAATTGGCTTGATTTAATAAAATGATGGTTTAAACCACATTATATTATTATACCATTTTTAAATTGCGCTTAAATGTATATTTTATATTTTAACCCTTTATGCAAATATAGAATAGGCCTACCGCACAAGGATCTCTGAAATATTTTTTTCGTGTAAAACATCTATGTAGATCTATGTTTTTAAAAATACAAAGACATCTTTCTACCAGCGACCCTCAAAATCTGGGCATACAACAAAACACAGTGCATCCGTGTAGCTACGATGATTGATCAGAAAATTACTTTTGTCGCTTTGTTTGAAGAAACACTTTAATCAGCTGGTGCTTGATAACTATTAAACAACCCTCAATTCGGTAATGATGCGATATTGATATCGCGTTTTAATTTCAACTCAATGCGCTAAAGGTCTATAACTGAACTTTAACGTCTTAATATTTGGTAAAAGTTAACTTAAAGCCTTACTTTCTAAACGCTTTCTACGGAACTTGTTGCGAACATTCACTCAGCCATATGTTTAAAAAATATATATATTGGTGTAATTAATAGAATTCCTGAAAACAACCGATCCGAAACCTCTTATCACTTAGTCGAACTCCATTATCCTTTAAGACTGCGTCTTTTAAACGTTTTTAACCGCCTAAAGACTCAGGGTTAGACGGTCTATAATAAGCTTTTTCAAAAGCTCCGACATGTTCTCGTTTCGACCTCTGTAAAAGAAATAACACACACACATATGCATAGTGGTTCAACCTTTTTATTAAAATGACACATCTAATATTACAATCAGTAAAAACAGGATAGATAATGACTACATGTTATAAGTAATATAATAAAAGAATTAATAAAATAAATAATGGTCGTACAAAACTCTAAATGATATAATGACATTAGAGGCTAGTGAAAAAAGGGGTAACAATAACATCATTGATAGTCTAACCAGTAGATGAAATTTCTGCAATCCATCATGTTACGATCTATGATGTAATTGACAAACATTTCGATAACTCTGGACGTGTCATCCTCGTCATTGTCTTTTAGTTTTGGTATCATTAGCTTACATACATCGGCCACATACGTACACATACAGAGTACATCGGGGATTTCAAACTCACAGCTGCATTCAAGCATCATAACCAGAGCATCTTTTACAAGTACAGACGGCGGCTCAATACCGTTGACACATATGTTTGATAATTCACCCCAAGAATCAGGCGTACCTCTTATCAATCTCATATGTTTCTTGAGATTTCTTACACGCTTGGTTTCAACATTAACGTCGTCATCATCATCATCATCATCATCATCATCATCCGATTCACTTGAATACTCGATGACTCTTTCCATTAATGAAATCAGCTGGGTTCTGTAATGTCCTTTAAACATGAATTCCATGTAACTCTTTCGGCTAAAGGCAGCAGCCATGCTGGTGGGGGTTTGGTCACTCTCCATTCACGATTGAGAAACCTAGCCAGAGGTCGACGACGTCGGAGACGATCTCCTTGCTGGATTTGTCCAAAAGCTCGTCTCTGATTTCTTGTAGTTTAGTACCGATGAATGGCTCGTCTTTTAATTCGCGCAGAATAGCCCCGAGTGTTCCTTGAATAGTCTCAGGCTGTGATTTTAACCCGCACCTGTTTAGGACAAATGCTATGATGAGTCGTAGAAGACTAGTTTGCGGTAGGTTCAAACAAACAGGAATGTCGAAGCAAGCTTTAGCAGGCCAACCAAATGTTTACCACGGTTCCTTCCAAATGTTCCTTCAACTTCTGATTAATGAGATGTAGCAGTAGACCCAACAGTCAGCGTTTTTACGATTTTGAATCCATTTGAAGCAACCGTCTGTAGCGTCGAAACCAGGTTTAGCAGCGTTACCACCACACACACACACAAACAGTTAGGAGAAACCGGCTTGCGTGCGATAACTGAGGCTGGGCTCTGTGTAGAGTTTATCAGGACAACTGATAGTGCTCACCCGCCCGTAGGAGGAGTTGTATAGGGGTGTCATCGTCATGACATCGTAAACTGTTACGTAGGATTAAAGCCTCATTGAATCATAAGTCATGGAGAAGTTATGCATATACCGCCAGAGAGAATTCTATTAATTACACCAATATATATATATTTTAAACATATGGCTGAGTGAATGTTCGCAACAAGTTCCGTAAAAAGCGTTTAGAAAGTAAGGCTTTAAGTTAACTTTTACCAAATATTAAGACGTTAAAGTTCAGTTATAGACCTTTAGCGCATTGAGTTGAAATTAAAACGCGATATCAATATCGCATCATTACCGAATTGAGGGTTGTTTAATAGTTATCAAGCACCAGCTGATTAAAGTGTTTCTTCAAACAAAGCGACAAAAGTAATTTTCTGATCAATCATCGTAGCTACACGGATGCACTGTGTTTTGTTGTATGCCCAGATTTTGAGGGTCGCTGGTAGAAAGATGTCTTTGTATTTTTAAAAACATAGATCTACATAGATGTTTTACACGAAAAAAATATTTCAGAGATCCTTGTGCGGTAGGCCTATTCTATATTTGCATAAAGGGTTAAAATATAAAATATACATTTAAGCGCAATTTAAAAATGGTATAATAATATAATGTGGTTTAAACCATCATTTTATTAAATCAAGCCAATTCATGCAAATACTGTCGTATATGAAAAAGAGAAGGCCTAGAGTTCACCAACATTACAGCTAACTGTAGGAAACCGATATCCATGGGGTGAGAGTGTAAAGAAAACATCGTACAAAATACGAAAAGTGTTACGATTGTGTTGTTAAAAATGAAACCGTGGTAAAGAATTTAAGAACACTAGCGGTTCAATAACAAACTTCAATATAAACAAGAATCCGACTCTAATGCGACTGAGCGTGTTTCACATATAATTTATATAACAATTGATATTTACAATATGTTTAAACATTTTTGATGATGAGGCCAAAAACTGCTTACTTTTCATAAAAAGAAGAACGATTATTAAGACATAAAACACAATGTCTGTTTTCTGGATCAGGCCTAAAAGACCCCCCTGACTAAAACTCTTGTGTCAAAGTATCGGTGTAGACGGAATAAAAAATGAATCATCCCGCCTTTCAACGGTAATTCATTAGCTTAACCGTTGTTTAGCCACGTAGAAAAAATAACCGACTGTGCTGTGAAATGGGCAATAGCTAGACGAGTTTGAAGTATAATAGTTTTATAGGTAACAGAAAAACAGCAATACTCATCTTTCATGTCGATGTTTCGTAGACATAGCTGAAAGATGTTCTAAAATAAATATCTCATGTAGAAATATCTGTTCATGTTTTTCATAAATTCCTATATGTTTGACCACGCTCGGAGACTATAGTTTTTGCAAACTGTACAAAAAGAAACATGATGTCAATTACAAACATACAAAACTGATCACAAGTGGCTTTTCTGTATGGCTCATGTTGTATTTGCTTTTTAGAAAGTTGATCACTAGAATTTACTTTGTGCAATGTTATCTGCAGGTTTAAACCGATTTGTTTAACAGTCTTAATGAATACGCCTCTCTCAGTGCAATAGTCATATGTGATTCTGTTGTAACGTGTAAAACAGCATGCACATACTTTTTGCGTTAATACTTTGTGTGATTCCACATCGTAGATAGAGGGAAAGTTGCAATTTGGTCAAACATTCTCAAACAGAAATACTTCAGAGTACAAACACTTAAATTATCAATGGTCATTTATTCCTATAAACAATGAATGTCGACGGCTCTCAAAGAAAAGTCTTCACCTAAAACAGACACACATTCAAAATGTGAACCAGTGTCGTCTGCTATCTGAATAGTAATAGTAATAAAACCATCACTTGTGAACTTTTGTGTATTTATTATTTTAAATGGTACTTTTCTTAGTGATTTGGTCTTTTGAATTCATGTATAAAGATTATGTTTTAAAGTTAGACCATAGTCTTTACAAGAGTGTGGAACTTTACATCACTACGGTGTGACAGAATATGTTGGCGTGTAAAAATACATCGAAACATTTAAGCACAACTATTTACACACATACTAAGCAGAATAATATCTAACTGTAGCTTGTGAAGATTCCATTATCTGTTTATTTGGGGTCAGAGAACAATTTTTGAAAAAAAATTTGTGGTGGATGTAAAAAAAAAAAAAAAAAGGTATTAGTTAATAACAAATAAAAAACTTTAAATCAGCACGAAAGCCTAATATTAATAAATAAAATATGGTTTAATTCAAGTTTGATAATGACTTCCATAATATTTTCTTTTAGTAAAAAGCTATGCATGGATCAGCATGAGGGTGACAAAATACAGCGAAAGATTTAAGCACTACTATTTACACACATACTATGCAGGAGAATATCTGTGGCTTGTGAGCATTACATTATCTAATTATTTGGGATCAGAGATCAATTTTTGAACAAAATTTTGAGCTGGATATTGAATTGTTAGATAAAAATAAAGGTATTAATTAATAACAAATACTTTAAATCAACATGAAACCATAATAGTAATAAAATATAAATGTAATATAATTACGGTTTGAAAATTACTTCCATAATATTTTCCCAACACAAAGTTTTGCGTTTGTGGGTGAGACCTCGCAAAGATTACACTTTCTCGAACATTGCATGTTTGCACTATGCCTGAAACTTAGTAATCGACATGCATTTCTGTAGGTTTGTCAAAAGAAAAATCATCTGGTTTAGTTGCATTTTAAAACTCTACTTTTCTTAAAAACATTGTGTCAGACGTAATTGGTAGCATGATTATCTTGTTTCATCGTGTATTAAGTACATATTATCAGGCTGATATTTGTAGAAATCAGTAAAGTAAATTTATAAAACAAAAAGAATCAGCTAATGGCCTTGTGTCAGAACACAACACGTATGCATGATTTTAACTTTTTAGGTACGCTGGAACCTAGTGTCATTTAGCTTAATCTTTGGTTTTTAATCTTTTGGTTTGAAGTTATGACTTATGAAGATCTCTCATGCGTAGATTCACTCGGTTAAAAAATTGAGTTTCGTAATTTACACATCTGAAATTAAACTCATGGTAGTTTTTTTATAAAGTATTGTATTAGCTAAAATCAATGTCTTTATTCATAAATATTTTCTCGTTGGTGTAAAATTACCTTTGCCAACGAACTGACTTATCCTCGTAAGCAAAGAATTTCTTATCTTTATTTACATGGTACGGGTAAGTCCATGGAGGCCTCCATGTCGTTCCGCCATCTTGAAAAACTATAATAGCAGAGAGGGACAAAAAGCACTAGCCTAGCTCAACTAGCCAACCTTTTCGTTCAGAGCCGGCTGACTGAAACCACTGAAGCGGTCAGTGAGAGGCGCTTGAAAGATTGCACGGCACTTCATAATGCAATCCTCGTTGCCATGATGAAGCTTAAAAATTTAATCTAAAAGGAAACGCGACCGGCAAATTTAAAACGAGGGTAAATATGGGGGTGGCTTTTCCCAGGTGGATAGAGCTAATGAAGGAGAAAAGACTTTGAAAGGGACACCGAAGTCCTGCTTTCTCCTCGACAGTTAAGTCAGTGTTATGGTCTAAATTACAAGCTTTTTCATTCCGTGGTTGTGTAATTCATTATATAGGCAACATAACGGTAAAACGTGTATAGTTAAACTCGATGAAGTGCAATTGGACGACAGGGCGTAGCTTCTTGGCACATAGCGGTTACCGTAGTTGCAATACGCATTTGAAAAAGCGAAGCGCTAGAGAGCACTATGCGTTTGAATGCAAAATACAATATCACCGCTAGATGGGGAAATTTCTACACAGCGTACCATTAAGGACTAAGCTATAGGGTATTTAACAAAAAGCCTCCAAAAATGGAGGAGGTCAAAGGGGCATGCTTCCCGCTATAGTATCATCAGCTCTCTCCAAAGTCTGTTCATGTGGCCTGTCGCATCAACAAAGGCTAACATTTTAAAATTCTACATATATTTTGAGTAGATAACCGATAGTATACTCTCAGTAAAGGGGTTCACCCTGTGTGTTTCCACAATGAATAAGGATAGTTTGGGAGATACAAGAAAAGTAAAAATGATCTTATACGTACAATAGATCATAGCTACCGTAGAAAAAGTAAGATCATGCTTTGAATTAAGACGAGTAAAATTATATATTCGCTCAAGACAAACTTTACTTATTACTCATGGACCACAGAGGCACATCGCGTCTCTGAACATGTGTGGTGATTTTCTAAATGATACAATTTAATCTAAATAAGAGCAATGTAGAGTCCTGGGATTTCTTTTAAAACAACAAAAACATTGTGACAACATGTTTCATGTCGCATGGACAAAAATACTGTTTGAAATAAGATCTAAGACGCCAAAGCACAATTCTTGATTTATAAAAAAATGTATTCAATTTTTTGAACAAACGATGTTTAGTAAAAAAATAATACCTTAGGTTAAATTTATGAAATTCATTTATATAATACAGAAGTAGAAGATAAATAGAAGATACGATTTTAATAAAACTTTACAGATTTGATTTAAACGGTCTTTTAATTTGAAAAGATCTCATTTAAAATTTTAAGATTATGCTTTTAATTAAACAAGTTTAATATGAATAAAACAGTGGAAAGCAGACGAACTTTGCATATGCTGGGGCATTGTGACCCCAGAGGCTCATCTGGCCTGTCACTCCTCTCGTCTCTGTGAGGGTGTGAAGCTTCATCTCACCCTGTAGTTTATCCCTGAAGGATCTGGGAGGGTTTTTGTTTATGACATCTTAAACTATTTGTTTTTTTATTGTTAGTTTCTACTACTTCTTCAGTTCTATGAAAATGTAAGGAGTTTTTATATTTTATATTTGTATATATATATATAATTTTTATATATATTATTTAGCTAAAACTAAGGTTAAATTGTTTGAATACATTTTGTCATTATACATTGAGTTATATACTTTATTTGAGTTTATGGAACCAACTTAGTGTGTGAGAGTGCAAAACAGTATGTAAAAAACAATGTAAAAATGCAGTTTTCTGTGATGGTCGTGTTTAGGTGTACGGGGTATGCTGTTACAGTACAAAAATCATTATGGTTATATTAATAACAATTATACTTTGGGTCACCGTTAAAAAAAAAAGATTGTAAAGATGTAAAGATTTCATTTAAACAATCTTTTCATTTTTAAAAGATCATATTTAAACTTTTACGATTATGCTTTGAAATAAATTTAGTACGAACAAAACTTTGGCTCTGGAAAGGCGTTAGCAGACTAACATTACGTGATGCACAGAGGCTCATCTGCTCTGTCACCCTATATCCTGAAGCTAACATTATTGTAAAGTAACGTATTTCTCTGAAGATGTGCTGGTGATCGGAAGGAGCTTATAAGCAGGCTATCAATGGGGCTCGGCCTGAGGCATCACAGATTCTAAAAGTCTTCATTGTTGCTCTCTCACTACAGATAGGCCTATGTGAGGATTTTCTCACAGATACTACTTGAGGAATTATTAAACATTTCACACAATGTGTGAGATAACTTGTGAGAGCCGCAAATTTCAAAGTTCTTTACATGCACCCTGATAAATAAAAAAATATAGTCAAGTTTTCCCCAGATACCATCGATATAGCATAATTGTTTTTTATGTTTTTATTGAATAAGTTTGAAACTATTTCAAACTTTTAATGCTTATACACTATGAAATAAATTTAGCAAACATTCACAGTCTCATTCTGATCACTGAACACAGCCCTCTGACTGTCAAACGCTGGTGTGAGAGAGAGAGAAAGAGAGAAATACTCTGGGGTTCTTTTCAACTTTAAATGGTCAATATGGACATCTATGTGATAGGAGCTACTTCAACCCTGGTGAAAATGTAAGATGATTTTATTTTTATCTAAATCTAACATAATTGCTACAGTAAATTTGTAAAATATTTATTTTAAATAAACAGAATGCTTTTCAACTTCATTAATTTAGTACGGTTTTTTAATGAACGGCATGATTTTCAACTTCAGTAATTTAGTAAGATTTTAAATGAACAACAATTAGTAAACTATTTATTTTATATATGATATATTTTAATTTATACACTTCTAAAGGAACACAATGCTTTTCAATGGGCTCAGGAACGTGTCACAAAAACAGATACCAGGCCAGCCACACACTGGTGTGACAGAGAGAAAAGACTTCAGGGGAAACACTTGTGGGTTTTTTTCAACCATGGTGAAACAGTAAGATGATTTTATTTTTGTTTAATTTATATACTTTTAATTGAACAGCATGGTTTTTCAACTTGAGTCAGTGTCAAATATTTGTGAATGACTAAATGTAAATTTTATAATCATTTCATTTAAATGAACATAATGCTTTTTCAACTTCTGTGTGAGATAAACTTTCAAGGTCCTCAGCAATGCGGAGGGGGGGGGGGGGGGGGGAATTCCTGCTTTGACACACACACACACACACATAGACGCGCGTGCTCCCTATGTTTTTGAGACAGAGTCAGATCATTCATACATTGGATTGTTTGCAATACTTTTGTGGCTCCATTTTATTTAAACTTTTTGTGTGAGGTTTTACATAAGCTGTATGTTTTTTCTTCAACTCTCTAATACATTTTTTAACTGTTTGGAATATTTTTGTGACTCCATTTTATTTAAACTTTTTGTGTGAGGTTTTATTTTATATTCTTTTAAAGAACAGATAAACTTTCACCATTTTATTTAAACTGAAATGCTTGGTTCAGTGAATAGTTGTACATTTTTTATTTTTGTGGCTCCATTTTATTTAAACTGAAATGCTTGGTTCAGTGAATAGTTGTACATTTATTTCAACTTTTTGTGTGAGATTTTATTTTATATTCTTTTTTACAGAACAGATAAACTTTCACCATTTTATTTAAATGAACATAATGCTTGGTCCAGTGAATAGTTGTACATTTTTTTCTTATCACTTTCACAGCTCCCCTTGATAAAGCTCAGGGATGCGGTGACCAAAACACCAACTTCAAACAATCACATCTCAAACTAACTGTCACATCACTTTGTAACTGTAACATCAAAGCTTATGTTAACAAGGCCAATACCTCCCTTTTCTTGATCAAACAATCAAACTAACTGTCACACATCCATCATTTTGACAGAAAGTGTAACCGCAAGGGGCGGAACTAGGTCAAAGGTAACCATCCATCATTTTGACAGAAAGTGTAACCGGAAGGGGCGGAAACTAGGTCAAAGGTAACAGGAAGGGGCGGGACTGGGTCAAAGGTAACAGGAAGGGGAGGAACCGGAAGGGGCGGGGCAGGAAGGGGAGGAACCGGAAGGGGCGGGGGAAGATCGAAGGAAAGCCACGCCCACCTGTCAATCATAGGGTCATAAATCATTTTGACACAAGGTGTAGGCTAATAACTACTTGGGACCTTCGCGTTTAGTCCCCTGAATTTTATTTTATTTTACTTCTGGCTAAACAAAGAAAACAGACACGGTGTAAGGAACAAAGTAAATTATTTATTTAAACAATTGTAAAGGTGTTGTGCTATTTTCATGTGTGTGTGTGTGTGTCTTCAAATGCGCTGGCAGCGGTGTGTGTGTGTGTTTGTCGGTCGACCAGCTGTGCGGTTACTGTACGTTCACACCGCCGCCGACTTGAGCGTCAAAGAAGCTCTGGGCGCTCTGTCAAGGACGCTTGTCAAAAAGCACGGGGAAGCTCGTTGACGCTTTGGACGCTCTGACGTAGCAGGGAGAAGAGAAGTGTTGCATGAAATGTAATAAACAAAAAAAACAAGCAATACATTGAAGAAACCTTTTATAATGACAGCATTTTTATAACCGTTTTGGTCACATTTGGTCGGGGAAAAAATAATAATTAGCTATTATTATTATTTGCCTTAGTGCAATTGGTCAAATCGTTGTCACCGTGAGCAAATGAATTGCATTCCCGCTTAAAACGAGCGTTCGTAAATATTTAAAATAAAAGTTGCGCTCATTCTCAAATGTGTATCACTGGATCATTATGGAAAATCGCGAAGTTGTTGTGTTTGGTGCTGCTATTTTATACCATGCCTCGTTCTTTTTATAACTGGTCCCTGTAAGCAAACAACGTCATATCATATATGATAGGACACCCAGCAACAGCGATTATCAGCTTCTCCTCCATTTTCTCGGAACTAATGTTTTGGTAGGAACGAAAGTTCACATCGTATGTTTCTCCGGAATCAGCCAGAGTGAAGGACGTCTTTATTCTGATTGGTTTCTGGCGTTTTGCCGCTGAACCGCGTCATAGCTCATTACCATAAAGTTGAGCTTCTTTCAACTTTATGATTGACGCTCAAAACGCCCAAAATGCGGCGCCGAGTGATTTGACGCTCCTTGCAGCTGAGAGAAGCCAGCTTCCATTGAAAATGAATGACTTCCGGCCGCTTTGGAAGCTCAAGTCGGCGGCGGTGTGAACGTACAGTTAATCCGATGGCAATTCTCCCCCTTTGGCATCTACCTAAAACAACAAAATGAACATATTTAGTAGTGTTATGATTTTATATGTCTATATATCCATATGTGAAATATAACGTTGTCTCATTTCAGCTTAACATATAGCGTTAGCTTTGTAGTGTTAGCATAACGGTTATCAGCGGTACATTGCGTACAACTTCAGCAAACGTTTTAAAAGGTAACATTTTCATATAATTTAAAGATGGACAGTGGTTATGGTAACTAATGTATAATAATCTAAAAATTAAAAATACCTTTTAGACAGACGAAAGAGAAAACACAAGGCTGCTTATGAGGAGGACCGTTAACTTGCCATGGATACAAACCGCGTACAATAAGGAATGACGTCACTCGCTTAGGTGCATTTGATCCTATGATTTGATCGTCACTTGCTTGTTTCTCCATTTTTTTTTGTTATTTGATCTGCATGTGCTATCAGTCTTAAGTGCAATAATTAGAACAATATTTTTCCTAAAATAAATTATTTTTAATAAAACCAGGCACCTTCGCCTGACCAACAGTTTGACAGGTAAATGTTTAGGATATTTTTATTTGTCTTACCTATCTTATTTTCCACTTTCTTTCCAGCAATTTTTCCATTCTTCACGTTTTCCTTGGCTGCATTCATCATTTGAAGTCGATGCATTCTTTTAGAGCTCCTGGGATTCAACCTCTTCGAGCATGTGGAATAGCCTTTATAAATTGTAGCTCATATTCAATTGAATCAATTATCATGTTTTTGATGTTTAAATTATAACGGGTGAAAACAGACTCGTGATTTTATTACATCTTTTATTAGTGATAGAATTTACATGAAGTAACATAAAAGTTATCTTAACATTAAAACCCTAAAATTTTTTGCGCAAACTTTATTTAACTATTAATGCAAATATTTACATTTATATTTTAGTTAGGGACGTTCGCAAACTGGCCCGAACAAATGTCCTCAACGTTAAAAAGCCGACTAAATGCGAACGTCATCGGAATGTCCGTCAGCGAACGTTACAAAGCGGACCAAATGCGAACATCATCGGAATGGCCGTCAGCGAACGTTACAAAGGGGACCAAGTGCGGACGTCAGCTCGGGAACGTTCCAAAGCGGACCTAAGGGGACGTTTGAAAAGACCGGGGGACGTCCATTGTTTGCTGGGTAGTGGGCTGTGTAGTTTATTTATGGAATCCTGCTAGATATGACAACATCTGTTACTGCGCTCACTGACTGACTGCACTGCTGCGTGATAGGGCACATGTTCCTTTATGCACGGTTGTTAAACAACATCGTTGACTAATGGGGAAATGCAATATACACAAATATACACAAATTGGGAGTGCTGGGCTGTTCCTCCTGAAGTCCACGATCATCTCCACTGTTTTGAGCGTGTTCAGCTCAAGGTTGTTATAACTGCCTGGTGCAGTTATAACAACCTTGACGCTCAAAACAGTGGAGATGATCATGGATTTCAGGAGGAACAGCCCAGCACTCCCCCCACTCACCATCATGAACAGCACTGTGGAAGCAGTGGAGTCATTCAGGTTCCTGGGCACTATCATCTCTCAGGACCTGAAGTGGGACAATCACATTGACTCCACTGTGAAAAAGGCCCAGCAGAGACTGTACTTCCTTCGCCAGCTGAGGAAGTTCAACCTGCCACAGGATCTGCTGATTCAGTTCTACTCAGCCGTCATTGAGTCTGTCTTGTGCACTTCCATCACTGTCTGGTTTGGTTCAGCTACCAAATCAGACATCAGGAGACTACAACGGACAGTCCGGACTGCGGAGAGGATCATTGGTGCCCCCCTGCCAAACCTCCAGGACCTGTACTCTTCCAGAGTGAGGAAGAGAGCAGGTAAAATCATCACAGACTCCACTCACCCTGGACACCACCTGTTTGAACTGTTACCGTCAAGACGGAGACTCAGATCACTGGCCACAAGAACATCTTGGCACAGGAACAGTTTCTTCCCACAGGCCATTTCCCTCCTGAACAGTTAACACTCCTCCCAAGGCATATGCCTGTAAGTGCAATACTCCCACTGTTTAGTGCAATATCCTACAACTCAGGTGATACTTATATGTAGATTTATTTATTTATAATATTCAAAACACTGTAAATAGGTTCATAATCTGTAAATCTGAAAATGTCTATTCTGACTAAACCAAACTGTGATAGTTTTATTCTCATATATTTATATTTATATTTTTATTTTTTTTATTCTTATAATTTGTAGTATTATGTTTCATGTTATATTTGTATTTGTATAGTCCACTGGAAGCCTCAGTACCAAAACAAATTCCTTGTGTGTGCAAGCACACTTGGCAATAAAGCTCTTTCTGATTCTGATTCTGATTCTGATTCTGAAAAGACTTACGTTACATCTTAAGGTTTTCTTTTAGTTGAAAACATTAAACAATATGTGTAAAAAAACTAATAAAACAGACCGTGTCACTTATCGTAGCCTACAGAACGCAGGTTTACACTCGAGTCAGCATAATATTTATTGTGTTTATATTGTTTCAGTTTCATGTTGAGAAAAATAATAATGTCCACATGCTCAAGTAGAAAACGCACTGCCGCTGACAGACGTTGCAGGGACAGTGACAGATAACAACGCTTCTAACAGTACTTTGCGTTTTCTGTTATTAAACCTGTCTTCCTTGATGAAACTTAAAGGAAGCATATGTCTCAAAATCATTTTGTTATCAGTTAAGTTATCATCTCACTCAATTGGGTACAGCTAAGTTTACCTGCAGTCGTGAATTAGTGTTGGGCGATATGCTCCATTTTCATATCGTCAGCCTGTGAGATCGGCAACATGATATTATCGTGAGGGGGGCGGGGGTTACTTATTTGATTATTAACTTGCTTATTTACTGACTAATTTGCTTGTTTTATTACTTTGTTTTATATATGAGAATCTTTTTCTATTTTGCGAGCAAAGGTGGAGTGTTTATTAATAGGCTAGATCAGGTTATTTCCCGGTATAGTGAGGTAAAGAAAGATCCTAATCATTTTTGTATCTGAGTCAGAGTATTATAAGATGTCAGCGGGAAATTTACGGAGACACATTATCCTCTCATGCCATTACAGATGCAGCATTTTGACTGTACTTCTGCACGAGATGAGAACACGTTTTAATAATTTCTCGGGTCAAGAAAGAGTCGGAGTTTGCGATATATCCTCCTACCAGTGCTCTCTCTGTCTGGATGCTCTTCACATATGCACACTTTAATAAGCCCAAAGAACACGGGTTAATGTGTTTTAAATGCCGGGAGAAATCAGAGTAAGGGGCAAAAATCTAGCTGAGTCGATCGTTCATACTTAAACTTGACTCCGATAAAGGAAAACGGGTTAATGCGTTTAAATGACCACATGCATTGTCAGTTTATTCAGCATAATCGGGTTAAGAACGCACATGTAAACGCGCTCATTTCCTGAAATGAAAGTATAAACGGACTGAGCTTTCGGCATCCGTCGCTGCATTAACACCACATTCTCTCAAAGACGACGATGGATATAACGGTATAGCGACTAGCCTATCTTAATTTACTGGCTTAATATTTCTCTTGTGGACCTACATTAATGACAGGAAAAAAAAATTGATTAGATTAAATGTTTGAAGCTGCTTTTGATTTTCACAGATGGCTGAGTTGTGCTGTGTTCGTGAACTAAAGGCTGTTATTAGGCCTATATCATTTAAGTGATATTATTATTAGCTAATATTTAGTAATTGTTTTGTTTTTAGTGTCATTAGTGTGTCATTAAACGTTTTGTTAATGTGCTATCGAAACAAAATAGCCAACTGACGAACAACAATGTCATTTTCATCTAGGATCTATATAAGAATGATGCGTCTGTTAAACAAGCACTCTTGACAATTTGTGAATGGATCACCTTGCAATTGAATTTTGATGTGGAATGTAGTTTTTTAGTCTGTTTTAAAAACATTTTCTTAGAGGAGTCCTCATAAGCGAGTCGGTGTTGTCGTAAGTGTTATGTGGTGATGTCGTTATGAATTTAGGCAAGGCAAATTAATTGTAGCTCCTAATATTAATTAAATAACAATACTAGCTTTATAATAATAATAATTTAATACAATAATGGTAAAACAATATTGATATTGTAAACCCGCACTGGATCAGGCCAATGAGGGTCTTCTGATCAGCGGGTGAAGGGAGTGTTACAAGTCTTTCCTTTTCCGCAACATTCAAGATTAAATTCAGTAAATTTCCTCCTATGTATTAATGCATTATTTCATCTGACTCCATAAATTAAAAGGTTTTAATGATATCCGTGCATCATTAAATGTGAGCGAATGTTTGACTATTCATTTTAACTTGAATGAAAATAATGTCAAAGTTAATTAGAATAATCAAATGTAATAATTTATTATGTCAGGTAAATGTATCATGCCAATTTCATAATCAGTTCAAATATGATCAATACAATAACATCAAATGCTCTGGAATAAAGAGGAAAGATGCAAACCCGACATAAGGAAATATATGGAGCTGAGAGTTTCGCAGCTCTCAGCCTCGAGGGCTGATCTGAGGTACAGAAAAGGCCCTGAGCTCACGTTGCATTTCATTACACAGACAGAACTCATTTCAAATGTAAACATGAGTTCACTGTGGAAATTTACCTTACTGTCCCAGACCTACTGGGGGTAACCATTTGCTAACAGTGGGACACTGTTAACACCTTCTGAGAGCAGAGGGCCATTTGCCTAGCAGACACACCCTTCTGTGTGCAAGATATTTCTAAACTATTAAGAACTTTATTACCTTTTGGTTTACTTCTTCGGGGATGAGACTGTGATGAGGTTCAAGGTTGTTTGTATGTAGGAAGAAGAAGACAGGGTCGTCGGGACTGGGACTCGCACTTTATTTACAGTTAAATCAAAAGAAAACGAAAGGTGCGCTCGTGCGCCTTCACTGTATTCACACTACAGCAATAGTTATAAACCACTCTTTCCGCTGTACCAGCTCTCGCTGTATATCTCCAGCTCTCTCAGTTCAGTCAGACGAACACTCTTTCCACTTCAGCAACACTCAGTCCATGTAAATCAAAAACTCTTCCCGATGTGACAGCTTTCAATGCGGGTCGCGTGCGAGTCCCAAGTCCTTCTCTCTCAGCCGCTCTCTCATTCTTAGCGGCTTATATGCGGTCTCTCCACGGCAATCACTGCAATCAGACACAGGTGTTCATCATCTGCACTTGACCTACTTACTGCACAGCTCGCTGATTCCTCTCTCGGTACATACTTTGCGAAACCACGCCCCTCTCGCCACAGAGACATTTGTACCAGTCGCACTGAGACATTTATAATGATACTAAACATGTATAAAACTGCATGATAATTGTTCACATTAAAACCCTATATATTTTGCATGAATTTCAGATGATATCAGCATGAGGGAAAAGAAGTGTGGTGAGAATGGGGGGTGTCAAGGTAAAAGATGTAGATTAGAATGATTCTGGGGTGAGATTTGCGTCTCGAATGGTGCACAAGAGTGAGTTCAAATGGTAATTTCCTTTGTTCTTTTAGAGAATAATCCTCTATTACAGTCTTTTTCAGTCTTACAATATCGTCAAAGGCAGCTGCCATCAGCGATATCTCTGACTATAGTCGATACACGATACTATCGTCTATCGGCACAACCCTATCGTGAATGCGGTGATGGACAGCTATCTTTCCTCAGTCGACTGCTGTTTGGTTCTCTTACGAGAGGTTCTCTCGTATTGCATCTTCTCGAGATACTAAAGCCAAAAAATTATCCTTAATTTTGTATTCCTTGTCAACGCAGTGCAGCAGCTAGCAGACCTAGAACAGGCCATCTCGCGTGCTCATTGGCTGCCCTGCGGGCAACTGCTGCAGCCTACCAGTGAGCCCGGCGTGACGTCACGCCCAATGAAGAGCGCACGCGCCTTCATAGCGTCACAGCCCGCCAGAATGGGTGTGGCTTAGCGTATAAAAGTACGCCGCCGTCGAACAGCGAACAGCCAGCTTAGGACAGCGCGGAGGAAGCCGGCCGTCTTCGCCACCTTCAGTCATCCTTGCGAGCTACGCTATCCGGCGACGTATCCTTTTTCCCTTGCTAAAAGAATTATTCTAAAAGAGCAGCGAGCGTCTTTTTCAAGATGCCTCGCACTTCCTGCGGCTCGTGTAGAGCCCCGCTCAGCGCCGGAGACAGCCACCTGATCTGTGCTCTCTGCCTGGGCCTGGAACATGCAGAGCTCGCCCTCGCGTCCGGGGGCTGCGAGCTCTGTGAGGAGCTTCCGCTGTCGACCCTGCGGGCTCGACTCGAGGCTTTTAACACCGCAGCAGTCTCTCAGCCCTCTGTGGGACTGCGCAGGAAGAAGCGCCGTTCCCTGAGACAGACGGAACCTGTGGCCACAGCGACGCGCTCGCCGGAGAACCTCCCTCGAGCCTTGTTTTCGCCTTCCCCGCCTCTCCTCACTGACACGCAGCTGCCGCTTACGAGCCTCACTGCCGTCACATCGGAGGATGAGGCCGAGGGACACGCTACGAGAGACTGCTGTTCCATCCTGGCATCGGACAGCGAGGAATGGTCGCTTCATTCCGCCACCTCGTCGATCCAGGAATCCACCCGTACCCGGGCTGGAGCTGATGCGGAACTGATGCGCCACTGATGTGCCTGCTGACACAGGCTGTTGACCGTCTCGGGCTCGAGTGGTCGCTGCCAAAGGAACCCGCGCCGAACAGGCTTGACGGCTGTTTCCTTCAGAGTCGCCGCTGCGCAGCTTCTGCAACTAGGCCCGCTCCATTCCTGCCGGAACTTCATGCGGAGCTGACGAAGTCGTGGAATACACCTTTTTCTTCGAGACTTCAGTGACAGGCCTCCGCGTCGTTCTCCCAAGTGGACGGCGCCGCCGAGAAAGGGGTACACGGCTATTCCCCCTGTGGAAGAGGCGGTCGCAGCGCACCTTTGCCTACCCTCTGCGAGATGGCGGTCACAGTCAGTCCTCCCGTCTAAAGCCTGCAGAGCCACGTCCGCCTTGGTCGGCCGCGCTTATGCCGCCTCCGGCCAGGCCGCGTCTGCTCTACAATCAATGGCTGTACTACTGATCCTGCAAGCCGACCTCCTCCGTGAATGGGATGAGAAGGGCAGGGATCCAGCTGCGGTTACGGATCTGAGAAGTGCGACGGATCTCTCTCTCCGCGCCATCAAAGCTGCAGCCCAAGCCATCGGACGAGCCATGGCCGCGTTAACTGTGACAGAGAGGCACCTCTGGTTAACGCTCGCGGATATGAGGTAAACTGAGCGAGCCACCTTCCTGACCGCGCCGCTCTCCCCCACTGGTCTCTTCGGCCCAGTGGTGAACGGGATCGTTGACCGCTTCTCTGAGGTGCAGAAGACCACCCAGGCCATGAACCTCTTCCTGCCGCGACGCTCGAGTTCCGCCACAGGCCGCTCTCGCGAGAGACAAAGCCAGCCTCCTGTGCGGAACCAGCACCCAGCGTCCAGAACAGCCTCAGCCTTCGCAGCGACGTCATGGCGGCCGCCCTGGATGTGACGGCTCAGACAGTCGTCACAGACCGCCACCCCCCAGAGGGCCTCGGCAAAGAACTACGCTGAAGTCTAAGCACGCGAAGCCCTCCTAACAGAGAGAGAGAAAAGACGCGAGTGTCCCGCTGCGGCCGGACCGCCGTCAAAATTCATTTCCCTGTCAGTCCCCTTCAAACAGGCTACTGCAGTGGTTCAATTAGCAGCCAACGAGCCGGTTTATTCACCCTCTCGCCTGCACACAAACGCCGTTTTCACGGCGACCCAGAGAAATCTCAAAAAGAGTACAATGTCTGGTCCGGCTCACGCCGTCAGTGTTTTGAGTGTAGTGAAAGTGCCCACGCCCCAGTGTTCACCCCTACACATAAACACTCCGAATCCCATGTCACTCACAGAGCACACTCTCATAAAGCGCAGAAAAGCCGCTCGAGTGTTGAATGTAAGAAGTGTGTCCACAGGTCTGTGCCCACTATCTGCCCGCTCTGTTACACGATCAAAAAAGCAGGTTATGAATGTAAGTCTCGTGCCCGCCAGAGAGCGCTCACGCTTGCTAACACAAACCTCCCCCCGGACCCCGCCCGCGCGTTTAAGTGTTATCACAAAACGCAGGGCGTTAATAAAACGCTCCCCATCCATTAATATCGGGGCGTCAGATACAGTTGTAAGTCTCGTGCCCGCGTACACACGCTCACGCTTACAGAAAGCTTTTCCACCCGGAACGCTGCTCGCGCGTCAAAGTGTGGTAAAAGTATATTCCCCATCCCTTATGATTGGGACATCTCACATAAGTCAGCCGGTTTCGGCTGTCAGCGAGCAGCCATTGCCCAGAACCGAGAGCGCGCGCGCCGCGCTTTCGGCTCCGGTTCAGTTTCACAAGCCTGCAAATGGCGGCGGTCTGAACCCGGAGGCCATTCGCCCCCTAGCGCCTCACATAGCTGCGTGGGAAACTATCCCAGGGATTTCAGAATGGGTGTTGAGCACAATAAAGCAGGGCTATACACTTCAATTCGTTCGCCGTCCCCCGCGCTTTCAAGCCCGGACCGCGACGATAGTGAATGCTTCTCAGTCCTCTGGAAAGCTTGGGTCTCACGGTCGTTGGGAGAAACAGATATGGTTCCCGGAACTAGCACGGCTGTAACATACAGCTCCGTGGCCGATTCCGGTGAGGGCAGATCTCCTCTCTCAGGCTCGCGGGACGATCTGGCATCCCCATCAAGAGTGCTGGTCTTTGCATGCATGGTTGATCAACGGGTACTCGTTGCCCTGCCAGAAGGAGTGATGAACACGATCACTCAGTCTAGAACCCCTTCCACGAGAAGGCTCTACGCGTCTAAATGGTCGGTGTTCTCTGGATGGTGCACCGACAGAGGTCTGGACCCGCGGACATGCGGGGTGGCGCATCTGCTCACCTTCCTACAAGAGCTGTTGGATAAGGGAAGGTCCCCATCCACGCTCAAAGTATACGTGGCGGCCGTGGCAGCGGTCGCAGAATCGACGCACGGCCAGTCACTGGGAAGACATGAGTTGGTCATCCGCTTCCTTAGAGGAGTTAGAAGGATGAATCCGCCGTGCCCCCCATCGGTTCCCATGTGGGATCTTTCGTTGGTCCTCGAGGCCCTGAAAGCTTTTCCATTTGAACCACTAGACTCCGTGGGGTTGAAATATCTATCACTGAAAACCGTCTTTCTGACTGCACTGTCGTCAGTAAAACGTGAGGGGGACCTGCATGCGCTGTCTATCAGCGCGCCGTGTCTTGAGTTCGGGCAGAATGACTCTAAAGTCATCCTCAGACCTAGACATGGCTATGTCCCTAAAGTGATGGGCACTCCATTCAGAGCGCAAGTTATTTCGTTGTCAGCTCTCCCATCATCTGACAGCGAAAGTGATGTGAATCTCCTCTGCCCTGTCAGAGCGCTGAGGTTTTACATTACGCGCTCCGCCTCCTTCAGGCGTTCGGAACAGCTTTTTGTTTCGTTTGGTGGGCGCACCAAGGTTCTCGCCTCCTCGAAACAGAGCCTGTCCAGGTGGATAGTGCACGCTATAGCAGCAGCTTACGTGTCAAAAGGTCTGCAATGCCCTCTGGGCATCAGGGCTCATTCCACGAGAGGCGTGGCCTCTTCTCGGGCATGGTCCAGTGGAATTTCTATCCATGACATATGTGTAGCGACGGGCTGGAGCTCCCCGTCTACCTTTGCCAGGTTTTAGAACCTAGAAGTTCCTGCCTTGCAGGCTAAACTGTTGTCAGTTTGAAGGAGAGGTGTATTCTGCCCAGATCTCCTGCTCAGATCACTCTCACATGACTCAGCTCTCCTGGTTGAGCTGCACTAAGTAGGGTATGTGCCATGTGCCTATACAGACCGGCGCGCTGCTATGTATTCCCTATGTTTGTTTATGTACAAGTGATGGCCCGTGTGGCAGGCCACCTTATTTTTCCACTTATGGGGTTCCCCTGAAAGTTCGGGGTCTCATGGTAGATGCTTGGCGCGCACGGCGTTGACAAAGTGTTCCCGTAGCGTAAGCTAAACTTACGCAATACGAGAGAACCTCTCGTAAGAGAACGATACTCTGTTACTAACGTAACCTCAGTTCTCTCTAGAGAGGGAACGAGTATTGCGTAACCGGCCGTGCTCGCGCCACGAGCAACTTCGCTTCAGTCGACGAAATACCAGTGAAGTCAGCCTACATCCCCTACTTTTATACGTTAAGCCACGCCCATTCTGGCAGGCTGTGACGCTATGAAGGCGCGGGCGCCCTTCATTGGGCGTGACGTCACGCCGGGCTCACTGGTAGGCTGCAACAGTTGCCCGCAGGGCAGCCAATGAGCACGTGAGATGGCCTGCTCTAGGTCTGCTATCTGCTGCACTGCATTGACAAGGAATAAAAAATTAAGGATAATTTTTTGGCTTCAGTATCTCGAGAAGATGAATCTTTCCCGTAGCGTAAGCTAAACTTACGCAATACTCGTTCCCTCTCTAGAGAGAACCGAGGTTACGTTAGTAACCGAGTATCGTTTTGATGTGATTGCTTGGCCATTCTTGAGCTGCACTAAGTAGGGTATGTGCCATGTGCCTATACAGACCGGCGCGCTGCTCTGTATTCCCCATGTGTGCTTATGTACAAGTGATGGCCCGCGTGGCTGGCCACCTTATTTTTCCACTTATGGGGTTCCCCTGAAAGTTCAGGGTCTCATGGTGGATGCTTGGTGCGCACGGCGTTGACAATGGGTTCCCGTAGCGTAAGAAACTTATGCAATACGAGAGAACCTCTCGTAAGAGAACGTACTTGGTTACATACGTAACCTCGGTTCTCTCTAGAAGAGGGAACGAGTATTGCACAACTGGACCGTGCAGGCGCCACGGGCGATTTTCGCTTCAGCTGTTGAAACCAGTGACGCGGCCTCCGAGCCTGACTTTTATACGCTAAGCCACCCCCATTTTGGCGGGCTGTGACGCGTAGAGGGCGCGACGTCAAGCGTGAGGCTCAGTTGTATGCTGCAGCAGTTGCCGCAGGGCAGCCATTGAGCACGCAAGATAGCCTGTTCTAGGTCTGCTGGCTGCTGCACTGCGTTGACAATAAATGGAAAATTAAGGATAATTTTTGGCTTCAATATCTCAAGAAAAGATGACTTTACCCGTAGCGTAAGCAACTTACGCAATACTCGTTCCCTCTTCTAGAGAGAACCGAGGTTACGTACGTAACCGAGTACGTTTTGATGCCTTATACAAACTGGAAAGTAAATTGACACACCCGCCACCTCACACACTCGGCTCATATGTGCTTATATGTGATCTATATAAGTGGCTGACACTTAAAGCCTTCTCCCTTCTCTCAAACATCCATCTTGTGACTTTCAAGTACCAAAATGGCTAAAACAGAACAGTGTATCTGCAGTGACATTTTTTGAACAAAATATATTTAGAATCCGTATACCAGGAGAAGGGTCAATTTTTCTGCTGAAGCCTGTGCATTGCTCCTGGCATTAAATGCTGTTTAAATGAGACTGCTTTCAACTAAAAATGGAAAACGTATGCGTTTGGGCATTTATTTACATGACAACGGCATTTAGGGGGCTTGAAAATGCAGACTTTTGAAAACGTGTTTCTAAGTGCAAGCTTTTGAAAACTATACTGTTATTGTCTTCATGTGAATTATACAAATGCGTATTTGTGATAACAGTGACATTTCGCGCGCGGTATTCGCCTATGTTTAGCGCCTCATGATTAAACAGGGCGCCAATGTGAGTGTGCACACCGACGCGAAAAACGCATAAATTTTTTTTAAAAACCGCCTCAGGTTCGTTTTTTTGGTTTGACGCGCCACGTCAAAAACTATCCGACCAATGAGATTGGTGCTAAACCGAGCACACATATTTAACGGCGAAGAAGATATACGCCAAGTAGTGTCTACACAGTGCCGGGAAGAAGACGAGGAAGATGCAAGCCAAGATAAATGTAGAGCAGCTGGTCTCGTTGGTGTCGGAACATAAGGAACTGTATGACAAACGCGACAGCGACTACAAAAATATTGATAAAAGAGAACTGTTATGGAGTGGTATTGCAGCGGAGATGGGCCTTGATGGTGAGTTTCATTTCACTTAATTGTCTTTCATGTCCATAGGCTTGTAACTTTTAACTCTTGCAACACCATCTAATGTCAGGGAATGAATTTGCCTGTTCACTCGGCTCATCGTCAGCGAAAATCGCTTGGATGTGAACACAAAAAACGTGTTGAAAAACGCTGGCGAATAACGCGCGCCGATATTCGTCCCAGTGTGTACGGCCCTTTAGAAATAAAGAATTTCAAATTCCTCCATCAGATATTAAACCTGTACTAAAATTGTATACAAAAAATTGGCAAATGGAATGGGACTGCTGCGTTAATGAGCTATATGAAGTCAATCCAATCACCAAAAAAAAATGTGTTTTGCCATGTTTTCTTATTGAGTGGATTTTGTCAGACTCTGACTATAAAGCATTTTTTGTTGGAATGTACTGCTTTAAATGCCACTAGGCTGTGTTTATACTCAAAGTTCTATAATGGAAGTTTTCACCAGGAATAATCGTAATTCTTTTGATCAATTATTGAAGTGAAAAATCGTATAGTCTTTGTTATAATGATGTGAGTTGGTTGTCAGTTGTTGTTTTCCATTAGTACTGCATGTTACTACTATTTGTTTCTTTAAAAATGCATTGATCTTGCCATACAAATAGCCATAGATGCTGGTAAAAACAAACAAACATACCAAACTGTTATTCTGAAAATACATTATTAATAATAATGAATTTAATTTTTTATTTTACTGTATGCTAGTATTTTTTGCAATGGAAAAATATTTATTTGATTTTGGTTACTTTTTATAATTTAATAAAAATAATACTTTGAATAATATTGGTTACTATTATTACTATTATTTTTATTTTATTGTCATATTGAAGGGTTCTATGGAGGGGTTGAGATTGTGGGTTTTCCTTTTTTTTTTCTGTAGCTGATTTCCATGCCTGCTTCGTGCACTTCGAAGGCCATAACCCAGGGCTAAACATGAAAAAAAATCCCCACTGGCCCCCCCGGGCCAGTAGATCAGAGTTTTGCTGGCCCCTTCTATATTTTTACTGGCCCTGAAAGAAATATAAGGAAAAGCACTTTTCCATTAACTGTATTTATTGTATACATAAGGATTAATCAATACATCAAAGGGAGTACAGGAATTAAGAGAGAGCCCCTGGAGACATGCAAAAATAACCAAATTGTCATTGTAACTATTTTCTTACAATGAACATAGGCTCGCCAACATGGAGAGAATGTGGTTTTCAACTCAGTTGCCTTACTGAAATTAAAATAATTCATTTCCAACAGTTAATGACAAACATTTAAATTGTTAAAATAAAATAAAAGTGAACTCCCATATAAGGTAAGCATAAAAGTATGTTATTTTAGAAAATAATTAATTTTTATGCATGGTAACTCTGAAAGAAGAATGCCCACTTCAGGAACCAGGACAGGTCAGAGTTGAAAGAAAACCCTAACCTCCAACACAATGTGACATCTTCATGGGCCCCTCCCTTTCTCTCCCTCAGTGGTCCATTTTATTCACTGGAAACTTCTTCTGTCCGCCTCCATGAGCCACCTCTTCACTATTGGCATGGGGTTGAAGTGCTCCAAGTTGGGACCCTCCAAGCTAATGAAGAGCAAGCTCTTCAGCATTTCAACACTCAAGCTGTTCCTCCAGTCAGTCTTTGTACGCTTCATGGCACTGAAGCCCCTCTCGACTGTTGCCGTGGACAGAGGCAAGACCAAGATGAGCTCCACAATGAGGAGGAGGTTGGGGAAGCTACTCCTTCGCTCATTATCCAGGAAAAAGTCTTGCCAAGCATTCTTTTGTAGGCTCTGTGATAAGGACTTGATCAGCACCTTAGCAGCAGGCCACTCCACATGCTGTGCTTTGTCCCGGTCAAGGACATTAGCAAAGTGATCACAGACCGTGCCAAGGTGGTCCCTGCCATAGCATGCTAGTTCTTGATGGTCAGCAGCCCACTCGCGAGGATCCATCAGTTTTGCTGCAGCCTGCAGCACCTGATGAGACTCAACCCCCTTGAATCGGGACTGTAGCCTGGCAATCACACTGTGCAGGAGCGTCCGTTTCACACTGGAGAAAAAAATACTAATAATTAATTATAATGTCTCAGAATTTAACACCTTAAAAATACATTATGTCATCCTTCTTGTTTAAATATATACTTGGAAAACTCTTCTCTGCTGTCCCTGAACCTCAACAGCTCAACATTTTGATAGGTTCCATTCTTGGTTTCAGCTAGGTAGCCCTCCACACACTTTCCTGCCTCTATCTCCATGGCTGTCAGCCTCAACACTGCTGTTTCAAAGGCATAGAGTGCCTCTGGCAGGGTAAGCCCATCCTCTTGCAGCTTCAGACTCAGACTACAAGAATGAAAACATGACTCAACTCAGGCTACACTGCAACTTAAAAAAAAAAGGATCAGACAGATTAAATTTAATAGAAACTTGCCAACTCAAGACTTCTATGATGTCTTGGACCAGCATGATGAAGAGAAGGTGTTGAAAATCTTTCAACACCTGAAGGCAGTGCTGGGCTCGTCCAATCATTTCAGCACTTGCTGATCTGTTTGATGTAAACAACCAAAAAAGAATTCACATTGACCGAGATGAAGTATGATTACCTAGGAAACAGGAATGTAATCCTAGCCTTGCTTCCACTGTGTTTTCCATCTGGGCAAGCAATACTGGGTAGTTTTTCAACAAGACCTTGAGTGCCCTCTCCGTGTGTGGGAGCCACCTTGTCCCTCCCAAGTTGGTCATCTTCCAGACCTTTTGGTTGAACACATCTGCAAGATCTTTCAACTCTCTCCACGCTTTTGGAGAGTGATGATACTGTTTATACAGCCCCTTCAGTATGTCCATCACCTGAATTAGAAATATAGGAGTATGATAATTATACAAACTAGCTTAAGTAGCACATAACATGTTGGGTTTATGTAGGACATGATTTTCTCAGTTTACTATTAGGGATGGGACAATTACCGGTTTCACTATAAACCACGATAAAATGTACTGACGGTTAGTATTATTGTTTAAAATTCAATTATCATTAAGACCGTGTTTGATTATCGCGATTTTAATAACATAAATCCTGTCCAGCCAGCAACAGTTTGACGCAGGTGCGCAATGTTGGGTTTTTTTTTATTCAAGAAGAAATGGCGGAAGGCAGTGACCGTGCTCGGGAGATTTTTCAGCTTTTTAAGAGGACCAAATCTTAGGTGTGGTCATATTTTGGCTTTTACAAAAGTCCTGAGGGAAACTTAATCGAGGATGGTCACCCTGTCTGCAGAACATGCACAAAAAAGTCGGGGAAACACTTCAAATCTGCCGAGTCGTCTTGTGTGACCATCACTGTTGTATAGCGAACGCAAGGCAAGTTAAGTTTGACCTCAATACCAAAACTACGTCTGGGAAATAATTGGGCACAAAATGTTGTTTTGAGTTGAAATATTTTATCTCACTCACTTGACTTAAACGTGAAGCTTCCGCGAAGAAAAGTTCAATATTCAATATATAAAAACATTATTATCAAACTGAAACTCTGTAAACAATAAATCAACTCCGATTTCATTTTCAAAACAATCAAAAATGGTGAGGCAAGACGGCAAGTTGTATTTGAATGAAATGAGAGCGCGCGTCCGTTGTGATACATAGATGTGGGCTGTGTTATAATGTGTAGCTATTGACGATGGTCATTATAAGGAAGGAAATGCCACAGAATCTTGCTTTAAAAAGTGCATAGAGCTGCTTGTTTTATTTTGTTTGTTGATTTTCAAATATAAAACTTGTTGAAATGTTTTCAGTGTGAGCATGTTTTTTTTTAACAATTTCATCTCTTTTTAACAAAACCGTGATAATACTGATAATCACGATAATTTTGGTCACTATAATCGTGATATGAAATTTTCATACCGTCCCGTCCCTACTTACTATACAGAAGTTGCTGAAGGTTGGCTTTTTACTACCTTGTTACTTGCCTTTCTTATTCTTTCTTGGTCTTTCATAGCATCCATGGCAGCCAACTCCAGGCCATGGCTTAGGCACTGGATATTTATCAGGTGGGGAACTTCAGCACGAAGAAGTGTGGCAACACCCCCAATTCTCCCAACCATCACAGCAGCTCCATCAGTACCCAAGCCCACTACCTTATCCTTCCACTGGGATATGTCCGCCTTATCCAATGCTGTAGACCGAGAAATACTTATTGATGTAACGTTACTCAACAAGTGAAAACACAGCAAGCAACACAGACAGATTCAATAGCCAGGCTTACCAGCGCTCATTGCAGCAAAATGACCAGGTGCTGTGGCATGTTGGAGCTCCTCTACACCAATAAAGATGTTCTTTGGATGTCCACAGCTCAATATACGGACAAAAAACCCTTCCAGGTCTCTGCCACTCACGTCAGTAGATGAGTCTGACAGAACACTTAAAACATTTCCTGCTTTATTTTCTGCAAACACAGCCCTCCCACAGCTCTCTATAAATAACATCGACAAACCTAAAAATAAACAAAAGAAATGTTAGGACAACTACAATATTAAGGTTATTTTTTGATTTCTCTGATCTACATATGAGCATTTTAAGATGTTTTGAATACCAAAAAAAGGATAAGAAATAGCTTTAAAACCATGTCAGCGTGCAGTAGATTATTTGTCAATACCTGCCCTCTCCTCATCTCCATCAATCTTTCTTTTTCTCTCAGTCTCCTCATCTTGCACCCCCCCCCGCCCAAAGCTGAACTTTTTTAATTTACTGAAGGCTACAAATTGTATTATATTCTCAACATGTACACATTCGTTATAAATCTTGTGCCTAACATGATGAAAACGGCTTTGTTTATGTTTCTTGTCCCCTCACAATGACAGTAAACTAATTATTACATTACATGAATGATGAGTAACGTTACATAGGCCTATTTTCACTTTAAAATGGTGAAATTAGAAAAAAGTATAGTAGTTTGCCTTATTATTTTTGTCATTCGTTTAACATTTATGACCTAAAAAACTGTCAATGAAGAAAAATCTGAATCTGATTATAACAAGACTGAAGCGAACACGAATTTGTGTAGCTTACACTTAACAACGTCTTCGCCATTCTTCTTGAGAAGAGCGACCGTTCTCTCGTAAGCAGTAAAGGGGAGCTCACTCTTCACGATATGGTAAGCAGTGTTGATTAGCTTCATCGTCCGCTGGATTGTGTCGTTGTTGGCCCGTTGTATCCAGTAATGAAGTGGCCCAGCTGATGGGTTGTCCGCCACCCGCTTTGCAAACACACACTGCAAATGCTGGCGGCTTTTTTCGTGTGCATCTAAGGCCTGTTTTCTGTAGTTCTGGGTCCCCTTGAAAAATGTCCCGGCTCGGTCGGCTTTTGCTGGAAAATTCTGGCAAACGAAACAGTACATTCCATCATCACCTTTCTCCACCCAGGTGCACTGTGTTTTCCATGACTCTTGGAATTTCCTCTTTCTCATATCTGCCTCGTAGTTCTTTGACATTTTAACACGTTAACCTGAAGTAACATTTACATATTTTGCGCCACTGTATATGACGTTTGCGATTTGTTTTGCTAATGGCCAGTCACTGGCCCGCGCGGGCCAGTGACTGGCCAATCACCTTGCCCGACATACTCTTTTACTGGCCATCAGGCCATTGCTTATGTCGAGCCCTGCATAACCCCTACCATAGGAATATTGTACTTTTTAACTTTTATAGAGGCAAGGCAAAAGATTGGGTATTCAATCCATTGTAAAACACCACTCTTCCGTTCTGATAACAACATTAAACAGGTTCTCCCCTCTCAGTGAAACACCCACTGAGAATCCTGTTGAAAGTGCCCTAATTATTGGCGATTCTATTACACGGAACGTGAAAATAGAGACACCAGCCACCATAGTCACATGTTTGCCGGGACCCAGAGCATCTGACATCAAAGCAATTTTAAAAGTTTTGGCTAATGCTAATCGTAAATTCTCTATGATAATTATTCACGTCGGCACTAATGATGGTCGATTTCGCCATTCGGAGATCACCAAAATTAACGTTAAAGAGGTGTGTGAACTCGCCAGTACGATGTCAGGCACTGTAATTTGCTCTGGCCCCCTTCCTGTTCGCAGGAGTGATGAGATAGTTAGTAGACTGTGCTCACTCAATGGCTGGCTGTCTAAGTGGTGTCTGAAAAATAATATAGAATTCATAGACAATTGGAAAAGTGTTTGGGGCAGACCTGACCTGTTGAAAAGAGATGGTATTCATCCCTCCTGGGATGGTGCTGATCTTCTCTCTAGTAATATGGCACATAGTCTTGGAGCTAAAACATGACAATCTGGGGCTCAGGTCAGGAAGCAGAAAGACTGGCTAAACCGACCGTCTGCATGCTGTCTCACGTCACTGAGGTCAGATAAATCCCATCACATAGAGGCTCTTTCACCTAGATATCATCAAATAGAGATGGGTCTGTTCCCCGAATTAGGACACACAAAACCCACTAAACCCATTTAAGGATAAAAAATGAATTGTTCAAAAAATAAAAAGCAGATATAATACGGATGAAATGATGAACAAATGATGAACAAAAGCTTTTAAGCTGGCTATGATTGAACCGCTTGTTAAAAAAACATAACTTGATCCTACAGAATTAGTCAATTACAGGACGATCTCGAATCTATCTTTTCTGTCAAATATACTAGAAAGGGCAGTATACTCACAACTATGTTCCTTTTTAGAAAGAAATGGTATCTGCGAGGATTTTCAGTCGAGATTTAGACCGTATCATAGTACTGAGACAGCTCTCATTAGAGTCACAAATTATTTGCTCTTATCCGATCGTGGTTGTATCGCTCTATTAGTGTTACTTGATCTTAGTGCTGCATTTGATTCCATTGACCACAACATTCTTTTAAATAGACTCGAAAATGATGTTGGCATTAGTGGAATTGCATTAGCATGGTTTAAATCATACTTATCTGACCGTTATCAGTTTGTAGCAGTAAATGAAGAGATGTCTTATCCAGCGTGGGAATTGTACCGCGGCCATGGCCGCTGTTGCCCTACACTTTGGCCTTCATGCCCCGTGAAAAAAAAATCATCGTACGGCCACAGTGGCCTATGTGCCCTGGCCCTGTCCAAGTTCCATGTATAAAGCGCCAATGCGTCGATGTAATCATTATGAGCGCTGTATACTGATGTGCTGTGTTTTCAATTCATACCAGCAGCCTGAAGGCGCTCTACTGAACATTATAGTCCATATTTGAAACACATGAAGAAGAGCGTTCGACAATGCAGGAAATCCCAAATCCACGACCACAAACAGCGCTAACAGATTGCGGTAACATGCAGATTATGTCGTTTTGAAGACAATAAACATTTTTGCTATGATATTTGACTTACCTGTGTTCTTCGAGCCATGTCAGGCATTTTCATAATAATATATGTATAATGTTATGCTAATCGATAGACTTTATCATCGTTGCATTATACATAAAATATTATATTGTCAGATTTTTTTTTTTATCTGAAGCCAAATCAGATCACAGAAGGTTATTTAGAACACTCGACTTGAGTTATAAAGTAAGTTTGGAGCACAAACATGGTTTAATCTCATAAATTGTCGTGTATTGATGGTATGCTAAGCTAATAAATAAAGTCATATGACATGATCTTGAAAAACATTTACCTAAATACAGGGTTTTAGACATATCATCTTCAGATTTTAAGTATAACATGGTCAGACATGTGGCTTAAGCTGCAGTGCATTTCTAGATTTATACAATGTCAACTTCAATTTTATTTTCATGAAGATGTTTCATAAAAAAATCTCATAACTTTATTTTTTTTAATCTATTTATAACTATTTTTTTTCCTTATGACAATAATTAATTCTACATTTACAATTAGCTACCAGGTGTCAGCTTTCAAATGAGATCATACTTGTGCTTTTAGTACAAAGGGTTCATGAACTGTATCTGTTTCAGTTTGGGTATGCCATTTCTGGGGATTTTTCAAAAGTGGGGTTGCAGCTTTAACAGGTTGTATTTGGAAACAGAGAACTCTTTCAACACATTCAAGGGTTGCTGAATTTGACAAGCCCTGATCTCAAGCTGAATTTTCTTATTTGTACAATCGTATGGGCCTCCATAGACATTAGACAATACATTGCAGATCAGCACATGTGCATTTCCCGATGCAATTGTGTTTTTGTAAATTGCACAATTTTATTTCTCTGAATCCATTGCAGTAAGGCCAGTCAGGCTCACCATGATGCACAGGGAATTACCATGTTATGGTATCAATCTGAATGGGAAAACCATCGAATTGTACTCAATGGCCTTTGTGCCCTGTCATATGGCCTTGGTGCCCCCCCAAAAAAATAAAAGGTGGAGGCCAAATGCCCTTGCCCCTAAAATTACATAATTCCCACCCTGGTCTTATCAATCAAAAGTTCAGTATGGCGTACCACAAGGCTCAGTACTAGGACCGTTGCTGTTCACTCTGTACATGCAACCCATAGGAGATATCATTAAGAAGCATGACATTGGTTTTTACTCTTATGGTGATGATACTCAGCTCTATATTTCTTCACGCCCTGATTTACAAAATTAACGGAATGCATAGCTGATATGAAAAAATGGATGACTGCTAGTTTCCTACTACTTAATTCTGAAAAAACAGATATTCCAATTATTGGACAAAAAACTTCCTTACATACTAACCTAGAATACTGTCTAACACTTGATGGCTGCTCTGTCAAGTCGTCGGTTAGGTACCTGGGTGTGCTCTTTGATACCGATGTTTCATTTTAAGTCACGTGTCTAGTATCTGTAAAACCGCATTTTTCCATCTTAAAAATATATCTTAATTACTTCATATGCTCTCAATGACAAATGCGGAACAGTTAGTTAATGCATTCGTGACATCAGGGCTAGATTATTGTATTGCTATTATGGGTGGTTTTCCCTGCACTAGGGCTGGGATAAACGATTATTTTAAAACGATTAATCTAGCGATAATTTTTTCGATGCATCGATTAACCTAACGATTCATTTTTTCAGGCTAATAGCAATTTATACATGTTGATTTACATATCTGAATGAAAAAAACATGAATTTCTTAACATTAAAATATATGTTTATTGCCCTTAAAATTCCAAAATAAAAGACTAAACAAGTACAAAGTCATGCATTCTTAGTCAGAGGTAGCATTCAATAAAACCTTGAAGCCTTGAAAACACCTGGGCCTAGCTTACTGAAAAAAGTGCAATCTGTCACAACACTTTAAAGAGCCACAAAATAGTAGGCCTATTTATGGTTTAATTTTCTTTGACCAAATTTGAAAGTTGAGACTTTATTAAAAGTTACCTTCTTGGTCCTGTCTGTCAGCGCGTTGTCAGTGCTGCATACATAGTTGTCCTCTATGTATTTTTCACAACATTAATAGCTATAAGCGCATACTTGCAGCAGTCTCGTGAGCTTAGAGCTTAGAGCTTGTGTGAATTGCACGTATAAAATGAAGTTAAGGAACAACCTCGATCCATCAGGAAACGCCACATAGGTCGATGCATTTCACTGCGCTTTGTGACAGTTTTTTCTTTTGCGCGAAGGAGCCGTTAGCCAGAGATGTGTTAAAAGATAGCGGAGTGCATTCATGATTATTAGGCTGCCGGTATAATAATCATCCTGGCGCCGGGTCTGAGTGAGTCATTTACTATTTAAAATAAAATACTTTATTTTACTCATTTAAGACTGCTCTTATAGGGACACTCGACAAAACGGACAGTTTGGCAAAATTTGTGTTATGGGTCGTTCAAGCCCGAAAGGTACTGACGCACATTTTTATGTGGGTTGTGCGTGTGTGTTAGGCTTGCTACGGTAGTCGGTGTTACCGGTGTTACTCTGTGTTCAGTCGCAACACCGGTTTCATCACTTGCCCACCGCGACACCCCCCAAAAAAATTTTTTTTTAAAGCGTTAAAAAGATTTTATGCAATTACGCAGTATCTGTTAAGTCCTGCACGCACCCACACACATAGACGACCCACAGAAAAGAAGCGCGTCAGTATCGAGTTCTCTTTCGGTCTTGAACAAACCATGACACACAAATTATGCCAAAATGTCTGTTTTGTTGAGTGTCCTCATAAGAGTCTTAAATGATTTAAATAAGTCTTAAATGAACGTAGAGATTTGTGAGGAACCATAGTGGACGTTATTGAGTGCACTTATTCAATCCCACATTGCACTACATTAACGAGTGTACAGCTTATGTACGCTCAACGGCTGTCCGAATTCGCTCACTCGTTTTCATTCACTCCTTCAAGTGAAAAGTATTAGTGGACTAACGTAGGGAATAGGCCTTACTTAGTGAAAGAGGGTTTAGGCGGCGATTTCGGATTCAACCCATGTTCTCAAGCACTGAAAAATAGAGGACACTGACAACGCGCTGAGAGACAGGACCAAGCAGGTAATATTATGGAACAAAGTCTCAACTTTCAAATTTGGTCAGTCAAAGAAAATGAAACAATAAATATGCCTACCGTTTTGTGGCTCTTTAATGTGTTGTGACCTCAGTTAAAGCCAAGTTCAAATCCACTCCTGACTGCTTTGTCGGACAAAAATTGTGGATTTTGTTTGGTCAGATCGCATGTTCAATCAAACTCCCTGCGATGGATGAATTGACGCTAATTTAAAAGTTAAAGTGAAGTGCGCACTGCCGCACCAGCTTTTTATAAGCGCTGTTAAAAAAAATTAGTTTAGTTTTCAAATGAACGCCAATTCAGGGTACAATAACAAAACAGTGCTGGTCCGAACAACCGCACCAATATGCATGTCTGTGCAAACGCGCGCATTTTACGTTAGCCTTTAAATTAGTGATTTAAAAGCCCCCGCCGGTGATACCGGTATTAACCGGTGGGAAAATATCCTCACCGTCACATCCCTAGTGTGTGTGTGTATGCGTGTACTTTAGAGGAACGATCATGCCGCCTTGCACTTCTGATAGTCTGAGGAGCCACTCGTGTTGCTACTACTATCCGGCGCCGACATCTTTATTTTGGGTCTGACGAATCGCATATTTCAACGTCAACGTCAATTTTTGCGTCGACGTAATCGATGACATCGACGCGTTGTCCCAGCCCTACCCTGCACGCTTAATAAACAAACTACAGCTGGTTCAAAATGCAGCTGCTAGAGTACTTACCAGAGCCAGGAAGTATGACCATATTAGCCCCGTTCTGTGAACACTGCATTGGCTCCCTATTAAACATTGTATACATTTTAAAATATTGCTGATTACTTACAAAGCACTAAATGGTTTAGCTCCCCAGTACTTGAGCTAGCTCTTAACGCATTATAGTCCTATAGTCCGTCTATTGCGATCTCATAAATTCCGGCCAGTTGATAATACCTAGAATATCAAAATCGACTGCTGGTGGTAGATCCTTTTCCTAATTAGCACCAAAACTTTTGAATAGTCTTCCTTACATTGTCCGGGAAGCAGACACACTCTGTCAGTTCAAATCTAGACTAAAAACACATCTCTTTGGCCTACCATACACATGACACATTATAGACCTCTATAATTCAATGCTAGGCTGCATAGATTAGGTCAAGCGGAACTGGTAACATTTCCCTTAAATCCTGATGTACTTGTTACATCATAAGAAGGATGGCGTCTACGCTAATAGTACTCTCTCTGTTTATTCCGAGGTTTAACACAGTTCGTCGGATCCAGGCCGTATCCGGATCTGATGAAAGACCTGCACCTGGACACGACGACAAAGTAGTCCTGAAGTGTCAACTAGTCTCTCCACTTTGAAGGCCTCCTTCCCTTTACCTCTGTACAGATTAAAGTTGTCGGGATAATTGTGGTTCACGTGGCTACGCGGAAGCGATAAAAAATTCTGTATTAGTAATTTTTCAAGGCTTGTACCTTGGAACCTATTTCATGGTTTGCGTTCTCTAGCCACCAGGCACTGTTTTGTGCAAATGAGCGGCCGGATCGCATTAAGGGGTTTTCTGTTAGAATGGTGTTGTGTTAGCGTCCTCTAAGTTAATAACTAATGATCGTTGTGACGTTAGTGAATCAATCAAAATTAACTTTAGCTAGACAATAACTTTATTCTAGAGCTGCTGTAAAGCCAAAACAATATGTTAATTTAATGTTCTATTATCACTGTAAAGCTGCTTTGAAACAATCTATGTTGTTAAAAGCGCTATATAAATGAAGGTGATTTGACTTGACTATCTGGGCCCCCCTTGTGTTCTGGAGAGATATAAGTGAAATCTGAGACAAAAAAGGCAAAAATTTCAAAGGTATACCTTGATTCTGTGACTAACGGTTCAGTAGTTATGGCATTTTTTTTTTTACTTTTATTTTTTTAGTGCTGTAGCACTAAAATAGTGTCATTGTCTCCCAAAATTGAGCTCTACTATCTGGTAAAGTTTCAAATCTCTAGGCCTTACAGTTTGGTCTGCATGATCAGGTTTAAGGCAGAAAAATTATAATAATAATAATCCTAACAATAACAATAGGGTTTTAGTGCTATGTGCTTGAACCCCTAAAATCCTTACAATGACAATAAGGTTTCCCTAATAAAAATCCTTACAATTACAATGGGGTTTCAACACTTCGTGCTTGAACCCCCTAATAAAAATCCTTATATTAACAGTAGGGTTTCAGCACTTTGTGCTTGGACACCTTATAATAGCCTGATAAAAATTGGATCTTACCTTTTATTATTAATATTTAACTGAACACAACTGATTTTTTTTAAATTCTCCATTGATTTATTGACCCTGCAACTTTTTAAAGGTGGAAGTAGGCTGTTCAACAAATGTTAGAAATCAGAGGACAATTGTCTGTCAACACAACACTTGGATTCTTAACTCTAGAAAACCACATAACAGTATATCCATTGAGATCTACAATATTGTGTGCAGAGGTTTTTGAATAATTAATTCTTCAGTTTTGGTAGGAATTAGAAGAAATTAACTCGACATCCCATCTTTTATAACATTAATACATTCTGCTACAGAGTTATGACATTTTGTTAGGTTGTGGGGGATTTTAAAACTGAATATCATCTGCATAAAATAATGAGAAAAGCAGAGGACCTAATACTGAGCCCTGTGGCACACCAATACTTGTGTTTGATAACATATCTCTTAATTTGCACAAGCTAAGTTGTAACAGTCGAATAGATGGGACCTGAACCATGCTGATGCTTGTCCACAAATGTAAACATAATTCTCAAGCTGTCCAAGAGAATGCTGTGATCTGTGTTGATGAATGATGTAATGAAAGATATAACTTTATTAAGCACAGTTTCTGTGCTACAATGTTTAATTCCTAGCTGATGGGTTTTTTGTGTGTGTTTTTTTTTTACAGATAGCTTTACTCTGCATGAGTGATTATTGTTGATAGGACAATATTTTTCTAACATTGTTGACATGAATGTCAGATTTGAGATTGGTCTATAATTAACCAGTTCCCCTGGACGTGTGTGTGTGTGCGTGTGTGTGTGTGTGTGTGTGTGTGTGTGTGTGTGTGTGTGTGTGTGTGTGTGTGTGTGTGTGTGTGTGTGTGTGTGTGTGTGTGTGTGTGTGTGTGTGTGTGTGTGTGTGTTTTTACACTTTATTTTGATGGTCCCCTTTGAACATTTTGTTGTCTACTAACTGTCATCAACGTTAATTGTAGTCATGAAGGTTTTTTGGATAAGGGGTTTGATAACTGCTAGTTTTAAAGTTTTTGGGATGTGTCCAAAACAAAGCAAAGATTTGACAATATTGTTTTGAGATAACAGGAAACACCTTTTTTCAGTAGCTTAATAGTTATGGGATCTAGCATACATGTTTTTGGTTTTGTTGCTTTAGTTTACATGTCTAAATGTAACAGAAAACTTTTGTGACAAAAAAATGTGGTTAACTTTTATTTGTCTTTTTTTGCTTAGACCTGATGCCACTGAAAGAGGAGAGTGAAGTACTGAATGAAATGGAAGAAAAAGATCTGTATCAGAATCATCATGCTTTCATGACTCAAGAAAAATCATTTAGTTGCTCACAGACTGAGATGTCCTCACAAAAAACTGAAACTAATTTCACCTGCTTTCATTGTGGAAGGAGTTTCAATCAACATGAAAACCTTAGAGTCCACATGGGAATTCACACTGAAGAGAGCTCTTTTACCTGCCAACAGTGTGGAAAAGGATTTACTCAAAAAGGAAGCCTTAACAGGCACATGAGAATTCACAGTGGTGAGAGCTCTTTCACCTGCCAACAGTGTGGAAAGAGTTTTGCTCAAAAAGGAAACCTTAAAAAACACATGAGAATTCACAGTGGAGAGAAGCCTTATACCTGCAGACTGTGTGGAAAGAGTTTCACAGTAGCACTAAATCTTAGGTATCACATGAACAGTCACAGTGGAGAAAAGCCATTCAGATGTGATCAGTGTGAAAAGAGATTCACACGTAAAGAACACTTTAAAAACCACATGAAGATTCACTCAAGAGAGAACTGTTTTGTATGTCATCGGTGTGGAAAAAGTTTCCCAGACAAAGGAAACCTTAAAATCCACATGAGACTTCACACTGGAGAGAAGCCTTACACATGCACTCAGTGTGGAAAGAGTTTCACATATAAAAAATCCCTTGATGCCCACATGAGAAATCACACTGGAGAGAAGCCTTTCACCTGCCAACTGTGTGGAAAGAGCTTCACTCAAAAAGGAAACCTTAAAATACACATGGGAATTCACACTGGAAAGAAGCCTTTCACCTGTCATCAGTGTGGAAATAGTTTCACTCAAAAAGGAACCCTTAACAGGCACATGCAACTTCACACGGGAGAGAGCTCTTTCACCTGCCAACTGTGTGGAAAGTGTTTCAATCAAAAAGGAAACCTTAAAAAACACGAGAATTCACACCGGAGAGAAGCGTTATACCTGCATAATTTTCCCATTATAACTTTAACCTCTTAAGGCCCCATCTGTTTTTTTTTTTTATATGCATTTTTTATTTCTCTTTGCTATTTGGGCTTATTGGAACCTAATTAGAATAAAAACTAAGTATCATCTTTTGATATGATGTACTTTTAGAGAAAAATGATGTCCACATATGTGGATTCATGGTCCCAATTTCCATAACACACAATAAAGTCACCTTTGTGTAATAGAATGAAAAACTCTTTATTTCTGCCTTGAACAATACCTGTCAACATTTGGGGGGGGTGTATCAGGGGGAGCTGATACAGCTCAGAGTCAAGCACAATGCCATCTGCTGTAGCACAAACAAAGTTCTTTATGCCAACTGGTTTTGGCTTCATTGGCAGATATTGTCTGCACGGACAGGCTCCTGTGGAATCAAGGAATCATCTGCTCATCAATAGATGCGCAATCAGGTCGATTCAGAGACAAGCAGCCTCGCAGAATACGATCCAGAAAAGGCCTCACCTTCCAGAATTTGTCCGACATTCTCAGGTCTTCTGGCACATCATGATCAATAACCACTTTTATTGCTCCCCTCAGTTTGAAGAATCTGGCACGTGTGAATTTGTCAGTGATGGGAGTGATTTTCAAGACTTTGGACCAGTACATCCTAATGGTAGGGTATCGGATGCAGGACATCAAAATACAGGCACCAAAATAGTGGTAAACCTCATCTATTGTCATGTTAAGTGGCTCCCCACTCTTAGACAGTGACATAATTTTAGACCATTCTGTCATACAGATCATACAGTCAGAAACGATCACTATGGATCCGCAGTCTTTACTCAAAAAAAGTCCTTTTGAGGACTGTAGTATAATTTGTTAGATCGATTATATGAAAATCTTGTTTATGAAGCTTATTTTTTTGTAATTCTATAATAATTAGTACAATTAAATAACAGCGTATCTAAAAAGTAGTGAGAGAACAACAAAAAACAAACCTTTCTGAAACGTCGTTTAACAGCCGTTCTTGAACAGGTTCTGCTCGATCCTCTTCACTAACATTCTCCGACTGACGCCATTGTTTATAATACACCAAAGCACAAACTACCATGATAGCAAACTACCGGTAAAGGCAAGGGGCTTGACGTTTCCGAAAACCTGCACTAGACGGTTAGCGAATCACAACACACTGGACCAGCTAACCAATCTGAGCCCATTGCGTAGTTTTGAGGGACTGGCTTCATAGAACCAGGAAACCATCAAACCGTTTTTACAAGGAGGGGAAGAGCAGTGTAGAATAAAGGTAAAATATATGAAAAATAATGCAATTTTTAAAAAACGAAGCATGAACACATGTTACAGTGCACCCCACAAACACAATCAAGCCTTCGAAAAAATGTGTTTTACCACCCCTTTAATGTTTCAGACTTTGCAACCATGGTTAACCAAAATCATATGTGTGGCATGTTTGATCTCTATAACTTGGTACTTTGAAGATAGAAATGACTGTGTACATGATATGTCGACAACAACAACATATAAGTATTACAAGAATCTTTCACAGTTCGTCACAGCTACCAGGCATCCAGGGTGCACATGCAAATGAGCACGTTTGAAACATAGAGCCATAAACCAAATTCTCCTGCCTGGAACTTCCACCGTTCTTATTGGCCGAGCCAACCCTGAGGGGTGGGACATGCCTAAGGCTTTATATTGCATCTACACCCAACTTATGCTCTCTTGGCCTTCTCTCGTACATTCAGGTTGCTGTACTGCGGGGCCCCACCAGGCCCCAGGGCAGCAGGCCTTGACTCACAACCAGCCATGTGCTCCTTCAAAGGAGAGATGACTCTCTCAACCACAACAGCATCAAGGACAACCTCAGGAGTTTGGCTAACGTCTTCATTCAAAGCAGATGAAGTCCATCGCAACTCCAACCATTTGCTCTGCATGTCCTCTCAGGCCCAGGGCCAGCAGGCCACGATCTGCATGTGCTCAGCCATGTGCTTTACGGAGAGAGAGAAAACCTTCATACAGAACTGAGTCGAACTACCCATGCAAGTTCATCTTATCTTCATCCAACGGAGAAGAATACGATTGCAACTTCAATGTTTGACATTCAAAGGAAACATCTTCATCCTTTTCCACGTTCTTCAAGAAATGTGTCCACTGCAAATGCCATGCAAGTATATACATTTAATGAGGTACTTTGAAAATGATAAGCTGATGGTTCTTTTCATAGTTACATGGATCTTCTCCATAGTTCCATTTCCGGTTTCCAATTTCCTCCTAACACTCACCTATTTATGTATACATGTATATATGTTTGTTTAGTTTAGTTATGTTCGTGATTTAGTTAATAAAACTTGTGCACAATATGTATTTGGTTCGACTTCACTGCTTGCAAAACAAAGTCTCTTATATGATTTATGATCTTGTTACATGCTCAAAGCGCTGTACATGCTAAGAAAAATTATTCTTCCATGGCCATGGAAGATACCCTTTTCTTAGAATAAATGAATAATCAAAAGAGTTTGTTGGACAAACTGATTCATTAATTGTAATATTAAGTTAGCTACATCAAGTTAATACAATTAACTGACCCAAATATTCATAATGTCATGATCCCGGTATCCTTCTCTTACACTCTACCACCCTCTCCTGGTCACACTCTTTATTACATCCATTTACACACACACATTCCCATTCATTATCTCTGCCGCTCTCAGCTGTCTCTCATCACCTCATCACTCTCCCTCTTCTCCTCCCCAGCTGGTTCCCTCTTTCTCTGATTAGACTCTCTATTTCTAGTCTTCCCTGTCCTTTGTTCTTTGTCAGATTATTGCCATAGGTTACGTACCTGTGTACCTGCTGAACCAAGCCCTGTCGTGTCGTGTCCTGTCTGGTGCGTGCCTCAATCTGTCTACCGTGTTACCTCGTCTCTGCTTTGTTACTTCTTCAGCTAACGTGAGTGGTCAAGGATTGGCGTTCCCGTGCTCTCTACGGACCCAGCCTGTCTCATCCTCCGGGGATTTCCCGTTGCCGGTCCTGACCGTACATTTCTGTTCTATTACTGAGAGACTTTCCGTTTTCCTTTGGATGAGACTTTCTTCAGTTGGATTTATTCGCCTTATGTGCCACCTGTGTTATTTTGCCTGAACTAATAAACTTTGTCAAACTGCCCTTTGCTTTTGGGTCCTCTCTCCTACACGTGACAGAATAATCTGACCAGAAATGGACCCAGCAAGGGAGAGTCCTCTTCAATCTGCACTTGAGATCCAGGGAGCCATGCTGGGCCGTCATGAGGATGAACTGGCCGCCGCTCACCATGCCATGGATTCTCTTGCTACTCGCATGACCGATATCTCACAACAGCTTAATCACCTCCGAGTGGAATCCTCCACCTCTAGAAGCCGTGACACGCCTGAGCCGAGAGTGAACAACCCGCCGTGCTATTCCGGTGAGCCCAAGGAATGTAGATCCTTTTTGACTCAGTGTGAGGTTGTCTTTTCACTACAGACTTCCACATACGCTGAGGATCGCTCTCGCATCGCCTTCGTCATCTCCTTGCTGGCTGGCCGGGCGCGGGAGTGGGGAACAGCTGTGTGGAGTTCGGAGGCTGACTGTCTCAGCCGTTATTCCTCCTTCAAGGAGGAGATGCTGCGGGTTTTTGACCGTTCTGCATTCGGAGCGGAGGCTTCCCGTCTTTTGTCTACGCTTCGTCAAGGGAGAAGGTCAGCAGCAGATTTTTCGATTGAATTTCGTACCTTATCTGCTTCATGTGACTGGAACGAGCCTGCCTTAGTAGCCCGTTTCCTCGAAGGGCTCAATGCTGACATTAAGGATGAGATCCTCGCCCGTGAATCACCCACTCGACTGGATCCTCTTATTGATATGGCCATTCGTGTGGAGAGGCGCTTCGACATGCGCCGCCGCAGCCGCAGCCTTGAGAGGGCACTTTTCTCTACCCCGGCTCGCTCTTCTACACCGCCGCCTTTCACTGACTCCGAGCCTATGCAGCTGGGTGGTTTACGAATCTCCGCGGCCGAACGCCAGCGCCGTATAACGGCTCGTCTCTGCATGTACTGCGCTTCCGCCTCCCATCGTGTCGCCTCCTGCCCGGTAAAAGCCAAGGCTCACCAGTAGAGAGAGGGTTACTGGTGAGCGCTTCAACCCTAGACCCTCCGTCACGCGCACGCACTACTTTCTCTGCTCTTCTCCGCTGGCCAGGGTTTTCCACCTCCTGTCCGGTTTTGATCGATTCGGGAGCCGAGGGAAATTTTGTGGATGAGACTTGGGCTCGAGAACAGGGGATTGCCCTCATTGAACGTAAAGACTCCACCCCTGTCCACGCCCTTGATGGTAGTATCCTCTCTAGAGTGCGCTTTGCCACTGCTCCGGTGAGTCTCACCATCTCTGGTAATCATCAAGAGACAATTTCTTTTCTAGTTTTGCATTCTCCTTTTAACCCTGTTGTTTTAGGACATCCCTGGTTAGTCGAGCATAATCCTCAGATTAACTGGTCTAGAGGTTCAATTCTTTCATGGAATTTGTCGTGTCATGTCAAGTGTTTGATGTCTGCTGTTTCTCCTGTCTCTTCTGTCTCTGTCTTTCAGGAGGAGCCGGGTGATTTGTCCGGGGTCCCGCGGGAGTACCATGATCTTCGAGCGGTCTTCAGTCGTTCCAGGGCCACTTCTCTTCCTCCCCATCGACCGTATGACTGCGCTATCGACCTCCTTCCTGGCACCACCCCTCCCCGGGGTAGACTTTACTCTCTCTCCGCCCCCGAACGCGAAGCTCTAGAGAAGTATCTTTCTGACTCGCTCGAAGCTGGTACCATTGTGTCTTCCTCCTCCCCTGCCGGTGCGGGTTTTTTCTTCGTTAAAAAGAAGGATGGTACATTACGCCCCTGCATAGATTATCGAGGCTTGAATGACATCACGGTCAAGAACCGTTATCCCTTGCCTCTCATGTCTTCTGCCTTCGAAATCTTGCAGGGGGCCAAGATCTTTTCTAAACTAGATCTTCGTAATGCTTACCACCTTGTCCGCATTAGGGAGGGGGACGAGTGGAAGACGGCGTTTAACACCCCCTTAGGACACTTTGAATATCGCGTTCTTCCTTTCGGGCTGGTCAACGCTCCCGCCGTGTTCCAGGCGTTAATTAACGACGTGCTCAGAGACATGTTGAACATTTTCGTTTTTGTCTACCTTGACGATATTTTAATTTTCTCTCCCTCTCTCCAAGTACACACTCTACACGTTCGACAAGTTCTCCAACGTCTCCTCGAGAACCGACTGTTTGTTAAGGCCGAGAAATGTACCTTCCACGCGCAGTCCATCTCATTTCTTGGTTCGGTAATTTCCGCTGAGGGCGTTAGCATGGATTCCTCCAAGGTCCGTGCGGTCACGGAATGGCCAGTGCCTGAGTCGCGCGTTGCTCTTCAACGTTTTTTAGGCTTTGCAAATTTTTATCGTCGGTTTATCCGTAACTTTAGTCAGATCGCCGCCCCTCTATCTGCCCTCACGTCCGCCAGGGTCCGATTTTCCTGGTCGGAGGGAGCTCAGACAGCTTTTGATCGCCTCAAGTCCCTTTTTTCCTCCGCCCCGATCTTACGAACTCCTGATATCTCTAGACAGTTCATTGTTGAAGTTGATGCATCAGAGGTGGGCGTTGGAGCTATTCTCTCCCAACGCTCATCTTCTGATGAGAAGGTTCATCCCTGCGCCTACTATTCGCATCGTCTTTCGCCCGCCGAACGAAATTATGATGTTGGCAATCGCGAGTTATTGGCCATCCGTTTAGCTCTCGGAGAGTGGCGTCACTGGCTTGAGGGTGCCTCAGTCCCGTTCGTTGTCTGGACGGACCATAGAAATTTAGAGTACATTCGTTCTGCGAAGAGGCTCTGCGCTCGTCAGGCTCGTTGGGCACTTTTCTTTACGCGTTTCGATTTTTCCATCTCCTTCCGCCCCGGGTCTAAGAACCTCAAGCCTGATGCTCTTTCGCGACAGTTTGCTTCCCCAGAGGTTGTTCCCAATAAGGAGGAGATCCTTCCTCAGGGCGTGGTGGTGGGCGCAGCTGTCTGGGGAATAGAACGTTTGGTCAAGCGCTCTCTGGCCCACGCCGTTACTCCTCGTCTTTGTCCTAAGGGTCTTTTGTACGTTCCTCCTTCTGCTCGTCTCGCGGTCTTTCAGTGGGGCCATTCATCCAAACTGTTTGCCCATCCCGGCGTTAGGGGCACGCTCGCCGCGGTCCGCCAAAGATTCTGGTGGCCCTCTCGTGAGCGCGACATTCGCCGTTTCGTCGCTTCGTGTGCCGTTTGCGCTCAGACTAAATCTGGTAATTCTCCCCCGGCCGGGTTGCTGCGTCCCCTTCCGTTACCGTCTCGCCCATGGTCTCACGTCGCCATGGACTTTATCACGGGTCTCCCCTCCTCTGAGGGGAACACCGTGATACTTACTGTCGTTGATCGTTTTTCTAAGACCGCCCGCTTTATTCCTTTACCTAAACTCCCGTCTGCTAGGGAGACCGCCCAGATTGTCGTCGACAAGATCTTTAAGATACATGGTCTTCCCTCCGACGTCGTTTCCGATAGGGGTCCCCAGTTCTCTTCCCTGTTCTGGAGGGAGTTTTGTCGCCTTATTGGAGCGTCGGCTAGTCTCTCCTCCGGCTTTCACCCACAGACCAATGGCCAAGCCGAACGAGCAAACCAGATAATCGGTCGCATTCTCCGTAGCCTCGCTTTCCGCAATCCGGCTTCCTGGTCAGAGCAGCTCCCCTGGGCGGAGTACGCACTTAATTCCGCTCCGTCTTCTGCCACTGGTCTATCCCCTTTTCAGTGTTGTCTCGGCTACCAGCCTCCGCTTTTTTCGTCACAAGATACAGACTCTAAGATGCCGTCGGTACAAGCCTTCATTCAACGTGCTAAGCGTACTTGGAGAGGGGTCAGGTCTGCTCTATTGAAGTCTCGTGCTCGCACCCGGCGGGCCGCTAATAGACGTCGTGTCAAAAGCCCCCGTTATTCCGTTGGGCAGAGGGTTTGGCTGTCTACCCTTAATCTTCCTCTCCAATCCTCTTCGCGTAAACTGGCCCCTAAATTCATCGGGCCTTTCCGCGTCCTTAAGATACTCAGTCCTGTCTCAGTCAGACTCAAATTGTCTGCCAATCTTCGACGCGTTCACCCGGTTTTTCACGTATCATGTATTAAACCCGTTACTCGTGTTCCTCCCCGTCCTGTCACTACCCCTATCCGTGTTGAAGGCGCTCCCATCTACAGGGTTCGCAAACTTCTCGACGTGCGCCCCCGGGGTCGGGGTCATCAGTTTCTGGTTGATTGGGAGGGATACGGTCCTGAGGAGAGAAGTTGGATTCCTTCCCGGGACGTCGTGGACCGCTCGTTGATCGATGACTTCTACCGCTCCCGCCAGTCCTCCTCCTCCGTTGCGCCAGGAGGCGCTCCTTGAGGGGGGGGGTACTGTCATGATCCCGGTATCCTTCTCTTACACTCTACCACCCTCTCCTGGTCACACTCTTTATTACATCCATTTACACACACACATTCCCATTCATTATCTCTGCCGCTCTCAGCTGTCTCTCATCACCTCATCACTCTCCCTCTTCTCCTCCCCAGCTGGTTCCCTCTTTCTCTGATTAGACTCTCTATTTCTAGTCTTCCCTGTCCTTTGTTCTTTGTCAGATTATTGCCATAGGTTACGTACCTGTGTACCTGCTGAACCAAGCCCTGTCGTGTCGTGTCCTGTCTGGTGCGTGCCTCAATCTGTCTACCGTGTTACCTCGTCTCTGCTTTGTTACTTCTTCAGCTAACGTGAGTGGTCAAGGATTGGCGTTCCCGTGCTCTCTACGGACCCAGCCTGTCTCATCCTCCGGGGATTTCCCGTTGCCGGTCCTGACCGTACATTTCTGTTCTATTACTGAGAGACTTTCCGTTTTCCTTTGGATGAGACTTTCTTCAGTTGGATTTATTCGCCTTATGTGCCACCTGTGTTATTTTGCCTGAACTAATAAACTTTGTCAAACTGCCCTTTGCTTTTGGGTCCTCTCTCCTACACGTGACACATAATTAATCATAACCAGTTATTTTTGATTATTAATATTTCCCCTCTGAGCTGACTCGTTACAGGTGACTTGACTTGAAACAAATGTAGGCTTCTATTATTGCATCAAATTTAAGCAAAGTAGGATAAACGATAACATTGTGTGCCCAGTTTTTCCATAGGCGAATCTCAGGTTATGCGTCAATATAATAGGTAGGCTATTATACTTTGTTTCAGATAATAAATCTACTAACAAATTAAAATAACGGTGAAATAAATTAGTCCTGAACAAAATGATTGTTTAATAATTTAAACATTGTCAGGACTTTCTAACCGATGTTAGTCGGCATCAGTTCTGTTTTAGCATTCTTTATTATTTTAAGAATTAAATAGGCTTATTTTATTTTATAAATAATGAAAATATTTCAACACAAAATGTAAAAAAAATTTTAATCTATAAGGCTTTGCATGAGCGTAAGATGTTAAGCGTTCAGATGATAGCTGTGTGGTCAAAGCTTCAACATGTTCCTCGCGGGGCTTCAATAGTTCCGAGTTTTAAACTCTGCTCTATAAACAGATTTATTTTGTCTCTAGTTTAATATTTGTCAAAAATAAAAACTTTTGAAATGTGCATTTATTGATTTGAAACACTTTTCAGAGCTTTGTAATTCATTGTCTGTCATTTTTATTAATAGGCGTTTAGATGATAACATTGAAGCCTACATGCTTTTAACCGATGTTGGACGACAGCGTTAATGTTTTACCGTTCTTGATGCTTAAATAGATAACAGTTTATTAATGTCAAGCGTTTTGTTTAAAGCTGCAGTCCGTATTTTGTCCTCTTTGTCGCCATCTCTGTTCGAAATCTGCAATTGCAGTTATACCCGGAATTATCAACTTTACGTGGGTTGTGCCTCGACACGGCACAGCGCGGATGAATTAATGTTTTGAGGAGAATGTGCGGCTGTCAGTCGCCGCCGGTGTGGGTACTGTCATTCGCAATTGCAGATTCTACCTTTTGGAAGTATGACCAACATAAGCACCAGAAAATGTCATCTGAACAAGTAAGTAACATCAACTTTTGTTCTGACCAACTAAGGGAAAAAAACATTGCAGTAAATCATGGGGATTAAATCTAACGATCGCTTAGCATATCACGTCAAACCGTGCAAATTATACTTTGTTCTCAAATTGTTCATGTTAACAACATTAGCATTGCATGACTACATTTAATGCCCCTCCGATATTATCCTTGTCTTCGCATGGGCCAGTTGCAGTCTCTTTTTTTCTGTAACCACTCCGAAGTCCAAAGTCTTTTGCATTTTACAACGGGTGAATCTCCAGTTGTCACTGGTGATGGTCGTTTGAACCTTTCTGGGTCCGCCAGCAAATTACTACATTTAATTATATCAAGTGCTGTGAGAAAAGGCTATAAATCTCCACCTCCAACATCCTCACAATCATAGCCTACTAGCCGAGACACCTTCTTTATGTGTACAGATGTCAAGCCAAGTCAAGTCACCTTCATTTATATATAGTACTTTTAACAATATGGACTGTTTCAAAGCAGTTTTACAGTGAAAATATGAAATTAAAGTAACATAGATTGTTTTGGCCTTACAGCAGCTCTAGAATAAAGTTATTGTCCAGCTAAATTTTTTTTTATACCTTTATTTAACCAGGGAAGAAAATCACATTGAGATCTCATTTACAAGTGAGCCCTGGCCAAGGTAGCAGCACACAATAAACATAATAAAAAACAGACAAAGTATGAATTAAATACATAAAACAATACTCACAACACACACATCCACTAACACACTCACTCACTCACTCAAAATTTTTTTTTTAAATTAAGAATTAAGAACATGTGCAGACAGTTGAGTAGCCTCTCGCTGCATCCTGCGGTGGACATCCAACCGGCCACATCCAACTGTGACGTCAGAAGCCACCACGCCCATGCCCAAATTGGACACATTCTCATTAACGTTAACATTTAAAAACAGGAAGAAGCATCGAGAAGAGAAGAGTAGAAGACGAAGGTAACTGCGAAACAAAATGCACAAAACACACTTGCGGTTTTACTATAAACACTTTTCAACATAATACGAATGAGTTGTATGAGAATGAGATGTTACCTGTTGAAAGCAGTTCTTATCACTTTAATAATAGTTTGTAATGAGGTCAGTGCGGTGCGGCTGATCACTTGACTAGCATGCCTGCTCGGCAATCAGCTCGAAAGCCCGCGATATGTAATAAATTGTCAAAATATCGATGTAATTCGAATCAATAAGGTTTGATGTTGTTTTAGAGCTATGAATAATCTTCAACTTACATATTTGGTCATTTAACTCCCCTGTGATGTCTCTTAACTGAGTTGTGTGTTACATTTGGCTGAGTGAATTTCGTATCAGTAACGTGTTTTGTATACTATTACTATTATACTATACTAACTGCATTATTATATCAACAATTTCATGTTGTTATTTGGATTATAATAAGGGTAAATATGAAAAATATATTATTTCAGTGCTTATGTGTGACGTTACATCCTGTAAATCTTATACTGCTTGTAAAGAATATGAGTGATATTATTGTATATTTATATTAACATTTTTCATAGGCCATCATAAATGCCCTGGCTGTCCTCCGGGATATCTCCTTACAGGAGGCTGAGCAGGTCTTCCTTTCTGGTCCGGATTATCATTGCAGGTCAGAGTAGATTATTAATTATTTTTGCACAATGCACCCTTTTGTTAATGATATTTCTGTTAACACAACAGTGACTGTTCTCTGATAACTATTTCAGTGAAGTGGAAGATTTTAACCGACAAATTGACAAACAATTGAGGAAAGAAGGGAGATCATTCAATTGGTGGGTGTTGCTCTTACATTTACACATTTGGAGTTTGGAATTAGACGTCAGTAATATGAATATTCTATTTGACTTTCTCTCTCTACAACTCCAACATTTCATAAGTGTTAAGTGTTAAATCAGAAATATATATTTCAGTTGAACATGTTAAACAAATTTCTATTTCTCTCTCTCTCTCTCTCTCTCTCTCTCTCTCTCTCTCTCTCTCTCTCTCTCTCTCTCTCTCTCTCTCTCAGAGTTGAAGCCATTCTTGCAGCAACTGGTGGAAAAGGGGATCTTTTTGGTGCTTTTGTTCTAGCACAAATAATTTTGTTCTTTCGTATAATACAAATAAATACATGTGTATATATAAATAAATTCATGCTTGAATCATTCTCAAGTTTTGCCTTCTGATATCTGGCCATATCATTTAGTGACTGCATATGCTGATTCCATCGTTATTTTACCTGATAATGAGCAAATTAGTTAAACTTAAGGAGGTTAATCAATATACAGTATAATTCAAGAAACTTAAGACTCACTCCACTTTTTCAGTTGTTTAAAGATTGATATACATTTTTAATTTGTTTTGTGTAAATTTGAATTTTTCAAAATGCCTCTGATGCATTTTGAATAAAAAAACACATTTTATAAAAATGCTCCTGAGATTAAATGTCTTTCGAACTATTTATGTACAAACTAACCTGTAAACTGTAACCGGGGTCCTAAAGCTGCAGCCTCCGATTGTGCAGGAATATACTATTGATTTTAAGTAGTATAGTGAATGTGTTGCTCTGAACAACTGTGACATTGGTTATTTTAACAAAAAGTAATCACACTTGCATAGATTAATTTTCCTTTGTTTATAAAAATAGACTACTCAACGTAGTCAAAAATACAAGCTTTTGTAGCTAGGATCAACATCTCATTGACTTGGTAAAATTTAGCATTTTAGACAGAAGCAATCAAGAATATAATGGTTTTAATAATTGGACTAATAATACATCAACCTACAATTCACACAGAATAAATATGTGTATACACCCGAAACAAACAAAACGAAAAACATTACAAACACGAATTAAAATAGGATGAGAGCGTAAGATAAAAATGAGAGGGAGAGAGAGAGAGTTGTGAAGAGAGAGAGAGAGAGAGAGTGAGTGAGAGAGAGAGAGAAAGAGAGAGATCCGTAGGATCACAGAATGGCAAAATTCACCTGGACATTTGAACCTTCAAGAGACAACACGGAAAAACACAGTCTTAATGCTCTAAAATCTTGGTAACTAAAATATACTTGCATAGTTCTCATGTGTCTGAGCCCTATTGCATGTGTGAGCGGCTAGTCTCTGTGTGTTCCTTTGGAGCGTCACGTGGTTTGCGTCACAAATGTCTGGAGCGCGCAGTTTCAAAGAAGGCTTAATGGTCTTTGACGTAAATTACCAGATAAATAATTAAGACTAAGTTCATTTCTGGGTAAATGAACAAAGGAAAACAAACTTAAGCAAAAGGAAAAAAGAAGAGGAAAGATCCCAGGGGGCGGGGGATCACGAGTATGAAGGTTACATCTGATCGAAGGAGGTAAGAGAGAAGAGCCTGATGAGGTGCTTGGTGCGTCTTCTTTAAAGACACTTCTGTTCACGCCTCCTCTGGCGTGAATGCACCAATCAGCTGGGAGAAAAGTGTGCGGATAAGTGTTCCTTTGTTCCCTCGAGACCGACTTTGCATGTTTCATGACAGTGATGTAAAAATGCGTTCAATTTTACTCCAGAGATGATAAAACATAGTAACATACATTTTACGGTTTGTGAATGGAGGATGGAGCAGGTTTCACTCAATAATTACACTTAAATTTTAAGAGTGCTGGCCTAATGAGTAGAGTTCATATATAGAAAAAAGAGGCCGCACTTTGCATAGACAGTTTATTTTACACAAACGCGTTTCGGCGTGTGCCTTCTTCAGTGTGCAAAGAATCATACTTTACCCAATCTTATATACCCACACCAGTTGACACCCATAATCACATCAACCAATAATTTTAAAATGATGCACATGTTACCAATGTTTCAATGAGTCCATTAATGAAAGACAAAGACACATATTTGATACAGCATAATACTCGTAATATGTTTACAGGAAACAGCTTAAAGACAGGTCCTCATTCATTCCATTGGGGATACATGTGTTTAAATTAAAAATGTACCAAGCCTCCCTTTGAAGGAGGCGGTTCTCACGGTCTCCCCCTCTTGAAAGCCGACCGACACACTCCAGACCCATAAATTTGAGCATATTAGCATTATGTCCCTCAGAGTTAAAATATCTTGCGACCGATGATTTCTCATCATTCTTTCTAATAGCACACTTATGCTCAAAAATTCGGGTCTTCAGTTGTCGCTTCGTTTTGCCCACATAAAAGAGCCCACAGGGACACGTCAATAAATAAACTATAAAGGTGGAAAGACATGTGATTCTGCCCTTAACTTTATAAGTTCTGCTTGTTTTTGGATGTGTCAACATATTTTCTGTCAGCATAAAATTACATGCCGCACAGTTCAAGCACTAAAAATTACCGTGAGGAATTTTGAAGGGGAAAGACGACTGGGGATGCGCAGGAAGGTGCGAGCGCACTAATCGATCTCTCAGGCTAGGTGCTCGTTTATAGCAAGAACGCGGTAGATCTTGGAACGTGTGTCCTATGTGAGGGTCGCTACTTAGAATATGCCAATGACGTTGCACGATGTTCTTTAAACTCTTTGAGATATGACCATAAGTCGATACAAAGGTAACTGGAGTGTTGTTTGATTTTACCTGATCAGTACGTTTGGTCATCAAGTCAGCGCGCTGTAAACTGCGCGCGCGCTCAACACAGTCACGCACTAAATTGTGTGTATAACCCCTATCAATTAATCTTTGGCACAACTCCCCCGCTTGTCGCTCAAAATCCTCATCATAACTACAAATGCGCCGCACTCTAAGCAGTTGACTATAAGGTAGACTACGTTTAAGAGAGGGTGGATGGAAACTCTGGTAGTGTAAAAATAAACTGTCTATGCAAAGTGCGGCCTCTTTTTTCTATATATGAATTTTACGGTTTGTGCCCATATATATATATGGTTTTGTCAGATCAAGAGGATTCTAAATGTATGACGAACGACATATAAACCTTATAGGAAAACACAGTTACATTAAAAATGCATCTAAAGGCACCTCTGTTCATTTAGAATTACAATACGATCACATCTAACCCCAATGGAACATGGGCAAACATAAAATCATATTGAATATATCATAGTACAAGTCTCTCAATGAGGAGATTGGAGAAAAGTCCTTATGTGTGTGTGTGTTTGTGTGTGTGTGTGTGTGTGTGTGTGTGTGTGTGTGTGTGTGTGTGTGTGTGTGTGTGTGTGTGTGTGTGTGTGTGTGTGTGTTTGTATCAGAGTTCAGTCAGCGTTTCCTCTGGGAATTCTGTGTGTGTGCGTCTTTTTTGAGTTAATGAGTTTAACACGGAGTACAATGGGGGGGGGGGGGGACAAAGCACTTCTTTGTTTCATTGTTAGAGAATCATTAACTTAATTAAAGGTCCCATGACATCTGCTTTGTGTCACAGTCCATGAAGAGAGGAGGTGTGTCTGCAAATTAGACTCCAGGACTAGTTGACACTTCAGGACTGTGTTGTCGTCGTGTCCAGGCCCAGGTCCTTCATCAGATCCAGATATGGCCTGGATCCGGCGGACTCCGGTAAACCTCCGGATAAACAGAGAGACTAATGTTAGCGTAGACGCCATCCTTCTTATGATGTACAAAGTACATCATGATTTATGGGAAGTGTTCCCGGTTCTAGCTGATCTAATCTATGCAGCCCAACATTGAATGTGTTATGTGTATGCTAGGCCAAAGAGATGTGTCTTTAGTCTAGATTTGAACTGACAGACTGTGTTTGCTTCCTGGACAATGTTAGGAAGATTGTTCCAAAGTTTTGGTGCTAAATAGGAAAAGCATCTACCGCCAGCAGTTGATTTTGATATTCTAGGTATTATCAACTGGCCAGAATTTTGAGACTTGAAGGACTATTATGCGCTAAGAGCTCGCTCAAGTACAGGGGAGCTAAACCATTTAGTGCTTTGTAAGTAATCAGCAATATTTTAAAATTTATACGATGTTTAATAGGGAGCCAATGCAGTGTTGACAGAACCGGGCTAATATGGTCATATTTCCTGGGTCTGGTAAGAACTCTAGCGGCTGCATTTTGGACCAGTTGTAGTTTATGTATTAAACGTGCAGGGCAACCACCCAGTAGAGCATTACAATAATCTAGCCTTGATGTCATGAACGCATGAACCAATTGTTCTGCATTTTTCATTGAGAGCATATGACGTAATTTAGATATATTTTTACGATGAAAAAATGCAGTTTTACAGATAGTAGACACGTGACTTTCAAATGAAAGTTTGCTATCAAAGAGCACACTCAGGTTCCTAACCAACGACGCAGGCTTGACAGGGCAGCCATCAAGTGTTAGACAGTATTCTAGGTTATTACGTGAGGAAGTTTTTTGTCCAATAATTAGAATCTCTGTTTTTTTCAGAATTAAATAGTAGGAAATTACTAGTCATCCAGTCTTTTATATCCGCTATACATTCCATTCATTTTGTGGATTGTTAAATTTCGTCAGGGCGTGAAGAAATATAGAGCTGAGTATCATTAGCATAACAGTGAAAACTAATGCCATGCTTCCTAATGTATATCCCCTAAGGTTAGCATGTACAGAGTGAACAGCAACGGTCCTAATACTGAGCCTTGTGGTACACCATACTGAACTTTTGACAGATAAGACATCTATTCATTTACTGCTACAAACTGAAAACGGTCAGATATGTATGATTTAAACCATGCTAGTGCAATTCCACTAATGCCAACATGATTTTCGAGTCTATTTAAAATAATGTTGTGGTCGATGGTGTCAAATGCAGCACTAAGATCGAGTAGCACTAATAGAGAGATACAATCACGATCGGATGATAAGAGCAAATCATTTTGTGACTTGATTGAAAATTCTCACAGATACCATTTCTTTCTAAAGAGGAACATAGTTGTGAAGATACTGCCTTTTCTAGTATCTTTGACAGAAAAGTTAGAGGTAGATGTGACATAATAACGCAAAGATATGCTTGAATTTCCCGCGGAAATCCACCAGTACCACTGGAGTTAAAAACATTATTACAAGCTTACCGTTTTGAATCAAGCTAAGGCAAGCCGATATTTTTGAACACTGGCTGGTTATGTACTTGCTCAAAAATTTATTTTGGATAATTTTTAACCCAAAAAAGTTACAAACTGCAGCTTTAATTATTAATGGCACAAAACAACAGCTTTAATTATTAATGGCACAATACAACATCAATTTGCTAGATTCCAGCAGAGCCTCTGTTTCACTGCACAGACGACAAAACCTGAAGGTGCTGTTGAAGGAAGATAGTCAGTCCAGAAAATCACACCAGAAAATGAAGATTATGAAGCTCGTCTTTAATCTGCTAAATTATTGTTTTGTGAATCATTGACGAAATTGAGATGACTGACAGTGATACCCATAGCAACGAAATTAATTTTTCAAAACAGATCCATAGGCCTACATTAAACAACTCAGAAAAAGACTCAACATTTATTGACTTGGCAACAAACATTATAAACTAACTAAATAGTATTGCTTTAAATATAAAAACCAATGAAATTATAACCCTATCATACATTTCAAGGTTTAAATAAAGAGTCAGGACAGTTTGTTTATTTATTTAAAACAAGGTAGGATGGAGTGTTTTTCCCTTTGCGAGGAAAAATAAAAATGTAGAATCTTATTCTACCGAAATTTTAAATTTTTATTGTCAAATAAATGTCAACTTTGCTGTGTAGGCTACAATTAAATCAGTACAAAATGAAAATAGAATATGAGCCTAGTCCTATATCATAACAGACTTTATAGCAGCAGACCTTCTAGAAGCGACACAAATTGAGGTATGTTAAAGGGATAGTTTACGCAAAAATGAAAATTCTGTCAGTATTTACTCACCCTCATGTTGTTCCAACCCCGTAAAAGACCTTCGTTCATCTTCGGAACACAAATTAAGATAATATTGATTAAATCTAAGAGCTGGATCAGTCCTCCATAGGCTTCTAAGGGATTGAAACTTGTTCCCCAAAAAGTTATTAAAGACATTATTAAAATAGTCCAAGTGACTACAGTGGCTCAAACTTAAGTTTATCATATGACGATAATACTTTTTGTGCGCAAAAATAAATAAAATAACGACTTTAATTCAACTATTCATTTCCTTCTCTGTGGGCCTCGAGTGAGTTCACGTAGTGTAATAGCGTACTGCTTCTGTGTTGTACGTCACACGCATCACACACATGACCAGCGTCGGCCAATAGTGAGCCTACGTGTGACGTAGCACTACCCCTTCCCTGACTGCCAGTACATCAACCACCATTCCTGATGCGCCTCCCCTGACTGCCAGAATATCAACCACCATTCCTGATGTGCCTCCCCTGACTGCCAGTACATCAACCACCATTCCTGATATGCCTCCCCTGACTGCCAGTAGGTCCTTCATAAAATCACAACTACGAAACAGCGTAGTTATTAACCCTTCGGAGTCTTGGGCTATTTTGGCCGTTTTTGAGTACTTTTATTTTTTTTAAATTTTGCAACATAAACAAATGTTTAGCATACCAATGTTTGGTATAATTTTTTTCAGCACAACATCACTTATATGATCAGACAATTAGTTTTTCACTTTGATGTACTCTATCAACATACTGGACCCAAAATCACACAAAAAACACAAAATCCGAATAGAAAAATTATAGCTTTTCTACTTCAAAAAACACAAACATGCTCAATGAAGCATTTTAAAAGGTTTAAAATGTAAACACAAGTTGTAAATGTCAACATATACAGGTACAATTCAGATATAATCAACCTATATACAAAAAAAATATGATTTACAAAAAAAAAGCGGGTGTAGCCATAGGCTTTTTTTCTTTCTTTTTAGCTCAGCCACTTTTTAAAAAATGTTGTGCACACAATTATTCAGAGAGCTATATTTAAGGCCTTGCGTTCCCAGAGTATCAGGGTTCGCAAATAGTGCAAATACAACATCAAAAATGTAAAATTGAGATAAAATTAAACTATATGCAGCAAAAAGCAGGTGTGGCAATAGGCGTTTTTTCTTTTCCTTTTTGCTTAGAAACTCTACAAAACACTTCATGTACAATTACACAGATAGCTACATTACAGGGATTTCATTCCTTGAGTAAGAGGGGTTCCTCAATACTGCAAATATACCATACAAAAGGTAAAATGAACACAAAATCAAATTATACATACAACTATTTACAACAAATATCAGGTGTTTTTTATTTTTATTTTTTATCTGTGCCTCTCCTCAAAACAGTTTATCTAAATCTACTCCTAAACTACCTAAACTATCTACACTACTCCTAAACTACTCTCAAAATCTACTCAAACTCTTCCAAAAACTAGCAATAATCTCTCTCTATATATATAACGTAAATATGTCTCTCTTTATCAACTCCGTAAAATCCTCTGCCTTTCAATTTTGCGTCTTAGCTCAGTTGGCTCCTCCTCCATTTCCTAAAATGTGCAGCCTGAAGAGCAGAGTCAGCAGATTCACACATTTTTCTCCGTTTTGTTTTATGACAAAAACCGACGAAGTTATTAGAATAAATGCAACGCCTGTCGCATCCCATCTTGCGTTCTTTTACGAACGCGTCAGTATTTTTTTATATAAAGTTTAAATGATCATATCTCCGTTTTTACTTGGTCTATCAACACAAAACAAAAAGTAAAATAGAATTTCAAGCCAGCACTTTCGACAGAAGTGGACGGCAGCGCTCAACGTGACTTTGTTTTTATGCTTCGACGTCTTAAACTGGTCATGTAACTTGATCACGCCGGCGTGATCGGCGACCCCGAAGAGTTAAAACAAAATGCCCTCATTGTCACATTACTCTTTAAAAAAATTAAGAAAACATCTGGAGAGGAATCACACAAAATCTAGGGACGACATTACATCAAGTCATCACCTTTATTCTGACTGCATAGACCAAGCTAACGGAGAGTGGACTAAGCCACTACAAATGCCATTACCTCAGGTCACTGTCACTCTTTCAGAAAGTACTCTGACAGAAATGGTCAAGCTAAAATGGTTTGGCAGTGAAAGAAAGAGAGATTCCCTAGAAAGACAAAGCTTGGCCACCCAAGACAACAAACCCTTGTTTGTGGCAACAGAGGCAACAATGCCCTCTTTAAAGAAGTGCATTTCAGTATATGAGCCACATGAATCATATTATGCCCAACTTGGAAGAATAATGGTCACATATGATGTAAAGCAGAACTCCTGGCATTGACCTTGTGCCAGGTCAAGATCAGTTCTGAATGTGTCTTAAATGGTATTGTTGTATGGCTTAATTTTCTAACATGGTATTTTTAAGACGTTGCCACCTACTCAAAATGTTGCCACCAATGTGGAATCCACTACAGGTATCAAGAGTGGAAAGATGAACGTGCAGAAAGTACAATAAAGTGTACACGTAATGCGGCAGGTCAGTTGAAATATGATACTCAATCAATTAAGTCCTCATTTCTTGATTTTTATACATAGCTCTACGCGTCAGAAAATCCCTCCGCAACAGATATTCACAGATTTTTGGAAAAAATATCCCTACCCTCTATCTCAGAGGATGAGAAGGAGCAGTTGAGTGCTCCATTTACCCCAGATGAGGTGTTACAAGCAATCCAGTCAATGCCCTCCTCTAAAAAACTCCAGGTTTGGACGGATATTCTGTAGAATTCTATAAGGCTTTCTGGGTGCAAATCGAGCCACTTTTCATGCCCATGGTTACTGATTTTTTTGAAAAGGGCATTCTTCCTGACACTATGAAGACCGCAATAATATCTTTAATACACAAGAAGGACAAGGACGCTGCCGAATGCGCATCTTTTCGCCCAATTTCATTAATTCCAGTTGACTTCCAGATATTATCTAAATTAATTGCACGCAGGCTGGAAGACCTGTTGCCCCAGATTATTAATCCTGATCAGTCCGGTTTTGTGAAGGCACGCTATGCATCTGACAATATCGGGAGGCTATTAAATATAATTGACCACTTGGCCCTACACAACAGAACAGCCCTACTACTTTCGCTTGATGCAGAAAAAACGTTTGACAGGGTCGAGTGGTCATATTTGAAATTTAATCTTGGTAAAAAATGTATTGGGTGGGTCAGAACTATGTATAGCAACCCACACGCCCAAATATGTATAAATGGTAACCTCACTGAAAAATTTGATTTGTTTAGAGGCTGCCGACAGCGATGCCCTCTATCTCCATTTTTATTTAATTTGGCAATTGAACCACTCGCAGAAGCCATACGGGCTAATGAAGAGATTGCTGGTATCAATATCGGGAAAACAAAGAACAAAATTTCACTTTATGCTGATGATAGAATTCTATACTTAACTAGCCCCGACCGATCAATCCCAGCAGTATTAGACCTTATCGCTAAATTTGGAACAATATCAGGCTATAAAATCAATTGTACAAAATCCAATGCATTATTAATTAACTCATCAGTCTCTAATAGCCTTAGGGCAATCTTACCGTTCACCTGGGCCCAAAACAGCTTTAAATATCTTGGGGTGAATGTGGCTCTAAAACTCAAGGATCTTTACCCCATAAATTACATTCCATTGCTTAAAAAGATTAAGGAGGAATTAGAACATTGGAAAATGCTCCCCATCTCATTTCTTGGACGAATTAATGTAATTAAAATGAATGTTCTGCTCCGTTTTAGTTATTTATTTCAGTCACTGCCCTGTTACTTGGATAAAACATTCTTTAAATCTATAAACAAAATGTTAACCTCTTTCATCTGGAAAAACTCCTTACCAAGAATAGCTTTCAAAACTTTAACAAAATCTAGAGAGAAAGGGGGACTGACATTACCAGACTTACAGATGTACTACTGGGCAGCCCAGACAAAGGGCCTTATTAGTTGGGTGCAAAAACGTAATAATACACACTGGATAGATATAGAAGAAGAACGTTGTACTCCTATATCTACAACCTTGCTACCATTCATTAACAATATGAATGCACTACATCAAATAACAAAAACATATGTAGTTTACAACACTCTTCGGGCTTGGCAAGATATAAATAAGTTCTGTGGGAATTTTGGTAAAATTTCCAGGCTTTCCCCCATATCCTTAAACCCAGATCTGCCACCGTCTATTGGTGGTTCCTTGTTCGCAAAGTGGAGAGGAAATGGTGTACAGCAATTCCAACAATTGTTTGACGGGGATACACTCAAGTCCTTTGCTGTTCTAATGTCAGAGAATGGAATTCCGAAACAGGACTTCTATAAATACTTACAAATTCGCCATTTAATAAACACCCTGAAAGGGGAAAAACGCCTGTCTTCGGGGCTAACAAATCTTGAGGAGATTTTGGTAATCTCAACATCATTAAAAGGAACAATATCTGTAATTTATAGTGCTTTGTTGGACCATTATAGCTCTTCCTTGACTCCACTTAGGAACATATGGCAGAAGGATATGGGACGTGCAGTATGTCAGAATGTTTTTTCCTCACTGTCCTGTAATAAAATAATCGAACAAAATTATAAATTCATGCACAGGATGTACCTTACTCCACTCCGCTTAAGTAAAATGTTTCCTAACTCGTCCCCCAGATGTCATCGTTGTAAAACATGTAAAGGGTCAATTATGCATGTTTTTTGGGAATGCAGGAAATTAAAATACTTCTGGAAGGCGGTACATGATCTAACTGTTAAGATTGTGAAAACCCCGCTGGACATTACACCAACACGGTACCTCTTTGGTACGAAATTGGACAAGACACTGGACACCACATGCAGGAAGAGGATTATCATAATGTGTTATATAGCAAAGAAATGTATCTTGCTCAATTGGAATCAACAAAGACCCCCATCATTTAATCTGTTTAAACAGATCCTCAACGAAACTTTAAGACTGGAACAACGCACAAAGGATGAACTGTGACCATGGACTGATTTTTAATTTTTTTTAATTTATTATTATTATTATTTACTTTTTTTTCTTCTCTCTCTTATGTTAATAAAATGTTAAAAATCAATAAAAAGACAATGGAAAAAAAAAGAGTGGAAAGATGGCCTGCACAATTTTAATGACAGTCAGGTTATCTTAAATAAGGGGACTTTCACACTGTCAGTTTAGTTCGGAACGGGGCACGGTTCGCATGAAAAATCGCTAATGTGAACGCTGTCATGGAACCCAGGTGCGCACTGGGGTATCGAACTCGAGACTGCCTGGAGGAGGTGGTCTGAGTTCGGTTGCTCCCGAACCGTGATGCGATTCGCGTGTATGTGAAAACAACATGGACTCGGATGCGCACTTGTTCAGGAAGTAAAGTGTCCTGCGCATGCGTTTTAGCCGATTATGATGTATTAAGTTAAATAAAACACACGTAAGGGATGAAGATTTACCCTGGATACGAGCAAGAGTGAGTCTGCAGTGTATTCGCGCATAGTGCGTGCAATCAGGGCAACAAATTAATGGAAATCCACTGTCTCCTCAAAAGAGTCCATTTGCAAGCAGCGGAAAGACAGACTATGTGAAACACACACACAGTTAACCTGCGTTGTTTACTCAGCTATGAATAATAGCACCAAATTAATAAAAAAACACAATATATTGACCCACGTCGTGTTTTCTATCATGCGCCGTGCACGTTTGCAATTACGTAAGATGCACGTAAATGCACCAGAGTTCGATAGAATCAAGTTGAGTGTGAAACCAGACCAACGCTGCGGGGGGCGCCGGGAACAATCGCGCCCGGGCTCGGACCGCAGCAAACGAGCCCAGTGTAAAAGCCCCCTAATTTACCATTACCTCTAGTAAAAGTAGTGCATTGCAAGGTTTTTCAAGAAGTGGATAGTAATTACTTTTTGTGTTATCTTAAATCATAGGCCCACACTGCTGTCGGGAGAGTGTCTGGAGGTCACCATAGGGGAACAGTTTCCTCCAGCCAAAACAGTGTTCCATGCCTTGTGTGACATGTGGGGATCATCCACCCATTGTCATCATGGATCTCCACAGAAAAGGAGCATTCAACCTGTCTTGTAGGTGTGTTGGCATAGACCATATTGATATTCTGTGCTTTGAGCAAATAATACATTATGGGTGATTTGACACTGCTTGTGCATATTTAGCCACAGCAGGCTTTATACCTAATGTTTCCCATTATACAGATTGTCTTATTAATATTTTTGCTTTCTGTATGTTGTTAGTGAGCAGTGTTGGGAAGGATACTTTTAAAACATATTTTATTACGGAATACAGAATACATGGCCAAAAATGTAATTTGTAATGTATTCCGTTACATTACTCAATCTGAGTAACGTATTCTGAATACTTGGATTACTTCCACATTGAATTGCATTTTATAAGTGTGGGATGCGGCCATCAAATCCTGCTCACTAAACAGGCCTATTCTGGTGTATTTTTCTGTTCCAACTGGCTGAATGTGTTAGGCCCATGTCTCACTGAAAGTGCAATAAAAAGTTATAATTTGCTATAGAAGAACAAAGACTATAAGGGTATGTTGCGGTCACCGGTGCGGTGATGCGGTGGTGATGCTTTCATGTAACATGTAAGGGTGGTGCTGCCAATAAAGTTCCTAAAAGTTGTCACAAAGAATCAGCAAAAGTAATGCTTATGAATATGTTAAATATAGCAAGGAGATATTTTAATTGTATGTTAATAAACAAGTGTTTTCTGTGTCAGTGTCGGCTGCAGAGATTAAATTGATGATCCTTACTCGCGATCTTTGCAGCAGGATAGTGAACGGGCAAGAGAGAAATGCAAATTTCATACGGATTACATAAGCAGAGAGCAGTCTGTTTACTTTCATTTTTGAATTGTTCTGTTTAAAAGTAGACATGTCTGTGAGGCAAGTATGCTACCTTATAAGGTAAGTTTCGGTTCATTTATGAGACGAGCTCCAGTTCATGCGCCGGCGCCTCCGTGTCATGAATTCTATTGTTTGCTATATTGACTTCTTATTCATTAAATCCAGGCAATTGATAGATGAAACATTGATTAAACTTTTGCTGCTATTGAGGTGTAATACGGGTAAGGTTAGGGGCTGGTGTGGTGGTATAAGTAGGTTTAAGGTTAAGGTGTAAGGGAAGGGTCAACAGTGTAATTACAAATGTAATTACATACATTAATTACAGCTGTAATTACATGGAGGTATTTTTAAAATATAAGTACAATGTAAAAACATATATCTACACAATAAGTCCATTGTATCAAATTACTAGTTGCCACTTAATATAAAGTGGGACCAAATTAAGATACAATTAATACAAAACGAAATTCACTTTAAAGAAAGGCTTTGTGCTTCTGTTTGAGGTCTCTGTGAATGTCACGCATGTTTAATCCCTCATATTAAATATAAAATGCATGTGTTGACAGATATTTTTCTAATGTCTAGATTCTTTTATTAAAGGAGTATGGATATATAAAGAGACGTTTCAATATATTGGTATTAAATGCATTTTCTGAGAATTTATATTTCAAGTTTTGACTGCAAATGTCTTGTCCATAATGCTGGAATTGCTCAATTTTAAATAATTATTCCTCAACTAGTTTTGTGGTTTAGGTCTACGTATTTTATAATATTAACTTCAAATAATACTAATAGTACTTTAAAGATGTGGTAGCATTGGATCTGGTTGGGAAGGATAACTCTGGGAGTTGAAAGGGGTGTGTCGCGATTCTGCCCGGAATCCGGATCTGAGTGTCACGATTTCGGTTTGATATTGCATATCGTTACAGCCCTGGTAGCTACCTGATACAACTATAAAATAGCAAGGTGACTGTCACAGTCTTCGTCTGCTCTGTTTTGTCTTGTTTGCACTACACCTCCCAGAATCCTCCTTGTCTCCACACCTGAACTCACTCCCTCACTTACCAGCCTGTTTATCGTTATCTTCATCAGTGTCACCTGTCTTCACCTTGTTATGTTTGATTCATGCTTGTATTTAGTTTGCTTCTGTTCAGCCTGTCCTTGTCGGTCGTTGTCTTATGTTACGTTGTGTTAGCATTTGTTCGAAAACCTTCTGCCTGCCTGTATCCGTGCTAGATATTTTGTAAGTAAAGTTATATTGTTTGGAATTTGGATTCTGCCTCTTCATCTGCCTGCACCACACCCGTGACAGAACGACCGACCTAACAAAAGATGGACGAAGCCGGGCTGATCTTTTGCTCTCTCTACCAAGATGGCTGTAAGATTGAATCTTACATTGAGGACTTTATTAAGTTTAGCCATCAAACCTCCCTTACCGATCAGCAGTTGATGGATCTATTTTGGAGAGGTTTGGATCCACAATTTTATGCGCTGATTCCACCCGGACGTCCCGGTGAGACCATTGAATGGTATCTCGAGGCGATATTAAGATGGATCTGCCTGCACCACACCCGTGACAGTGACCATTAAAACTACAGCAGATGACTACCCCTGGCTAATAAAAAATAAAAAAACTTTAAGATGCTTCTTCAGATTGGAGGTGGAGTCTTTGGATGCTGAAAGGAGGTTGGTTGCTTGCAAGCAGAGGTTGCACTGCACAGTTGTATTTCGTTCTCCCTTCTCTTTCTTTAATGTGAAATGCTATTTGAATTTCCAAGATAGAAATGCATTCTTGCCCTGGCTCTGTTGTTTCGGCTCCATCTCTACCTCTAGCTCCCGCTGCTATTCTTCCAATTCCATTGTGACTGATCACGCAAGCTGCGCATTTTTTCGTTTTCATATTGGGGCTTCTGGGAAATGCATAGAGTTGCCTTAATTTATTTAGAGAGTGAATAAACTTGATAAAGTATCGTCATGTAATCCATTGATTTCAACAATGTAACTATTTAAATTGTAACAGTAATGAAATACAGTTACTCATAATTTGTATTCTGAATACGTAACGCCGGTATATGTTATTGTAACGCCGGTACATTTTCTGTTGTTATATTAGAACAGAGCGACAATCCCTTCACTGTCCACCCCAATTACCACCTTTGGGCACCATGGATTGGAAGAAATACATGCAAGTCCAGTCAGTACCTCAACACAGACTTCCAAAAAATCCACCAACCTAAAGAAGCTGAGCTTTGCGAAATAACTGTCTCTGAAGATAGACTTAAAAAGAGCTATATAAGAAAAAGGTCAAATTGATTTCATTTCTAAATTCTGCGACTAGCATTTAGTGTTTCTTTGGTAACTGTGTTTTGATTTGTTTTTTAGGCATCGGTGATAAGGAAACTGTGCAAGGAATGTGGTGTTGATTCCATTGGCTCAAAAAGTGACCTTCTAGAGAGGCTTTCTTCTGAGATGAAATCTAGACAGACTTATGGCAAAGTATTCAAAAAGATTTGGGGTGCCTCTGGTAAGAAACAAATGCTTGTGTTTTGGTATCTTTGTGACTGAAACTTTACCTTCGTAGGCCTTATACTTATATATCTGCTGTTTGTTTTTTTTCCAGGAGGATGGGCTGTGGTCATGTGCCCTTGTGGAATTGTGTACAGCATCAAATGCTGTTTGTGCGCAGAGAGTCCGAGAGACTTTGCAGATGTCCTCCTCTCATGGAAACACATGCCCAGTGTAGTCATCTATGATTTCGCAAGGGGACTGGCCACACACACCAATCTTCGTTATCCAGAGACGTTAACCTTCACGCCACACGAAGGTCGTCTAGCTGACCCAACAGATGGCAACATAAAGATGGCAAAGGAGGAAAAGCTGAAGTTCTCCTTGCCATGGCTTAGTATAAAAAACAAGTCCCAGACAGCCACCCAATTACAAGCTCACCAGAGCACTATGCCCTAAATGAAAAATTTCATGAAGATAATTCAAAAGACGAACAGGATGCTCTCCGCAAGATTGGTCTTGTAGCCCAACTTGCTTGTAAAGTGAATAGCCAGGTTGCGGAACAGTTCTTTAGCAAATTAAAGAAAAATAACTATTTTCTAAATATGACCCTTCCATCAACCCACGCCTTCCTCATAAGAACTATCATGGACCACCACAACAGTCAGAAGAATATGAGAAGACTAGAGGCCTTCAAAAAAGTCTATGGGACAGAAGTGGTGCTGAACATCAACCACCAGGCTGTTCTTGGTAATGTTTGAATTACTGCCATACCACTTTAGAATTGGTTCTAAACATTACTTTTACAGATGTTGTCATGTACCAATATTTTGTGCTATCCAATTAAGCTGTTTCAAAGTCCTCTACTCAATCTGGTGCAACAGACGTTCGCCAAGTGACCAGTAAGTAACACAGTAGAGGATCAAGCCACTTTACACTTGTTTAGTCTGTTATTGATAAGCATTGCGAAGTACAATGTAATGTTTCCTTATTTGCATGTGGTCAAATATTATATCATCTTTTAATATCAAACTCATCAATTAACCCTTTTATATCAAAGTCTGATATACACTGTACTTGATTTTATTGACTGTCTGGGTTAAACAGGTCAAGAATTTAGACTTTATCTGTCCCCATAGGGCAATTGGTTTTGCAGCAAGATAAACACAGGACAGTCACAGATGCACAAATACAAGACAAAAACAGGCCCTGGATATAAAACAGAGTATTGAAAAAAAAAAAAGTGACCAATAAAAACATTGTTAAAATAACATCTGACAATTCATAATAAAGCAACATTTCCATAACCATCGCTATTTCAGCAGCAACATCATCAAAAACAGGCAATTCTATACATATCATAATAGTAATAACCCCATCACTATTTAATAGTTATAGTCTGTCTACTCCTCCGGGCTGAATTAATGAACAAGATGGCTCTCGGGACAAATGAATGCTTGTATCTGTTATTCTTCACTGGAGGTAATCTGTACCGAGACCCGGAAGGCAATATCTGGAACTCAGAATGAAGGGGGTGGGAGCTATCAGAGATAACTGCATTGGCCTTCCTAACTACCTGTCTATCATACAGGTCAGAGAGGCTCCTCTGCCGGACATCTATAATTTTACTGCTGACCTTCACTATATTGGAGAGAGCCGTTTTGGCCTTGACAGTGAGACTACCATACCAGCAAATTAATGAGAATGTTAAAACAGACTCAATGTATGATTTATAAAAAAGGGTCATGAGAGTCTTATCTGCACGAAATTTTGACAGTTTGTGAACACAAAACAGTCTTTGGTGGCCTCTTTTGCAAAGCATTTCAGTGTTCGAATTAAAATTTAACTTATTGTCAATCAAACTGCCTAGATACTTATATGTTTCAACAAATTCCACCGTCTTCCCATTTATAATAGTGGTCTGAGGAGTTGATGACTTACGCCTAAAATCAATCTGCATATCCTTTGTCTTTTCAACATTTAGTTGAAGGAATGGCCTATCACACCAAAGTGCAAAATCATCCATAACAGGACCATGATCACTTTCCTCATTGGAGAGGAGACTGACAATAGCAGAATCATCTGCAAATTTTAAAATGTGTCTATTTTCATGCTGGCTGCGGCGGACGTCAGAATAAAGAATATAAAGGAGAGGTGAAAGGACACACCCCTGAGGAGACCCAGTGGATGATGACATCTCCCCAGACAAGCAACCATTCACCATCACTCTCTGAGTCCTGTCGGTTAAAAAATCAAGAATCCATCCCACAATATTAAAATCAAGGTCAAAGTTCTTTAAGAGCTTATCAACTAAAATGTGTGGTTGGATTGTATTAAAAGCGGATGAAAAATCAACAAATAAAATCCTTGCGTGTGTTTTGCTACCTTCAAGATGTTTGAATAGTAAGTTTAACAAGGTAGTGGTGGCATCATCTACCCCTCGCTTAACCCTATAAGCGAACTGTAGTGGATCTAGGAGATTCTCTATTTTTGTGAGTATGACTTTTTTAACCAGTTTTTCAAAACTCTTCATGACTAAGGAGGTCAGAGCTACTGGCCTAAAGTCATTCAATAATTTTGGATGATTTAGTTTGGCCACTGGAATAACTGTTGACTGTTTCCATATCTTCGGCACTCTCTGTTGCTCTAGGGACATTTGCAAAATATAATGAAAAATTGGGCCTAACTGCTCTGCACAAGAGATGAGCAGGCGACTGCTTATATTGTCAGGCCCAGGGCTTTTTCCTGATCTGGAGTGCTTAAACATATTGACCACAGCTTGTTCGTCAAAGAAGGGGACAAAACCATTTCCAGTCAAATGGGATTTCTGCTCTGAAATAACATTACTAAAATTAGTGGTATCACCAATTAGTGGACACCAAAGTCTTTCTCTATTTTTTCTTTGTAACCCTGCTTTGCCCTCCTTATTTCACTTCTTATTTCCTTTTCCAACTTATTCAATTCCCTTGCCTAAATGCCTGCCTCTTTTTGTTTAGTAACAGCTTAACTGATTTCCTTACCCATGGCTTGTTATTTGGATATACCTGTACAATTTTATCAGGAATTTTATTTTCAACACAGTAGGAGACATAACAACTAACAACATCTGTAAGATCATTTATATTGGTACAGGACTCCTTAAACATGCCCCAATCGGTGCAATCAAAACAACCCTGTAAACTCATAACTGCTTCCTCAGTCCAGTTCTTAACGCGTTTAGGGATTTTCCCCTCCTTAAGGCCGTGCGGTATGACGGGATGAGCTGGACGCAGTTATGGTCAGCCCCGCCCAGCGGGGGGAGCGGGAGAGCTTTGTATGCGTCTTTGATAGAACCGTAATACAAGTCCAATGTCTTATTTTGTCTGGTCGGGCACGTAACATGTTGGTGAAAGTCTCTCAGACATTTCTTCAGCGAACAATGGTTAAAATCACCAAGAACGAAGACAGGTGCTTCGGGTGATATTCCTTGCAGTTTTTGGGTTACTTGAGATATCGACTCCGCGGCTTTATCCGCATTTGCTCTTGGATCAATATACACAGCTGTCACAAATATTTGGGGAAACTCCCGGGGCAAATATGGAGGGCGCAAGGACACTGACAATAGTTCAACATCCTTAGTGCATAAACTTTCTCTGACAAGTACATTTTTACAATATCTTTGATTCACTTATAGGCAAACCCCCCCACCTCGCGACCTTCCAGTAACACTCGCATCTCGGTCCAGACAGACATGTGCCCCAAAACCATCAATGACCAACTCCGAGTTCAAATCACTTTCTGAAAGCCATGTCTCTGTAATCGCCAGTAAACACGCATCTCTAAATTCATGCTGGAAACGTACATTGGCTTGTAGCTCATCTGTTTTATTTTGAACTGATTGAGCATTTGATAGAATGATAGAAGGCAGGGGGAACCGGGAAAGAGATTGTTTTCTCAGACCATGAAGTACGCCACCTCGCTTACCTTGCGGGGTGGCTCATCGGTAAATTCCCCCTTTCCTCTCGATTGATAGGCGAAACAACTTAAATTAGGGAAATTTAAATCCGAAGGAGGGTTGTTGACTTGAAAGTTACTCCATTTTAAGAGAAACTCTCTGCTGTATCGAATGTGCGTTGGGTTGAGCAACTCATTGAGCAAGTCTCCACAAAGTGGAACGCCGTCCACAACAAAAACAAAGCGATCCACTCCATACTACTTGTGTCCCAACAAAAACAGCATAGGGTCAATATATTTCTTCTCACTCTCTCAGGTCGTCTCTATTTCATTCAAGAAATAAATAAATAAAAACAAAACGATGAACAAAACATAAACATTAAACCTGTGCCTCGCTGCTGGTCGCTGCATGAGCATGCGCCCTCATCCTCCCAACTTTAGGTCAATTTAACTCAAAATGAATTATGAATTAATTTATAGGGAATCTTAAAAGAATCAGTTATACGGCCGAGCAAATGACTCGTCCAGTGTTCATCCTAACGTGCCGTAATTATAACCTCTGCAGCGGATATAAATATCCAAACTATAGTGAAACACTATTTATTAGCAAGGTAACTTAGATCAGCAGTTTAAGACATTAAATTCGTAAGCACATAACACAAGAACAATTATCTTTAAAATACAAAGAAGACTTTATTGATTATTCTAACACATAAAACTAATATCTAACACAATCAAACGCACACACACATTCATACGAGTTGTAGAAAGAAAGAGTGAGGAAAGCATGAGTTTTAAGAGTGAGATGATGAAATCCCAAGTTTCTATATGCACTTATAAGACATGACCTGAACGAACCATCAATCATTAATTTAACCCTTCTATCGTTTCTTAGGCGGGGTTATTAAATGTTATATCAAAGCACCTGTTCAGTTAATAGTCTGGAGGCTACTTGCTTGTCTTTGCATTCCTTTTGGGATTCCTTTTGTCGGCGTAAAAAGGTGTTTCCCGGGTTCGTCGACTGGCTGGTGGTCTTCTCGTCCTCGTGCCTGGATAGATGTCTTGGGCGGCCAATGGCATGGTGTGTTGGCGATGGATGAAAAAGTCTTTGAAGTTGGAAAGCGGTCTTTGCAGTCGAATCGTTTAAACGAAACTCTACAGCAAAACTTAACTTAGAATCGAGACTCTCAACGGAAAAGAAAGATAAAGCTAAGAACAGAAAGAAAAATGAGACGAGAGTAGTTATAGATGGCTTGAATGAAGCTGTTTAACCCATGGATGTTCTTCTGATCTTGTTTGGGTTCTTTTGTCTTTATTTTAGAGGTGGCATTCTCTTCACCTTTCATCGTAAATCATGCGTTATCTGTGATCTCTTTACTCTCCGGCTTTAGCAGAGTACAAAAGTATACAGTTTAGACATGATTCCTATTATAAGAACACAAAACATTTTACACAGATTTCAATCAAGCCATCTTCTGAACTAAGAACATATGATCGTACTGATAGGAAACAAGACACTTTCATTCAAACATCTAATAGTTATAACAATTACATGACTTGTATGTGATCTAAGCATAATAGACACATACAGAGGTTGTAGATACAATATAGAATTATGTAGTTGAACAATGTTTGATTATGTAGTTGAACAATGTTTGATTATAAGTCTGTCAAGAATTGTTGTGGGATGATTTTATGTAATTTTATATGTAAAGTCTCAGTCTCTCTGTTTTTAAGAGATTTCAACCATGGGGTCATTCAGAGGAGGAGGTCTGTTTTCAATCCTCTGTCTTGTGTAACCCAGTACATTAATTTGGGTCACTAGTGTTTATAATTAGTATTGGTTTATTCGTATCGATATGAAACTAATAGTGAGTGAAAAATTATAAATAAAATGTATTTATTTCATTATAAATAATTAAAGGATAAAAAAAACGTTTTGAGTGAATTTCCGATTGGTAGGTGAAGGGTTAACTCCGCCCACCGTTGAGAAAATAATTTCCAGATCTATCGGTTATCAAGCTGAGACGAGACCAGAGATGAAAGATTGCAAGAGATTCTGAACGACACGAAAGTGATATAAAATCGATTGAATGAATTAAGAAAGAAGGAACAGTGATAATTTTGCGATAAATTATAAAGAAGCACAGTAGATTTATGAGGCTTTAGTTCTTTAGAGAGCTTGCACGTGAGAAACTGCTTTGTGAAAACTCACCGCGTCGTGCTGAACCCATACTGAAGAGATAGGAGAAATTTTCTAATTTTTTCTGTGGAAAATTGTTTTTTGTTCTGTGATCTATATTTCTCCTTGGTGAGTACAATTTTCTTTATGAAAAGTGTTTAATTAATGAGAATATCGTTTTTTTTTTTTTTGTAGTAGTAATATGAACAATGCATCAGTAAAGTGGATTGTTATATGAAAAAATGTTGGAAATGTTTCATTATATACTATGTAATGGTATATAGTTGCGTTAAATAATGCAGAGATGTATTATTTGTTGAGATTGTGTTTCTTTATTGAAAATTGTGTGCCATGCGGTGCTAGATTTGCCAGCTCTGTACATAGACTCAAGTGTGTCAATCAAGCACATGGTGATTAGCATGCATATGTATTTAAATAATTGAAGAGAATGTTGATTGATTGTTTAAAAAGTTTTATTTGGATGATGTACTAATAATTGTGTTTGGCTTTGTTTCCAAGGCCGGGTTTTTTTTGTTTTGGTATATTTTTCCTGTAAATTCTCTGTTGAGAGTTCCTGAATTGCTGCCGAGATTCTGATTTCTGTCCTGCTGTGGATTTTCTATTCCTGGTTGGACTGGCGAGCCATCCCATCATTTCGTCCCTGGAAACCTGTAAAAGAGTGTGAGAAACAAAGTTTCAGAGTGGGTAGGACAGAACTACACACATGGTATTTTTTTCCATTTTTCACTTTACCTGGATTTTCCTGAAGACAAGAATTTGAGTTTTTTTTCTCCTCATGGACTGAACTGTTTTTCCATTTTGATGAACATTCTTATTTCTTATTTTTGAAATTGAGAATACAATTGTTGAATTTGGAATTTAAATATTGAGGCTGAGATTTCGAAAAGTGACATTGAGAATTTTCATTGTTTCCTGGTATATGTAATTCAATTGAAGTACTGTATTTTTCTGTCATTTAATTGCTTTGTTTTATTTTCATTTCCATAATTATTCAAATTGCCAACAAAGAGAAAATATACTTACCTTTTATTTAGCAGATTGCTTTACAGTAGTCTGAGTGATTTACTCATGTTAATTTATTATAATATTGACTTTTGCTAGTTTTGCTTCAGTGAGTCGATCCGGAAATCTTCTGAGTCTGAACTTGTGAGATATAGAATCCGTGCCACTCGTTACACAAAATTTTGGCAGAGCCAGCCAGGAGCAAAATTATAGCAAAGTGTACATCTAAAACTACTTAATAATCACAAGTAGACAATAAAGAGTTTAAGAGAAAAGTAAGAAGAAAAAACAATTTGAGCCAGTTTGCTCCATAAAATAACAGTTAAAACAGACAAAAATGGAAGTAGTGAAACGTGAAGACATTAACGTGCGGAGAGCAGTCATTGTAAGTGGTTTAACCCTTTCTGACCCAGATTCAGAGATAGAAGACTGCCTGCTAAAATATGGATCCATCAAACGCAATTTAATCATTGACGATCCCAAGTCAGAGTATTACAACAGTGCTATTGTGGAATTCTCACATGAGTCTGCCATGCACAATTTGGAAGCCTCACTGCCCTTGACTATCAGAAGCACACTAGATGCTAATGTTGTATTCCATGTACGCAGCTTGTGGAGTGTGTATACTTCTGCAACGAGTGACAACATTACTGAGGGGTATCTGGAAGAACTGAAGGCCATCGCCAGAGACAGTGGAATAACCGTTCAGGAAGTGCTTCAATGTGAGCTGCAAAAGATCTCTGCAATGATGTTTCCACAAGAAAATGAATCCACAAGACTTGAGCAAGAAATTGAACAGCCTGCAGATGACAGCAGTATGCATGCGAATACCCCTCCACACTTGAATCAAGAATACCAACCATCTGCTAATGTGCAACAAGGGAAGTAGAAACAACAGTAATGTCCTCACCAAGGATCTCACCACTACTGAGTGTTCCAACCCAAAAACCTGAAAACCCAGCCAAGGGGAGCACCCTGGCACAGTCCTCTCATAACATACAGAGTACTGGCGCCAGCGTTGCAAAGACTATGTCCTTGAATCTACCTGTTAGTGCTCTGAGTCCACCAGGAATCCAACGAGTAGTAATGGAGCATGTGGTAAAGACCAGTGAATCCTTGTCCTCTTCGAATGCTACTTTTCGACTGAAATCTTTTTCAGGAAGAATCCCTCGCCCTAGCCATGAACCAGACTTCGACACCTGGCGTACAAGTGTGGATTTCCTACTGAATGACAAGTCTCTCTCTGAACTGCACAAGACTGGGAAGATTCTCGATAGCCTACTGCCTCCAGCCTCGGATGTTGTCAAGCACATCGGCCCATATGCCCTACCACTACAGTGTTTGGAACTGTTGGAGTCTGTGTATGGTTCAGTGGAAGATGGAGATGAATTGTTTGCAAAGTTCATTGGCACCTTGCAAAATCAAGGGGAAAAATCCTCCACCTATCTTCACCGTCTTCATGTAATGCTCAGTGTTGCAATCAGACGAGGTGGTGTTGCTGAAGCTGAACGGAACCGTTGCCTTCTCAAGCAATTTTGCAGAGGTTGCTGGGACAACAGCCTAATCACTGAGTTGCAGCTGGAAGGAAAAAGAGTCACATCCCCTTCTTTCGCTGAGCTGGTAGTTCTCATTCGTACTGCAGAGGACAAACAGACTTTAAAAGAAGAAAGGATGAGGAAGCATCTCGGACTAACCAGACATTCTACAGTTCCAGTTAAGTTACGAACAGCGACCCATCAACAGGTTGTGTGCTGCAGTGATGTATCTGAAGATTCCACTGATGAGGTGCCAGGCCAGTCAAGTGAAAAGCCGAAGTCAGCCAAGTCCAAAAGCAAAGCTGAAAAGTCTGAAGTCGAAACCCTGAAGAAGGAGGTTGCAAAACTCCAAGCTCAGATCTCTGCGATGAAACCACAACCAGTTCGTAAAGAAAAGATCAGTCCTACGGTTGAGGAATTCTCTGAATTGAGGCAGAAGATAGCTGAACTTCAAGCTCATCTTGTCCCAAAAGTGCAGAGGGAATATCGAGAGTCTCCAGGTTTGAGCACTTTTCCTGAAAAGTATCGACCCAAGCCGATGGAACCAGAGATGGATAGAAATTCAAGGCACACATGGCAACCGCACAGCAGACCCCGTCCTGGTTACTGTTTCCATTGTGGAGAGGATGGACACCTTGCTGTTAACTGCGGAAATGACCCAAACCCTCGCAAGGTCGAAGAGAAGCGCCGTGAGTTAAGAGAGCGACAAATCAAATGGGATCTGCAGAACCTCTCTCATCCTGTGCAGTTAAACTGAAATCCGTCTCAGTTGGAGGGCGAACAGAGACGGGAAGACAAGAACAATGCCCTAAGAAGAATGAATATCTGTTGCAGCAGCAGGCACATGAATCTCTATGTCGTGAATTACCTACCGGATTAGTAGGGACCAGGTGCACCACCAGGATTCGAATAGAGGGGAGAGAAGTGAACTGCCTTCTGGACACTGGATCGCAGGTGACAACCATTCCCAAGTCCTACTATGATAAATACCTGTGTAAGCACCCCATGAAATCCTTGGACTATCTTCTTGAAGTGGAGGGAGCCAACGGACAAGCTGTACCCTATTTGGGTTATGTCGAGCTCAACTTGAAGTTTCCAGAAAGTTTCCTGGGAGTCGAAGCTGAGGTCCCGACGTTAGCTCTGATAGTCCCAGACCTGACAAACATACCACAGATTCTAATTGGTACCAACTCGCTCGACGTGCTATATGCCAATTGCACTGAAGGGGGCACGGGTGCTATCAAGTCTCTTTCTTATGGTTACAAAGCAGTGATAAACGTGCTGCAGAAGAGGAAATTGCACGCTTCCAGTGGAACTGTAGGATGTGTGAAGTTGAAAGGGAATCAACAAGAAGTTGTTCCGGCAGGGTGTACTGTTGTTCTGGATGGACTAGTCCAGGTGAGAGGTCCACTTTTTGAAAAATGGGTGGTAGTGGAGCCGCCTACCATGGTTTCCTTACCTGGTGGTCTTATGGTGGCAAGTTGTCTGCACAGCCTACCTTCAAAGCAACGCTTTGCTCAGTTGCCAGTAGTAGTGAAGAATGACACCCAAACTGATCTTGTAATTCCCTCAAAGGCTGTGATAGCTGAAATCCATGCAGTCCAGCGAGTAATAGAAAAAGATTCTTTGAAAGCAGATACTGGAAGTGAGAAGGCTGAGTCACCTCTGTCAGAGATTCCAATTGATTTTGGAGAGTCTCCATTAACGCCTGAGTGGAGAGCGAGAATAACATCACTGCTGAATTCGATGCCTGACGTGTTTGCATTACACGATCTGGATTACGGACATACCGACCATGTGAAACACAGAATAAAGCTCAGTGATGAGACACCATTCAAGCACCGAGCCAGGCCAATTCACCCTCAAGACGTGGATGCGGTCAGGAAACACCTGCAAGAACTTCTTGAAGCTGGCGTTATCAGAGAATCAGAATCCCCATTCTCATCTCCCATAGTTGTGGTACGGAAAAAAAACAACTCTGTGCGATTATGTATAGATTTCAGGAAATTAAACTCTCAGACGATCAAGGATGCATACGCCCTTCCTAACCTGGAAGAAGCTTTTTCAGTCTTGACCGGCTCAAGATGGTTTTCAGTCCTCGACCTAAAGTCAGGCTACTATCAAATTGAAATGGAAGAGTCTGATAAACATAAGACCGCTTTTGTATGCCCATTAGGATTCTGGGAGTTTAACAGGATGCCACAAGGGATAACAAATGCACCTAGTACGTTTCAAAGGTTGATGGAACGTTGTATGGGAGATCTCAATCGGAAAGAAGTGCTGGTGTTCATTGACGATTTAATAGTTTTTTCAAGAACTTTGGAAGAACACGAAGCTCGTCTGAAAGAGGTTCTCAAAAGGTTGTGTGAGTTCAAGCTAAAGCTTTCACCTGAGAAGTGCAAGTTTTGCCAAACCTCTGTCAAGTATTTAGGCCACATAGTTTCGCAGAGTGGAGTTGAAACTGATCCAGCAAAAGTGGAGGCCCTTAAAACCTGGCCAAGGCCGAAAACGCTTAAGGAGCTCAGAGCTTTCCTTGGATTCTCTGGTTATTATCGAAGGTTTGTGCAAGATTATTCAAAAATTGTGAAGCCTCTTAAAGATCTCACTGCTGGGTATCCTCCGTTACAGAAAGGTCGCAAGAAAAAAACAGAGGAAACAAAGCAGTATTTCAGTCCAAAAGAAGAGTTTGGCGAAAGATGGACACCAGAATGTCAAAGGGCCTTTGATGATGTCATTACGAAACTCACTTCTGCTCCAGTACTGGGATTTGCCGACCCCAAACTCCCGTATGTGCTCCACACGGATGCCAGTACCACCGGGCTTGGTGCAGCATTATGCCAAGAGCAAGACGGACAGATGCGAGTCATCGCATATGCAAGTCGAGGACTTACCAGGGGTGAAGTAAGGTACCCCGCCCACAAATTGGAGTTTTTAGCATTGAAATGGGCTGTGACCGCGAAATTCAATGATTATTTGTATGGGGCTACTTTTACTGTGATAACAGACAGCAACCCATTGACTTACATCTTGTCTTCCGCCAAGTTAGATGCCACCAGTTATAGGTGGTTGTCAAGTCTGTCAACATTCACGTTTAAGATAAAGTACAGAGCTGGGAGTAGAAACCAGGATGCAGACGGGTTATCCCGCAGACCACAGGAGGAAGTTCCAGACGACCTGGAAACACAAAAAGAAATGGAAAGGATTAGAAAATTTACTCACCAACACTTAACTGAAGACACGTCGCAGGTCGTTTCTGCCGAAGCCGTAGAAGCTATCTGTGAACGTCATCATCTTGGTCAATCAAACGGTCAGCCTGAATCCTTTCATCTTCCAGTGACTTTAGTAGAATCCCTTGCCATAGATGTGGATGCTTTACCACAAGCTTTCCAACAAGAAAATACTTCCCAACGTACAGAGATTTCCCATTTGTCTGAAGAAGAACTGAGAAAAAGACAGAGAATGGACTCGGAAATTGGAGCAATTATCAGACAGTTGGAATTAAATGACAAGCCCTGTTTCAAGACCAGCCCACCTGAATTAATTCCATGGTTCAAAGAGTGGAGCTGGTTGGAGTTGAGAAATGGAGTACTTTTCAGGAGAATTCAAAAGCAGGGAGTTTCGTCATACCAGCTAGCATTACCTGCTTGTTTTCGTTCTACTGTCTTAAGGGAGCTCCACGATGACATGGGTCACATGGGAATCGAACGGACTCTCGATCTTGTACGGACAAGGTTCTTCTGGCCTAAAATGGCTGCAGCAGTAGAAAAGAAGGTCAAAACCTGTGAGCGTTGTGTTCGACGAAAGACTCTGCCAGAAAAAGCTGCTCCATTGGTGAACATCAAGACTAGTAGACCGTTAGAGCTAGTTTGCATGGATTTTCTGTCAGTAGAACCTGATCTGAGTAACACAAAAGATATCCTGGTGATCACTGACCATTTCACTAAATATGCTGTCGCTGTGCCAACGCGGAACCAGAAAGCTCAGACAGTGGCCAAGTGTTTATGGGACAATTTTCTGGTGCATTACGGGTTCCCAGAAAGGCTTCACAGCGATCAAGGCACTGATTTTGAGTCTCGAACAATTAAGGAACTGTGTAAATGTGCTGGGATATCCAAAACTAGAACTACCCCATATCACCCGAGAGGTAATCCAGTTGAACGTTTCAATCGAACGCTGCTACAAATGTTGGGAACTTTGAGCAACAAAGAAAAGGCAAAATGGAAAGATTATGTCAAACCACTTGTCCATGCCTATAATTGCACTAAGAGTGACGTGACTGGATTCTCCCCGTACGAACTAATGTTTGGGAGACAACCTCGACTACCGGTTGACCTGGCTTTTGGGTTGCCAGTTGATGGCTCATCTGAATCCCATTCTCAGTACGTACAAGGTCTCAAGAAGCGACTTGAAGAAAGCTACAAGGTGGCAATTACAAATGCTGAAAAGGTAGCAGGACGAAACAAGAAGAGGTATGACAAGCGTGTTACTGCCTCTACCTTGGAAGTTGGTGACAGAGTATTGGTGAAAAATGTTCGCTTGAAAGGAAAACATAAGTTAGCGGATAAGTGGGAATCTGATGTTTACCTTGTGATCAAGAAGGCAGGAGACTTACCTGTTTACACGGTGACTCCAGAAAAAAAGAATGGACCTCCGAGGACTCTGCACAGGGATCTGCTGTTGCCCTGTGGATTCCTGTCAACACCTGATGAGCCTGTTGAGAGGAAAGTACTTCACAAACCCAGAACCAGAGCCAGACGTGCTGAAGAATCTGAAGAGTTTGAGAGTGTAAATGAGTGTTCAGAGTCAGACTGTGACCCAGTAGACCATTATGTTCCCGAAAGGTTTTTTGAGGTTGAAACCAGGATTCTTCCAAATTCAGGATTCATATCTTTCACTGGAGATGGGAGAACAGTCCACTTACCTAGAGCTGAAGATGAGGCTGAAAAGGAGGAAGGATGTTTTATCCCGAAAGAACCCGCTGGAAAAAATGGGAACTTGCCTGATGTGGAATCCTCCAATGTGCAGAATGCTGATCATCCTACTTCAGAGGAGTTGGTGGAAGGGAGCCGAGCAGATCTGCCTGAAGTTGAAGTTCTTGACGAAAGTTCAGTTGAGGAGTCTGGAAAAGAAATTGAAACAGTGAGGAATTGTGAGAAATTTAATGCTGAGGGTGGACAATCATCTGGAAATTTCCACAAAGAAAGAAGTATCCTTTCCCCTCAAGAAGAAACTGCCACTCCTTGTGACTCTCAAGATAATCAGAGTGGATTAACTGAAACTGGAGGAGGTCTTCGACGTTCAAAGAGACAATGTGAACCCCCCAAAAGACTTCAGTACCCGCAATTGGGTAATCCCCTTAGTTTAGTTATCCAATCTTTACTATCAAGCCTGAGTACTGCGATAACTACCTCTTTGGAAGACCCTTTGAAGTGACTCTGATAGAAATGATTTTAGTGTGAGTATGCAGAGGGACCTGCATATATTCAGGCAGGGAGAGTGTAACCCAGTACATTAATTTGGGTCACTAGTGTTTATAATTAGTATTGGTTTATTCGTATCGATATGAAACTAATAGTGAGTGAAAAATTATAAATAAAATGTATTTATTTCATAATAAATAATTAAAGGATAAAAAAAACGTTTTGAGTGAATTTCCGATTGGTAGGTGAAGGGTTAACTCCGCCCACCGTTGAGAAAATAATTTCCAGATCTATCGGTTATCAAGCTGAGACGAGACCAGAGATGAAAGATTGCAAGAGATTCTGAACGACACGAAAGTGATATTAAATCGATTGAATGAGTTAAGAAAGAAGGAACAGTGATAATTTTGCGATAAATTATAAAGAAGCACAGTAGATTTATGAGGCTTTAGTTCTTTAGAGAGCTTGCACGTGAGAAACTGCTTTGTGAAAACTCACCGCGTCGTGCTGAACCCATACTGAAGAGATAGGAGAAATTTTCTAATTTTTTCTTTGGAAAATTGTTTTTTGTTCTGTGATCTATATTTCTCCTTGGTGAGTACAATTTTCTTTATGAAAAGTGTTTAATTAATGAGAATATCGTTTTTTTTTTTGTAGTAGTAATATGAACAATGCATCAGTAAAGTGGATTGTTATATGAAAAAATGTTGGAAATGTTTCATTATATACTATGTAATGGTATATAGTTGCGTTAAATAATGCAGAGATGTATTATTTGTTGAGATTGTGTTTCTTTATTGAAAATTGTGTGCCATGCGGTGCTAGCTTTGCTAGCTCTGTACATAGACTCAAGTGTGTCAATCAAGCACATGGTGATTAGCATGCATATGTATTTAAATAATTGAAGAGAATGTTGATTGATTGTTTAAAAAGTTTTATTTGGATGATGTACTAATAATTGTGTTTGGCTTTGTTTCCAAGGCCGGGTTTTTTTTGTTTTGGTATATTTTTCCTGTAAATTCTCTGTTGAGAGTTCCTGAATTGCTGCCGAGATTCTGATTTCTGTCCTGCTGTGGATTTTCTATTCCTGGTTGGACTGGCGAGCCATCCCATCATTTCGTCCCTGGAAACCTGTAAAAGAGTGTGAGAAACAAAGTTTCAGAGTGGGTAGGACAGAACTACACACATGGTATTTTTTTCCATTTTTCACTTTACCTGGATTTTCCTGAAGACAAGAATTTGAGTTTTTTTTCTCCTCATGGACTGAACTGTTTTTCCATTTCGATGAACATTCTTATTTCTTATTTTTGAAATTGAGAATACAATTGTTGAATTTGGAATTTAAATATTGAGGCTGAGATTTCGAAAAGTGACATTGAGAATTTTCATTGTTTCCTGGTATATGTAATTCAATTGAAGTACTGTATTTTTCTGTCATTTAATTGCTTTGTTTTATTTTCATTTCCATAATTATTCAAATTGCCAACAAAGAGAAAATATACTTACCTTTTATTTAGCAGATTGCATTACAGTAGTCTGAGTGATTTACTCATGTTAATTTATTATAATATTGACTTTTGCTAGTTTTGCTTCAGTGAGTCGATCCGGAAATCTTCTGAGTCTGAACTTGTGAGATATAGAATCCGTGCCACTCGTTACACTTGGGATCAAACAACCTCCTCCGTTATCTTGGTGGGTCCCGAGCCGTGCCATCTCTGAACCAATCAGTCTTTTCCAAACTATCTAACGTGACAACGTTCTTCCTTTAGCTGAGCACATCTCTTTGAAACTTTCATGGTCGTAAAGTTCTTAGCTGGGACTGGCTGGAGCCCACTCCATTTATGGCCCGAGATTAGACTGGTGTTCTGGGGGTCTGGAATGTTGAGTTTTGTGTGGAGTTATATTTGAACAAATCACCTGGAAGATTCATATGTGTTTGGTTCGCCCTCAATTCCTACAACGTCTACATCTGTCATTTCATTATTGTATTTATTGTATTGCATTTGTATTCTTTGTCATTAACTAATAATCTAATTTTGCATGCCTTACTGTGCGTTCACACCGGACGCGAATAGCGCGCCAAATTCGCGTCTACCGCGTCTAGTTTGACGCTTGACCACTTTGTGTTAATTCGCGTGTCAAGAGTGAAACTGACGAGCGTTAAAAACTAAAGTTTGAAGCGAAATTTACGCGCGTCAGAGGCGAAAGTTTCAAAATCGGTCATTTATCGAGAGAGTCACCGCTCTGTATTTGCTCTGGAGAACAGAACAGCGGCATAGGGATCATCATCGCCGTATTTGGGTCCACCAGACCCCTTCGGAGGCGAACCCAGTTCGGCGAGCTTCACCATTTGCTCCAGGAGCTACGCCTGGATGACGGCCGCTTTCAGCGGTACTTCCGCCTGTCCCGCGCCCAGTTTGATGACCTGTTGTCCCGCATCGGAGCGAGGATCACCCTCCAGGACACCAACTACAGGTGCTCTATCCCGGCTGCGGAGCGCCTGTCCATCTGTCTTCGGTTAGTAAATGTATATGATATTTTAAATACAGTATATTCAATATGCTAACATATGCTATCAATGTTTTTTTTAAACTGTGGTACGGTTGCCGCTCTTTCTAGTGATACTCAGTTAACTGACATAAATATTCTCTTGGCAGACGTGATACTGTCATGTTTCTCTGTATAAACACAGTGATCTTTATAGTGATTCTGAGTTAACTGCTATAACCTAGACATTAAAATATTCTTGGCATACGTGATACTGTCATGTTTCTCTGTATAAACACAGTAATCTTTCTAGTGATACTGAACCTAGAAATTAAAATATTCTCTTGGCAGATGTGATACAAACACAGTGATCTTTATAGTGATTCTGAGTTAACTGCTATAACCTAGACAATAAAATATTCTTGGCATACGTGATACTGTCATGTTTATCTGTATAAACAGTAATCTTTCTAGTGATACTGAGTTAACTGCTATAACCAAGACATTAACCTAGAAATTAAATATCTCTATCTGTAAGCAATATGTAGTTCTTGATTATTGTCTATATGTCATGCTTGATTATTGCCATTTTAATATACCATAAACCATTTAATAGTATACCTGTTGATTGTATAGTTTAATATGTAACTACAAGTGTACTTGTAATAATATTTATAACAATGTTTTCTAGGTTTCTTGCCACTGGGGACTCATTCAGGACGATAGCGTCCAGCTACAGGGTTGGTGTCTCCACAGTGTGCCAGATCGTCGCCCAGGTAGTGACTGCCATCTGGGACTGCCTTGTGGAGGACTACATGGCTTTGCCCACCACCGATGACTGAAGGTCCATCGCAGAGGGATTTCAGGAGCGTTGGAACTTCCCTCTGTGCGTTGGAGCGGTGGATGGGAAGCATGTGGTGCTGAAGGCACCCCCCAACTCAGGATCCCAGTTCCACAACTACAAGGGAACGTTCTCCATCGTTCTGCTTGCAGTTGTGGATGCGAAGTATCCCTTCCGGGTGATCGATGTTGGGGGGTACGGCAGGACCAGTGACGGTGGGATTCTGGCAAACTCCCCCTTTGGACAGGCTCTCCGGGCTGGCACTCTTCATCTGCCTCCTGACCACCCTCTACCTGGTGCTGAAGACAGAGGACCCCAGCCTCATGTCTTCGTGGCTGATGAGGCGTTCCCGCTGCGGAGGAACCTCATGCGGCCCTTCCCTGGACGCACGCTTCCTCCAGAGAGGCGTGTCTTCAATTACCGCCTCTCCAGAGCCAGGCTCACAATGGAGGATGTACCGCTGCCTCATCGAGGTCCACCCTGAAGTTGCGGAGAAGTGTGTGAAGGCGACGTGTGTTCTCCACAACTTCATGCGGTATTCGGAAGGGAGAGAGGCACCTGCTGTGAGGGGCGCGGGGCATGCTGGAGAAGAGCCACTGACAGGTCTGGGTCGAGTTGCAGCCAACAACTCCTCCAGAGAGGCACTCCAGGTGAGGGACGTCTTCATGGAACACTTCTCGGCGGAGGGAGCAGTACCATGGCAGCCGACGGAGTAGCATTTGAAGTCCTCCTCATGACTTCCCCACAACGGCTCTTTTAAGAGCCACCCACAAACCTATAAAGAGCATGTCTTTCTAAAAACAGTTTTCCTCCATTATAATATTTTGTATTTTTTTTTTCCAGGTTGTCAGCCTCAGTTCCAGGCTGTCAGGTCCACAACATGCACATGTTTTAAGTTTAAACTCTGACTAACCTTTACAAAATTACAGGTTTTCCATGTTTGTATACAAGGTAAAATGATTTATTTATTTTTTTTATAAATAAATGGAGCCAGCCTCCAAAAAGTAACGAACCTTTCTATTTTTTTGTTGTTGGTTGTCTTTACATTACAATGATGTTTCATATAATCTATATTTAGATATGGAATAAATAACATTAAATACTAAATTAATACATCTTGTATATTAAAAATCAAGTTATGTGATACAAGATTTGCTTTGTTGTGCATTGAACCACAACAGGCATTTAGTCAGATTGTAAAATCATTTATTAAGGGCAATTATATAAAAGAAATAATACGTACAGGAAAAAAAATGTAAAAACAGGAATAAAAAGGACCTCGCTTGGAAGCTGGAAAAGCCCCAGGGAACAGCATGTAGGGGAAGAGGAAGGAGGGCCTTCTGCGTTTCCTGCAGGCCTGCTGCCTCTTTTTTTTTTTACTACTCTGGGGGGGACGGGGGTCATATTGTTCCAAATTTAGCACAGTATAGCTATTTTCCATTGCATAAGTATATAATTTATATTTAAAATTTTCCTTAAGATGAGGCGGCATGCTCTGTACAAAAGGCAGAAGGGATAGGAGGAAGTGCTCGTCTGTGGTAAGTGGCAGTGGCGGTGACGGTGGGGGGGTGTTGGAGGTCGCGTCGGAGGTTGCGACAGGAGCGCAAGAAGTCGCTGCTCCACCTCCGACGGAGCATCCGGTGACCGCTCACGGGCCCGCCGACGAACTCTCCTCCTCTGTTGGCCTGTGAAAATAAAAAAATACAACACATGGTGCAATGAGAAGGCAGAAAGATGATACCTGATTTTCATTCTCACAGTGAAGGTTTCAAAAATTGCATTTAAACGACAAAATTGTCTAGATATTGTGCGAATAATGTCTGTGCCTGTGAGTGACAGGCAGTGCTTAAATGCAAGTGTGATATTGTTTTGAACTTGCTTTAACATATATTAAGTAATTAAAGTTATACTTCAGACATATACGTAGATAAACATTCAAATGAACAGTAGTTAAAATGTATGCAGATGATTGGTTGCATACACTGCAATGGATTTGTGTCTGCAATCACAAAAAACGTGCATGTAACATGTTGAAATATTGTTTGTACTATTGCCTACACACACCAAGAGGTTCAGCTACAGGGGCTGAGGGACCAGGGACTGGGGAGACAGGAGTAGAAGATGGGGTTTTTTGCCCATCCTCACTCTGATATGGCTCTGTCAAGACAATATTAACTGTTAATACGACACATTGGTAACAATACTCAGAGAGATTAAATTTTTTCATCTGTAAACATGACAACATATATGCCTCGTAATGTGTCTATATTAGAAACACACCTGTCACTGTCTCCTCTGATTGTTCGGGTTGTCCCTGGTCCTCGAGGTGGTTGTCCTCTCCGATCCGGGCCTCGACCCCCTCCATGTTACTTGTCGTTTCTCGTGGAGTGACGAAGGGGTCGAGGAATCCCAAGATCTGAGAAAACTTCCACCTCTTCCCAGACCCTGCTGCTGACCCACTCCTCTTCTCCATCTCCTTCCTCTTCTCCTTCAGGTACGTGTCCCTGAGGCTTTTCCGCTTTTTACGGCAGACATCATCTGAATAAACACATTATCTTGTTATTGAAAATCAGTTGTATATTTGCGGGAAAATAGTTGTAAACTAGCAGCACGGCAGCTTGCTAACTGATTAGTAACGTTAGCTCAATAACATGACTCAAAAGTGAAATTTGTATATTTTGCAACGTACCAGGTTGTACAATCTCCTCACTAATCTTCTTCCAAGCGAGGTCCTTTTTGTTCCTGTCTCTATAAAAGTAAGAACTTGAGTCAAATAACTCCGGGTGACCACTCACAGCTAAAATTAGTTTCTTCTCCATTTGGAATGAATGACTTTCGAGCGGGAGTTTGTTATGCTATGTCACTTTATGCCACGTGAAGCAAGCAGGCTCCTGATTGGTTAACGCGGCGCAAATTGACGCAGAAGTTCAGATTTTTCACCTCGGGCGGCAGACGCGAATTCGCGTCAAACGCGTGAATGCACAAATAGCACTAACTAAATCATTCACGCGTAACGCGCTTAACGCACCAGACGCTTAATTCACGCCATTCGCGCGAACTTGATGCGCGAATGAGGCAAATTCGCGTCTACCGCGCCGCGCTCTACGCCTCATTCGCGCCGCAGGAATTTTTTACACGCGTAACGGGTCTTTGCATTGACTTAACATTGAAATCACTCGCGCCTGACGCGCTATTCGCGTCCGGTGTGAACGCACCATTAGTGGCTCAGAGGCAACAGTGGATTTGCCAGACTTTTCCTGTTGAGAACCACTTCTCATTTACAAACATGACCTGGCCAAGAGGCTACAGGAATAATCGAAAGTCATTATCGAAAGTCTCGCAATAATTATGCAATATTTTTTTTTATGCGTCCCGTCCGACATGCAGACGGAGTACTGAAGGAAAATGAAAATTGAGCGGAAGTACGTAGGAGGGCGGAGCCAAGCTATAGCGTGGAGCCTCCGCGGGAACATAAATCAGTGAAGAAATAGAGAGAGACAACAAAACGAAGCGAAAGAAACGAAAGGACCTAAAGAGAGAGCGAAGGGAGCAAAAGAAAGAACACAAAAGTAAGAAAATGAGTGTTGCTCAGGGAGAAGACGAAATAACAGGGGTTGAACAGGAAACTTTAGTGGCCAAAAGTAATGCCTCCTCCTCGGTAGCTTGGAAATACTTTGGCTTTAAGCCAACAGATGTTGCACAGGCTAATGCACTATGCAAAATGTGTAGAATGGTGGTAAGCCGCACAAAAGACAATTCAACAAACCTATATTCGCATCTTAAGAACCACCACAAGCCACTTTACGATGAGTGCATAAAAAACTAACGTTACCCCTCAAAAAACCACAGCTAGCCAAACAAGCCTCCCTAGCGAGTGCTTTTGCTAGTGGCACAAAGTACGACAAAAGCTCAAAGAGACATACCGAAATCACCAATGCTTTAACGTACTATTTAGCCAAAGATATGATGTCCATCCAGGCAGTGGAAAAAAAAGGCATCAAGAAGCTTCTGGATGTACTAGACAAACGGTACCAAATCCCATCCTGTAACTTATTCTCACAGATAGCTATCCCAGAACTTTATGAACAGTGCAGAAAGGCGGTGCAGGCAGAGTTTGGAGTCGGAAAGATCGAATATTTTTCATCCACGACCGACCTGTGGTCCAGCCGCACTACGGAACCGTACATAAAGTCTCACTGTGCACTATATTACGCAAATGCCTTCAGACTTCCTACTTCCCCGAGGACCACACGGGACAAAACATCTCTGTTGGCCTAAGGCACATGTGTCAATTACAAGGCCCGCGGGCCAAACACGGCCTGCCACGACTTTTAATCAGGCCCGCCAACAAATTCTGGTGATCAATTTAATGTGGCCCGTGCGCTGTTTAAATATACCTCTGTGACAATTACAACATTGAGACGCAGGTGGTGCTGTCGCGCTTCACTCAACTCGCTAATTTTATCAGAGAATACGGCAATAAGTAAGGAATAATTCATGACAGGCCGTTGAATTATTAGCAGATTAATGCTGTTATTAATAGAGAGAGAGATAGAGAGAGAGGTGTAGGCTACGATAAGTGTCTTTCAACAGTGTTCGGCAGCAGCGGTTTTCTAGTTTAGCCGTTCCTCCAAGGATAAATGTCTTGTAGCTTTTAAGTTTCTACATTTTACAGCGCTGACAACACGTTTATGTGTGAGTGTGTGTCCGTATGTGTGCGCGTTTGGCTGGGAGAGAGAGCGTGTCTTATCTATGCATAATAAAACGTAATTTTGTGGCAAAAACATTGAAATAGTTTTCTTTTTTATCCTATTGACTATATTTATTTGCTTGGTCACGTATTGCTGTGAGCAGAGGTGGGTAGTAACGAAGTACATTTACTTTGTTACATTTACTTGAGTAGGCTATGTTTTGGGAAAAAAAGTATTTTTAAGAGTAGATTTAAATGTGGGTACTTTTACTTTAACCCGAGTATTTCTAATGAAAAAACTGTACTTTAAACTGTACTCTCGTTACTTTATTTTAATGCAATATTGTTAAATGCGTAGTTTATTCCAAGCGTCCATAGCCTATCTTTTTAATGGGCATGAGCGATGCTCAATTAACAAATGAATCACTCTTTTGAGTCAATTCTGTTCAAAGACTTCATCAAACAAGTTGGCATATCTGTCTAAATTGGTTCGAGAATCTGTTTGAATGATCTGTTCAGTTTCCTCCATGCACTGAATCGTCTGAAGCGCTTTCAATTCACACTCGACTCGGAGTCGTAACAAGAATATTTAAGAACATCAAGTTCGTTGGATAAAGTGCCCGTGGACCTACAGTCTAGTGAAAGCAAATCTGCAAATGCATCATATTTTTGCAATGAAGATCTTTAGATCTATTAGTTGAACATCTTTGTATGCTGTCTGTGAATGAATGATTAATTACATTCAGGTAATACATTTTACAACCAAACAGATTATTACACCACGATAGCACTAGGCTACTACAAAGTATGACATTATCCGTTTTTTGGACATATACATTAATTTATAGGCTACATTAAATATAAGCTTGGTTGTTGGTGCCAGAGGGGCCAGTCTGAGTATTTCACAATCTGCTCAATTACTGGGATTTTCACGCACAACCATTTCTAGGGTTTACAAAGAATGGTGTGAAAAGGGAAAAACATCCAGTATGCGGCAGTCCTGTGGGCAAAAATGCCTTGTTGATGCTAGAGGTCAGAGGAGAATGGGCCGACTGATTCAAGCTGATAGAAGAGCAACTTTGACTGAAATAACCACTCGTTACAACCGAGGTATTCAGCAAAGCATTTGTGAAGCCACAACACGCACAACGGGTACCACTCATCTCCACTACAAATAGGAAAAAGAGGCTACAATTTGCAAGAGCTCACCAAAATTGGACAGTTGAAGACTTGAAAAATGTTGCCTGGTCTGATGAGTCTCGATTTCTGTTGAGACATTCAGATGGTAGAGTCAGATTTTGGCGTAAACAGAATGAGAACATGGATCCATCATGCCTTGTTACCACTGTGCAGGCTGGTGGTGCTGGTGTAATGGTGTGGGGGATGTTTTCTTGGGACACTTTAGGCCCCTTAGTGCCAATTGGGCATCGTTTAAATGCCACGGCCTACCTGAGCGTTGTTTCTGAGCATGTCCATCCCTTTATGGCCACCATGTACCCATCCTCTGATGGCTACTTCCAGCAGAATAATGCACCATGTCACAAAGCTCGTATCATTTTAAATTGGTTTCTTGAACATGACAATGAGTTCACTGTACTAAAATGTCCCCCACAGTCACCAGATCTCAACCCAATAGAGCATCTTTGGGATGTGGTGGAACGGGAGTTTCGTGCCCTGGACGTGCATCCCACAAATCTCCATCAACTGCAGGGTGCTATCCTAATAAATATGGGCCAACATTTCTAAAGAATGCTTTCAGCACCTTGTTGAATCAATGCCATGTAGAATTAAGGCAGTTCTGAAGGGGGGTCAAACACAGTATTAGCATGGTGTTCCTAATAATCCTTTAGGTGAGGTTATACTGTGTAATAGTAAGTTGTGGGCTTGTCTTTTTTATGTACAGTAGCAGATGTAATGATAATACATGTGAACAATTTAAAACAAACACAACCTTTGAATAAAATGTGAGTATATTTTGTGATTTTCTTTATTGTAACTTATTCATTGTAATTATTTTTGTCCAGGACGGAGGAAACGACGGAGGGAACAAGAGCATCTAACTGTCCTGAGGGAGATGCAGACATCTGATGTCGAGCAGCTGGAGTTGAACCAGGCACAGCGGGAGCGCCATTTACAAATGGCACTTGATGATGCAGCACATGCAAGAGAACTCGAAGCGGCTTTGAGGAGGGAGGAGATTGCTGCAATGTCGTCCTACAACCAGGCCTTTCTGGGCACCCTGAGCCAGCTTGTACAGGCACTGAACCGGCGGGCCGCTGTTCCACCACCCATGGACTGAAACCCCATAGTTTGCTCATGTTTGCACAACATGTAACATATGTATATAGTTGGTTGTGTGAATTTCTAGTTATATTATAGTTTGTTCAATTTGTATGCGTGTTTAAATAAAACCTTTTTGAAACTTATTACAAATTGTCTTTTTTTGATGGTTTGCTTTTTTACAAAGGTTTGACCATGTATTTTCAGATTTTATACTGTGATAACCTTAAAAAAACAGCAGAGACAACATTTTTATAGATATTTATTTTTTAGCAATTAAAGTAACGCATCAGACCCTCTCGTACATCCCTGCCCTCCTCCTCTACACCCTGTGCCACTGCCACCACAGGCTCTGCTGCTTCCCACTCATTGTCATAGTCCTCTCCATGATTCTCACAAAGGTTATGCAAAGCACAGCAAGTAAGAATCATAGATTTCACGGTTGTAACATCACAGTCATTTCTTTTCATGAGACAACGCCACCTTCCCTTGAGTCTACCAAAAGCATTTTCAACCACAACCCGTGCTTGACATATTTTCTTGTTGTAGATCTGCTGTTCTGCTGTCAGCTGTCCAGTGTCAGTGAATGGTTTTATGAGCTAGTTCTGCAGGGGATAGGCAGAATCTCCCAGGATGTTGTAGGCAACATTCACCCCACCAATATTCCTGGTGTAAGCTGGAAAGTGGTTGCCACGGCTGGCCAACTCCCACAATGTGGACAGTCTTAAAACACAAGCATCATGCAAGCTGCCAGGCAGTTCTGCAAACACGTTCCAGAACAGTCCTTTTCCATCTACAACACCTTGAAGGATGATGGAGTGCCAGCCTTTACGGTTGAAATACTGTAATCACAGTGGTACTCTGGTGCCAAAATGGGTATATGTGATCCATCAATAGCACCAACACACTGTGGGAGCCCCCATCTGTTCTCAATGTAGGCAGCCATTTCTTCAAACTTCTCCTGGTCTGGGAAACAAATTTGTTCGGGAACCAACAACGTTTCTGCAGCAGCAGTGGACCCTTGAACACACCGGTAAACAGTTGTTATGCTTACTCCGAAAAGATGGCCGACATTTCTGTACTCTGAACCGGTCGCAAGCTTCCATAGTGCGATGGCCACTCTATTTTTTAGAGGAACACACTTGCGGAAGCTTGTGTCCTTTCTCTCCATCACTGGACGCAGTTTGTTGTACAAGTATATAAATGTTTCTTCAGACATTCTGAAGTTCTGAACCCACTGCGCGTTTGTGAAACCAGGAACAATAACATCCCACTACTCGGTAGCTCGGTTGAAAGCCCAAACAGACGGTCAGCCGCTGCGACTTTGCAAAGCAAAACAGATCTGAAACACATAAAGCATACACATTTTAGTACGTAATACTGGTAGCTATAAAGTTGATCAAATACTTTGTATATAGTATAGTATTTACACATACGCAAAAGTTAGCTACGTTAGCATAACTTACCCTCTTGCGACGGCTTTGAACAACCGGATTCGTCTCGTAGTCTGAAGTCTGTAGTAATTCCCAAACTCTCCTGTTTTTTTCGGCAGTGTTTCGTTTTGCTGGCCTCAGCCTCTCCTGAAACAACGTTTGTATTCTTGCTGTGAGAAACAGCCACAGCCCGAGGATCAAAAACAGACACTTGATTTCCTCCATTGTCCTGTGTGTGGATAGCCGGTGTGTGTCGCGTTGAAGATTACGTCACGGCAGTTTCCTGCGGCGTCGCTATGACGACCAGGTACTATTGGGGAGGTACTATCTGCAATGGAAAACGGAGCGAAAAGCGAGCCGAACCGAGGCGAGTCGAGTTGAGCTGGTACTGGAAAAGCGCCAAAAGTGAGCTACCCCACTTTGAGCAAGCTGGCAAAAAAGAATCTGTGTATCTCTGCAACCAGTTCCCTTTCAGAGAGAATATTTAGTACAGGGGGAAACATTGTGTCGGCTCATCGTTCACGGCTTAAACCAGCTATGGTTGACATGCTCGTCTTTTTGACTTGCAATCTGTAGTCTACCTGTGAGTTGCCCGGGGAAAGTTGCCTTCTAAAGGCAGTTACACGGTTGTTGATTGCCTGTTCCTCTTGACTTTTTCTTTTTACTTGTTTTTTTTTTTACATTTCCTGTTCTATAGACATGCTCCTTTATTTATTTTATACTGTACAACCAGTAAAACATGTCCTGTTCTGTCGTAGACATGGTTATTATTTATTTATTCATGTTGAACCAGTCCAATATGACTGTCTGTTGAAATAAACCTTTGAATCTCCGGAGGGTGTTTAGTGAAGACGGGACACTTTGATGTCTTTGCTAGCAGCTGTTGTGCAAGTAAATTGGTACCTTTCCAATATGTCGCTGTATTTGGTTTGCAACGACTCCTATTCTGCCACCATGGTTGTTTTGTATTCCCTTGTAACTTTAAGTAAAAGTTCCACCTCGTCGTCGGTCCATGAGAAGAAATCTTTGGTCTTCGACATTGCAAATCTTCGCAGAGGTAACTGAGCTACTTTCTTCTTTGTCAATCTGTTTACGCATGTGCATGCCCAGTGTAGGTGAATCGTCACGTGATCCACGTTTTCAGTCGTTTTAATGTGGACGGAGATCAATTCTAATACGCAGCTAAAACGCTGGTGTGGACGGAGATCGTATTCGTTTTAATTCTCCATTTCTAAATTAAAACGCAGTACTGTGGATGTTTAGTGTTGCTGAGGTTAGAGCAAGGCTGCTAAGGGAGGTGGTACAACAGATTCTGCACTGCATATAGTGCCGTATTGTCATTTCATGCAGATGTGATTTATTTTGTGTATGTTTCTTGAGCCTGACAGTGTTGTAGTAAATGTTTCAGACGTGACTTCGTTGAATTTTTTTTCAAAACATCAAGGCCTGGTTTCACAGACAGGGCTTAGATTAAGCCAGAATTAGACCTTAGTTCATTTGGGACAGTTAAGTAGTTTTTATAAACAAGCCTTAGAAATGCACTTGAAGAAACATGGAGTCACAGCATGCATCACTTTAGTTTTGTTATTATGCATAGTGTATTATATCTAATGCAACAGTTTATTGAGCCTTATCTTTTAATAGTTTTATTTTTCAATTACTGTGTGCATGAAGAAAAATTGTCTTTTCGTGTTGTGATCTAAAATACACTCAGTAGCAAGAAACATGATTTAGAAAAAGTAATAAACTTCAGCCAAGTACTTTTATGTAAAACCATAGATCTTTATCTGCAAACTAAGTATTATAATGGGGACATCTTGGAGTTTACATGAACTTTAATTTAACAACTTAAATATTAATCTGTACATCACATTAAGCTATTGAATGGCTTCAGAAGACTTGGAATATAGTGGATGAAACTTGATGCTTTATAATGCATTTATGCCTTTTGTAGGGCTTAACAATAACCAGACCTGCAAAGAAAATAAACAAAGGTCTTACGGGTTTGGAATGACATGAGGGTGAATAATTAACAGACCTGCAATGAAGGTTGAAGCAATGAAGCATTCTGGTGCATTCTGACAAGAAAAGTCTTCAGAATGCCTGGAAAATATCTTGCAACTAATGCTGTAAAGTAAACCATAAGGAACCCCAGTTGGTACATCATTCTAATATTAAATGTTAAGAATTATTTATTTGTAAGCTATTTCTATTTAAATCACACATAAAGAAGTTTTTATAATACTGTTATAATACATTTTTAATGACAATTATGTTTCTACTTTTTAAATGGTTTCTGTCATAAGTAAATATAATTCAATTTGAAGCAATAGCCTATTCTCATTAGCATTTACATACTTAAATCTGCGTATTTGTGATTTTTACACCAGGGCGTTATTTACCTTTATAAAGGACAATTTTTTAAACCTTACTAAATATATACGTTATCTTTCATGTCAAATTCTTACATTTGATCAAATTCAGTTTTAATAATAAGGGCTGTTATCAATCAAATTATTTTATTTACACTGCAAAATCACAACTGTAATATATACATTTATGATTGATGTTTAAATAATTGATAATTGATGTTTAAATAATAAACAAATAAAAAATAAAATCAATGATACCTTTAAACAATAAATCAATAGCCAAGTCCCAAATAGATGCCTGTCTCTTTTACACGCCTGGAGCCGATTGCACCAACAGTGCTTACGCCTGGTCTTAAGGTAAGTAGGTCTTAACTCAGCATTCTAAGTCCGACCTAATAGTTACGGCCGTTGCACCATCCAGGCTTAAGTCCTCTTCTCGCTAAGACCGGGCGTAAATCTTACGCCTAGTCAGTAGCAGGCGTAAAGTCAAAATCTAGGCAAGTTTCTATAGTAACCACTTGATAACTCAGCAGTAAAGACATGGCGCGCCTTATACACAGACTTTACAATGAGCGGGCTATTAGACGGGAGAGAGTTATTAGGGACGTAAACAATCCATTGGACATTTACAATGATGAGGAGCTGATTGAGAGGTTTCGATTCTGTCGGAGAGATATATATGAACTTGTTGAAGAGCTGTCACCCGACTTACAGTTTGTGTCGAACAACAACGCAGCATTGCAACCCGCATTAAAGCTGTTAATAGCGCTACGTTTTTATGCAAATGGAGCGTTTGAAAACACTGTTGGAGACATGATTAATGTCCACAAATCCACCGCATGTCGGGCCATCCGCAGAGTATCACTGGCACTGAGCCGCCGCCTTCCGCGATCTGCTCACCTCCCCACTGATGCTGAGTGTGCGGTGATGAAACACCGATTCCGCCGGCCTCTGGCATTCCTGGTATTGTGGGCTGCATCGATGGAACTCACGTCCGGATCCAGGCACCATCTGAGCATGAGTATCTGTTTGTCAACCGCAAGGGATACCATTCAATCAATGTGCAGATTGCGTGTGACGCCAATTATAACATCTTTAATTTGGTGGCGAGATGGCCTGGATCTGCCCATGACGCACGCATCCTCCTGGAGAGTGCGTTATACCAGGATTTCGAGGCTGGAAGAGTAAACAGGCTGCTTCTCGGCGACAGTGAAACCCTGGCTGATGACGCCAATAATTGCTCCGAGGACTGAGCAAGAACGACGGTATAACACCATCCACACCACCACTAGGTCACTCGTTGAGCGGTGCATCGGAGTCCTCAAGCGCAGGTAAAATCCTTTGCCTGTGCCGCTATCCATGGCACTGATATGGTGCGATCACTGAAAACTATATAAATAGGCTAGGCCTAGGCTATATAAAAAAATATGAAATTGCGTCTTTAACAGTTGCTGTCTGTCGCATCCTGTCACAGTAAACTGACCTGCCCATCATCTTGTCGCAGTTAAAATTCTCCACATTTCGTTTAATTTAATTTCTTACCGAATCGGAGAGAAATGCAGCAGCACGTTGATCTGCAGTCGCTGAGACTCTCCTCATATTAATGCATAATGATACATTTAAAAGTCAATGGCCAAACGGATCTTTATAAAAGCCCACATTGTTATTGCAGATTCAATATAACACGGATTACATTAAATATTTTTTTTTTAGCAGGTTAAACATTTTGTTTAGTCACCAATCAAAGTAAGTAATTATTAACTATTTTTTCTAGGTTTCATTGTCTTCATGGAGAGATACGGATGCACCCTTAGCGAGTCTGCACCGTAATAGCAGCGTGCTCTGTCCGCCACAACATCAGTGTCACCAAGAGGATCCCTCTCCCTAGGCAACACGATCAGCCGGTGCCGGAGGAAGGTGTCGAACCTGTGGACCACGCAGGGCATGAAGATGTCGGTGGACGACTAGTCCGTACACGCATTATTAATTCTTTATAAATGTAAAACTATAAAATCTAGTCAAGTCAAGTCATCCTCATTTATAACAATGTAGATTGTTTCAAAGCAGCTTTACAGAGATAAACATATAATTTAAGGTAACAGAGATTGGTTTGGTTTTATAGTGGCTCTTGAAAAATGTTTTTTCCAGCTAAAGTTAGTTTTGATTGATTCACTTCCGTCTAAATGATCATTTGTTATTAAATTAGGGGCCGCTAAGACGACACCGTTCTCTCTAAACAGACTTTAAACGTGAACCTGTGATAGACGATGATGGCGTTCACATGCGCATTAAGAATTGATTCTATAGTTATGTGCATTTGAATATATGTGCGCAGGTTTGTAATTCCTTACAAACCATGCCTAAACAAACTACTTGTCTATAAATTTTTATGCAGAATTTTTTATTTTATCTTATCACTTTGGGTAGGTACGCGAACCGAAAAATTCCACAATGCTTTATCTGTAGAGTGGTATAGGGATCCTCCATAGGGAGAGGCTAGTTGGCACTTCAGCACTGCATTGTCATCAGGTCCAGGCGAAAGTCCTTCGTCAGATCTGGAAACGGCCTGGATCCAGCAGGCTGCGGGAAAACCTTGGGATAAACAAAGACACTAAAATTAGCTTAGATGCCATTCTTCTTATTGTGTAATGAGTACATCAGGATTTGAGGGAAGTGTTCCCAGTTCAGGCTGACCTAATCTAAGCAGCCTAATATTGAATTATAGAAGTCTATAGAGTGTTATGTGAATGCTAGGTCAAAGAGATGTGTTTTTAGTCTAGCTTTGAACTGACAGACTGTGTCTGCTTCCCGGACAATGTTAGGAAGATTGTTCCAAAGTTTTGGTGCTAAATAGGAAAAGGATCAACCGCCAGCAGTCGATTTATATATTCTAGGTATTATCAACTGGCCGGAGTTTTGAGATCGCAATAGACGTGAAGGACTACAATGCGTTAAGAGCTCGCTCAAGTACTGGGGAGCTAAACCATTTAGTGCTTTGTAAGTAATCAGCAATATTTTAAAATTTATACAATGTTTAATAGGGAGCCAATGCAGTGTTGACAGAACCGGGCTAATATGGTCGTACTTCCTGGTTCTGGTAAGAACTCTAGCGGCTGCGTTTTGAACTAGCTGTAGTTTGTTTATTAAGCGTGCAGGGCAACCACCCAGTAGAGCATTACAATAATCTAGCCTTGATGTCATGAAAGCATGAACTAGTTGTTCCGCATTTGTCAATGAGAGCATATGACGTAATTTAGATATATTTTTAAGATGGAAAAATGAGGTTTTACAGACACTAGACACGTGACTTTCAAATGAAAGATTGGTATCAAAGAGCACACCCAGGTTCCTGACTGACGACGAAGAATTAACAGAGCAACCATCAATTGTTAGACGGTATTCTAGGTTATTACGTGGTGAAGTTTTTTGTCCAATAATTAGAATCTCTGTTTTTTCAGAATTTAGTAGTAGGAAATTACTATTCATCCAATTTTTAATATCAACTATGCATTCCGATTATTTTGTGAATTGGTGAGTTTCGTTAGGTTTGGAAGAAATATAGAGCTGAGTATCATCAGCATAACAGTGAAAGCTTATTCCATGTTTCCTAATGATATCTCCTAAAGGTAGCATGTACAGAGTGAACAGCAACGGTCCTAGTACTGAGCCTTGTGGTACGCCATACTGAACTTGTGATCGATAAGACATCTCTTCATTTACTGCTACAAACTGATAGCGGTCAGATAAATATGATTTAAACCATGCTAGTGCAATTCCACTAATGCCAACATAGTTTTCTAGTCTATTTAAGAGAATGTTGTGGTCAATGGTGTCAAATGCAGCACTAAGATCAAGTAACACTAATAGAGAGATACAACCACGATCGGATGATAAGAGCAAATCATTTGTGACTTTAATGAGAGCAGTTTCAGTGTGTCACGGTTCACTGATCGGCTGTCTCATGCTGAAGTGTCTGCGTGAGTGTAATTGTGTGGGTGTGGTTACTCGGTGTGTTGATTAGTGTCACCAGCTGTCATCAATTCCTGTTCCCTTTTTATGCCCAGCATTTTCTCTCCCTTGTTGTCAGATCGTTGTGGTTGTTCCTCGGTGTGTGTCCTGTTCTCGTGCCTCGGCTGTTTTCAAGTTCGTCTTCTGGATTTTCGTCAGTTCCTCGTGTTGTCTGGATGTTCCACGGTTCCTGGGTTCACTCGAGCACGTCTTCACAGCACCACCACCGGATCGCCATCTCGTCCCTGCTTCACTTACCACCTGAGTGTTTGTCCCGACCTGTGTCTAACATCTGACCTATTCTAATAAATACTGGATTTACTTGCATCTTGCATCCTCCTGTTTTTTCCTAACACAGTGCTATGGTGCGGTCTAAATCCTGACTGGAAATCCTCGCAGATACCATTTCTTTTAACAAAGGAACACAGTTGTGAGGATACTGCCTTTTCTAGTATCTTTGACAGAAAAGGTAGATTTGAGATCGGCCTGTAATTGACTAATTCTGTAGGAATTGCGTTTTTTAACAAGCGGTTTAATCATAGCCAGCTTAAAGGTTTTTGGTACGTATCCTAGAGACAAAGATGAATTAATGATGTTAAGAAGAGGATCTATGACTTCTGGAAGCATCTCTTTCAGTAGTTTAGTCGGTATAGGGTCTAACATACATGTTGTCGATTTAGATGAATTAACGAGTTTGCAAAATTCTTCCTCTCCTATGGCAACAAATGAATCAAATTTTACCTCGGGGAGACTATAATGCACTCCCTGATGTGATGCTGTAGTAGACGGTTGCATAGTTATAATTTTGTCCCTAATATTATCAATCTTATAAGTGAAGAAGTTCATAAAGTCATTACTGCTGTGTTTCTTGGAAACTTCTGGGCTTGAAGCTTTGTTTTTCGTTAGTGTAGCCACTTTTTCAAATAAATACCTTGGATTATGTTTATTTTCTTTTAATAGGGTTGAAAAATAAGCAGATCTAGCAGCTTTTAAAGCCTCTCTGTAAGCAATCGAGCTCTCCTTCCATGAAATCCGAAATACCTCTAGTTTTGTTTTCTTCCAGTTGCGCTCCATTTTTCTGGCTGCTCTCTTAAGGGCCCAGGTGTGCTCGTTGTACCACGGTGTTGGACTATTTTCTTTAATCTTCTTTAAGCGCAACGGAGCAACTGTGTCTAAAGTGCTGGAAAGGAGAGAGTTAAAAGTTTCTGTTGCAATATCAAGTTCTTCTAAGCTATCTGGGATGCTGAGACGATGAAACTGATTAGGAAGATTATTGATAAAGCAATCTTTAGTGGCAGAAGTGATAGGTCTAACATACTTGTAACACGGAGTTGGCTTTGCAGCCTTGGCTCAATGTAATTTACATGAGACTAGATAATGATCTGAGATGTCGTCGCTCTGCTGCAGAATTTCAACAGCATCAACATTGATTCCATGTGATAATATTAGATCTAGAGTATGATTACGACAATGAGTAGGTCCTGACACGTGTTGTCTAACTCCAATAGAGTTAAGAATGTCTTTAAATGCCAATCCCATTGCATCTTTTCCATTATCTACATGTATATTAAAATCACCAACAATTAGGACTTTATCTGCAGTCAATACTAATTCTGATAGAAAGTCAGCAAATTCTTTGATAAAATCTTTATGGTGCCCTGGTGGCCTGTAGACAGTTGCCAGCAGAATTCTCGAATTTGATTTATCGTTTACATTATATATTTTTACATTAAGCACCAACACTTCAAAAGAAATATATTTTAAACTAGATTTTTTAGTGGTTTTGAAAATATTACTATAAATTACAGCAACACCTCCCCCTTTGCCTTTCAGGCGAGGTTCATGTTTATAACAGTAATCATGAGGGGTGGACTCATTTAAAGTAATGTAATCGTCTGGTTTTAGCCAGGTTTCTGTCATACACAGCACATCTAGGTTATAATGTGAAATCATATCATTAACTATGAGTGCTTTTGAAGTAAGGGATCGAATATTCAGCAACCCAAGCTTTATCGTTTGCTCATCTGTATTATATCTATTTTTTATTTGTTGAATATCAATTACATTTTTAACCTTAGATCGGTTTGGACGTTTTTTGGATTTCCAAAAAAGGGGAACAGACACGGTCTCTATATGATGATATCTAGGTGAAAGAGCCTCTATGTGATGGGATTTATCTGACCTTGGTGACGCGAGGCCGCTAGCAGACGGTCGGTTTATCCAGTTTGTCTCCTTCCTGACCTGAGCCCCAGATTGTCATGTTTTGTCTCTAAGACTATGAGCCAAATTACTAGAGAGAAGAGCAGCACCATCCCAGGAGGGATGAATACCATCTCTTTTCAACAGGTCAGGTTTGCCCCAAAAACTTTTCCAATTGTCTATGAATTCTAAATTATTTTGCAGACACCACTTAGATCTAAATGTAAACTATTATAAAACTATTGCTTCACTTAAAATAATTCTACTAATTATCTGCAGGTTGTAAACCATAAACCATAAAAAAATAAACCACAAAGAAAGTCCAGTAGGTCTATAATAAACTTTTTTTTTAATTTACATATAATTGTCATTGATTCATTGCACACAATTTGCCATTAGGCTTATTTACAGAATTACAAAAGAGATAGGCGAAGATGATCTGTTTAGGCCTATCTGTTGTTGGAGCAACTGTATTTCTAATGATATTTTTTGCTTTTCAAGTTCCAGCTTTTCCTGCTCGGTCTGTAATTTTTTAGTTTCAGCCTCCACTCTAACAATTTCTTTTTCAAGAAGTGTCTGCTGCAGATTATCCAGCCTCCTCATCCGTTTCGCCGGCGGGGCACCACTGCTGCATTCATACAAACTTTGTGGAGTGACTGGCGGCTCTATCGAGTCTGAAAATACAGAGAATCTGTCATAGGGATTCTGGTTATCTGACAACTACTAAAACGTTTATTGTAGGCTACTCTAATATATAGGCCACACACCTTCACAATTCACACTCTCGCTTGAGTGGTCGTCATCCATCTCTGGTGGCTGGAGAGGTGGCCACATTCTGCACCGACCAAACCAATAAAAGCCGGGGAATCCTCTCTAAAGATATCAACAATTATGTCACTGTACACAGACGTTTTTGGGGGTGGACACCCGCCGGTCGGGTGGTGTTTTTCTGAAGAAACATCTTTTTTTGCCTTGCTCAGGAGGTCTTTCCTCTTTTTTCTTACATCGCTCAGAGCAATCGTTAATCGCTTCCGTTATCTGTCTCCATGTTGTTTGTTTTTTCTTGTTAGTTATTGCGTTTGATTGCTTGGCAGTCAGTGTGTGTCTGTGCTGACTGTACAGCTCTATTAGTTTTCGTATCTCAATGTCGGTGAAATTTCCTTTCCTTTTTCTTTGATCCTCCATTGATACGGCTGCAAGTTAACCAAACAGCGGAAGATAGTTTACAACGTAACCACAGCAACGCACGCTGCTAGGCAACCGCTATAGTTCCGTGGCCATTCACAGGAACGCGCATCGCTAAAACCAGGCGTAGTTATTGCCTAGGCTTAAGTTTGGTTCGTGCAACCGACGTTAGGTCAACTCTAAAGACTGGTCTTAACTAAGACCTACTTAGCAGTTAGGACCAGGCTTAGTAAAGCCCGGTTGGTGCACTCGGCCCCTGGAGCCAGTTGCACCAACAGAGCTTACGCCTGGTCTTAAGGTAAGTAGGTCTTAACTCAGCATTCTAAGTCTGACCTAATAGTTACGACAGTTGCACCATCCAGGCTTAAGTCCTCTTCTCGCTAAGACCGGGCGTAAATCTTACGCCTAGTCAGTAGTAGGCGTAAAGTCAAAATCTAGGCAAGTTTCTATAGTAACCACTTGATAACTCAGCAGTAAAGACATGGCGCGCCTTATACACAGACTTTACAATGAGCGGGCTTTTAGAAGGGAGAGAGTTATTAGGGACAGAAGCAATTCATTGGACATTTACAATGATGAGGAGCTGATTGAGAGGTTTCGATTCTGTCGGAGAGATATATATGAACTTGTTGAAGAGCTGCCACCCGACTTACAGTTTGTGACGAACCACAACGCAGCATTGACACCGGCATTACAGCTGTTAACCCTCTGGGGTCTAAGGTGTTTTTGGGGTCCTTGAGATGTTTTGACATGCCCTGACATTTGTGTTTTTTTCAGTTGCTTATAAACATATTAATTGCAAAGGTGTAATTACACTCTATTTAGCACAAACAGGGCTACCATAATATGTGAGCAAGATGTATGTACATGTTTGTATTTTTGAGAGAATATAGTTTATGCATGGTTTTTGAAAAAACTAAAACTCAAAGTGTCTGAAATAAGGCCACAAAACACATACTAAATATGTGTCCACAAAACTTTTGACTAATGGGTGTTGTTGCCTAGAATTTTTGCTTCAAAATGATCTGAAAATCATCCTGCCTAATCATTTACACAAAACAATACATTGATTTAGAAGTTATAAGATACCTTTTGTTTGGAAAGGCAATATGCATGGAGGCGTGTTTACACCTAAGACAAAGGCCGGATAATGTGCCACATACATAATGAGCTGCATATTAATTAGCCTTTCACACAGCTGTGTCACTGGGTACCAAAGAATGCAACCTCGGACAAAATAAATTATATATATATATATATATATATATGTATATTACAATTAGAAATTGTAACCAATTACAAATAGGTTACAATTACAACAACAATTTTAACAATATTCAAGTGTATTCTTTCTTTGTAAAAAGTATACATTTTATCATGCGTATTAAAAAAGGTAAGGATTCATTGGTTTGAATATTGGAACAAACACTAAATAACATCTTAGTTGATAATTCAATATACCTACTTTATTTTTGACAAAACATCCCATACTATAGTATATTTAACATATGAGCAGAAATTGGCAAACAATAGCCTATTTAATGTGACGGTAGTCTTTTTTTACAGTCAAAACTTTATAATCTATCCAAAACTAATCACGAAATCTTGTCTAAAATCTCTTAATTTGCAGTTTGTTGCTTATACAGACATTTTATTTCAACATATTTCAGTCTATTTTTACTCATCTTAGTAGGATAGCAATATAGTTTGGATGTGTTCATGGACATGTTTACTAATGTAGGTGCGAGAGTGAATGAACGGCACAGACACGCGCTATAACTGTAGTAAACAAAGCGCGCGCCTGTGTCGTTCATTCAATATTTAGCCTACACACAGACACGCAATTCATATTTAAACAGTCTTTTTGCGGTTTACAGACATTGCGATTAGAATAAAGCACTTAAGAATAAATGACTTACTACATCAGCTGGATCCGTTGCTCCTCGAAATGAAACTACCAGCACTTCTGGTACATTTTCCAGGGTTATTAGATATTATTATTCCTATATTAGATAGTATTATTCCTGTCTACACATTGGTAGTAAGATACTTACTAAACTTGATCTGTTTTATTATCCAGCTGGTGGGCGTTGGCATGTTTGAATGGCTTGCCTTAGATCATTTGCGTTTGAATACCGCACGCTCTCCGTGGGCGTGGCACATTAACGCGTAATTAGGTATAATGAGCTGGAAAGAAAAAGACTGACATCTCTCTCTTTTCATACAGATTACATAAACTGAGAATGTTTTTTTTTATATAAATTAATTCATTTAAAAGAAGATTTCAAGCTTCATTATGGAAAAACACTCATGCCTGTATGACAAGTATTCGCGGAATTACAGTTAATTTTCGGACGCGTTTCAGAATAGACTTAACTGACAGAGAGAAGGCAAAACTAGCATCATGTTTATTTTTCTTTATTTGACTAAAAGCACAATACTTTGTTTATATTGTGAGTATACACAAAAAAATACACACTTTACAGGATCGAATGATGTATAACACTAAAACATAAGATTAAAATCAACAGAGTATTTTGAGTCTCTTTTGCACTAAGAAAAAAAGCGAGACTATCGCGCCGTCGCGATAGCAGACCTCAGAGGGTTAATAGGGCTACGTTTTTTATGCAAATGGTGCGTTTCAAAACACTGTTGGAGACATGATTAATGTCCACAAATCCACCGCATGTCGGGCCATCCGCAGAGTATCACTGGCACTGAGCCGTCGCCTTCCGCGATCTGCTCACCTCCCCACTGAGGCGGAATCTGCGGTGATGAAACAGCGATTCCGCCGTGCCTCTGGCATTCCTGGTATTGTGGGCTTCCAGGATTTCGAGGCTGGAAGAGTAAACGGGCTGCTTCTCGGCGACAGTGGATACCCACTGAAACACTGGCTGATGACGCCAATAATTGCTCCGAGGACTGAGCAAGAACGCCAGTATAACACCATCCACACCACCACTAGGTCACACGTTGAGCGGTGCATCGGAGTCTTAAAGCGCAGATAAAATCCTATGTCTGTGCCACTATCAATTGTACTGATATAGTGCGATCACTGAAAACTATATAAATAGACTAGGCCTAGGCTATATAACAAAATATACAATTGCGTCGTTAACGGTGCTCTCTGTCGCATCCTGTCACAGTAAACTGACCTGTCCATCATCTTGTTGCCGTTAAAATCATCCACATTTCGTTTAATTTAATTTCCTACCGAATCGGAGAAATGCAGCAGCACGTTGATCTGCAGTCGCGGAGACTCTTCTCATAATGCATAATGATGCATTTAAAAGTCAATGGCCAAACGGATCTTTATAAAAGCCCACATTGTTATTGCAGATGAAATATAACACGGATTACATTAAATATATATATATATATATATATATATATATATATATATATATATATATTTTTTTTTTTTATCAGGTTAAACTTTGATTAGTCACTAATCAAAGTAAGTAATCATTAACTATTTGTTCTAGGTTTCATTGTCTTCATGGAGAGATACGGATGCAACCTGAGCGAGTCTGCACCGTAATAGCAGCGTGCACTGTCCTCCACAACATCTGTCTCACCAATAGGATCCCTCTCCCTAGGCAACACGATCAGCCGGTGCCGGAGGAAGGTGTCGACCCTGTGGACCACGCAGGTTATGAAGATGTCGGTCGACGACTAGTCCATACACGCATTATCAATGCTTTATAAATGTAAAACTATAAAATGTAAATGTAAACTATCATAAAACATTTGCTTCACTTAAAATAATTCTACTAATTATCTGCAGGTTGTAAACCATAAACAATAAAAAATCAGCCACAAAGAAAGTCCAGTAGGTCTATAATAAACTTTTTTTTTAATTTACATATAATTGTCATTGATTCATTGTACACAATTTGCCATTAGGCTTATTTACAGAAATACAAAAGGCCGCCCATCCTCTTCAGAAAAAGGCAAAGATGACGTGTTTATCTATTGTTGGAGCAACTGTATTTCTAATGATATTTTTTGTTTTTCAAGTTCCAGCTTTTCCTGCTCGGTCTGTAATTTCAGCCTCCACTCTAACAATTTCTTTTTCAAGAAGTGTTTGCTGCAGATTACCCAGCCTCATCCTCCGTTTCACCGGCGGTGCAACGCTGCTGCCTTCATTAGAAATGTGTGGAGTGACTGGCGCCTCTATCGAGACTGAAAATACAAAGAATCTGTCATAGGCATACTGTTATCTGACAACTACTAAAACTGTTATTGTAGGCTACTCTAATATATAGGCTACACACCTTCAAAATTCACACTCTCGCTTGAGTGGTCGTCATCCATCTCTGGAGAGAAAGCAGTTTCTAGGTCGGTACCGCCACTTTCTGCACCGACCAAACCAATAAAAGCCGGGGAATCCTCTCCAAACATATCCACAATTATGGTACTGTACACAGAAGTTTTTGGGGGAGGACCCCCGCCGGTCAGGTGGTGTTTTTTTGAAGAAAAATCTTGTTTTGCTTTGCTCAGGAGGTCTTTCCACTTTTTCCTTACATCGCTCTCTGTCCGAAGTCAGCCGGAGTCAGAGCAATCATTAATCGCTTCCGTTATCTGTCTCCATGTTGTTTGTTTCTTCTTGTTAGTTATTGCGTTTGATTGCTTGGCAGTCAGTGTGTGTCTGTGCTGACTGTACAGCTCTATTAGTTTTCGTATTTCAATGTCGGTGAAATTTCCTTTCCTTTTTCTTTCGTCCTCCATTGATACGGCTACAAGTTAACCAAACAGCAGAAGATAGTTTACACCGTAACCCTAGCAACGTGGCCATTCACAGGAACGCGCATCGCTAAAACCAGGCGTAGTTAAGCCTAGGCTTAAGTTTGGTTGGTGCAACTGACGTTAGGTCAACTCTAAAGACTGGTCTTAACTAAGACCTACTTAGCAGTTAGGACCAGGCTTAGTAAAGCCCTGTCGTTGCAACTGGCTCCTGGTGTGGCGACAGGTTTGGGTAAATAAAGGCCGGTCTCAAATAGAGGCCGGGTCTGTTTTTTAGTTTCGGGTTGTATTTAATCTTCAAAAACCCGTCAGATCGTCCGCTTTTTGGAGGCCGCCAAAACAAATTTGTGTCCCGCCAAAGCCTTTTTTGATCGGTGAGTAATGTAGAATAGATTGACTGCTGCGCTTGACAGGGCGCAAACGAGCAGAGAGAGTGAAGACTCTCACGTCTTCAAACAACACGAGTGCTGTCTTGCTCTCTCTCCCTCGCGCATATTAATCAAAATCAATTGACACGATAGTAAAAGGTCGGAAGACCGCAGTTTCACGTGGAGCATTTGGAGATTTTTAGAGATTCTAGGAACAACATCTCAACACTAAATTCTAAAGGCCTGTCTCATATAGACGCCTGTCTCAAATACAAGCCGGTGCAGTTCGACGATTTGAGAAAATAAAAGCATGGGCTATTATTTGAAGTTTTACAGTAACTGTTGTAGGGTATCTGGCTTAATCATGGGTCGTTCATCTGAACACCTATAAATGCACATTCCTTCTGAAATCACAAAGCTTTTAACCTCTGAACTCATGAAGGCAAATTATGCATTAGGCTCTGGCCAGTCTGCAATAGACGATTCGGGTGACAACTTTATGGCACCCAGAGGTCCAACAGACAACAAGCTTCACAGAGATCTGTTATCACCCAACTATCCCCCCTTTCTGGCAAGGAAGAAGTCAGGGTGAAGACACACACACACACACACACACACACACACACACACACACACACACACACACACGAAACTTTCATCATATAAAGACTTTACCGAAATATATTTGATATGTTTTTATGTGTGTTGGCATGCCCTAGTCAGATGGGAATACATATATTGCTGTTGTAGTTTTAAATTAACTATAACGTGTGTAATTATGTATCAAGCCGTATCTTTGTAATTCCTATGCTTTTTCATGTGTTGTCTGCTACCAATGTAAATCTCGCAGTTTATCCCAGCTGAATCCATATCGTATATTGTGCTGAAATGTATTTTACTATGTTTTATCATCTCTGGAGTAAAATTTAACGCATTTCTGTCACTGTCATAAAACATCTAAATGGCCTACGTGACAGGACAAAAGAAATTCTGCCCGCCAAAGTTTCGTTGAATGTCATTGGCCAGGGCTCCCCACAGAGGTGTGGACTTCAGTTCCTTTATGAGAACTGACACCCCTGCCTCCGCTCTCTCTTACCCTCTAACCTATCCTAGCATCATGTAACGTATCCGCGATTACCCCTCAGGGGATCTTTTCCTTTGTTTCTTTAAGTTTTTATTTTTCCATTTCTGAATTCTCCTTTGTTCATTTCCACCGACGAGTGAAGTGAACTTAGCCTGAATTGTTTCTTTGGTAATTTACATCAGAGACCATTTAAACCTTCGTTTGAAAGTGCGCGCTCCGGACCATCTGCAGACCACGTGACTCTCCCACGGAACAAATCCACATGCCTTCGAAGCAGCCACACAACGAGCAACTGTGCAAGTATATATTCGTATTGAGCCTTCAGAGCTTTAAGATGTGTTTTTCCGTGTTGTCTCTCAAAGGTTTCAAGGTCTGTAATTTGCCACTGATCCTTTCAAATTATCTCTCTCTCTCTCTATCATTCTCTCTCTCTCTTTATTGATGCATTCTCTTTCATTATGTCGTTGCCATTATTGTGTTGGTAAATACATTTATTAAGTTGGCATGTGAAAGCCAACTTACTGAAATCCTATTTAAACTTATTATTAAGTTGGCTTGTGAGAGCCAACTTACTGATATTGTACTTAAACTTATTATTATTATTATTATTATTCTGTCAAAAATTTACAACTCTATCTCCTCCTAGAGCTTTAACTCCACATACTCCAAACTCGGCACAGACACTCAGACTGTTCTGACTCGGTATGCTATATCTTTTCTAACTGATCGGACTTACGGTTTTCCTAAAAATGACGATCAAAGTCGGAAAAAACTCCCATTGACTTTACATTGCGGAATGTTCAGATTTTCAAACTCCCCAACTGTCAAAAATTCAAATCTAAATACCTTGAAGCCCTAGACTGAATCAAACTGCCATTCTATATACTATATGAGCCATTGAGACTCATTTAAACTAATAAACTCATATATCTATGACACTTATCTATCTACACTTAAACTCTTAAACTCATAATAAATTAATAAACTCTAAACTTGAACTCTTAGACTAATTTAAACTTATAAACTCTAAACTCATAAACTCATACACTTATAAACTCATACACTTATAAACTCATGAATTCAAACTCTTATGAACTCAAACTCATAAATTAATAAACTCTGAACTCTTACTCATTTAAACTTATAAACTCTAAACTCATAAACTCGTACACTTATAAACTCATGAATTCATACACTTATGAACTCATGAATTCATAAACTTATAAACTCATACACTTATGAACTCATGAATTCATACAATTATGAACACAATCTTTCTATCTCTCTTTCTTTCTAACTAATCTTTCTATCTTTCTTTCTTTCTTTCTAACTAATCTTTCTATCTTTCTTTCTTTCTTTCTTTCTTTCTAACTAATTTTACTTTCTATCTTTCTTTCTTTCTAACTAATCTTTCTTTCTTTCTTTCTATCTCTCTTTCTAATCTTTCTTTCTAACTAATCTTTCTTTCTTTCTTTCTTTCTTTCTTTTCTAACTAATCTATTTCTTTCTAACTAATCTTTCTTTCTTTCTAACTAATCTTTCTATCTTTCTTTCTTTCTTTCTTTCTTTCTTTCTTTCTTTCTAATCTTTCTTTCAATCTTTCTTTTTTTCTTTCTTTCTAACTAATCTTACTTTCTAACTTTCTTTCATTCTAACTAATCTTTCTTTCTAACTAATCTTTCTTTCTTTCTAACTAATCTTTCTATCTCTCTTTCTTTCTCTCTTTCTTTCTAACTAATCTTTCTATCTTTATTTCTTTCTAATCTTTCTTTCAATCTTTCTTTCTTTTTAGCAACCACCCAAAATACCTTAAAACACCCTAGCAACACCATAGCAACCACCCAAAATGCTCTAGAACACCCTAGCAACCACCCAGAACACCCTAGCAACCACCCAAAATACCTTAAAATCACCCTAGCAACACCATAGCAACCACCCAAAATACCCTAGAACACCCTAGCAACCACCAGAACACCCTAGCAACTGCCTAGCAACCACCCAGAACACCATAGCAACCACCCAAAATACCTTAAATCACCCTAGCAACACCATAGCAACCACCCAAAATACCCTAGAACACCCTAGCAACATCCTAGCAACCACCAGAACACCCTAGCAACTGCCTAGCAACCCCAGAACACCCTAGCAACTGCCTAGCAACCACCCAGAACACCATAGCAACCACCCAAAATACCTTGCAACACCATAGCAACCACCCAGAACACCATGGCAACCATCCAAAATACCTTAAAACACCCTAGCAACACCATAGCAACCACCCAAAATACCGTAGAACACCCAAGCAACACCATAGCAACCATCCAAAACACCCTAGCAACCACCTAAAATACCTTAGCAACCGCCAGGCAACCACCCAGAACACCTTAGCAACCCACTAGAAACACCCTAGCAACTTTAAATTACTTCAAACTATACTTCAAACTTTAAACTACTTTAAACTTTAAACCATTAAAACTTTAAACTTTAAACTTTAAACTACTTTAAACTTTAAACTAATTTCAACTTCAAACTACTTTAAAATTTAAAATCATTTAAACTTTAAACTAATTTAAACTTCTTCAAACTTATTGGTCCAAACTTTCACAAGCCAACTTAAAGTTTGTCTCGACGAACTTTTTCTAGTTATTCTTTTTCTTCTTCTTTTTCTTAACCAAAATTTTCTGACTGCTACTCCTCCTAGAGCTTTAACTCTACAAACTCCAAACTCGGGTCAGACCTTCAGACTGTTCTGACTTAGTGTGCTATATCTTTTCAGACTGATTTGACTTTCAGATTTCTTAAAAATTAATATTAAAAATCATAAAAATCCCATTGACTTTCATTGCAACAGTTCAAATTGAGCCAAGGCTACGGTGGCCCAGCAGTGTACAACACAAAAACTCAAATCTAAACTCCCTGAAGCCCAAGACTCAATTAAACTACCATTCTATATGTACTAATGAACTTATCTATCTATCTATCTATCTATCTATCCATCTATCTATCTATCTATCTATCTATCTATCTATCTATCTATCTATCTATCTATCCATCTATCCATCTCTTTCTATCTATCTATCTATCTATCTATCTATCTATCCATCTATCTATCTATCTATCTAATCTATCTTTCTTTCTTACTAACTAATCTATCTTTCTTTCTTTCTTTCTAACTAATCTTTCTTCTTTCTTTCTTTATTTCTTTCTTTCTAACTAATCTTTCTTCTTTCTTTCTTTCTTTCTAACTAATCTTTCTTCTTTCTTTCTAACTAATCTTTCTTCTTTCTTTCTGTCTTTCTTTCTTTCTAACTAATATTTATTTTTTCTTTTTTTCTTACTAACTAATCTATCTTTCTAACTAATCTTTCTTCTTTCTTTCTTTCTTTCTAACTAATCTTTCTTCTTTCTTTCTTTCTTTCTTTCTTTCTTTCTTTCTTTCTAACTAATCTTTCTTCTTTCTTTCTTTCTTTCTTTCTTTCTTTCTTTCTTTCTAACTAATATTTCTTCTTTCTTTCTTTCTTTCTTTCTAACTAATATTTCTTCTTTCTAACTAATCTTTCTTCTTTCTTTCTAACTAATCTTTCTTTCTTTCTAACTAATCTTTCTTTCTTTCTAACTAATCTTTCTTCTTTCTTTCTTTCTTTCTTTCTTTCTAACTAATCTTTCTTCTTTCTTTCTTTCTTTCTAACTAATCTTTCTTTTTCTTTCTTTCTTTCTAACTAATCTTTCTTCTTTCTTTCTTTCTTTCTAACTAATCTTTCTTCTTTCTTTCTTTCTTTCTTTCTAACTAATCTTTCTTTCTTTCTTTCTTTCTAACTAATCTTTCTTTCTTTCTTTCTTTCTAACTAATCTTTCTTCTTTCTTTCTAACTAATCTTTCTTCTTTCTTTCTAACTAATCTTTCTTCTTTCTTTCTTTCTTTCTTTCTTTCTTTCTAACTAATCTTTCTTCTTTCTTTCTTTCTTTCTTTCTTTCTTACTAATCTTTCTTCTTTCTTTCTTTCTTTCTTTCTAACTAATCTTTCTTCTTTCTTTCTTTCTTTCTTTCTAACTAATCTTTCTTTTTTCTTTCTTTCTTTCTTTCTTTCTTTCTAACTAATATTTCTTCTTTCTTTCTTTCTAACTAATATTTCTTCTTTCTAACTAATCTTTCTTCTTTCTTTCTAACTAATCTTTCTTTCTTTCTAACTAATCTTTCTTTCTTTCTAACTAATCTTTCTTCTTTCTTTCTTTCTTTCTTTCTAACTAATCTTTCTTCTTTCTTTCTTTCTAACTAATCTTTCTTCTTTCTTTCTTTCTTTCTAACTAATCTTTCTTTCTTTCTTTCTTTCTAACTAATCTTTCTTTCTTTCTTTTTCTTTCTTTCTTTCTAACTAATCTTTCTTCTTTCTTTCTAACTAATCTTTCTTCTTTATTTCTAACTAATCTTTCTTCTTTCTTTCTTTCTTTCTTTCTTTCTTTCTTTCTAACTAATCTTTCTTTCTTTCTTTCTTACTAATCTTTCTTCTTTCTTTCTTTCTTTCTTTCTAACTAATCTTTCTTCTTTCTTTCTTTCTTTCTTTCTAACTAATCTTTCTTTTTTCTTTCTTTCTTTCTTTCTTTCTTTCTTTCTTTCTTTCTTACTAATCTTTCTTCTTTCTTTCTTTCTTTCTTTCTTTTTCTTTAACTAATCTTTCTTCTTTCTTTCTTTCTTTCTAACTAATCTTTCTTCTTTCTTTCTTTCTTTCTTTCTAACTATTCTTTCTTCTTTCTTTCTTTCTTTCTTTCTAACTAATCTTTCTTCTTTCTTTCTAACTAATCTTTCTTTCTTTCTTTCTAACTAATCTTTCTTCTTTCTTTCTTTCTAACTAATCTTTCTTCTTTCTTTCTTTCTTTCTTTCTAACTAATCTTTTTTCTTTCTTTCTTTCTTTCTAACTAATCTTTCTTCTTTCTTTCTTTCTTTCTAACTAATCTTTCTTCTTTCTTTCTTTCTTTCTTTCTTTCTTTCTCTTTCTTTCTTTCTTTTTCTTTCTTTCTAACTAATCTTTCTTTCTTTCTTTCTTTCTTTCTAACTAATCTTTCTTCTTTCTTTCTTTCTTTCTAACTAATCTTTCTTTCTAACTAATCTTTCTTTCTTTCTTTCTAACTAATCTTTCTTTCTTTCTTTCTAACTAATCTTTCTTCTTTCTTTCTTTCTTTCTTTCTTTCTTTCTTTCTTTCTAACTAATCTTTCTTCTTTCTTTCTAACTAATCTTTCTTCTTTCTTTCTAACTAATCTTTTTTCTTTCTTTCTTTCTTTCTTTCTTTCTTTCTTTCTAATCTTTCTTCTTTCTTTCTTTCTTTCTCTTTCTTTCTTTCTAACTAATCTTTCTTCTTTCTTTCTTTCTTTCTAACTAATCTTTCTTCTTTCTTTCTTTCTAACTATTCTTTCTTCTTTCTTTCTTTCTTTCTTTCTTTCTTTCTAACTAATCTTTCTTTCTAACTAATTCTTTCTTTCTTTCTAACTAATCTTTCTTCTTTCTTTCTTTCTTTCTAACTAATCTTTCTTCTTTCTTTCTTTCTTTCTTTCTTTCTTTCTTTCTTTCTTTTTCTTTCTTTCTTTCTAACTAATCTTTCTTCTTTCTTTCTTTCTTTCTAACTAATCTTTCTTCTTTCTTTCTTTCTTTCTTTCTAACTAATCTTTCTTTCTTTCTTTCTAACTAATCTTTCTTCTTTCTTTCTAACTAATCTTTCTTCTTTCTTTCTAACTAATCTTTCTTCTTTCTTTCTTTCTTTCTTTCTTTCTTCTTTCTTTCTTTCTTTCTTTCTTTCTTTCTTTCTAACTAATCTTTCTTCTTTCTTTCTTTCTTTCTTTCTTTTTCTTTCTTTCTTTCTTTCTAACTAATCTTTCTTCTTTCTTTCTTTCTTTCTAACTAATCTTTCTTCTTTCTTTCTTTCTAACTATTCTTTCTTCTTTCTTTCTTTCTTTCTTTCTTTCTAACTAATCTTTCTTTCTAACTAATTATTTCTTTCTTTCTTTCTAACTAATCTTTCTTCTTTCTTTCTTTCTTTCTTTCTCTTTCTTTCTTTCTTTCTTTCTTTCTTTCTAACTAATATTTCTTCTTTCTTTCTTTCTTTCTTTCTTTCTTTCTTTCTTTCTAACTAATATTTCTTCTTTCTTTCTAACTAATATTTCTTCTTTCTTTCTTTCTAACTAATCTTTCTTTCTTTCTTTCTAACTAATCTTTCTTTCTTTCTTTCTTTCTTTCTAACTAATCTTTCTTCTTTCTTTCTTTCTTTCTTTCTTTCTAACTAATCTTTCTTCTTTCTTTCTTTCTTTCTTTCTTTCTTTCTAACTAATCTTTCTTCTTTCTTTCTTTCTTTCTAACTAATCTTTCTAACTAATTATTTCTTTCTTTCTTTCTAACTAATCTTTCTTTCTTTCTTTCTTTCTAACTAATCTTTCTTTCTAACTAATTCTTTCTTTCTTTCTTTCTAACTAATCTTTCTTCTTTCTTTCTTTCTTTCTTTCTTTCTTTCTTTCTTTCTAACTAATATTTCTTCTTTCTTTCTTTCTTTCTTTCTTTCTAACTAATATTTCTTTCTTTCTTTCTTTCTAACTGATATTTCTTCTTTCTTTCTTTCTAACTAATCTTTCTTTCTTTCTTTCTTTCTTTCTAACTAATCTTTCTTCTTTCTTTCTAACTAATCTTTCTTCTTTCTTTCTTTCTTTCTAACTAATCTTTCTTCTTTCTTTCTTTCTTTCTAACTAATCTTTCTTCTTTCTTTCTAACTAATCTTTCTTCTTTCTTTCTTTCTTTCTAACTAATCTTTCTTCTTTCTTTCTTTCTAACTAATCTTTCTTCTTTCTTTCTTTCTTTCTTTCTTTCTTTCTTTCTTTCTAACTAATCTTTCTTCTTTCTTTCTTTCTTTCTAACTAATCTTTCTTCTTTCTTTCTTTCTAACTAATCTTTCTTCTTTCTTTCTTTCTTTCTTTCTTTCTAACTAATCTTTCTTATTTCTTTCTTTCTTTCTTTCTAACTAATCTTTCTTTCTAACTAATTAGGGGCCAAGCACCGAAGGTGCGGAGGCACCTATTGTATCTGTTCCGGTTCTTATTATTAGGGGCCAAGCACCGAAGGTGCGGAGGCACCTATTGTATCTGTTCCGGTTCTTATTATTATTATTATTCTTCTTCTTCTTCTTCTTCTTCTTCTTCCGACTGGGCGTCTATGGCAGCCCCTAGAACCGTGTCCGGGAAAGTTGTTCCGGTTTGACATTCTGATAGAGGACAGTCCCAACAGTAATTGCACCAATTTTGGTGTCTCTAACTCATTGCCTCTAGCGCCACCACCTGTCCAAAGTTTCACTTTTATTATGCTAATAACTTTTGAACCGTTAGGCCTATCAACAAAATTCTTTTTTCCTCTGATTCCTGAGCTCATGACGATTCGATCGCACCCTATGACGTCATTTTCCGTCATAAAAATATGGCCGCCATTTTGAATTGTCCAAAAAACCTACTTTTGCGAACTCGTCCTAGACGGTTTGTCCGATTCTCACCAAAATTGCACCAGATCATCTCCAGGCAGTGCCGACAAAAAGTTATGGAATTCAAGTCGATTCGTCAAACCACTTTCGATAAACGCGCAAACAAATTTTACGTAGCGCTTGCGAAAACAGACGTAAGGCTGTATCTCCGCAACGCTTAATCGTATTCAGACCAAACTTGGTACATGTCATCACAAGCATGACCTGAGGCTACATGCTGCGTTTCGGCGCAGCGCCACCTACTGGTCCGGAGATATGAAAAACGGCTATTTTCGCTCATAACTTCTGAACGGTTTGTCCAAAAATCATAAAAGTGGTCTCTGTAGATTCAGGGCGTCATGCCGAGTCGACTGATATCGAATTTTCCCAGATCGGGCATTTTGGCTGTCGGCCATTTTGAATTATGTGCTAAAATGCTGTATTTTTTGAACGCATGAACGAATTGTTACGAAACTCGGTATGGGTCATCGGTACGATGCCCTGAAGGAGCCTGAGAAGTTTCGAAACAGCGCCACCTAGTGGTAAAATTTATTTTTCAAATGCTTATAACTCTGGCTGTGGTTGACTTATTTTCACGGGAGTCATCTCGTTGAGGTCCTGAATCCTTGCCGAGTCCACAGATACCAAACATGCTAGGTTTCAACTTACGGTTTGTGTAGCGTTGTGATTTAGCGCTTAAAAAACATTTGCCGATATCTTCGAAACCGCTAGTCCGATCGAGACGAAACCACCGTCAGAAGTTTGGAACCATAGCTTGTTAACTAAATGTGAGAGCCCAAATGCCAAAATATTGATGGTAAGGGGTAGTAAAATCAAATCAAAGTCATGTGTCAGTCATTTTTGATGCTTTTTTTCATATAAATGTCTAAAACTCCGAAGCGAATTGAGATATTTTCACCAAATTTGGCACACACATGTATGGGCTCATTCCAAGGACACATGAAAAAAAATTGTGAGATTTTGCCTCTTGGTGGCGCTATAATAGAACAAAACATGAAAATCCCATTGATTTCAATGCAGTTTTGTGATGTGAAATGCTATACTTAATGAACACATTGCTGTAACATTATGAAACTCAGAATTTGTTACCAGCACCTTGCCTTGAAGGTACTCAAAAGATTTCAAGACAGCGCCACCTGTTGGTCAAAAGTTAAAATTACATTTCCAAAAATGCTAATAACTTTTTTTTAAATGTGCTTATTGTAATGACACTGGTCTTAATAGATTCCTTGGGTCATGCCGAGAACATAGATACCAAGTTTGACGTATTTGGACGAACTTCCTGTCCGCCATCTTTATTTACTTTCAAAACCTTCTTTTTCGAACTTCTCCTAGACCATTCGTCCGATTTTCACCAAAATCGAATCGTGTCATCTCCATACCGTGCCGATTAAAAGTTATGGATTTCGTGTTGATAGACGAACCCTTTTTTTTGTATACCACAGCATCAAAGTTGAGGCATGCTGCCAAAATGACTATTCAGGCTTTATCTCTGCAATGCCTTGACATTTTGACACCAAACTTTGTATGTGTCATTGTCACCTCACTCTGACCACATCAAATCGATTTCGTAACTGCGCCACCTATTTGTTGAAAGTGATAAACCATTAAATCATCTTATAAGTTACTTTATATATGATTTTTCAGCCATTTTGCAAAAATTCTCTTAAAATGTCTTTAATTGCTCCTTGCTGCAGTTGGTCTGCCAATCCCACCCATGATGGCATCTGTTTCCGCTTCTTGCGCTTGGCCCCGGTAATGGCTGCTTGCAGCTATATTTAGGGGCCAAGCACCGAAGGTGCGGAGGCACCTATTGTATCTGTTCCGGTTCTTATTAGGGGCCAAGCACCGAAGGTGCGGAGGCACCTATTGTATCTGTTCCGGTTCTTATTATTATTAGGGGCCAAGCACCGAAGGTGCGGAGGCACCTATTGTATCTGTTCCGGTTCTTATTATTAGGGGCCAAGCACCGAAGGTGCGGAGGCACCTATTGTATCTGTTCCGGTTCTTATTATTATTATTATTATTCTTCTTCTTCTTCCGACTGGGCGTCTATGGCAGCCCCTAGAACCGTGTCCGGGAAAGTTGTTCCGGTTTGACATTCTGATAGAGGACAGTCCCAACAGTAATTGCACCAATTTTGGTGTCTCTAACTCATTGCCTCTAGCGCCACCACCTGTCCAAAGTTTCACTTTTATTATGCTAATAACTTTTGAACCGTTTGGCCTATCAACAAAATTATTTTTTCCTCTGATTCCTGAGCTCATGACGATTCGATCGCACCCTATGACGTCATTTTCCGTCACAAAAATATGGCCGCCATTTTGAATTGTCCAAAAAACCTACTTTTGCGAACTCGTCCTAGACGGTTTGTCCGATTCTCACCAAAATTGCACCAGATCATCTCCAGGCAGTGCCGACAAAAAGTTATGGAATTCAAGTCGATTCGTCAAACCGCTTTCGATAAACGCGCAAACAAATTTTACGTAGCGCTTGCAAAAACAGACGTAAGGCTGTATCTCCGCAACGCTTAATCGTATTCAGACCAAACTTGGTACATGTCATCACAAGCATGACCTGAGGCTACATGCTGCGTTTCGGCGCAGCGCCACCTACTGGTCCGGAGATATGAAAAACGGCTATTTTCGCTCATAACTTCTGAACGGTTTGTCCAAAAATCATAAAAGTGGTCTCTGTAGATTCAGGGCGTCATGCCGAGTCGACTGATATCGAATTTTCCCAGATCGGCCATTTTGGCTGTCGGCCATTTTGAATTATGTGCTAAAATGCTGTATTTTTTGAACGCATGAACGAATTGTTACGAAACTCGGTATGGGTCATCGGTACGATGCCCTGAAGGAGCCTGAGAAGTTTCGAAACAGCGCCACCTAGTGGTAACATTTATTTTTCAAATGCTTATAACTCTGGCTGTGGTTGACTTATTTTCACGGGAGTCATCTCGTTGAGGTCCTGAATCCTTGCCGAGTCCACAGATACCAAACATACTAGGTTTTGACATACGGTTTGTGTAGCGTTGTGATTTAGCGCTTAAAAAACATTTGCCAATATCTTCGAAACCGCTAGTCCGATCGAGACGAAACCACCGTCAGAAGTTTGAAACCATAGCTTGTTAACTATATGTGAGAGCCCAAATGCCAAAATATTGATGGTCAGGGGTAGTAAAATCAAATCAAAGTCAAGTGTCAGTCATTTTTGATGCTTTTTTTCATATAAATGTCTAAAACTCCGAAGCGAATTGAGATATTTTCACCAAATTTGGCACACACATGTATGGGCTCATTCCAAGGACACAAGAAAAAAATTGTGGGATTTTGCCTCTTGGTGGCGCTATAATAGAACAAAACATGAAAATCCCATTGATTTCAATGCAGTTTTGTGATGTGAAATGCTATACTTAATGAACACATTGATGTAACATTATGAAACTCAGAATTTGTTACCAGCACCTTGCCTTGAAGGTACTCAAAAGATTTCAAGACAGCGCCACCTGTTGGTCAAAAGTTAAAATTACATTTCCAAAAATGCTAATAACTTTTTTTTAAATGTGCTTATTGTAATGACACTGGTCTTAATAGATTCCTTGGGTCATGCCGAGAACATAGATACCAAGTTTGACGTATTTGGACGAACTTCCTGTCCGCCATCTTTATTTACTTTCAAAACCTTCTTTTTCGAACTTCTCCTAGACCATTCGTCCGATTTTCACCAAAATCGAATCGTGTCATCTCCATACCGTGCCGACTAAAAGTTATGGATTTTGTGACGATAGACGAAACCGTTTTCGTATACCGCAGCAGCAAAGTTGATACATGCTGCCAAAATGACTATTAAGTCTTTATCTCTGCAATGCCTTGATATTTTGACACCAAACTTTGTATGTGTCATTGTCACCTCACTCTGACCACATCACATCGATTTCGTAACTGCACCACCTATTGGTCGAAAGTCATAATCCATTAAATCATCTTAAAAGTTACTGTATATATGATTTTTTAGCCATTTGCCTAAATTCATCTTTAAATGTCTTTAATTGCTCCTTGCTGCTGTCGGTCTGAAACTTCCAGCCATGTTGGCATGTCTTTTCGTCTGCGTTTGCGCTTGGCCCCGGAATGGCTGCTTGCAGCTATATTTATTATTATTATTCTTCTTCTTCTTCCGACTGGGCGTCTATGGCAGCCCCTAGAACCGTGTCCGGGAAAGTTGTTCCGGTTTGACATTCTGATAGAGGACAGTCCCAACAGTAATTGCACCAATTTTGGTGTCTCTAACTCATTGCCTCTAGCGCCACCACCTGTCCAAAGTTTCACTTTTATTATGCTAATAACTTTTGAACCGTAAAGCCTATCAACAAAATTCTTTTTTCCACTATTTCCTGAGCTCACGCTGATTCGATTGCACCCTATGACGTCATTTTCCGTCATCAAAATATGGCCGCCATTTTGAATTGTCCAAAAAACCTACTTTTGCGAACTCGTCCTAGACGGTTTGTCCGATTCTCACCAAAATTGCACCAGATCATCTCCAGGCAGTGCCGACAAAAAGTTATGGAATTCAAGTTGATTCGTCAAACCACTTTCGATAAACGCGCAAACAAATTTTACGTAGCGCTTACGAAAACAGACGTAAGGCTGTATCTCCGCAACGCTTAATCGTATTCAGACCAAACTTGGTACATGTCATCACAAGCATGACCTGAGGCTACATGCTGCGTTTCGGCGCAGCGCCACCTACTGGTCCGGAGATATGAAAAACGGCTATTTTCGCTCATAACTTCTGAACGGTTTGTCCAAAAATCATAAAAGTGGTCTCTGTAGATTCAGGGCGTCATGCCGAGTCGACTGATATCAAATTTTCCCAGATCGGCCATTTTGGCTGTCGGCCATTTTGAATTATGTGCTAAAATGCTGTATTTTTTGAACGCATGAACGAATTGTTACGAAACTCGGTATGGGTCATCGGTACGATGCCCTGAAGGAGCCTGAGAAGTTTCGAAACAGCGCCACCTAGTGGTAAATTTTTTTTTTCAAATGCTTATAACTCTGGCTGTGGTTGACTTATTTTCACGGGAGTCATCTCGTTGAGGTCCTGAATCCTTGCCGAGTCCACAGATACCAAACATGCTAGGTTTCAACTTACGGTTTGTGTAGCGTTGTGATTTAGCGCTTAAAAAACATTTGCCGATATCTTCGAAACCGCTAGTCCGATCGAGACGAAACCACCGTCAGAAGTTTGGAACCATAGCTTGTTAACTATTTGTGAGAGCCCAAATGCCAAAATATTGATGGTAAGGGGTAGTAAAATCAAATCAAAGTCACGTGTCAGTCATTTTTGATGCTTTTTTTCATATAAATGTCTAAAACTCCGAAGCGAATTGAGATATTTTCACCAAATTTGGCACACACATGTATGGGCTCATTCCAAGGACACAAGAAAAAAATTGTGGGATTTTGCCTCTTGGTGGCGCTATAATAGAACAAAACATGAAAATCCCATTGATTTCAATGCAGTTTTGTGATGTGAAATGCTATACTTAATGAACACATTGCTGTAACATTATGAAACTCAGAATTTGTTACCAGCACCTTGCCTTGAAGGTACTCAAAAGATTTCAAGACAGCGCCACCTGTTGGTCAAAAGTAAAAATTACATTTCCAAAAATGCTAATAACTTTTTTTTAAATGTGCTTATTGTAATGACACTGGTCTTAATAGATTCCTTGGGTCATGCCGAGAACATAGATACCAAGTTTGACGTATTTGGACGAACTTCCTGTCCGCCATCTTTATTTACTTTCAAAACCTTCTTTTTCGAACTTCTCCTAGACCATTCGTCCGATTTTCACCAAAATCGAATCGTGTCATCTCCATACCGTGCCGACTAAAAGTTATGGATTTCGTGACGATAGACGAAACCGTTTTCGTATACCGCAGCAGCAAAGTTGAGACATGCTGCCAAAATGACTATTAAGTCTTTATCTCTGCAATGCCTTGATATTTTGACACCAAACTTTGTATGTGTCATTGTCACCTCACTCTGACCACATCACATCGATTTCGTAACTGCGCCACCTATTGGTCGAAAGTCATAATCCATTAAATCATCTTAAAAGTTACTGTATATATGATTTTTTAGCCATTTGCCTAAATTCATCTTTAAATGTCTTTAATTGCTCCTTGCTGCTGTCGGTCTGAAACTTCCAGCCATGTTGGCATGTCTTGTCGTCTGCGTTTGCGCTTGGCCCCGGAATGGCTGCTTGCAGCTATATTTATTATTATTCTTCTTCTTCTTCTTCTTCCGACTGGGCGTCTATGGCAGCCCCTAGAACCGTGCCCGGGAAAGTTGTTCCGGTTTGACATTCTGATAGAGGACAGTCCCAACAGTAATTGCACCAATTTTGGTGTCTCTAACTCATTGCCTCTAGCGCCACCACCTGTCCAAAGTTTCACTTTTATTATGCTAATAACTTTTGAACCCTTAGGCCTATCAACAAAATTCTTTTTTCCTCTGATTCCTGAGCTCATGACGATTCGATCGCACCCTATGACGTCATTTTCCGTCATAAAAATATGGCCGCCATTTTGAATTGTCCAAAAAACCTACTTTTGCGAACTCGTCCTAGACGGTTTGTCCGATTCTCACCAAAATCGCACCAGATCATCTCCAGGCAGTGCCGACAAAAAGTTATGGAATTCAAGTCGATTCGTCAAACCACTTTCGATAAACACGCAAACAAATTTTACGTAGCGCTTGCGAAAACAGACGTAAGGCTGTATCTCCGCAACGCTTAATCGTATTCAGACCAAACTTGGTACATGTCATCACAAGCATGACCTGAGGCTACATGCTGCGTTTCGGCGTAGCGCCACCTACTGGTCCGGAGATATGAAAAACGGCTATTTTTGCTCATAACTTCTGAACGGTTTGTCCAAAAATCATAATCAATCATCAATCAATCAAGAATTTTTATTGCCAAGTAGTGTTGTGCACATACAAGGAATTTGCTTTGGTAATAAGGTGTTACCGAGGCTGCTATATTCAGCGCCAACTTGAGAAAAACAAAAAAACAGCATGACATGAGGAGAGGTGAGGAGAAAAAAAAAGGCGACCCCCAGACTATGCTCCTGTAAGGAGAACAGTCTGGGAACAGGAAAAAACACCTCAGCAACATTAGCACATAAACAGTACACTCTACAAACAAGACATTGCAACATGGTGGGGAGTGGGGGATGGAGGTAGTCCAGCCCAGGCAAGCAGCATCCGGTCCTGCAGCCATTATGGCGCTGGTCACAGACCCGCCTGTCAGACTGGGGGTACGAAGCGGCGAAGGCGTGGGATGGGGTGTGGGTTAGGTGCATATCTGTGTATGTGTAAGTTCATGTGTGTGTAGGCCTGGAGAGAGTCGCTAAGCCAGCACCATAATCTAGGAGCCTCAGTCCGCAGGATTGTCATAGCGATACACAGCAAGTTGCCATGGAGACAACCTTGATCATGTCCCAGGCAGAGTCAACAATCAGCAGGTGTCTGAGGAGTCGGGGAAGGAATGCAAGAGCGGCTCACTGCAGTGCTCTTCCGGGAGAGTTGTTGTTCCAACAGCGGCCTTGGCCAAGGCCAGTGCTGGTAGGGGGGTGCCGAAACAGATAAGATTGGGATTGTTTGGTCTTCGGGCGAGTAGCCGCATTCAATTTATGCAGGCTATTCTCCTGGTCCGTTTTGGTCTCTGAAACGATCCATTTGCCTTTGCAAAGCTGTGAGCTTCTCCATGATGTTATCCATATTGTGGTTCATAGACCCAGTCTGAGTGCAGACAGCTCTGCCCACCGCCTCAATCATCACGGGCAGCCTTGCGGGGCTTTTGACAGCTGTCACCGTCTCCTTAGTTCCTCGGTAAACCAGGGCAATGCCTAATCCAATCAGCAGAAGACCTGTTATCATGGTGCCGAATAGGTAGATATCTTCAACGTCCTCCACGGAAAGAGCCGCCAGACACACGACCCGCCACTTCTCCCACGCGTCCATCGTGTAGCCAGCTGCGAACGTCCCGGCAGGGCAGTCAGGTTCCCCCGAACCCAAGCTTCTCGTCGAGAAGATGGTGTCAATTGCGTTGAGAGACCAGTTGATCAAATCCATAATTTCTTGGTTTTGGAGAGCAGTGTAGCGAGGGTCTCTCAAAGTACAAGACAGTAGACGTGACGAGAGAAGCAAAGCAGGAGAGGCGAGGGGAGGGAGAGGGAGAGAAAATGCGACCGCCTTCGTTGAGAGCCAAGAGGGAACAATAAAAGTGGTCTCTGTAGATTCAGGGCGTCATGCCGAGTCGACTGATATCAAATTTTCCCAGATCGGCCATTTTGGCTGTCGGCCATTTTGAATTATGTGCTAAAATGCTGTATTTTTTGAACGCATGAACGAATTGTTACGAAACTCGGTATGGGTCATCGGTACGATGCCCTGAAGGAGCCTGAGAAGTTTCGAAACAGCGCCACCTAGTGGTAACATTTATTTTTCAAATGCTTATAACTCTGGCTGTGGTTGACTTATTTTCACGGGAGTCATCTCGTTGAGGTCCTGAATCCTTGCCGAGTCCACAGATACCAAACATGCTAGGTTTCAACTTACGGTTTGTGTAGCGTTGTGATTTAGCGCTTAAAAAACATTTGCCGATATCTTCGAAACCGCTAGTCCGATCGAGACGAAACCACCGTCAGAAGTTTGGAACCATAGCTTGTTAACTATATATGAAAGCCCAAATGCCAAAATATTGATGGTAAGGGGTAGTAAAATCAAATCAAAGTCACGTGTCAGTCATTTTTGATGCTTTTTTTCATATAAATGTCTAAAACTCTGAAGCAAATTGAGATATTTTCACCAAATTTGGCACACACATGTATGGGCTCATTCCAAGGACACATGAAAAAAAATTGTGAGATTTTGCCTCTTGGTGGCGCTATAATAGAACAAAACATGAAAATCCCATTGATTTCAATGCAGTTTTGTGATGTGAAATGCTATACTTAATGAACACATTGCTGTAACATTATGAAACTCAGAATTTGTTACCAGCACCTTGCCTTGAAGGTACTCAAAAGATTTCAAGACAGCGCCACCTGTTGGTCAAAAGTTAAAATTACATTTCCAAAAATGCTAATAACTTTTTTTTTAAATGTGCTTATTGTAATGACACTGGTCTTAATAGATTCCTTGGGTCATGCCGAGAACATAGATACCAAGTTTGACGTATTTGGACGAACTTCCTGTCCGCCATCTTTATTTACTTTCAAAACCTTCTTTTTCGAACTTCTCCTAGACCATTCGTCCGATTTTCACCAAAATCGAATCGTGTCATCTCCATACCGTGCCGACTAAAAGTTATGGATTTCGTGACGATAGACGAAACCGTTTTCGTATACCGCAGCAGCAAAGTTGAGACATGCTGCCAAAATGACTATTAAGTCTTTATCTCTGCAATGCCTTGATATTTTGACACCAAACTTTGTATGTGTCATTGTCACCTCACTCTGACCACATCACATCGATTTCGTAACTGCGCCACCTATTGGTCGAAAGTGATAATCCATTAAATCATCTTAAAAGTTACTGTATATATGATTTTTTAGCCATTTGCCTAAATTCATCTTTAAATGTCTTTAATTGCTCCTTGCTGCTGTCGGTCTGAAACTTCCAGCCATGATGGCATCTGTTGCCGCTTCTTGCGCTTGGCCCCGGTAATGGCTGCTTGCAGCTATATTTAGGGGCCAAGCACCGAAGGTGCGGAGGCACCTTTTGTATCTGTTCCGGTTCTTATTATTATTATTCTTCTTCTTCTTCTTCTTCTTCTTCCGACTGGGCGTCTATGGCAGCCCCTAGAACCGTGTCCGGGAAAGTTGTTCCGGTTTGACATGCTGATAGAGGACAGTCCCAACAGTAATTGCACCAATTTTGGTGTCTCTAACTCATTGCCTCTAGCGCCACCACCTGTCCAAAGTTTCACTTTTATTATGCTAATAACTTTTGAACCGTTAGGCCTATCAACAAAATTCTTTTTTCCTCTGATTCCTGAGCTCATGACGATTCGATCGCACCCTATGACGTCATTTTCCGTCATAAAAATATGGCCGCCATTTTGAATTTTCCAAAAAACCTACTTTTGCGAACTCGTCCTAGACGGTTTGTCCGATTCTCACCAAAATTGCACCAGATCATCTCCAGGCAGTGCCGACAAAAAGTTATGGAATTCAAGTCGATTCGTCAAACCACTTTCGATAAACACGCAAACAAATTTTACGTAGCGCTTGCGAAAACAGACGTAAGGCTGTATCTCCGTAACGCTTAATCGTATTCAGACCAAACTTGGTACATGTCATCACAAGCATGACTTGAGGCTACATGCTGCGTTTCGGCGCAGCGCCACCTACTGGTCCGGAGATATGAAAAACGGCTATTTTCGCTCATAACTTCTGAACGGTTTGTCCAAAAATCATAAAAGTGGTCTCTGTAGATTCAGGGCGTCATGCCGAGTCGACTGATATCAAATTTTCCCAGATCGGCCATTTTGGCTGTCGGCCATTTTGAATTATGTGCTAAAATGCTGTATTTTTTGAACGCATGAACGAATTGTTACGAAACTCGGTATGGGTCATCGGTACGATGCCCTGAAGGAGCCTGAGAAGTTTCGAAACAGCGCCACCTAGTGGTAAAATTTATTTTTCAAATGCTTATAACTCTGGCTGTGGTTGACTTATTTTCACGGGAGTCATCTCGTTGAGGTCCTGAATCCTTGCCGAGTCCACAGATACCAAACATGCTAGGTTTCAACTTACGGTTTGTGTAGCGTTGTGATTTAGCGCTTAAAAAACATTTGCCGATATCTTCGAAACCGCTAGTCCGATCGAGACGAAACCACCGTCAGAAGTTTGGAACCATAGCTTGTTAACTATATGTAAGAGCCCAAATGCCAAAATATTGATGGTAAGGGGTAGTAAAATCAAATCAAAGTCACGTGTCACTCATTTTTGATGCTTTTTTTCATATAAATGTCTAAAACTCCGAAGCGAATTGAGATATTTTCACCAAATTTGGCACACACATGTATGGGCTCATTCCAAGGACACATGAAAAAAAATTGTGAGATTTTGCCTCTTGGTGGCGCTATAATAGAACAAAACATGAAAATCCCATTGATTTCAATGCAGTTTTGTGATGTGAAATGCTATACTTAATGAACACATTGCTGTAACATTATGAAACTCAGAATTTGTTACCAGCACCTTGCCTTGAAGGTACTCAAAAGATTTCAAGACAGCGCCACCTGTTGGTCAAAAGTTAAAATTACATTTCCAAAAATGCTAATAACTTTTTTTTAAATGTGCTTATTGTAATGACACTGGTCTTAATAGATTCCTTGGGTCATGCCGAGAACATAGATACCAAGTTTGACGTATTTGGACGAACTTCCTGTCCGCCATCTTTATTTACTTTCAAAACCTTCTTTTTCAAACTTCTCCTAGACCATTCGTCCGATTTTCACCAAAATCGAATCGTGTCATCTCCATACCGTGCCGACTAAAAGTTATGGATTTCGTGACGATAGACGAAACCGTTTTCCTATACCGCAGCAGCAAAGTTGAGACATGCTGCCAAAATGACTATTAAGTCTTTATCTCTGCAATGCCTTGATATTTTGACACCAAACTTTGTATGTGTCATTGTCACCTCACTCTGACCACATCACATCGATTTCGTAACTGCGCCACCTATTTGTTGAAAGTGATAAACCATTAAATCATCTTATAAGTTACTTTATATATGATTTTTCAGCCATTTTGCAAAAATTCTCTTAAAATGTCTTTAATTGCTCCTTGCTGCAGTTGGTCTGCCAATCCCACCCATGAAGGCATCTGTTTCCGCTTCTTGCGCTTGGCCCCGGTAATGGCTGCTTGCAGCTATATTTATTATTATTATTCTTCTTCTTCTTCTTCTTCTTCTTCTTCCGACTGGGCGTCTATGGCAGCCCATAGAACCGTGTCCGGGAAAGTTGTTTTGGTTTGACATTCTGATAGAGGACAGTCCCAACATCAATTGCACCAATTTTGGTGTCTCTAACTCATTGCCTCTAGCGCCACCACCTGTCCAAAGTTTCACTTTTATTATGCTAATAACTTTTGAACCGTTAGGCCTATCAACAAAATTCTTTTTTCCTCTGATTCCTGAGCTCATGACGATTCGATCGCACCCTATGACGTCATTTTCCGTCATAAAAATATGGCCGCCATTTTGAATTGTCCAAAAAACCTACTTTTGCGAACTCGTCCTAGACGGTTTGTCCGATTCTCACCAAAATCGCACCAGATCATCTCCAGGCATTGGCGACAAAAAGTTATGGAATTCAAGTCGATTCGTCAAACCGCTTTCGATAAACGCGCAAACAAATTTTACATAGCGCTTGCGAAAACAGACGTAAGGCTGTATCTCCGCAACGCTTAATCGTATTCAGACCAAACTTGGTACATGTCATCACAAGCATGACCTGAGGCTACATGCTGCGTTTCGGCGCAGCGCCACCTACTGGTCCGGAGATATGAAAAACGGCTATTTTCGCTCATAACTTCTGAACGGTTTGTTCAAAAATCATAAAAGTGGTCTCTGTAGATTCAGGGCGTCATGCCGAGTCGACTGATATCGAATTTTCCCAGATCGGCCATTTTGGCTATCGGCCATTTTGAATTATGTGCTAAAATGCTGTATTTTTTCAACGCATGAACGAATTGTTACGAAACTCGGTATGGGTCATCTGTACGATGCCCTGAAGGAGCCTGAGAAGTTTCGAAACAGCGCCACCTAGTGGTAAAATTTATTTTTCAAATGCTTATAACTCTGGCTGTGGTTGACTTATTTTCACGGGAGTCATCTCGTTGAGGTCCTGAATCCTTGCCGAGTCCACAGATACCAAACATGCTAGGTTTCGACTTACGGTTTGTGTAGCGTTGTGATTTAGCGCTTAAAAAACATTTGCCGATATCTTCGAAACCGCTAGTCCGATCGAGACGAAACCACCGTCAGAAGTTTGGAACCATAGCTTGTTAACTAAATGTGAGAGCCCAAATGCCAAAATATTGATGGTAAGGGGTAGTAAAATCAAATCAAAGTCACGTGTCAGTCATTTTTGAAGCTTTTTTTCATATAAATGTCTAAAACTCCGAAGCGAATTGAGATATTTTCACCAAATTTGGCACACACATGTATGGGCTCATTCCAAGGACACAAGAAAAAAATTGTGGGATTTTGCCTCTTGGTGGCGCTATAATAGAACAAAACATGAAAATCCCATTGATTTCAATGCAGTTTTGTGATGTGAAATGCTATACTTAATGAACACATTGCTGTAACATTATGAAACTCAGAATTTGTTACCAGCACCTTGCCTTGAAGGTACTCAAAAGATTTCAAGACAGCGCCACCTGTTGGTCAAAAGTTAAAATTACATTTCCAAAAATGCTAATAACTTTTTTTAAAATGTGCTTATTGTAATGACACTGGTCTTAATAGATTCCTTGGGTCATGCCGAGAACATAGATACCAAGTTTGACGTATTTGGACAAACTTCCTGTCCGCCATCTTTATTTACTTTCAAAACCTTCTTTTTCGAACTTCTCCTAGACCATTCGTCCGATTTTCACCAAAATCGAATCGTGTCATCTCCATACCGTGCCGACTAAAAGTTATGGATTTCGTGACGATAGACGAAACCTTTTTCGTATACCGCAGCAGCAAAGTTGAGACATGCTGCCAAAATGACTATTAAGTCTTTATCTCTGCAATGCCTTGATATTTTGACACCAAACTTTGTATGTGTCATTGTCACCTCACTCTGACCACATCACATCGATTTCGTAACTGCGCCACCTATTGTTCGAAAGTGATAATCCATTAAATCATCTTAAAAGTTACTGTATATATGATTTTTTAGCCATTTGCCTAAATTCATCTTTAAATGTCTTTAATTTCTCCTTGCTGCTGTCGGTCTGAAACTTCCAGCCATGTTGGCATGTCTTGTCGTCTGCGTTTGCGCTTGGCCCCGGAATGGCTGCTTGCAGCTATATTTATTATTATTCTTCTTCTTCTTCTTCTTCTTCTTCTTCCGACTGGGCGTCTATGGCAGCCCATAGAACCGTGTCCGGGAAAGTTGTTTTGGTTTGACATTCTGATAGAGGACAGTCCCAACATCAATTGCACCAATTTTGGTGTCTCTAACTCATTGCCTCTAGCGCCACCACCTGTCCAAAGTTTCACTTTTATTATGCTAATAACTTTTGAACCGTTTGGCCTATCAACAAAATTCTTTTTTCCTCTGATTCCTGAGCTCATGACGATTCGATCGCACCCTATGACGTCATTTTCCGTCATAAAAATATGGCCGCCATTTTGAATTGTCCAAAAAACCTACTTTTGCAAACTCGTCCTAGACGGTTTGTCCGATTCTCACCAAAATCGCACCACATCATCTCCAGGCATTGGCGACAAAAAGTTATGGAATTCAAGTCGATTCGTCAAACCGCTTTCGATAAACGCGCAAACAAATTTTACGTAGCGCTTGCGAAAACAGACGTAAGGCTGTATCTCCGCAACGCTTAATCGTATTCAGACCAAACTTGGTACATGTCATCACAAGCATGACCTGAGGCTACATGCTGCGTTTCGGCGCAGCGCCACCTACTGGTCCGGAGATATGAAAAACGGCTATTTTCGCTCATAACTTCTGAACGGTTTGTCCAAAAATCATAAAAGTGGTCTCTGTAGATTCAGGGCGTCATGCCGAGTCGACTGATATCGAATTTTCCCAGATCGGCCATTTTGGCTGTCGGCCATTTTGAATTATGTGCTAAAATGCTGTATTTTTTGAACGCATGAACGGATTGTTACGAAACTCGGTATGGGTCATCGGTACGATGCCCTGAAGGAGCCTGAGAAGTTTCGAAACAGCGCCACCTAGTGGTAAAATTTATTTTTCAAATGCTTATAACTCTGGCTGTGGTTGACTTATTTTCACGGGAGTCATCTCGTTGAGGTCCTGAATCCTTGCCGAGTCCACAGATACCAAACATGCTAGGTTTCAACTTACGGTTTGTGTAGCGTTGTGATTTAGCGCTTAAAAAACATTTGCCGATATCTTCGAAACCGCTAGTCCGATCGAGACGAAACCACCGTCAGAAGTTTGGAACCATAGCTTGTTAACTAAATGTGAGCCCAAATGCAAAAATATTGATGGTAAGGGGTAGTAAAATCAAATCAAAGTCACGTGTCAGTCATTTTTGATGCTTTTTTTCATATAAATGTCTAAAACTCCGAAGCGAATTGAGATATTTTCACCAAATTTGGCACACACATGTATGGGCTCATTCCAAGGACACATGAAAGAAAATTGTGAGATTTTGCCTCTTGGTGGCGCTATAATAGAACAAAACATGAAAATCCCATTGATTTCAATGCAGTTTTGTGATGTGAAATGCAATACTTAATGAACACATTGCTGTAACATTATGAAACTCAGAATTTGTTACCAGCACCTTGCCTTGAAGGTACTCAAAAGATTTCAAGACAGCGCCACCTGTTGGTCAAAAGTTAAAATTACATTTCCAAAAATGCTAATAACTTTTTTTAAAATGTGCTTATTGTAATGACACTGGTCTTAATAGATTCCTTGGGTCATGCCGAGAACATAGATACCAAGTTTGATGTATTTGGACGAACTTCCTGTCCGCCATCTTTATTTACTTTCAAAACCTTCTTTTTCGAACTTCTCCTAGACCATTCGTCCGATTTTCACCAAAATCGAATCGTGTCATCTCCATACTGTGCCGACTAAAAGTTATGGATCTCGTGACGATAGACGAAACCGTTTTCGTATACCGCAGCAGCAAAGTTGAGACATGCTGCCAAAATGACTATTAAGTCTTTATCTCTGCAATGCCTTGATATTTTGACACCAAACTTTGTATGTGTCATTGTCACCTCACTCTGACCACATCACATCGATTTCGTAACTGCGCCACCTATTTGTCGAAAGTGATAATCCATTAAATCATCTTAAAAGTTACTGTATATATGATTTTTTAGCCATTTGCCTAAATTCATCTTTAAATGTCTTTAATTGCTCCTTACTGCAGTTGGTCTGCCACTCCCACCCATGATGGCATCTGTTGCCGCTTCTTGCGCTTGGCCCCGGTAATGGCTGCTTGCAGCTATATTTATTATTATTCTTCTTCTTCTTCTTCTTCTTCCGACTGGGCGTCTATGGCAGCCCCTAGAACCGTGTCCGGGAAAGTTGTTCCGGTTTGACATTCTGATAGAGGACAGTCCCAACAGTAATTGCACCAATTTTGGTGTCTCTAACTCATTGCCTCTAGCGCCACCACCTGTCCAAAGTTTCACTTTTATTATGCTAATAACGTTTGAACCGTTAGGCCTATTAACAAAATTATTTTTTCCTCTGATTCCTGAGCTCATGACGATTTGATCGCACCCTATGACGTCATTTTCCGTCATTAAATTATGGCCGCCATTTTGAATTGTCCAAAAAACCTACTTTTGCGAACTCGTCCTAGACGGTTTGTCCGATTCTCACCAAAATTGCACCAGATCATCTCCAGGCAGTGCTGACAAAAAGTTATGGAATTCAAGTCGATTCGTCAAACTGCTTTCGATAAACGCGCAAACAAATTTTACGTAGCGCTTGCGAAAACAGACGTAAGGCTGTATCTCCGCAACGCTTAATCGTATTCAGACCAAACTTGGTACATGTCATCACAAGCATGACCTGAGGCTACATGCTGCGTTTCGGCGCAGCGCCACCTACTGGTCCGGAGATATGAAAAACGGCTATTTTCGCTCATAACTTCTGAACGGTTTGTCCGAAAATCATAAAAGTGGTCTCTGTAGATTCAGGGCGTCATGCCGAGTCGACTGATATCGAATTTTCCCAGATCGGCCATTTTGGCTGTCGGCCATTTTGAATTATGTGCTAAAATGCTGTATTTTTTGAACGCATGAACGAATTGTTACGAAACTCGGTATGGGTCATCGGTACGATGCCCTGAAGGAGCCTGAGAAGTTTCGAAACAGCGCCACCTAGTGGTAAAATTTATTTTTCAAATGCTTATAACTCTGGCTGTGGTTGACTTATTTTCACGGGAGTCATCTCGTTGAGGTCCTGAATCCTTGCCGAGTCCACAGATACCAAACATGCTAGGTTTCAACTTACGGTTTGTGTAGCGTTGTGATTTAGCGCTTAAAAAACATTTGCCGATATCTTCGAAACCGCTAGTCCGATCGAGACGAAACCACCGTCAGAAGTTTGAAACCATAGCTTGTTAACTATATGTGAGAGCCCAAATGCCAAAATATTGATGGTAAGGGGTAGTAAAATCAAATCAAAGTCACGTGTCAGTCATTTTTGATGCTTTTTTTCATATAAATGTCTAAAACTCCGAAGCGAATTGAGATATTTTCACCAAATTTGGCACACACATGTATGGGCTCATTCCAAGGACACAAGAAAAAAATTGTGGGATTTTGCCTCTTGGTGGCGCTATAATAGAACAAAACATGAAAATCCCATTGATTTCAATGCAGTTTTGTGATGTGAAATGCTATACTTAATGAACACATTGCTGTAACATTATGAAACTCAGAATTTGTTACCAGCACCTTGCCTTGAAGGTACTCAAAAGATTTCAAGACAGCGCCACCTGTTGGTCAAAAGTTAAAATTACATTTCCAAAAATGCTAATAACTTTTTTTTAAATGTGCTTATTGTAATGACACTGGTCTTAATAGATTCCTTGGGTCATGCCGAGAACATAGATACCAAGTTTGACGTATTTGGACGAACTTCCTGTCCGCCATCTTTATTTACTTTCAAAACCTTCTTTTTCGAACTTCTCCTAGACCATTCGTCCGATTTTCACCAAAATCGAATCGTGTCATCTCCATACCGTGCCGACTAAAAGTTATGGATTTCGTGACGATAGACGAAACCGTTTTCGTATACCGCAGCAGCAAAGTTGAGACATGCTGCCAAAATGACTATTAAGTCTTTATCTCTGCAATGCCTTGATATTTTGACACCAAACTTTGTATGTGTCATTGTCACCTCACTCTGACCACATCACATCGATTTCGTAACTGCGCCACCTATTTGTCGAAAGTGATAATCCATTAAATCATCTAAAAAGTTACTGTATATATGATTTTTTAGCCATTTGCCTAAATTCATCTTTAAATGTCTTTAATTGCTCCTTACTGCAGTTGGTCTGCCACTCCCACCCATGATGGCATCTGTTGCCATATCTTGCGCTTGGCCCCGGTAATGGCTGCTTGCAGCTATATTTATTATTCTTCTTCTTCTTCTTCTTCCGACTGGGCGTCTATGACAGCCCCTAGAACCGTGTCCGGGAAAGTTGTTCCGGTTTGACATTCTGATAGAGGACAGTCCCAACAGTAATTGCACCAATTTTGGTGTCTCTAACTCATTGCCTCTAGCGCCACCACCTGTCCAAAGTTTCACTTTTATTATGCTAATAACTTTTGAACCGTTAGGCCTATCAACAAAATTCTTTTTTCCTCTGATTCCTGAGCTCATGACGATTCGATCGCACCCTATGACGTCATTTTCCGTCATAAAAATATGGCCGCCATTTTGAATTGTCCAAAAAACCTACTTTTGCGAACTCGTCCTAGACGGTTTGTCCGATTCTCACCAAAATTGCACCAGATCATCTCCAGGCAGTGCCGACAAAAAGTTATGGAATTCAAGTTGATTCGTCAAACCGCTTTCGATAAACGCGCAAACAAATTTTACGTAGCGCTTGCGAAAACAGACGTAAGGCTGTATCTCCGCAACGCTTAATCGTATTCAGACCAAACTTGGTACATGTCATCACAAGCATGACCTGAGGCTACATGCTGCGTTTCGGCGCAGCGCCACCTACTGGTCCGGAGATATGAAAAACGGCTATTTTCGCTCATAACTTCTGAACGGTTTGTCCAAAAATCATAAAAGTGGTCTCTGTAGATTCAGGGCGTCATGCCGAGTCGACTGATATCGAATTTTCCCAGATCGGCCATTTTGGCTGTCGGCCATTTTGAATTATGTGCTAAAATGCTGTATTTTTTGAACGCATGAACGAATTGTTACGAAACTCGGTATGGGTCATCGGTACGATGCCCTGAAGGAGCCTGAGAAGTTTCGAAACAGCGCCACCTAGTGGTAACATTTATTTTTCAAATGCTTATAACTCTGGCTGTGGTTGACTTATTTTCACGGGAGTCATCTCGTTGAGGTCCTGAATCCTTGCCGAGTCCACAGATACCAAACATGCTAGGTTTCGACTTACGGTTTGTGTAGCGTTGTGATTTAGCGCTTAAAAAACATTTGCCGATATCTTCGAAACCGCTAGTCCGATCGAGACGAAACCACCGTCAGAAGTTTGGAACCATAGCTTGTTAACTATATGTGAGAGCCCAAATGCCAAAATATTGATGGTAAGGGGTAGTAAAATCAAATCAAAGTCACGTGTCAGTCATTTTTGATGCTTTTTTTCATATAAATGTCTAAAACTCCGAAGCGAATTGAGATATTTTCACCAAATTTGGCACACATATGTATGGGCTCATTCCAAGGACACATGAAAAAAAAATGTGAGATTTTGCCTCTTGGTGGCGCTATAATAGAACAAAACATGAAAATCCCATTGATTTCAATGCAGTTTTGTGATGTGAAATGCTATACTTAATGAACACATTGCTGTAACATTATGAAACTCAGAATTTGTTACCAGCACCTTGCCTTGAAGGTACTCAAAAGATTTCAAGACAGCGCCACCTGTTGGTCAAAAGTTAAAATTACATTTCCAAAAATGCTAATAACTTTTTTTTAAATGTGCTTATTGTAATGACACTGGTCTTAATAGATTCCTTGGGTCATGCCGAGAACATAGATACCAAGTTTGACGTATTTGGACGAACTTCCTGTCCGCCATCTTTATTTACTTTCAAAACCTTCTTTTTCGAACTTCTCCTAGACCATTCGTCCGATTTTCACCAAAATCGAATCGTGTCATCTCCATACCGTGCCGACTAAAAGTTATGGATTTCGTGACGATAGACGAAACCGTTTTCGTATACCGCAGCAGCAAAGTTGAGACATGCTGCCAAAATGACTATTAAGTCTTTATCTCTGCAATGCCTTGATATTTTGACACCAAACTTTGTATGTGTCATTGTCACCTCACTCTGACCACATCACATCGATTTCGTAACTGCGCCACCTATTGGTCGAAAGTGATAATCCATTAAATCATCTTAAAAGTTACTGTATATATGATTTTTTAGCCATTTGCCTAAATTCATCTTTAAATGTCTTTAATTGCTCCTTGCTGCAGTTGGTCTGCCACTCCCACCCATGATGGCATCTGTTGCCGCTTCTTGCGCTTGGCCCCGGTAATGGCTGCTTGCAGCTATATTTCTTTCTTTCTTTCTTTCTAACTAATCTTTCTTCTTTCTTTCTAACTAATATTTCTTCTTTCTTTCTTTCTTTCTTTCTAACTAATCTTTCTTTCTAACTAATTCTTTCTTTCTTTCTAACTAACTAATCTTTCTTCTTTCTTTCTTTCTTTCTTTCTAACTAATATTTCTTCTTTCTTTCTAACTAATCTTTCTTCTTTCTTTCTTTCTTTCTTTCTTTCTTTCATTCTAACTAATATTTCTTCTTTCTTTCTAACTAATATTTCTTCTTTCTTTATTTCTTTCTTTCTTTCTAACTAATCTTTCTTCTTTCTTTCTTTCTTTCTTTCTTTCTAACTAATCTTTCTTTCTTTCTTTCTAACTAATCTTTCTTTCTAACTAATTCTTTCTTTCTTTCTTTCTAACTAATCTTTCTTCTTTCTTTCTTTCTTTCTTTCTTTCTTTCTTTCTAACTAATCTTTCTTTCTTATTTAATTCTTTCTTTCTTTCTTTCTAACTAATCTTTCTTCTTTCTTTCTTTCTTTCTTTCTTTCTTTCTTTCTTTCTAACTAATCTTTCTTCTTTCTTTCTTTCTTTCTTTCTTTCTTTCTTTCTACCTAATCTTTCTTTCTAACCTCTCTATCTTTCTTTCTTTCTAACTAATCTTTATTTCTTTCTAATTAATCTTTCATACTTTCTAACTATTCTTTCTTTCTTTCTAACTAATCTTTTTCATGAATTTGAACTTATGAACTCATGAATTTATACAATTGTGAATTTTCCTAAATTCATACACTTATGAACTTTTAAATTCATAAATAGTTCACCATAGCAACCACCCAGAACACCCTAGCAACCACCCAAAATACCTTACAACACCCTAGCAACACCATAGTAACCACCCAGAACACCCTAGCAACTGCCTAGCAACCACCCAAAACACCCTAGCAACCACCTAAAATACCTTAAAACACCCTAGCAACCAAGCAAAATACTCTAGAACACCATAGCAACCACCCAAAATACCTTACAACACCCTAGCAACTGCCTAGCAACCACCTAGAACACCCTAGCAACCACCCAAAATGCCTTACCAACCACCCAGCAACCACCAGAACACCTTGGCAGCCCACTAGAAACACCCTAGCAACCTTAAATTACTTTAAACTACTTTAAACTTTAAACTATTTACAACTTTAAACTAAGTTAAACTACTTTAAACTATTTTAAACTTTAAACTAATTTAAACTTTAAAATAATTTAAACTTCAAACTACTTTAAAATTCAAACTAATTTAAACTTCAAACTACTTTAAACTTCTTCAAACTTTCTGGTCAAAACGTCAAACTACTTTAAAATTCAAACTAATTTAAACTTCAAACTACTTTAAACTTCTTTAAACTTTCTGGTCCAAACTTTCACAAGCCAACTTAAAGTTTGTCTCGACGAACTTTTTCTAGTTGTTTGTTATAACCGGTATACGTAACTTTGCCTTTATTAAATGCATTATATTCATTTATTGATTCTGTCTCTATGCTCATACAAGTCACTTTAATGTATAATGGATTTAATGGATCCAAAGCTACGTGCTTTACAAATTTACTGATAGCCTAATTAAAGAATCGTTATGGAACAGGAAAGTTGTTTCTTCTGGCCAGAGAAATAGCTTCTCCTGGAAGTCTATAAAGTAGGATAATTTTGTGAGGTTTGATTGAGATCGAATGATCAGGTTTTTGCTGGACAAAAAGATGATTCGGTCACAAATTAATCCCCTTAAAGATTATCCCCACGATCGATCTATGATAGGCATAATTGATATATTAAACAGTTAATTATAATCCGTTTTGATTGAGTATTGATATACAATTGAGCTAGTTTTAACCTGTCTGTAAAATATATTCTACATATGCAATTAATTATAATCCTTTGTGGTTAATTGCCTAAGTACATATATGAATGCAGATGCAGGGAAAATATTATCCCTTTTTGGTAGATTTAACATGTATGATTATCTGGGTCAAACCCTTATGAATAATTATTAATTGTGAAATTACTAATTTTGAATACCTATCCCCAAAGCCTGACCCAGGTATTTCATTACACTGTTAATAATTGAGTCATTACGATTCGTTCAAAATGCTGAATCATTCAATAACAAAACACAGCACTTTGTGTTGCTTTTCTTTTGTAACTATTTTCATCGGTGAAATAGAACAAAACCAGTCAATATTGCGTCTAAATTGTAAGTGACTACATATTAACTAGGCTACTTGTTTATTAAACTATAAGTTCAATGTAACATTTGTAATTGTGATATTATAGAACAGCTCCCTTAGTCGTGTTATATTACTTAACTATATCATATATTATAAATAAAAAAAACCAATATTTTTACCTCAGTATGTTTCTTCTGTAATTTTTTTGTGTGCTGTAACACTCATTTTTTAATTCATTTACCAATCTGTTTACACTGACTGTATAAGATCAGAATCATTCTCGCGTTTCTATCAGCCAGGCAAGTAAAACTCTCTTTCACTTGAAACTGTAACACGTGTCTGCTTGTCTGGGAAAAGTGGATTTTTTAAAATGTGGAGCCCTGTGTTCATTCTCGATTTTTTTTCGTGCTGTAAAGCGGAACAGATGATCAGGTCACGTGCGCTCGGCACTGCTGTTTGCTTTAACTGAGGCGCTACAGTGATCGAGCAGAAAAAGATTGCGACAGCTCGAGAGACGTCTATCCTCTCACTCCAGTCTATATTAAGTTAGGCAATTGTTATTTTGAAGTTTATTGTGCTTGCAATTTCACCCCTCAACCCCCCTGCACCCATCCCGAAAAAACTCATCGGATCTACACGATTCACATAAATTACATATTTTGTTTCAAAACGGCGAATTTCGCCGAAAAGCGACTAGTTTGCAGGTATGAATAACAAAGAATCGTATGCACAGTATCTGATTTGGATCGGTCCTGTACGACTAATACCCAATCCAGCAAAGAATGGGGATCGGCGCATCCCAACCCTAATCCAGTAGTTCCCAACCTGGTTATAATGAGTAAGGCAAAAGGCAAAAAAAAAATGTCAACAAATAAATGGTCTGATTTCTTTCTGAATGCAATGTAGATAGACTTATACAATTGATTTATTTTGAAGTATTATGCTGAAATGTATGAGCAACAAACTATAAAATCTAAATTAAATTATAGGTTGTTTACCACAACTGCTCAATATTTGAAACTATAACAGAAGGAGATAGTTGGGTGTTGCCACAGGCATTCATATATACTTGACAATAGCAAAAGAAAATAAACGAAAGAAAATCATGGCAGAGTATAAGGAGATGAAAGATGAAAATAGAAGAATTAAACATGGCCAAATTACTGAACATTGTAGAGTATCTGATAGGGGCCACATATAAATGGTCACGTGAACAGCCTCAAAAATTTTTTTTTTATATATACACATATATAACACACACTTGAACAGAAATTCCATTTTGGGGCACATTCATCGTGAACGTAGCTTTGATTTCACACAGATAGATAATTTCTGGTGCCATTGTAAATTGCTGAGCCATTTAAAACGCTTTCCACAAAAAGAACAAGTATAGGGTCTCACTTCTGCGTGACATTTTATGTGTATCTGTAAGTGTGATGGCAAAAGAAATTTCTTTTTACACTGGTCACAATTAAATCGCCTTCCTCCAGAGTGAATGAGCAGGTCATTTCTTGAATTGCTCCTTTTCGTAAATCTCTTGTCACACTCAGATCTTTTTGGTTTCTTTCTAGAATGAGTTTGCAAGTTACATTTCAGGTCATTTCTTAAATCGTGCCTTTTTGTAATCCTCTTGTCACACTCAGATCTTTGTAATTTCTTTCTAGAATGAGTTTGCAAATGCAATTTCAGATCTCTATGATATTTGAAAGTACTCTCACACCATAGACACTTGTAAGGCCTCTCTCCAGTATGAACCCTTGAGTGAATGTCAAGGTTTCCTTTAACCGTGAAACTCTTTCCACACTGAAGACATGTGTAAGGCTTCTCTCCAGTGTGAATTCTTGTGTGAATCTCAAGGTTTGCTTTTTTTTTAAAAGTCTTTCCACAGTGATGGCACATGAAAGGCTTCTCTCCGAGGTGAATTTCTACATGGTTCTTGAGGTGGTTCTTGTCTGTAAAACTTCTACCACACTGATGACATATAAAACAGTTATCTTTTGAGTGGATCTTCATGTGGTAATCAAGGGTTATTGTAAATCTGAAACCCTTCCCACACTGACCACATACAAACGGCTTCTCTCCAGTGTGAATTGACATGTGCTTATTAAGGGTTCCTTTATGTGTAAAACTCTTTTCACAATGAGGGCATTTGTAAGGCTTCTCTCCAGTGTGAATTCTTGTGTGGCAGTTAAGGCTTGCTTTTTGAGAAAAACTTTTTCCACACTCTTGACACGTGTAAGGGCTCTCTCCAGTGTGAACTCTCATATGGACTTTCAAGTTTCCCTTTCGAATAAAACTTTTCCCACACTGTTGGCATGTGTAAGGGTTCTCTCCAGTGTGAATTCTCATGTGATCTTTAAGGGTTCCTTTTTGAGTGAAACTTTTTCCACATTGTTGGCAGGTGAATGGGGTCACTTTAAAGTGAATTCTCATATGGACTTTCAGGTTTCCTTTTTGAGTAAAACTTTTCCCACACTGTTGGCATGTGAAAGGGCTCTCTTTAGTGTGAACTCGCATGTGGGATTTAAGACTACCTTTTTGAGCAAAACTTTTTCCACATTGCTGGCAAGTAAATGGCTTCTCTCCTGTGTGAATTCTCATGTGAACTTGAAGGTTTTTATGTTTTATGAAACTCTTTCCACAATGTTCACAGGTGATATAACTTCCAGTTTCTGTATTTTTAGCTCTTTTTCGTGACAAAGTATTTTCATTCTGTGAGCAACTCAAGGATTTTTCTCCAGGTATTAAATCATGTTTCGCATACAGATCTTTGACTTCCTTTTTAGCGTCCTCTAGACTCTCCTCTTTTAGTGCCATCAGATCTAAGGAAAAAATAGTAAAAAAAGAGAAATAACCAAATAACCCCAGTTTAATGGCACAAAGCCACAATTCAAAACATTTAGATGTATAAAGCATATGAAAAAACATGTACACTAGATCATATATACATTCGCTATTCACTAATGCCGGGGACACACTTAACGACTAGCTGAAACATTCTAAGACTGAACTGACTCACAGACTGTTTCCAACTGCAGCAGATTTTAAACACCGACTGAACGTAACTGTCTTTGACTCGGCTTGTTTGGGCATGATCAGTCGTAAGTATCAAATTATATTCATAATCGGCCTTACAGTCGTTAAGTGTGTCCCCGGCTCTTGTCAAAAAGAAAACCATTTGATTTAGAAGAACTAGTCAGGTATAGTTTAATCTCAAATCTGCCATTTATGTCTAATATATTAGACAAATATTGTCCTCTCAACTGTGTTCAGTTTGGCAGAAACACAGTAATTAAAGAATTTCAGTCAGAATTTAGGCCCCATCATGACACTGTGCATATATAAGTTACAAATTACCAGCTTTATCTCTTTTCTAATGGTATTAGAAATTTCGACGTCAGACCACAACATTATCTTGTAGTGGTTCAACGAATCACAAAATTCACGGTTCGGATTAGATTACGGTTTTTGAGTCACGGATCAGATAATTTTTCGGATCAGCAAGAAAACAAATTGTGGGGATGGGGGATTTGAGTAAACTTTGCTTTCCATTTATTACTTAAAGGAGCTGTTCATTTCAAATACTTATATCACTGACAACAGTAGTCCGGCCAGGATATTGTCATTTAAAAAGTGAAGTTGCAGCCCTCAACTGATGTTGTCATGTTGTGTTTTGGTCTGATGCGTCAACCTCCACCTATCTACCAATCACAAAGTCAGTAGTGTTGCGGCATCCGGGTTGCCAGTTACCACTGCTCTAGTTACCACAGCTGCAGCTACAAACGTGTCGGAATCGGATTAAAAAAAAGTCTAACGTTGCAAATCAGATAAACTGATAAACTCATTAACCTGTTATGAATCCGAAATACTTCGTGACAAAATCCGAAATAAAACAAGGATCTGTATAGGAGATGCCTTTGAAAGATGGAGACGAGTTCCTGGACAGGTAAGATTCATCTATGTTTCGCTAACTTGTACTTGATTTACATGGACATTTCAAATATTCATGACAGTCGAACAAAGTTATGCACGTTCGTGCAAAGTAACGTTACGTTAGCTCATATTGAGGAGGTGGATCATCGAATTGGAAGCACTATAGGCGCAATTCCACGGTAAAATAACTTTTTCTAACGTCCATAACACCAATGAAAAGCACATTGTAGCCTATGATGTGAATAATTTGTCCCACTTCGAACATTTTGTAGTCTACTTGTTTATCATGCAAGTTCTACAGCCAAAAATAATAGAATGACATGTAATCTTTCACTACAGCTGGTCGCTTTCACTTATAGTGTGAGCTAAATGAATAGCTGTATCTTTGATATCGATTACACACACTGACTGAGGCTTGTGCTTGTACTTACGTTAATGACAGATACCTACTGTTAGTATACTAACAGCTACTGTTCTAACAATGTACTGTCACATACGAGCGTACATCTTTACTATTATATTTGGCTGATCGCCATTAGTAAATTTTTGCGACATATAATTACTTTGCAAAACATCTCTCATTTGAAGCATAAACATAATTAACAGGAAAAAAAACTTAGCCTACTGTGTAGGACTCGTCACTTGCCATTGGAAGTTTCTGTAGCAGCATAAGTTCCTGCTGTATCCTGCAGCCTATCTGGCAACCTCGAGTCAGGGAGGAGGGAGAGGGGATACACCGCTCTACAGTAATTTGAAAGTGATTGCAGTACCAGTTTTGGCCACAATCCTACATACTGCTCCTTTAAAGCGCACTTTATGTACTCCAAGACCCAAGCAAAAACTACTCGCCTAAGTAAGAGTTCAAACATTATAAAGGCAAGTGACCAGTTAGTAAAAAATAAGAACAAATACACTAATTACAAGCATAGATAAATACATATATAATAAGTTCCAAATAAAGTAAGGTCTAACTGTAATAATCATTTCAGGTACAAAAATGTAATAATTAAGCGTAAAATAACACACTATGTTCACTGTATAAATTTAATATATTAATCTTTATTAGAGCTGTGTTTTGTTGTTTAGTTAACATTAAGGACATACAGACAACAGCGGCTAGTTAAAGGTTGCTGTCACTTCAAGACCCAATGCACCGATCCAAACAACTGGCTAGGTTTACGAGAATACTTACTGAGACGGGTATTTTGACAACTTTGTGTGTGTCCATCCAAATGCAAGGAGACGGGAAAGAAGGATCAATTCTGAAAAGCGCCTCTCTCTGTGTGCACTGTCTGACAACTACCACTGTGTGTAAATGAAAAGACGTCTCATTACAACAAAGTATGGAGTGCCACATGGCTATGTATTAGGTACTATGCTTTTCTCCTTGTATATGTTTCCCATGAGGGACATTATCATTAGTTTTCATTGTAATGACAATGATATTCATATTTCGTCACAACCCCAAGTTAACAGAGTGTTTTAATGCTATTAAAGAAGTGATACTTGTCAGAGCCAATACCCTTGTGGGGAGTGCTCCGACATGTAGTGGGGTTGCACTTCGGGGCGATCCAAGACAGGATCAGGAAAGGTGCATGAACCTTTTCTGATCCTTTCCCCCTCTCTCTTTCACTTCGCTTCCTTTATTTCATTTATCTGTACTGTCTCACTTAATAAAGGCAAAAACACCCAAAAAATCCTAAAATGAAAAAGACTTGTCTTGGCATCAAAAGACTTATTTGATGTACAATTTAATTTTGTCCTTATGTTAAATTTTTTTTTTTTTATATATGGTGATGAGATTCCCCATAAAGGAAAGTACTTAAGGAAGTCGATGACTGCATTGTCTAAAGCTTTGTTCACACTCTTGGTTTGTTCAGTTTTTTGTTGTTGTTTTTTTTTGTCCTGGTTCATTAAGCATTCAAAAAGCTTTAAAACCTAAGGCTAAAAAATAAAAGTAATAAGGATAAAGTCACAACCTGATTAAACAGCTTTTATGAATGTTTTGTGACAAAGCTTGCGAACATTCAAAACAATGCTGTGTCCTTGGCTACATGCTCTTGTTGTATGTGTGTTCATGTGGTGGCATTTATACCAGCTAAGAACTCACTAAGAGCTTATAAGTTGTGTAAAGAAGTCAAAACAAGCAAGAAGTAGGCGATTTAGATGCCTGTACTGAACTGCCCTTTTTAGGATCACATCTTGTGACATTAGCCTACATTGTTTTTTTTTTGGTTTACTTGTTCAGATGGCAGCGTTCACACTTATTCAATTGGACCATGGAACATGGCCCAGGACCAGGTTTGGGAACCCACATTTCAACTGTTTGGCCAGTGCGAGCCTGAGCTAACAACGTGCGTGTGGGGACAATAGCCTTGGACCTCAAGCTGCGAGGCAAAAATCGAGCTCCGTTTCCACTTTTGGGCCAGTAGCCCTACCCTAAAACCCGCTCTTAACACGCCTCTATAATGCAACATCACACAATAGCTGACTGAAATATACTTAAAAAGACACACATTCTTATTCAGTCACGGATGCCTCCATTTGTGATCACAGGAATGCACAAAACAACTCCATAAGGCTCAAGTTCAAAGGCTTACCCATTTATAAAAATAAAAATTTTCCAAAAAATTATGTGATCTGAAGGGGTCTAAGCAATCTTTCCCATCTCACTATACAGTTATTCTTTCAGCCGGAGCATCAGAGGGAGCTCAGAGACAGAAAAGAGGAGTTATACCAGTTATACAAGTTAACCGAAGTATATGATATTTATGATATTTGCAAATGCACAAGTCCGGTATCAATAAAGGCACAGGGAAAAGACAGATGAAACATGAAATCATTAAAATCATATATGATTTGACTAAGTTCTTCAAGCTGTCTCTGGTATTCTCCATAATCATATGATAGAGCTGCACGATTTAAGATAAATTGAGAATCACATTTTTTGTGTTCTAAATAGAGAATGATTCTGAATAGATACAATAGCATGTATTTACTAGAGGTTCTGAATTTTTTTTAATTTCTTCAGTTTATTTAAAACATGTTTAATTTATTTGATTTTTTTTTTATTGTTTAATAAATGATTTAATGACTCGCTCATAGACTTCACTTGTTCCATTACTGATGAATCAGGTTTTTTGAACAAATCTCTTGAATGAATCAAAGACAGTTTGTTTTAAAAGTAACTTATAACCACCAGCTAGTTTAATGATTATCTGTGATCATTTGAATGACTGTAACAGAAATAATGATATTATGTGTTTGAAAAGCCAGTTTGTGAAGCCGTTTCATATCTTAACATGACAACTGTTCTCTCTGGATCAGCGGCATCACAAACTCAGATTTGAATGTTTGCTGCGATCGTACTTGTCAAAGATTAAAAGACATAGCCGAATCCTTGTTATTCAGGAATAAGATTGCGTGGGTGTTTGAATCGAGATTGAATCGAATCATTGATAGAGATTGCTCTATCAAATGTGTATTATCGCAATGGTTAGCATAAGTAGTAGCCTTTAGCTTTGCTTCTAAATATACATCTGCCGCATAGGGTGAACAGAATCCCTATCGAATCGCAATCGGAAGTTATTTTCAAACACTAGCTGCAGTTGAAATTGAGTTTTGAGCTAAAAATTTATTTAAATATCTTGAACGTTAGCTTGAAGCTGGTAGCCTGATATGAAAAGATTGGAAATGAGCAGCAGTGTTAACCATATGTAAATTAAATTAGTTGTTGCACACATCCCTAATCCAAACAATGTCTTAAGGTGTGGTAACCATAGTATAAGCAGAATAATTGACTCCGGTATAGGGCTGCACGATTAATCGTTAAAAGATCGCAATCTCGATTCAACCCCCCATGCGATCTTAATCCTGCATTTCTACGATTCTGCCAATGATATTCAACAAGATAACGCGCTAAAGGTGGAATGGATCGCACTTCGGTTCTGCGGTTCGGCACGCATGTGATTCGCGGATTAACTACATTTACATTTAATCATTTAGCGGACGCTTTTATCAAAAGCGACTTACAATTGCTATATGTCAGAGGTCGCACGCCTCTGGAGCAACTAGAGGTTAAGTGTCTTGCTCAGGGACACATTGGTGTCTCACAGTGGATTCGAACCCGGGTCTCTCACACCAAAGGCATGTGTCTTATCCACTGCGCCATCACCACCCCGCTAACTGCTAAATATAACCATCATAGAGTGAAAGTTTATCATTTGGACGTGTATTGTCTTGCCAATTTACACATTCAAACAATTTTAATCACAGAGGCGCGTGTCACACAGCGCACAAATTCAGAATTGATTCCTCTTTCGCGTTTCCTTGCCCTTGAACGGACACAAACACAAAATTGTCAAAATACCTGTCTAAATGGACGTCTCAACAACTATTCTCTCATTTATGTCATAAGTGAACAGTTGAGAAAGAAATGGATGTTTGTCATTTTTTCCCAGTCTGTGCAGTCGGTCTTAAAGTGACAGAACACACTTACTATATACATACACTGTTTTTTGTGTTATTGATATTAATAAAACAACAAAATACAGCTTTAACAAAGATGAAACTATATTTAATTTATACAGTGAACAAATAGTGTTATTTTACATTTAGGGTTAATTTCTGTACCTGAATACTACTGTTAGACTTTGTAAACTCTATTTAGTATTCATCTCTGCTTGTAATTTGTGTATTTGTTTTTTTTTATTAATCACTGTTCACTTGTTTTAAATAATGAGTGAACTTTATCAGTTAGTTTATTAGTTTTTAATGTAGCTATCGAAAAACTTCAAGTGAGCTTTAAGTAATAAATGAAAAGCAAAGTTATATTATAAAACTTATCTCAATTAAAAACTTATCCTAAACTACAGTATTAGATGTAACTGCTAAATCACAAAGTACCAGCGGCTAGACGAAACAAACTTATATAAAAGCAATATCCAAAACTGTCTGTGCTGGCAAGGAAATACCTCTCTATCACTGTTACAAGTCCCCCATCAGAAAGGGTTTTTAGCACAACATGCCTGCGTTCCTCCCTGAAACCTCAAAATGTTGGTAGGTTAGTGTTCTTGGCCAAGAACCTTTAAGGTTCTGTGCCAATTGGAGCAATAAGCACAGCTTCTGTTTACTTATTTTTATTTATTAGATGTTAATGTTGTCTTATGTTCAACAACATAAAGCTTTAAAATGATTCACTTTAAGGGGTCTAAAATAAAGAAAAGAGAATTTTTTTTGTTACTCCTGCACTTTATTATACTGAATGACCTGTGTTTTTTGTTGTTGTTTTTTTTTGTACTTGAGTGCAGTAAATTTTGGTTGAAAAATAGAGGACGCATGAAAGAACCCAGATGCGTTCTTGATATCGAGAATGCACCGAATGCAGACTTGATAATCAAACCATTAAAAAATTCAGAAGAAACTGCGTACAGGAAGCCTGACTGATGTACGGAAGCCTGTAAGCTTTAAGCTTCTTGTACTCACTTAAGAGATTTCCGCTACAAGCTTGCAAATACCTGACAGCTCAGTAAAGTAAAATTTGTCAGCTAATTTTGCTTAATTTTAATAAACCTAAAGAAAGCCTGCAGTATTTTTAGTGGCATATTAAAGAGTCTTAACATTGACAAAGTAATAAGGTAACCCATAGGCTACTCATTTTCATACATGCAGTACAACAGCGTTCACTGTATTTTTTTTTTTTAATTAAACATTTATAGATGACTATCTCACTGCCACACATATATTTTTCAATCTTATTTCTTTTTAAAAGTTAGTATTTCCAGGAGTAAAGGGCACACATGGGTTATCGAACAATCAGCCTAGATACAAAGTCGAATTTACAACACTGGTTTGTAGAAAAAAAAAACACTGATAGACAATAAATTTAAAGTTTATCACTTTCACAGTTTCAAGATTTTGTTAGGTACTGATGCATAATTAAGTGATATAAATTAATGGTTTTCAATGTTTTCTGTTTAAAAGTAGACATTGGGTTTAAAGGGCCCCTATTATGGTATTTTAAATGTTCCTATTTTTGTTTTGGGAGTCCCCAAAAACAGTTTTACATGCATGCAAGGACAAAAAACAGATTCATTGTCTTATAATATGCCTTTATTTTTACCTGATTTGCTCAACGAGTCCCGAATGATTCATTCAACGATTCATTTTCCCAAACACCTCCTTTGCGTAACGCTAATCTGCGGTGATTGGTAAGATGACCCAGTCAGTTGTGATTAGTATACTGTGTGCAGAGTTTATCGGAAATGGAACGCCCACCACCATTAATGGATTATGGCTTGTCAAGTGTTGAAATTGTATACAGTGTATGAACAGACATGGCATCAATTTTGTCTTATCAATTCGAAGCCATAGTCCGAAGAGGAAACGTCCAGAGATGCTGATGAACCAGAAAGTCAATTACAAACACGACTGGAGCAGGACCTTTCTCAATGGTAAGTGTCAATGTAGCATACCGCAGCTTTGCCAGTTGGTGCTGGGGCTACTTAGGTCGGAGTGTCCATGTTGTCATTCCGTGCTGCGTAGTAACATGAATACGCCAGGCGTTTCCAGATCCGACAGTACAATATACTGGCTTTTGAACCCCTATTGACTGAATCTGGAAACATGACAGGCAATCGCTTCATCCTTTGGTGGTCTGTCATACTTTCACGTGTGTCTTCACGCGCAATAATTGGGCACGGCCAATAGTCTAATGTTTCGTCTTGACGTCACTACGAAACAGCTAATGACTCGTTTGAAAAACTTTGCAGGATGTTTTCATTTACTTAGATCTATGTTACACACTACAGGAAAGGTAATTTTCAAAAATCCATAATAGGGGCCCTCTAATTTTACTCTGTATCTCAAAAAAATATTTTGTTTATGCTACTTATGTATTATTTATCTTAGTTGGGCATTCATTATGTCATGCATTAAATTAAGTAGGATCTTCTCTCGTGCACCTGAAGGCACCATTAGTATGTGTCTGGTCATAGCCGCCACAATTTGAATAAAACCACTTTAATAAGGACACTCAAACATTCTTCAAATTCTGCAAATTTCTGTAGAGCTGGCCATTTTAAAGGACAATTCCGGCCAAAAAAGAATCTAGGGCTAAATAACACATGGGTACCGAGTCGACCGTTCTCTGGGATGCGTTTTCATGATAATCGAATGTACCCAGTTTTAACGTTAATTTTAGTTTAACCACAGATTAGCTTATAACGCTAGTGTATGGATCATCAAATAAGTAAAAATAAAAATCGCTAGTTAATACCACTAACAATGCTCAAAATACCCCAACACTAACACGGTAGCATAATGAGGGTCTCTACCTGCAAACCGAAGCATTGAGAACTTTGTAAGTGAACAGAGAGTTTAATAAGGAGATACTTTAATAAGACAGTACACTTCGCGTGTATAGGCAGGAGTAGGGCTGGGCGATAAAACGATAAGAATAATTATCACGATATAATTTCTCGATAAAACGATGTCAAGAGTTCGATAAATGTTCGATAATGTTTATGCGCCAAAAGCGGAACGAAACTCATTTGAACCGCACGCCACACGGACCAGTTATCCGCTCGGCTCAAAGTCCAAACGGCAGCGCAGCGCGAGCTCACTAGAGCAGACGCGTTTACTCAGATCGTCTCACTCACGAGATCCAGTGAGAAGTGCTTGAATTCAACAAAGAACACAAATGTCCAGTTTAAACAAGTTTAAAGGCAGATGAAACAGCGCTGACAAACAGGAGAAATACTGTGCGCAACGATACAGAAAGCTTTTCCGTCTAAAAATTCCCATCATTTACCATTGATTTACACTAACTTTAGCCTAGTAATATTAACTGCACCATGAAATGTGGGATATACATATTGAATTGTATTATATTATTAATGTAGACAATGTATTAAATGACTAATGGAATATAATTACAGCATTTAATAATGTATTTAGGCTACTGTTTTTCATACAAATACCATAGAAACCATAATGTAACCTACATATTGCCATGATAGTGAGGTGCTATAGGCTATGCCTGGTTTTATCTGTGGTTATCATGATCTAAATGCATGATACTGGATGACCAATGGTTAATTTTAATAAAACTCAAAGAGTCAGAATATTACATTTTACCAAATAAATTGACTGTTTTTGTTAATGAACATAAATTTAACATAGTAGTATTAGCTTGAGTTAGGATGCAGATTTTCTGTCAACTCACTGTCAAATATGCGTTTCGAGACAAAACATGTAATATTAATATTGCAGCCTGCACTGCAAACTGTGCTGAAGATACGTGCCACCAAAGTCAGGCAACAAAAACCTGTTTCAAGACATGAAACAATATCCCCCATTAGTACATGCAGAAACTAAGAAATATATTTTTCTATTCAGGTGTTTATTTTGTTAAGGAAAAATGACAAGTGTTTGTCATGATATGTTCTGAGTAGTTTAAAACCACAATTAACACTCTGATTTTCTACAACTTTCACTTAGGAGCAAAAATCTGCCTTTCAACTTGAAAGAAATAAAGATTTGACATTTATCGTGATAATTATCGATATCGACTGATATAAAAAAATTATCGTGGTAATTTTTTTTGGCCATATCGCCCAGCCATCTTTGGAAAACAGTCTCGACCAGTCGAACCACGAACGCTCTGCTACGTGAGCTGAACTGTGACTATCGACCAGCACGACGATGCCCCATACACTAGCGTTATAAACTAATCTGTGGTTAAACTAAAACTAACGTTAAAACTGGGTACATTCGATTATCATGAAAATGCATCCCAGAGAACGGCCGACTCGGTACCCATGTGTTATTTAGCCCTAGTTTCATTTTTGACCGGAATTGTCCTTTAAACAAGGATCAAAGCTCAGCTTTGAGAATGAAACCAACCTGTTTGTTCCTCAGTTTCTTCTTGTTTCACACTGAATGTTTCTTCAATCTTCATTTCTTCACTCTCTTCTTTAATAAACGCCATCTTAATAACAGCGTGCCTCAGTTGCTTCACCAGTTTTTCTGTGTGTTTAGACATAATGTCATGTTTAAGATGAGAATAATCAACAGAAATAAAATAAATCCAAACTAAATCTCTGGGTGCGTCTCAATCAACTCTAGATCAGTTCACAGGTAAGAGAGTAAGTCAGAGTAACTTAGTTAATGGCCTTAAATGGCCCCATTAAAAAAAACTAAAAAGCACTACAAAGTAATAATAATAATAAAAAATAAATAAATTAAATTAAAAAAAAAATATATATATATATATATATATATATATATATATATATAGAGAGAGAGAGAGAGAGAGAGAGAGAGAGAGAGAGAGTTCATATCATATGCTTTACATTTGGCATTTATCGATTTGTAGATTATATTTTAACAGAATACAGTATTAGGAAAATATCTGAAGTTGGTTATCAAAAGTTCTCATTACACGTCTCGTCATAAGAGATACATCTTTATTTCCCAATTCAGAGTTATACGCAGCATTTGCTTCAATTGACTCCTGAGTTTCAAAAAGCTCTGTTTCTCTCATCTCTACTTGTCAGCGAGGGATTCATGAAATAAGGAGCCTGTTTTGTAAGCCATGTGCAGATGGATTTATCTACAAATAACAACCTTCTTTAATGATATATAAAGCATTATAATGTTACATTCAATAGATAAATAACTTTGAATCTCTTGTAAAAAACGATTATAAAATTGAGTGAACAGTTTGTATCAATCTAAACCGTTTAAATAACTAAAATACAAACCTTTCTTCAGCCGAATTACATCCTATGCAGTGGTGACAGTAGGTGACATGCAATATGCACACAGGATGCAATGCGCTAAAAAAAACTTTTATTTTGGCGCGGCCATATGACGTCACAAGTCGGCGCCGCGCCAAAATAAAAGTTTTTTTAGCGCATTGCATCCTGTGTGCATATTGCATGTCACCTACTGTGCTGTTATACAGTGAAATTGCCTATTTTAATTAACTATTGAAATATAAATTTGTATTAATTAAAAGGAAATTAAAACACTTTCCATGTAGATCCGTGTGTGTTTAGCATCACACGCCTGGACAGGACATGTCATACAAACACAGACAAATCATCCTAAAAAATAAAAACTTTATTTGAGGTTAAAAATTTAACTGTAGTATATTGAGTAAGAAATAGAGAAAGACATTATAGACCATTTTAAAACAACCTGCCCAACCATGTAAAATGTATTGAGCTCTTTATGATGTAGCCAAGTCAAGAGCATTCTGTGGATATAACCATACCCAAAGATGTAGTTTGTAAAAAAAGTATTTATTTAAAATATAAATACTGTGTAACAATATACATTATACACAATATAACATTCAACAAGGATGTGTTTAATTGATCAAAAGTGATAGTAAAGAATAAATCGTTAGATTTTTCAAGATTGTGTCAGATGGGGAAATGTAAAGTGGGTTGAGGGATAGTATGGCTACTTTGTCATTTGTGTGGGTTTGATTTCGATTGCAGTGAGATCCTGCGTGCATTGTTTTGTGTGTAAAAATATGGAGCACGTGTGATGGATGTTTATTATGAGCACGTGTGGTTGCTATTGTTTTGTCGGAAGCCTACTGTGGGTGTGGTATGTAATGGACTACTACAGGTGATCCCTATTGACTGAATAGCTGCCACACCTCCCGATCATCATAATTATGAACTCACAGCTCTATAAAACGTGACTGAAACTTACCATGGGCGCTGTCCGGACACTGATCTCTCTCTTCCCAACGCGGGTGCTCATCGGCTGGCAAACGGCACGATCGATCGACGACACGAGTATACAACGCACGCAAGTATTCCCAGAAAGGGACGTTCTTTTTCTTCCTCTCGTAATCCATCGCTTGATGCTGATGGTCTAGCGCTCGCTGCAGCCGCTTCTGCTGAGGACCTTTTTTTTTTTTCTTGTTGATTCCTTCTAGGACGGAAAGCCACTTAGCCACGCCGGAACCAGGCCGCCTGCCAAACGACTCGGGAGAGTGGGAGAGAAAAGGCGAAAGTTCCATCCGGGACAGGAAAGTAGTTTTTCTGCACTGGCCCATGAATGAGTTTAAGCTCTGCTGCTTTTTGTTTTGTTTTGTTTTGTTCTGATGCCCGCAATCTCTCTTGTTTGAGTCGGAGGAGTCCCGCTGCCGGTGGCGAAGACGTTACTTCCGGGATCCCCTGCTCTGACACGTCTGCATCTGGCCACGCCTCCAGGGAACCCCGGTGCCTCGCGATCGTCACACTTCCGGCCTGGGTTGACTGAAACAGTCGGCTTAAAGAGCAGTTTGGACAATTGTTGTTTGGGAACAGATTTGATTCCATTGTAAAACATTGTTTATTTATTTATTGTGGGGAGAACTGCCCTAGTTTTTACTGAGTAAACTAACAAAATAAATTGGTTTTAAGGTTTCTAAAAACATCTGTCTGGCTCTAGTTCCTGGGATTCCGTTGTGTAGAGGGTTATTTCTGACAATTGTAAAAATTAAGATTAACAAATTAATCTTTTTCCTAGATTAAAAAGTTTGTCGAGAAACTAAATTTATTACAATTTTATATTTCAATAGTTTATGCCTGGATTGAGATTTGGAGGACAATCTCCTAGATGCTCCCACCTGCATCATGAACTTTCAAAATATTTTCAGTGGTTGCACAAACCACGCACTTATTACAAACTATGTTATTAATTTACTGTCACCAGGTGGGACAATTGCTATTATAAAGAGTGACTGAGCTTCTTTCTCCAAGACATCCACTGTGTTTGGAAGCTCCATGAGGGAGGCCTTGGTCCTAAATAGTTTCTCAATGTGTTGAGTTAAGTCATAGGCTTCTTGGGAGGGACGACAAAGACCACCTGCCTTAAAGGGATACTCCACTTTTTTTGGAAATAGGCTCATTTTACAACTCCCCCAGAGTTAAACTGTTGAGTTTTACCGTTTTTGAATCCATTCAGCCGATCTCCGGTTCTGGCGGTACCACTTTTAGCATAGCTTAGCATACATCATTGAATTGGACAAGACCATTAGCATTTCTCAAAAATAAAATGACCAAAGAGTTTCGATATTTTTCCTATTTAAAACTTCACTCTTCTGTAGTTGCATCGTGCACTAAGACCGACGGAAAATGTAAAGTTGTGATTTTCTAGGCTGATATGGCTAGGAACTATACTCTCATTCCTGCGTAATAATCAAGAAACTTTACTGCCGTACCATGAGTGCAACAGGCGTAATGATATGACGAGCTGGGGACTATTTTCAGGCGCTGCGTCATATCATTACGCCTGTTGCACTCATGGTACGGCAGTAAAGTTTCTTGATTATTACGCAGGAATGAGAGTATAGTTCCTAGCCATATCAGCCTAGAAAATCACAACTTTACATTTTTCGTCTGTCTTAGTGCACGATGTTACTACAGAAGAGTCAAGTTTTAAATAGGAAAAATATCGAAACTCTTTGGTCATTTTTTTTTGAGAAATGCTAATGGTCTTGTCCACTTCAATGATGTATGCTAAGCTATGCTAAAAGTGGTACCGCCAGAACCGGAGATAGGCTGAATGGATTCAAAAACGGTAAAACTCAACAGTTTAACTCTGGGGGAGTTGTAAAATTAGCCTATTTCCAAAAAAAGTGGAGTATCCCTTTAAGCTCTTTTAATTTAACAGTTTTGTATTTTCCACAGATGCTGGCAAATATGCTGACTTTGTGAACAATGTAGCCTGCAAGATGGAAGAGAATACATTTCTCAGTTTTTATGAGGTCAGGTGCTGTTCTGTTCTCCACCATTAGCTGTTCCACTCTGACTGATGGAGTGACATTTTGATCCACTGTGTCAAGGAAATCTGCCAAAAAGTTACACTCTTAAAAGAAATGGTTCTATTTAGAACCAGAAATGGTTCTATCACCTGCTTCATAAATGGAACTCCTTAAAAAGAACCCCAAATGGTTCTTTGAATCTAAGTTAGATTGTTCTATAAAGAACCATTTAAGGGTTCTTTATTATTAAACAAGTTAATTATTATTGAATAAGAAAATATAACCAATCCAGAAAGTTTAAGTTTAAATTTATGCAATTGATTATACAAAAATATTAGTGTCATATTTAAAATTGCACCTCTGTATACTCTGTATTAGACAGCAAAACTTTTTAAATTACATTCAACAATTTAGTTTGAATTATTTAATTTTAGCATTTTCAATTTGCAATAATCATACATAAGCTTGTTTATGTACTGTATGTACATATACAGTACTTAACTTTTACATGTATCTCTGAAATAAGAAAAAAACAAATCATTTTTGATATTTGACAATGCAGATTAGGGCCGTAGCTAGAGAATCCGGGGGCCCCCTGAAAAAATATTAATGTGGGGCCCCCCACCAGCCTCCACCAATATATTGTATGCATACTCATACTGTATATTGTATGCGCACATGTAAATGTATAGGGTTTTCTTACAAAATAACAAAGCAGATAACAAATAAATGTAAATAAAGGTTTTAAATGAACATCAGCAGAAGCAAAATACACAAATATAACATTAGATATAAAAGCAAATAAATAGCAAACACTAAAACAAATTTTCCTTCAGTAATGAACATTGAAAGAAACTATGAAAATTATACAAATCATTATTATATGTATATCGGTTTGCTTGATCTTTAACCTTTGATGACCTTACACGTCACTTCACCTAGGATAAACCAAAATCCTATTGTCAGAACTTTTTGTTGGCAAAGTCACTGATTATGTCTTTGAAGTCCAGCTGTCTGCTTAGGTGGCTTTCAATTGAAAGTCGGGCAAGGCTATTAAACCTCTCTTGAGTTTGGGTAGACCTGAGATAGTTTTTGACAAGTTTCAACTTGCTGAAAGCCCTTTCTGCACCAGAAACAGAGACAGGTAGAGTGCCGAAGATGCACACTGCAACGCACACTTCTCCAAAAATGCTCTGGAGCTGCATCCTGTAGACTGAATTCAGCAGGTCGAGAGGAGACTGACAGTCTGCAAACGTTGCATTATACACAGACTTAAGATGCCTCACTTCATTCTCAAAGCCTGCTGTAAGATCCTCTGTATATTTGCTCACTAATGAGTGACAAGCTGGGTGAATCTGATCTTCTTCTAAATCTTTTAACTTTGATTGCAGAAAACTCTTCATATATCTTTGCAGTGGTTTGGAAGCGGGTATCCAAGGCAGAGATTATATTATCCAATGAGACAAAGAACACATTGTTCCGAAACCAAATTTCTGTCTCCTGTTGGTTTGCATCCTCTGAACTCTGACACTCATCTGCAAACTTCTTTCTCCTTCTCTTGTGGCGGACTGGAAACCCCCTGAGAACATCCATAGCTTCTATGATGAGGGAAGCTTCTGCAAAAAGATTATCCCACGAGTTTCGAAAAACTCCCATCTCTTCTTTCAGTGCCTGTATGTTGTCTATTTCAACTTCCATAGAAATTCTCCCTGATTGCAGAATTAGGTTTCTGTCTTCAATAGACTGCAGGATTTTCTTCCATACAGTGAGAAGAACTATGGCTTTGAAGGACATGAAGTACTGTTTTAGACCACTGGCCTCTGACCTAGCTTCATTTGTTAAACTGCACTAAGCACAAATGGTGTCCAGAGCTTCTAAAATTGATGGCAAGTGGTTTGCAACAGGTTTAACCATAGACATCATATAGATAGATGCCCTATCGACCGCTACTGCCTATTGGCGCGGACGAGCCGTGGGGCCGACATCTTAAACCGGTCACCTGCTCCGCTCAGTGTAATCTGTTTGGCAGGTGCAATGAGCTGCCAGCGCAATTAATTAATCATATCTCACTGAATACCGAACTGATTTACACGCGGGGTTTTTTTGCTGCAAAGGTCATACACGTAGCTACGATACAGGATACGAAACCTTTTGTTCACAAAATACAACCAATAGCACGGTAATGTTAAATGTTAGATCTTACTTGTGATTAGTAATCCCCGAGTGATGGTCCGCCGATTTGAGCAGGAATATGCTGCACAGTGCTCTGGCATCTACTGCTGCTATGCAACGCAAATAGGAGTATGACCGGTTTAAGATGGCGGCCGCATTTCTTGCGCCACAGCGGCCAATAGGGCATCTAGTCTCTATATGATGCCAATGGGTTTAACTGCAGCTATGCGTTCACTCCACCTGGTCTCTGACAAGCGTTGAAGTGAGCAACCAGTCTGACTTTTAAGGATTGCCCACTGCTCTGAACTTGCACTAAAGAGATTGTATAAGCGGTTGAAACAGCCAAAAAATGTGGACACCTCAAGACATGACGCTGCTGCTTGTACACCAACAAGATTCAGAGAGTGTGTGGCACATGGGGAATATGTTGCAAGAGGGTTTATTTTCTTTATTTCAGCCTGAACCCCTTTCACTTTGCCGGACATATTAGCCCCATTGTCAAATCCTTGTCCCCTGCAATCTGAAATATCAATGCAATGCTCCTCCAAAGTCTTCAATATCATTTCCGATATTCCGCGGCCAGTCTTTCCATTGAAAGCCTTGAAGTGTAAAAAACGCTCAATTATCTCCCACTGATCGTTCTCTTTCTTTGCTACATATCTTAACAAAATCACATTCTGCTCCATATGAGAAATGTCAGGAGTTGCATCACATACCCCTTTTCCACCAAAGCATTGCCGGCATTTTGAGAGCCGGTTCGGAGTGTAGTGATCTTTTTCTTTGTAGAAAAGTTAGAAGCTCAGACCAGGAGACGGTGGAAGTTTTCCAAGCAGAAGTTCTTTATTGCTTGTCGGTAGCTGCAGTCATTCCAACATTGTCTAACTAAGGGAACTTTACATTGTAGTTTATATACATTTCAAGGGGGAGGGATTACATTGTGAGGAAGAACTACTAGACAAATGGTCTCAGTAATAAAATAGCAGGTGTTCAAATTTGCTCAGCATGACTCTTCACCCGGTAAAACAATGAGAACAGGAAAAGCCTAGCCTTCTCGTACTGAGATGGGACAGTCAGGAATATCCTGCTGGGAACCCCTACCGTTTGCAGAGATTTCCTGGTATCATCATTTATAAACTTTCTCAATATAAAATACTATTGTATTGGAAATCTAAATTAAACATTTAAATAAAATGTGTAATCCTACATTTCCCCCTTTGAGAGTTCTAAATAACTCTCACAAAATACAAATTTAGACACTTAAAAGTTAATTATTGTAACTTGTGATCGTTACAGGCACATGCTTCTGTGTTGCTGTTTCTGCAATTTCATGCTCACACAGAAACAAACATGCAATTTTAGGGTCCGTGCCGTCCCTACGGGTAATAATCTTCAGTCATCTGGTGTAATTTTGCTGAAAGATCAAGAATGTCTTGTTGGACCACCATGTTTGTGCACAAGTGAGTCCTGGAATGCAGTCATCTTCGGATGTGACATGCACACTTTCTTTCCAGCAAACAAGGCATTTGTGACATATTCATCAGCTCTAAGAATATGTTGTTTCTGGAGTCCGGACTTTGTGCGATCTTCATGATGTGTAGTAGTAGGACAATCTTGATCATGTCGATGGATGATTGAAGGTTTCGTATGTGAGTCTCTGCGTTGTGTATTTTTTTTTTCGTGATAGTTGGTTCGGCAGTGGGTCTAGTTGTTTTCTGGAGGTTGTGGCTTCATACGCAGGTGAGGAGGTTGATGCGTATGGGTCTCGGGACAGTCATCAAGTGGTGTCTGCACAGAGTAAGAAAGAAAAAACAAAAGACAGTAGAGCAGTATTTCTTCAAACACTAGGATTGTGAACTTTTTCTGAGTCTGCTAGACAGTGGAGCAGTATTTGTTCAAACACTAGGGTTGTAAACTTTTCTGAGTCTGCTATTGTTGTTTCCTCTTTCCCTATTTCTTAAACCTTTGACACCTAAGGAACAGTGAGGTAAGGATGGACTAGGATAGGGCCTATGAGGGAAGTCTTCACCCCAGGGTTAACCCCCCGAACCCTGTTGCGTTCGGTTCTTCCCGGTGCTCCTCACTGGTTCCGTGTCCTAACCTATCCCTGTAGGTGGGGGAACAACCTTACAGTGTGTACAATGAGTCCAGGTTTTCCTTCCCTGACACAATACTGCAGCTGCTGTAATCAACATCACTTGATGTGGCCCATGTCACTTTGGTTCTAATGGAGGAAACGTCTTTGTACAGATCAATTATTGATTCAGGAGGCATAATTTTCTTCTGTGCTGCACTACCTGAACACACTTGTACAGTTGCATAGAAACAAGCCTGTTTAGCTGCCATATCAGCAAGAGCATTACCTTTAGCTTCCGTAGTATTAGTTGTGAGATGTGCTTTCACTTTGTTCACTGCTAATTTCTTTGGAAGTTTCATGGAAAACATTAGATCTTTCACTAATTCAGCATGCTTAATGGGGGATCCAGCAGAAGTTAGAAACTGTCTGGTTTGCCAAATGACACCAAAATCATGAATTATCCCAAAAGCATATCTGGAATCTGTGTAGATATTAGCAACTGATCCTGAAGCTAGCGTGCATGCTCTCGTTAGGGCTACTAGTTCTGCAGCTTGAGCTGAAAAATGATCTGGAAGACGTCCTGAAGCTAACACTTCCGTGATGGACGTTACTGCATAACCTGCTCGTCTGTAGTAATTTCTCCTTCATCCTCTAACAAAACTTCAGTCATAGCAGACATCATACATGAGGACGGATTCGTGACAGGTAAGACAATATTCGGCATTATTGTGGACACTGCATGAGGGCTTTTTTTTACGTTTACAGTCTGACCTAACACTATTAATGATGAAAGGCCTGTGCTGTAAAATATTATTTAAGGCTGTGAGTCTACTTTAACCAGTGTCCCCCAAAGGAAAAACTGAGATAGTCACTTCCCTTGTGTTCTATTAAACAAAAACAGAAGTCTTTTATCTCTCTTGCAAGTTAGTGGGGAAATAAAGCACTCACAGCCCAACTGCTTAACAACTAAAACAGCTGCCCAACGAGCTTAATGACGAGGGGAGGGGCTGCTTCAGAGCAGCCAGCAGGCTGAGCAGAAGCTGAGTTACATTGTTAGTTTCTCTAACATTCTTTTTGTTTTTTTCTACACTCTTTTCCCCAATGTCCAAGTTTACCACAATAATAACAACTGCTACCCTCTCTCTTAGGACATTTGCGTTTCTGTTGCTTCTCTGCGTTGACCTTAAAGGATGCTGCTGCAATTTTCACTCTTGCCTTGACTTCAGAGTTTCTTTCCCAAGTAACTAAACTGTCCAAGTTGTTTTGCAGGGTTCTAGAGACCCATGTGACATTTAAGAAATGCAATGCATTTCTATGCTCTGACAAAAGACCATCACACCATGTGCGAGCTAAGGGGCCATTATCATTTAACACCTTCTCTGAAGTGTCTGCTATTCCACTGTATGCAGCAGCTGACTGACAAAATCTTTCTGTGTACTGCCTAACAGTTTCATTCTTCTTCTGTACACAACTAGTTATCTTTGACCAGTCCACTTTTGGTCCAACAATGCTTTTTAACCCTCTCATAACTCCCTCTCTCAAGTCATCTTTTCTGGCATTTTGAAACTCAAAATAGTTTACAGCATTTTCAAAATCACTGAATTCTGACTCAGTCAAGATCTGTGATATTAGCTGGGTGACTTCAGCGAGAGACATATCGTAGAGCCGCATCTTTCTGGACAATTCTCTCCTAAACTCAGAAAAATGTCTTTGCACTGATGGCAAATTTTCAGCGATTCTCTCGATTTCTTTAGGACCTAAAGATAATTTGACTGCTTGTAGCTGCAGTATGGGGGTTACAGATTGAACAGAGTCAATCCCTTTTGCCCTAGTCTGAGCCTTTTGGCTTGCTCCACACACTTCAAATGCATTTACATCTTTATCTATCAAACCAGAATTTCTATTGTTTTCTAGTCTACAGAAAGACTGTAAATCAGGATAGCTTTCATCTGACTGTTGGTCTTCAGAGTCACATTTGGTTGAGGCCTTGTTATGGCTCACCTTTGTCTTGAAACACGACACTTGAGTCTGCAATTGTTTGTTTTGTTCATTTAACTTATCAATACACCTAGTTTGTTCGTGTGCAATGGATAAGCTATATTCTCTATGGCAACAGATTATGCCTTTCATGTTTTTCTTTCTGATACATGCACCTAACACCTTCTTGCATTCTTCAATAGACCAAACTTTGTCTGGATCAATACCAAATTTCTTTGTCAAATCCAATCTAACTGACTCAGTCACTATGGATTCCATTTTCTCTCCTAACAATGACTTGAACTCACTGTCTGTCCATAAAGGGCTAGCTATTCCATTTTTCTCAGTTGATGGAACTAGCCTAGCATTTCTTCTAACCATTTTGTGGATTTCTTGTGTTACCACACAATCAAAAAATAAACTTCTCTGATCAACAGAGGGTATACTTGCAGATCAAATCTTGTTAAACTTCCTTGTTACCAACACATCACAAACTATTAGCATGTTACGCTAATCTTCCCTAAAAGAAAAAATGCAAAGGATCTTTCACCTTCTTAACTTTTAGAGGATAAAACAAACAAAAACACTAAATCTTCTCTGATCAAAAGAGGCTACACTCGATAACACAGTTAACCTTCCTTGCCCAGAGCAAAGGGTAACACACAAAATATTAGCACGTTACGCTAATCTTCTCTAAAAGGAAATGCAAAGGATCTTTCACCTTCCTAACTTTTAGAGGATAAACACATCCCTGTTTGGACAGAGGTTCACCAATATTAACACGTAATGTTAACCTTCCCAAACTTTAGAGGATACCTTCTCTAACAACGTAGAGGCTATACTTTAATCTTTAAAATAAACTTTTAATGGGTAACTTTGTTAGCCAGACACTGCAGCTGTCTGATAACTGTTCTCTGACGGCGCAGAGATTTGTACTGGTCTTCAGTGGTTCTTTGAATAGAGTGAAACTCACCAAATCGTTGTTTATACGGAAAGGATTCCGTCTGGAACTCAGTCAAAAAAAGTTTGTTCTTTGTTGAGCTTTGAAGTTTCAGGATTCAGTTCTGGAACTCAGTCTTTGTTGAGTGGAGATTTCAGTTCTGGAACTCAGTCTTTGTTGAGTGGAGATTTCAGTTCTGGATTCAGGTAAGATTCTCTCTGGAATGCAGTCAGATCTTTGAGCTTGAATTCCAATCTGGATTCAGGTGAAGTTAATTCTATCCTGGTCACGGCACCATCTGTAGTGATCTTTTTCTTTGTAGAAAAGTTAGAAGCTCAGACCAGGAGACGGTGGAAGTTTTCCAAGCAGAAGTCCTTTATTGCTTGTCGGTAGCTGCAGTCATTCCAACATCGTCTAACTAAGGGAACTTTACATTGTAGTTTATATACATTTCAAGGGGGAGGGATTACATTGTGAGGAAGAACTCCAAGACAAATGGTCTCAGTAATAAAATAGCAGGTGTTCAAACTTGCTCAGCATGACTCTTCACCCGGTAAAACAATGAGAACAGGAAAAGCCTAGCCTTCTCGTACTGAGATGGGACAATCAGGAATATCCTGCTGGGAACCCCTACCGTTTGCAGAGATTTCCTGGTATCATCATTTATAAACTTTCTCAATATAAAATACTATTGTATTGGAAATCTAAATTAAACATTTAAATAAAATTTGTAATCCTACAGGAGCCGGTGCCTGCGCGCGAACCAGTTCTTTGTGTTTCGACAGCCAAAGAACTGGTTCTCGGCCACACAAAAAAAATGGTTCCAAAGCGGCACCAGATCTTTGCTGGACTAGAACCGTTCTTTTACCACGTCATGCTTACGTCGGGGGCTGGGGGCGGGTTTAGATGTGCTCTAAACATCTTTTCTGACCATAATATAGGCTCACAAAGCCAGGAGAAACATTTGCAGAAACACGATGTAGTCCGCCATTATAATTGTTAAGCCGTATGCTAAGACGTATGGCACGTACACAGTGAAGTAACAACGTCGTTCGCTGGGTGCTCTAGTCAGTGGAAAAACAAACAGGTTCTGAGAAGGTTCGTAAGTTGAACCAACTCCGAACCAACTTTGAACCAGCACCAGTTCCGAACCAGTTCTTTTTTGGTGGAAAAGGGGTAACAGATCACAGAATAATAAATTGCATGCTCCCTTTCCTTCAATATTTCTTTCAAGACCTTTTCTCCACAGATCTCAATAAATTCATTTTGTGATTCTGGACTAAGGTAATGTGACATTCCTGCACCTGTCTTCCTATCTGACACTTTTTGTAAATGATCACTGAGCAGAGGATCATAACAAGCTAACAGCTCTAATTTGCCAAGGAAGTTACCATTGTGAACATCACCTAAATTGTCTGTGGTCCCTCTGAATGGCAAGTTTCTTAATGCCAAAAAAAGTGTGACATCTAACATCTTTCAAGAATTGCTTTGTTTTTTTCAACTTCCAGTTGTATTTGTTTTTGCAAGCTGCTATCTATTCCTTTTGCCTCTATCATAGAATATTTCAGATTTTTCCATTTGAGGTAGCATGCTTTGTGTGCCTTACTTGCTTCATGGTCAAGGAATTTGTTGTACATTCTCCGCCATTTTAGATCTACTGTTTTGTACCCTTCTTTAGTGTTTAGCGCACTAGATGTTTTTCTGAGGTTATCTTGTGAAAAGAGCATGCATGGCACACAATACAAAGAATCCATGCTTGTACTGTACGTCAACTAGTCTCTCTTCTGTTTTTCTCCCCCATTTGCTGACTTACTAAACTGGAGATTCTGTGGAAATGTCTTGCCTTCTTAATCCTTGGGCATAATAGTTTTCAGGTCTGTCTGACTGGTAGTGGCTAGCTTTCTAATGATCACCTCACGCTCACGATCTGTTAACCTCCCTGGCCATAATCCTGGATCGGTTTCCAAAAAAATCTCCTTCAATCTCGCCTTCATTTCTCCCTGCGCTTGATGACTTTGGGCTGTCTGTGACTGTGTCCTGACTGGTGCTACTTTCAGCTTCCTCACTTTGACCTTCACTAACTGATGTTGGCCTACTGTCATCCATTTGCTGGGTTGAGGAACCTGTCTCTGTAGACAACAAATACCATCAGTTCATAGATGTGACTAGTAAATATATTAAATATAAATAATAAAGAGATTCAAGTTAATATACCCAATGAGTATCTTAAAATTCTATAAAATTACAACTAATTAAAATTAACAAAAAGCTAAAACATTTTAAATAATAATAAAACCAATTTTTAAAAAAGGAACAGGAAAATTATGTTTTTTTCCCCATCAGTCTGTTATAATTAATAATCAAAAAGTAAACATTTATTTGATTTGATTTTGATTTGATTTACTTTACTAATCCCCAGAGGGAAATTTAGAAATTGACAAGAATGTAGTCAAATTTAAAAAATAAAATTATTTATTGTCTTATGTATTTTAATAAAGTTAAAATGAAACTAGTAATATAATATTAAAATAAAGTGCAGTATGTTGTATTTGTGCTTCTTGGTGTAATAAATACATCACCAGCCGGGAGGTCATATGCAGGGACTCAGTCAATTGTTGTGCGCACTGCGCACCGATAATGAAAAGTGACAGAACCCGGCAGACTGTAGTGTAGACGGTAGTTTTCTTATTCCCAGCAAAATAACAATACACTAACCTGTCTTAAAGAATGTCTTTATTGACTGGGATCTAACAACTCTCCTGGCCTCCCTGTCCCTTTCGTGGCGTTTCTGATAACCTGATTTATATTTTTCAGTCTGTCAGTTCCACTAGTTTAACATCTTCAGGCAATGCCGCATCAACTCTGATTGGTTCTCTTCACGAGCTGGGGTGGGACTTACAATTTTATTGGGTCCATCTGATGTTTGTCACTGACTGAATCAATAAATAGATCAGACTAAACCATTTTTAGGGAGGTAAGAGAAGCAGATATTTGGAAAAACTATTTAACCAAATTGCATGGTTTTGTGGTTTTTATTTCAAATCTCAGGCATACAAGTAATATAAATATTAGAATTATTCATGCAATTGTCACCGATGTTAAGGCCAAGGGTTATTTACCACACTCCGGAGGAGCAGACACCAGAGGCGGACAACCAAGGTAAGTTTAAAAGGTACGTTTTTATTAAAAAGGGATAAAAGTCGCCCCGGCCAGGGGCAGGGACGTTCGAGGCTGTGTCACGATACGGGGAGGGGAGTGCTGGTAGGTACTCTTCCGTTCTTCAAGTAAGTATATCCCTCTCCTGGTGGCTCATGGGACGGGCAATGGCTCTTCTCGTCGTCAGACTCGTTGAATAAGCTCGTGGGACAGACAGTGACTTCTCTTGTCGTCAGACTCGTTGAATAAGCTCGTGGAACAGGCAGTGGCTCCTCTCGTCGTCAGACTCGTTGAATAAGCTCGTGGAACAGGCAGTGGCTCCTCTCGTCGTCAGACTCGTTGCATAAGCTCGTGGGACAGACAGTGGCTTCCCTCGTCATCAGACTCGTTGAATAAGCTTGTGGAACAGGCAGTGGCTCCTCTCGTCGTCAGACTTGTTGCATAAGCTCGTGGGACAGACAGTGGCTTCCCTCGTCGTCAGACTCATTGCATAAGCTCGTGGGACAGGCAGTGACTTCTCTCGTCGTCAGACTCGTTGAATAAGCTTGTGGGACAGACAGTGACTTCTCTCGTCGTCAGACTCATTGAATAAGCTCGTGGGACAGACAGTGACTTCTCTCGTCAGCAGACTCGTTGAATAAGCTGGTGGAACAGACAGGGACTTCTCTCGTCGTCAGACTCGTTGAATAAGCTTGTGGGACAGACAGTGACTTCTCTCGTCGTCAGACTCGTTGAATAAGCACGTCGAACAGACAGGGACTTCTCTCGTCGGCAGACTCGTTGAATAAGCTCGTGGAACAGGCAGTGGCTCCTCTTGTCGTCAGACTCGTTGCATAAGCTTGTGGGACAGACAGTGGCTTCCCTCGTCGTCAGACTCATTGCATAAGCTCGTGGGACAGGCAGTGACTCCAAAGACAGAAACGGGGTACTGCACCAGCCTTCACTCTCGTTCTGGGTGGGTTAGAACGGCGCCGTTGGGAGAAATAGGGCCGCTGGACCTTCTTTGGCGTGGGGTACAGTGCTCGTGAACGGTGGCAATAGAGGTACGTTGAGCTGTTCTCCTCTGCACCACACACACACAATCCCAGAGACCTGGACACAGCTGAGGGGACAGATCAATTCGAAAGAATCTTCCAAGTTATGGGTCTATTTCATCCGTCAGAAACTAAGAGAAACACAGTTGTTTGATCTCACCGCACTCGTGCATAAATCACTCTTGTAAATCTCCACACGTGTTTAGTTCACTCTTTCAGACACTGCAAACTCACTCTATCTTCACAGCGATTAATCAACTTGTTTCTCTTTTCTTCATAGGATGGATGAACCAAAGAATAGTGGACTCAGAAGTTGAACATGGATTCAGCGATCTTCCCAGCCGCTACTGTTACAGTCAACAGGATAACACACACTGCCCACAAACACAGGTTAGTCGTACACTGGTGATGGCAATCTTCACATGTGTCTTTCTCCAAAAGGTGAATCATAAAAGGGGTGCACTTAACTTTTCCACGGTGAATCACGTGAATCCTGCAGCGGGTTTCCACTCTCTTTTCTGCCAGTCACTCTCCTTCTTCCTCTGTGAAGTTTTCTCACTAACTTCGTTGCGTTGCTGTTCGTGGTTTCTTTAAGAAGACTCACTTAATGAGCATGTCGCGGGAGACTCAACATAGAACACCGATCAGGTCTTAAACCTCTGCTTTCTGCACTTGTCACCGCTCACTACCGCGACATGTGGCCAGGGCAGCGGGGATTTTGTGGCCAGGGCAGCGGGGGGCCCTATAATTGTCACCACCTTTCACCCCACTAGCGACGGCCCTGATGCAGATAATACATGAACAATTAAAACATCTATTAAATAGCACTACAATTTACACAAGCTGACTGTACATTTTTTAGTACAGGTATTGGTGTTCTTGTGTCATGCTCTTGTCTAAGTTTAAGCATATATTTTTGAATAAAAGTCATTGTGTCCTTAATGTCAACCGGGTACAAGAAAATAGACTGCAAACAGGCATTCCACAGCCTGTGTCAAGTCAATGTCAGCCTCTCTTATAATGTTCACATTGTCCATTATAATGCTGACACTTTCAGCCTTGAGGGGATCAGGAGAGCCGTTAAACACTATGGTTGGTGTAGGACCTTTGGGTTCCTGTAAAACAAACATTTCACCTTTTGAGTGCTTTTCACCAATTAACAGAATTCATCAAATAGACTTAAAATGATCCCATAATTTACTCACCAACAAGCCAACCTATGTGTATGACATTTCTTCAGTTGAACACAATCTGAGATATATTTAATAATATCCTGGCTATTCCAAACTTTGTAATGTGTTTGAATGTCTACATTACTGATGACTGAAGAACATTCAACATGCTACCACATCAGCTCCACTTTGATTACATTGAATCTCATTGGTTCTTTCGTTCTTGTGACTGAATCGTTCATGACACAACACACAGGGTTCCCGTGGATCCTTAAAAAGTCTTAAATTAGATTTTTTAAATAATAGGCCATAAAAAGTCTTATAAAGTCTTATTTTTACATATGTAAGGTCTTAAATTTTAGATAACACTTTAACTTAGACATATCTAAATGCTTTCCTAATTAAATCTAACTAATTAGCGTACGTATTATTTTTTATTATTCCATCTTTGTGGATTTACTTGTTCATGTGACAATTCGCATCACATTCACGGCAGAATAACGTTTGTCTCCTGCACGCGAAACAGGAGAGAAGAAGAAAGTTGGTAAATGTCAGTTCAGTTCTTTCTTTATGTGCGTAGTGGTGTGCGATGTGTATTGTCTATTATGATATTGTAATTATTGTTTTAATGATGTATGAGGCACTGTGAGCTGACATCGCATTTGTCTCTCGTGCTTTCACTGCGTGATGTGTGCAGTTATAGGTATGTCCCCAAATTAGTTTTTCTCTTATATTTACATCATATCGTGTTCTTATATTATATCACATCAGCAAGAGTGTCGTTTTCCCGTGCACAATTGTAAGTGTGATATTTGTTATACAACAGTTAAATTAACAATAAATGAACATTGTGAGTTACTTTTTAGACACAATATTGTCAATATTGTTTGTTTTCCCTTTATTTCGCCGACTAGAATTTCAAAATGAAACCGTAGCAGAGTCTAAACGGAACAGACTGCTATGATTTCTTGACTGAAATTCGCGTTTTGAACTAATCACTTGGTTCTTTCCCGAATGAATCAGCCGTTTGAACAAATCGGTTGAATGACTGACTCCCTCAACACACTCATTAAGACAGTGACTTGCCGCCACCTACTGCCGGTATTAGTTTCATATTTAAAGTACCCCCTTTAATTAAAACTTATTTGACTGGTAACAGTGGTACTGTATAATTAAGTATTATTGTATAAATAAATATAATTACTGTATAATTTAATTTGAATTTTAGTTTTTGACATAAAAGGTGATGCATACCTCTAAATATGTTTAGAAAAAATGTCCATATATAGGTGAAAATGCCCCTAGAAATCAATTTAAGGTGGCAAATATTGACCCTTAATAAAAATGTCACTGCTGTGTTCTGACCACTGCATAGAATATGAAAAATATGAATATCTTCGTGAGTCAGCTGTCAACAACAGGCCTAAAGCCCCGTTCACACTACACGTGACTTTGTCGCTGCAAGTCGCCAGTCCCTGGCGATGAGGTCGCTAGTGGGCGTTCCCACTACTGGTTGACTAGTATGACATCCAAAAGACAGCGAATCAGCTTTCTTGCCGCTAAAAAACATAATTTCTGTAGGGAAAATACTAAATATAAATACACTACGTACATAAAAACGTCTGTAGTGAAGCATGAAGATGAACGAGACACAGAACTTCTGTGCTGAGGGTGCAGTTCCCTGGCAGCCACCGGTGTGACAGGCATGAAAGGATCTTTTCTGCACTAAACCAAAGGCTCTTTTAAGAGCCACCCACATTATGATAAAAGAGCAATGTTTCCATGTGTTTCCATCATCTCTTCTCAATACTAAATTATATCCTGCATGGCTATACTATAAGATATGCTCAATAAACATTTCTTTCCAATATACATAACAGCAAAACATATGAATAATAAGTGACTGCACTATGGTAATCACACTATGAAATGCTACAAACTTTAATATATATATAGATATATATACTTAATGATTTCATGAAATCAGTATTGGATCCAAGTTCAACTGACTTACTACATGGACGAAATTCTTCTAAATATTATTTGTGGTTATTATTTATTTGAAGAATGACCTAAAAGTTATTGTTATTTTAATTGGTTTCTTTTTAAACAGGCCCCCCACCCCGATATTCGGTGAATATCAAATTTCACTCTCTCCCTCCTTCTAGATGTGAGATGCTGGTTGGATATAGCTGGCTGCTGATTGGATCTAGCTGGCTGCTGGTTGGATATAGCTGGCTGCTGGTTAAATCAAGCTGGCTGCTGGTTAAATCAAGCTGGCTGCTGGTTGGATCTAGCTGGCTGCTTGAAGTCTGTAGCTGGATTGTCACAGGATATGGCTGGATGGCTGGCTCTCCCTTACCCGCTGACTGTCCAAACTCTTGAGGCATGTTTCCACTAGTGCTTCTGAACACCATAAAGGGGGTGAGGAAGCCCATGATGGCACTGTATTTCCAAGGCTTAGCATGATCAGCTGCTGAGCCACTTTTTTTGTTTTTGTTTTTATTTATTTCCCTCCTGTATACATCACAGAGGTTTTTCCATTTTTTTTGCATTCTTCAACAAACAAACAAAACACATATATGTATGAGCACACCAATGTGACACAAATATTACTTTTATGAAAATGTATAACAAAGTATGATAAGATGCAATGAGTAAGCATAGTATGGGCCTATTTTATTCTGTGATATGTTGCAATACAATATTAATATCTGTATACAGATACAAGATATACTGAATATTTCATAGAATACATAATATTAATATGTGTCCATCAGTATACAGTACTGTATACAATAATAGGTTGTACAGTACAGTAATAGGTTATTTATATCTAGTATACATTGATTTCAACAACATTATGGAGTACATTATATTCACGTGTAAATGGAGAGTGTAAACAGCACTAAAATATTAGAAAGGCCATTATAGTACGTTAGGTTTTGTTTACTGTCTCTGTCAAAAAAAATATAGTTAATTGTACAGACTATTCAATCATTTAAACCTACTTGGAATCCCCACAATCGCCGAAACTCCTTTCCACGCATCATTCTTTTTATTTATGTCCCTGTACGTGGGCAGAGACATATCAAATAAAACTGGAAAATTGCTAACCGCAAGGATAAATTTTTCATCCATCACTGCAGGCCCAGGGGCTGAGGAGAAGGATCACGTGCGCTCCACTCCTATTGGTTTTCGCTTGCGAAAATCGCTCTTCATTTGCATAAAGTTAAAAATTTCTCAACTTTGTCGCGTCGCCAGACACGCCCCATCCAGTCGCCAACGGTCGCTGTCGCCGTAAGTCGCCCGCTCAAAATTGAAATGAATGGTATCGCGTCGCTTGGTCGCGTGTAGTGTGAACGGTGCTTAAGCACAAAAACACAATCAGTAAAATATCATCTAATTATCAACAAAACGTTGAAAATATCGAGATATATTTTTCTCAATATTGCACACCCCTAATGTACGGTATTACTTTTTATTTCGTCAGGTCTTAAAAAGGTCTTAAAATTTAACTTTAATTTAACTTAACAAAGCCTTAAATTTGACTTTAAAAAGTGTGCAGGAACCCTGAACACAGACATGACAGCTAGGCACGCGACACGCAAGAACCAACAAGACTCATAATTATTGCTGTGGAGCTAATGTGCAACCCCATTGGATGTTATTCTCTTATCTATACATAGTCTAATTATAGCAACCTATCTTGGCAAATTTAATCTTTTTATCTCACTAACGTACCATTTGTATGTACCATTTTGCTTTAGAAGACAAGTATTAACCCCTGGAGTTGTATAGATTTCTTTTATGAACGATGCGCTTTTTTCAAATTTGGCTTTTTTCCAAAACAGTGCAAAGCTTATGACTAAGGAAGAGAGTGAGTAAATTAAAGGGTAAATTGCATAAAAATTTTTTTTTTTTTTTTTTTTTTTTTTTTACAAATTTGCCATTTAGCTAAAAACTGCACGAAAGTGGACCTTGCGGGCCAAAGTTAAGAACTTCTACAACTGTGTCAGGACCCGGTCCCAAACTCGGGTCTCCGGTGTGAGAAACCGTCACTTAGTAAACTGAGCCATTGGAAGTCGACAGAACCCAGAAGATGAGGCAGACAGAGCAGTACTAGAGATGAAGATTTAATGGAGAAACAGTAAGGATATTCAGGCAAAAAATGTAAATCCAAAAAGTTATTCCAAAAAGAGAAGGTATCCTCCAAAACAAAAAAGTGAATCCACAAGGTCAGAAAGAACAGCAAAAAACTCAAAAGAAAGTCAAAAAATAAAATGAGAATCAAAATCAGATTACCACAGGAGAATCCAACTGGAGTCACACAAATTCACAGCTTATCAGAGGCTGGGTGCTAACATTCAAACACAGAGCAAAGAAGGAAAACTAAGGGTTTAAATACACAGGGAAACGAGGCACAGGTGCAAACAATAACTAGATCAGACAAACGGCATCATAGGGACCTCTGGTGGCCAAAACCGGAAAAACCCCAGACCAAACGCTGACAGAATCCCCCCTCTAGGAACGGCTCCTGACGTTCCTACCAGCTTTCTCGGGCTGGAGGGCCCTGAACTGTCGAATGAGATCAGGGTCCAGTATGTCCTTGGCAGGAACCCAGGAGTGCTCATCAGGACCATAGCCCTCCCAGTCCACCAGAAACTGCCAGGATCGTTGAAACCTGACAAGAGTCCAGTATCCGGTGGACAGTATAAGTCGGCTGGCCTCCGATGACACGGGGCGGAGGGGGAGGTCTGTCTGCCGGGACAAGGGGAGAAAAAACAACAGGTTCTAGTAAGGAGATGTGAAACGAGGGATTAATCTTAAGGCGAGACACGGCAGGCAAAAACATGTTTTTTTTTTCACTAGTCAATTTTGAGATTTTGGGATATTTGTCTTCAATAACATGTCTTCTTTCAGACTTGTGGTGAAAAAAAGTTTGAAATACTCATTTAGGTCTTTATTTTACTACAATTTTTCTTGTTTGCGTCTGTAGATTTCTCATAAATTCATCAAAAGTTGTCGTTATAAATCATCCTTCTGCTCCGCGATCGCGATCTGCACTCTGTCATCACACACACCGTTAGAAAGCTCTCTCTCTTGTGTACAATATTGTCGGATCCAAATATGGTCATTTCCTTTTTATCAGCAACCAATCGTGAAAGTAAAACGGGGGATTTTACTCTAAATGCGCAATCTCATTGGCTGATGCTAAATCTTTAAAGCCTGTTTTCTCAAAATGACTTTTCTCTCATACTCCAAGTCCGAAATCTCCAGTTCAGTAGCACCTGTATACACCAAACTTTCCAGTCTTGTACCTAGTTATATTATGAAGACATTTAAAGAGGGATTTGTAAATATATTATTCCTAGCCTGATTTATATAACATTTTATTCCAAAAAACATTGTGAAAATCATTTAAGGGTATTGGCAGTATATTCTGATTTACAGGATAACAAAAGTAGATATCCATAAATCCCTCTGTAATTTTTTCCCCATCTAATATGTGAACACAATGAAAAAATAATTTTGAACCTGGCTTTATCCAATACTCAGATTTCGTTTTTTAAAATATATGCAAATTAGCGCATATTTAATTAGATTATGCCTCATTTGCATATTTAAACATTATATTACAGAAAACTTGTAATACATTTTTTTCTCATCTATGATGATGATTCTCAATGTAGTTAATCAACTGGCAAAGTTTCATGGTGATATCTGCTACTTAAAAAAATTACCCTATCGCCTTAAGAGATCTGGGTAAGTGCAGGCGATATGTAACGGGGTTAACTCTCCTGGCAACCTTAAAGGGACCAATGTATTTCTGGGACAGCTTGCGAGACTCTACCCGTAGGGGTAAGTTTTAGTGGAGAGCCAGACTCTCTGGCCGAGGGACAGGGTGGGACCGGGACGGCGACGTCTGTTGGCTTGAAGTTGATAACGTTGAGAGGAACGTAGAAGATTGCGACGGGCTTTCCTCCACGTAAGCCGACAGCGTCTGACGAACTTCAGGGCTGAAGGAACTCCGACTTCTGCCTTCTGGTCAGAGAACAATGGGGGGGCATAGACAAACTGACTCTCGTGTGGAGACATACCAGTGGAACCCATAAGATGAAGGACGACCATGTGGACGGGTTGTTGGAAACCATACACCTGAGGGCAGTTTCCAGCTCTTGATTCATCCTCACGGTTTGGCCGTTGGACTCCGGGTGGTACCCTGAAGAAATACTGGCAGTGGCTCCTATGAGTTGGCAGAAGGCCTTCCAAAACCTCGAGGCGAACTGGGGTCCTCTGTCGGAAACCATATCCCGAGGAATGCCGAAGACTCTGAACACGTGATTAATTACCAGCTCCGCCGTTTCCTTTGCAGAAGGTAACTTCGTCAAAGGGATGAACCTGGCCGCCTTAGAAAACCTGTCGATGATGACTAAGATAGTAGTATGGCCATGGGACGGAGGAAGGCCTGTATTAAAGTCCAACGAGATATGGGACCAGGGTCGACGGGGGATAGATAAAGGGTGAAGGAGTCCTTGAGGACGGAGATGAGAAGATTTGCTAAGACAGGCACGTCAGACAGGCAAAGACAGGCACGTCAGCAAGACAGTCACGTCAGTATCTTCTCGAGCCGCAGGAGCGTAGACTCGGGACAAGGCGTGCGGTTTGAGATTCTTTGACCCGGGCCGATAGGTGAGGGTGAACTGAAATCGGTTGAAAAAAAGAGACCATCGAGCTTGTCTGGAGTTCAACCGCTTGGCTTGCTGGATATACTCCAGATTTTTGTGGTCCGTAAGCACTTGAAATGGTTGAGGAGCCCCCTCGAGCCAGTGTCTCCACTCCTGCAGTGCCATCTTAACCGCTAGGAGTTCCCGATCCCCCACATTGTAGTTCCTCTCGGCCGGGGTAAGCCGGTGAGAGAAGAAACCGCAAGGGTGAAGTTTCTTGTCTTCACCCCTCTGAGACAGGACAGCTCCAACACCAACTTCTGAGGCATCAACTTCCACCACAAAAGGTTCATCCGCTGTAGGTAGTGTCAGGATGGGAGCAGAGAGGATGCGTTGTTTGAGTCCTTGGAAGGCCGTCTCAGCTTTTTCTCCCCACAGAAACCTTGTGTTGCCACCCTTGGTTAAAGCTGAGAGAGGGGCTGCCACCAAACTGAAGTTCTTGATGAACTTGCGGTAAAAGTTGGTGAAGCCCAGAAACCGCTGGACATCCTTAACGGATTTAGGGGTAGGCCAATCCGCTACCGCCTCTACTTTCCTGGGATCCATTTGGATTCGGCCGGGTTCCACTACCAACCCCAGGAATTGTACTCGGGAAGAATGGAATTCACATTTTTCCGGATTAACGTACAAATGGCTGTCTAGAAGGCGTTTGAGTACTTGTCTGACATGTTTAGTGTGTTCTTGAAGGGATCTCGAAAAGATGAGGATATCATCCAAGTAAACGAACACGAAGATGTTAAGCATATCCCTAAGTACATCGTTTATGAGTGCTTGGAACACAGCCGGGGCGTTGGTCAGGCCGAAGGGCATCACTAAGTATTCATAGTGACCAGTGGGCGTGTTGAAAGCGGTCTTCCACTCGTCACCGTGTCTGATTCGCACAAGATGGTATGCGTTCCGCAGGTCAAGCTTAGTGAAGACGACTGCTTCCTGGAGTTGTGGCCATAAGGGGTAGGGGGTAGCGGTTGCGGATGGTTATGGCATTGAGTAATCCACCATCTTATTTGGCCACAAAGAAAAACCCGGCTCCCGCAGGCGAGGTGGATGGATGAATGAGGCCTGCTACCAATGCATCCCTGATGTAGGTATCCATAGCAGATCGTTCGGGAGGAGAGAGGGAAAAAATCCGACCCCTGGGGGGGCAGGAGCCCGGAAACAGGTCAATTGGGCAATCGTAAGGTCTATGGGGTGGTAGCGTGGTGGCCTTCTGTTTGCTAAATACTGGCTTGAGGTCATGGTAACACTCGGGAACTCGGGAGAGGTCGATGGATTCTAGAGACTCTGGAGGAGGACTCTGGGAACTCTGGAAAATGCAAGTGGCTTGGCAGGAAGGACCCCACTGCTTGACAGTGCCCACGGACCAGTCGACGTGAGGGTTATGGCTGTGCAGGTAGCCAAGGACGAGAGGGAACTTGGAGCAGGGGATAAGATGAAAGTTTATCACTTCCTGGTGTTGGGAAACTGAAAGTCGCTAGGGAGTAGTGACGCGAGTGACAAGTCCAGATCCCAGAGGGCTTCCATCCAACGTAGTAACCCTCATGGGGTCTGTAAGAGGTTCAGAGGGGACACCATTCTCCTTTGCCCAGATTCCGTCAATGAAGTTTCCTGCGGCTCCAGAGTCTACTAAGGCTTGAAGAGGTATCTTGTGCTTGTCCTAGGAAAGGGTGACTGGGATGAGCAGACGAGAATTGGACGGATGGGAGGAGGTAATGTTTGCCGTTACAGTCCCCCCAGGCCTGCACGGGACAGTGCGTTTCCCTGGAGCCCGGGGCACACAGACCGGAAATGGCCCGGTTTGCCGCAATATAGACAGCATTGTTCCCTCATCCGGAGGTCTCTTTCAGCCTGGGAGATGAGTCCAATCTGCATGGGTTCTGGTGGAGCCAGCGGGGGTAAAGGTGGGGACTCTGAACTGGGACTGATAGGAGCTGGGGCGAGAGGTCTACGGTTGAATTCTCTCTCTCTCTCAGGCGCTGGTCTATACGTGAGGCCAACTTGATCAGGGACTCAAGATTTTCCGGTGGTTCCCGAGTGGCCAGTTCATCTTGGATGGCGTCAGAAAGACCCTTCAGAAAGCACACCGTGAGCGCCTCGTCATTCCAGCCACTCACTGCTGCTACCGTGCGGAACTGGATGGCATAGTCCGTCACGCTGCGCCGACCTTGGCGGAAAGTCAGGAGCTGTTTGGCTGAGTCTGGACCACTGGTAGGACCTTGGAATACTCGCTTGAATTCCTCAGTAAAGGCAGAGTAGCTGGCACTGGCCAGGGCCTTTTCCGACAGCAGGGTGATGATGTATGCAATCTTGGACCGATCAGAGGGAAAAGACGAGGGTTGCAGCTCAAAGGAGAGAGAACATTGGGTAAGGAACCCCTTACAAGCACTCGGATCACCTGAAAACCTCTGGGGAGGCGGAAGACGAGGTTCAGCCAGGGGGTTAACTACTATGGGTACTTGAATATTAGGTAATGGTGCAGGAGTGGGTGCCGGGGGAGGTCGATCAGATAACTGCTTTAAGGAAGTCAGCATCTCCGACAAGAGTTGAAAATGCCTAACCATCAAGGCCTCTCGCTGAACCAGGGCGCCCTTGTGACGTTGGACAGTACCCTCGTGTTGAGACAGCGTGGCAACAAGTTCCTGGGGACTGACTGCCTCTGGGTTCATTCTGGCTCTGTGTTTCTGTCAGGACCCGGTCTCAAACTCGGGTCTCCGGTGTGAGAAACCGTCACTTAGTAAACTGAGCCACTGGAAGTAGACAGAACCCAGAAGATGAGTCAGACACAGCAGTACTAGAGATGAAGATTTAGTGGAGAAACAGTAAGGATATTCAGGCAAAAAATGTAAATCCAAAAAGTTATTCCAAAAAGAGAAGGTATCCTCCAAAACAAAAAGGTGAATCCACAAGGTCAGAAAGAACAGCAAAAAACTCAAAAGAAAGTCAAAAAATAAAATGAGAATCAAAAACAGATTACCACAGGAGAATCCAATTGGAGTCACACAAATTCACAGCTTAACAGAGGCTGGGTGCTAACATTCAAACACAGAGCAAAGAACTAAGGAAAACTAAGGGTTTAAATACACACAAGGGAAACGAGGCACAGGTGCAAACAATAACTAGATCAGACAAACGGCATCATAGGGACCTCTGGTGGCCAAAACCGGAAAAACCCCAGACCAAACGCTGACAATCTGTTAACATAGGCCTGAGAAAAATACTCACCGCAAACTGAGTATGTGTGAAACTGCGACAAACATTCACATATCATACACCTCCGTCTTCCACCTGGTTCCCTTTTATTTGAATCGGCGCCTATCGTTAACTTACTGTTAACGATCAACATGCGCGTGCTTCATTGAAATTAAAATTCACGCTTCTGTCTCAAAGCTCGTCTCCTTATAACATAGCTGTCTTATTGTTATTGACAATTTCATTAACAAGGAAATAAAGGGAGACTGTAACTTAATTTAAAAACCGGAGCAAAATCAATTTAACAGGGCTTTCTGAACCGATGGCTGACGAAGCCCGTCAGTGCTTCACAGCAGTGTTTTTAAATGAGGTAAATCAGAATCAGAAAGAGCTTTATTGCCAAGTCTGCTTGCACACACAAGGAATTTACCTTGGTACTGAAGATGGATAAATATTATCCATTTTGCTTCTAGTATCAGTATTTAACACAAGGGCTACTCTAACCAATATAACTATTAACTGCAAGATTAAATATTTCAGTAAAATTATCTAAAAATTTTAAAAATTTAACTTACCTGGGGGTATGAACGGTCAGAAATGGCGGACTCCGCAGTTTGAAAAATTAGCCTAACTGTCACTTGTCTCGAGGTTTATCTTCGCCAATCCACCCATAGGAATTCTAGGATGATGCAACGCATACTCCACCAGAGGGCATATTTACTATTATCCTGCCATCTCCTATGGAGTCAGAAGCATCTGAGGTCGCTTCGTTCCATTCACATCCCTGGCGTGCTCAATCGTGCAGCCGACGAGCTCTAACGTCAGCCTACGCTTCCGGGAGACTGGCGTCTCCATCCCCAGGTGGTCTAGCTAATATGGAACTTCTTCGGAGCCTCTCAGATAGATCTGTTTACCTCTCCGGACTCGATCCATTGCCAGTTGTTTTATTTCCTGCACTGATGCACTGGCCCACAGCTGGCCCCGGGGCCTACGCAAGTATGGATTTCCCCCAGTGAGCCTTCTCGAACAGACACTGTGCAAAGTCAGGGAGGACGAGAAGCAGGTCTTGTTAGTTGCGCCGTTTTGGCCCAACCAGACCTGGTTCCCAGAACTCATGCTCCTCGCGACAGCACCTCCTTGGCCCATTCCTCTGAGGAAAGACCTGCTTTCTCAGAGATGGGGCACCCGACCTATTTCCTATTTCCAGACCTCTGGAAACTCCATGTCTGGTCTCAGGCCGGCCAACTCTCATGTTGTCCTGAGACCCCGACTTGGATATGTGCCCAAGGTTCCTAACACTCCCTTCAGGGACCAGGTAGTGAACCTGCAAGCGCTGCCTTCGGAGGAGGCAGACCCAGCCCTGGCTTTTCTCTGTCCCTTCCACTCCTTGCAGTTCTACATGGACAGAACACAAAGCTTTAGGATTGAATTAGATATTTTGCAATCTTGCCTCTTTTTAGATACATTTTGGGCATGTGCAAATTTAAGATTATTCCCAAATGTCATAGACATATTGTTTGTTATATTGTCTGATGAGCAGGGGCATAGCCAGAACTTTTTTCAGGGGTGGCCAGGTAAGACCCAGCGCTTTCTTTGGGGTGGCAAAAAATTTAAATAATAATAATAAATGGTAATAAAATCCTGCTTAAAATCTAGAGAAAATAATTTTGTATGTATTTAACTGTGACCGCGCAGCCTTCGTGGAATAATTTAAAACGAATGTGTAATGGAACACACATAAAATTAATTTCATGTAACTGCACTTCAACAAACACTGCTTAAAGCTGCAGTCGGCAAGTCTGGTAGATTCTGTCAATAGACTTTTTGAATTTTGACTGTTTACAACTCTCATGCCCCTCCCCCACTACCAACGAGCACCCTCCCATCGAGTTTATGCTCCTCAGTCCGTGTGCACCAGATTTTCTGTGAACACGCCCATCTCTTCAGCATCGATCAACACCATGGAGTACTTGGAGGTAGGTTGCCCTGGCTAATCTACCCATAGATAGCAATTGCTAATGTCACTTATACTCTAAATTAGCTTATTTGATTTTTTAGAGTTTTGAAAGCGAGACACAAGTCTCGGATGAAGACTATGTCCCCTCCAGCCCCGCAAGGGGGAGGGGGGATCTGTGGCGTGTGCACGAACTGTGATTGACAGTCAGATCTCACACAGCCCTGTGCTGATTGGACCAGAAGAACCGGGAGTGGTAGATTTTTGCAAAACAAATAACAGGCTCTAGGTGGAGGTAGAAGCGCAGAGTTTTTTTCTATTTTCACTTTATGAACCTAGGGATGGGTGATACCACTTATTTTGTTTTCGATACAATACTGTCAGCATTTGGGACTGCTGTTTCCTTAGTTCTGCCACTAGATGTCATGCCACTCACCTGTGGCCTCTCGTTTGTGTAATCATCTTCACCTGCACCTCGTTTCCCCTTGTGTATTTTAGCTCTGTCTTGGTTCTCCCTTTTTACTTGGTCTTTGTATGAGATGTCTGCCTGGTGTCCTGAGTTTCTTAGGTTTTCTTAGGAGACCCTGTGAAAAAGTAAGGTTTTGTTGTTTAGCTTATTTAAAGAAGTTATCTTGCATCTGTTTGTTTTTTTCCCCTCGTGGAGTTTTTTATGTGTTTTTGTTATACATCCATTTTGAGGAGATTCTTTGTTGTAGTTTTTGACATCATCTTTTCTTTATTAAACTATCATACCTGAGACCTCGTATCCTGTGTTTCGATTGGATCCTGCCCCTGCTTTCTGGTGGCTCAGTGGTATCACCGACTAGCTCTTACACCAGAGACCCAAGTTCTAGGGTGGGTTGTGACAGATACCGATACTTTCAAGGCCAGTATCACTGATACCGATACGATACTTCTAAACTGAACTTTTAAATTTGAAAATTTCTCTTAAATTACTAAGAGTAAAATGGTTAATGATACCCACTTAACATTGTTTAAAATGCATTTTAACATTCAATAGGCTACGCCTTAATTGGAATTTATTAGATTAGATATTTTTGTTTACACGTGGTTAAAATTTTTACTTGCAGTGTACAAATGAAGAGTTCAGATGCAAAACCCTCTAAATCCGTCAGACTTATTTTCTTTAAATTAGCATTTTTTATCAGGCTCCTATGTTCACGTCCAGTAGTTTCAAGGTACTGATAAGGTTATTAGTCAGTGAATAAAATAACTGTTTTTCAAAAATGTCACTTTAGTCAATTCAGTGATTTTTAACAAATTAGAATTTCTTTTCCGTCAAAAACAGCTAAATCCACTTGTGCTTATTCTCAAAAACCTCTAAATCCACCTCTTTGGGACAAGACATAGTCAATTGCTGAAAAATCACTAAAAATGTAACTAGAAACACTGAAAAAGATTAGAGCACATTCACCCTCCCCCTCCCAGTATAACCACATTGGCAAAAAAAATTGGCGTTTCAAATAGTTTATTGTATAATCAAGTAGAACAGAACAACATTCTTCAACATCATTATCTGTGTATTTTGTATAAGAAGCTTATAAGACTTGTGTAATGTAAAGTAATATTATAATGTATATCTCAAGTATAAAAAATCAGTGCACAAAACAGGAAAGGCCTAAACAATTCCAATATGTTCCAATAAAAACTGCATATAAGATTCAAGTAGAATAAAAAAATTCATGAAATGTAAAGCGACATTAAGATAACAATAATAACAAGAGAACTTGACCCCTTTGTGAATCTTACAATAGCTTACACTAGCAAATAAAACACTGACAGTTCTGTGGAAAAAAAGGACATCTCTCAGACACTTTTAGGTTCTGTCATTCATTCATCCTCAAGGTCTTGTTCAATGTCCTTGCCACCATCACTTGCCAGGACATCTTCATAGAACTCTTGCACAGCTTTTGGTGCTCCCAACTCCCCCAGCAGCTTCAAGACATCAGTCCTCTTTGCTTCCTTGACGCAGTTCACATCCGGAAGAGGAGCCGGCTTGAACTGAAACTACTTCTTACCCTGCTTCAGCACAGAGTGCTGGCAAAATTCACCAGCAACACAGTCTTAAGCCCCAGCTTATCTCCAGAGATTTGCAGCACTCTTGCATCACGTATTTTGAATGATCTCTGAGTTGTTGTGAACCTGGGAGTTGCTTCTTTGAAGTCATAGCACTGCCAGTCCTTTCCAAATTGATAGACAGTGCCATGCTTCAGCAAAATGTTGTTGTACTCTTCCGGCAACAGAATAGTTGTATGCTTCCGGATATCTTGCTCAATCCTTCCAAACACTCTGTGAGCCGGAAGGTAACTGTGCCCTCGGATAGGAAAGAAGTAAGTGATGTTGAGCTGAGGGTACAGCTGAGAACGCAGGGCAAACAACATTGACAGAACATTAATGTTTTTATTCTGGTCATAGCAAGAGTCTGAGAACAGGCGGAGGCTCTGACACTGGCGCAGATCAACTCTAGCCACTGAGGTGAAGTAGTGATGTAGAGCTGAGGCAACAATGTTACTATCCTTTGAGTTCTCATATTCTAGCCAGGTGTACAGATTTATCTCATTCCGACTCTGGGGTTCTCCTCTGCCACGGTGACGAACCACACCGAATACATAAAAGTATACCTGCCGTGAGTAATACGTTTGACAGATGGCAGACCTAGGAAGGACCAGGTTCTCCATTATGTCAAAGCAGACAGTGAATGTGTCACCCATGTCATTTAGTGTGTCATAAAACTGACGAGCTTGGCGACGGTGAAGTGTGTAAAGAAGAATCTTGTTCCGCTTCTCTTCTGGAGTCAGATCAGGATCATTGATTGCAATGTGGAATTTGACACACGAAGAGCACACATCTTTGGCAGGATGACCAAAAGCCAGGTTGAAGTCATACACAAAGATGCTCCAGTATAGTGAGTAGGAAACTTGTTGATGATTCTGCTCAAGAAACAGCTGATGCATTTTTGCTACAATTAAGTCACTCGGCAGGAACTTTCTCCCAGGTGCACCACGGCGGGCATAGTGGCTTGCTCTACAATTAAAAGACTGTATGTGCTTTCGAACTATGTCCTTCTTTGCAGTTTGCTCTTCAATTTCCCTGGGACCACCACGATTTTCAGGAAGTGCTTTGCCGTTCTCAAGCCAGTACTTTGCAATACTTTGAACACTGTCTTTCTTGACACCTAAAATGAAAATAAACATGAAACCAATCATGCAAGCATATTACCCATAATACACACAGTTTAAAAACATGAATTGACAACAGTTATACAATAATAATGTTTTTTTTGCAAAGCTCTACTCATAGTAAATGCTCTCCCCATTGTGCAATAATAATATGTGCAATATCACTTATATTTATTTGATTCCACCCATCTTAGTCCATCCCTATAAATTATTCTATCTATAGCTCACCTGCACATACAATTTTTAGTCTATTTTTTTGTTTGTTTATTTATACATGTATTTTAAATGTGTGTGTATTTTTATTCACTTATTTTTATTTTTCATTATCTGTGTGTTGTTGTTGTCTCTGTTTACTGGAAGTTTCTGTCACCAGAACAAATTCCTTGTACATGCAAACATACTTGGCAATAAAGCTCTTTCTGATTCTGATATTGTTTTTAACAGATTTATAAATTTAGGTGAACATTAATACCGCAGAGAGATGCATTACCAGATAATAACTGCTGAAAAAATAGCCTGTGTACTGAGCACGTACTAGAGGAAGATAATTGGATAAACATGGCTTTGACGACGTAAAACAAAAAAATTGAAAAAATTAAAACACTAAAAATAATAAAAAATACTTTTTACTAATGCAAAAATAGGAAAAAAATAGAAAATTGTGATGAGGAAATCTTTGTACTTACAGAAAATGTTCAGGAATGAAGCTTGGCAGACGGGAACTTTTGTTTTATCTTCTTTCAAAACGGCATACTTGATCGATACATCTCTGTGTCTTCTCTTCTATTTAGCCTCCACTTGTTGTCTCCTCCGTTTACATGGCATAGCATCCATATGAGACAGAAGAATGGCATCTTGTTTGACTTTGTCGTTGGTGAAATAGAGCTGTTGTTTGATGTATAATAAATTAGATTCCTTCAAAGTTACAGCACTGCACCAAGAACTGTTATGAGTGCATGCTACACTTGCGACCAAGCCATTTCCACTGTACCGGTTTTCTTTTGCCTTTTAACGGGAAGAGTTTTGAGGTAAACGACGTTTGCTTCTGCCATTTGATGTCAGTAGGACAGGGTCATCCATTTCATCGTACTCCATCTTAAAAATGTAAAAAAATGTGAATCCAAAACGAAAACAATCTCCTCAGCCGTCTCAAAAAATCCGTCTCCTCAGCGCGCCGCTCTATTGAAACAGCCTGTACTGATTCGCGCCTTCTGATTGGTTCTCGGGATGTAACGGCTTTTGCTGCCAAAAGAAAGTGGCGTCTAGAGGCTTTTGCCGACAAACTGATATTTCTGAAAGGGCTGAGGCTGAGATTTAGAGGATTTGAAGCAAATATATTTGTTGAACGTGTACTATGTTCAGATAGCTTTCACTCAATGTCATTATCTCATTTTTGACGGAGGTGGCGTTTAGATGCTTTTGCATCTGAACTCTTCAAATATAATCTGCAAAATAATCTACAAAATATTATAGGCCTAATTGAACTATGGTCAATGTAATGTTCATTTTCATAAGGGACTGTCATTGACAGGCTGTTGCACCCATACAATGCAACCTTTCTGTTGAGCGTATGATTTGTATTAAAATTAGTTACAGAACTTTTAACATTCAATTTAATTGCACAAACTATGTAGGCTATGTTGTAGAAATTTTAATAGTCATTGATCCCTAACAGGTATCATAAGAGAGAGAACCTATTCAATGTGTAAAATATATGTGTGAATGTGCTTGTGCGTGACGTTTCAGGAACATATGGGACAGGACCTCTGACCTTAGGGACGGTCAGTTTTGGCCAGTTTATTTCAGTACCAGTTTGTGTCCTTAAGTAGACACTGAACAGCAGTGAAGACCTTATCTGGGTGGGTCAGAGGTACAGTTGGTGAGAAGGAACCTTGAAAAACAGTATAAAGGCTGTCTCATCTCTTCCTGTTGTGCGTCACTCTCTTGCACAGCGTAACTTCTGTGTACTAGACTGAACCTATTCTTGCAAGAATAAATACTTCTCTTTTTATTAATTTGACTCTGAGTGTCTCTTACGCAGTGATGATGTTTAACAGGATTTCTGCCACAACAGCTACAATTTCAATTTATTTATTGTGTAATAACTCAAACATATGTTTATGTTAACTTATGTTAAGCATTGTTCTGGACTGCGTTTCCCAAAACCATCAATAGTAAGCTACTTTTATGATATGCTACTTTTGTGAAACGCAGCCCTGTTTGAATGCATTGTCGGGAGTGTGTGAGCGCTCTCTGTGATTGATTGGTTCTGACTTGCAGCATTTGCCTGTGTTCAGATGAGCAGGAAAATAGTTCTACCAGTGACGGGCCACGATAGGCCAAACAGAGACAAGGCCGCGATCAGCCGCAAGGCCTTGATAGACCACATAGAGACAAGGCCATGATAGGCCACTAATGCCACACAGAGAAAAGGCTGCTAGGCTACACAGAATCTATGCCCCGAAGGGCCACGCTACCACGATAGGCACAAAGGACAAGGCCACGATAGGCCATGATAGACCACACAGAACCAAAGCCACGAGGGCCACAAGGCCACACAGGACAACACCACGATAAGCTACAAGGCCACTATAGGCCACACAGAGACGAGGTCGCACAGAGACAACGGCCACTAGGCCACACAGGACCAAGGCCACTAAGGGCCACAAGGCCACAATAGGCCAAACCCCGAACAAGGCCGCTAAGGGCCACAAGGCCTTGAAGACCCACACAGAGACAAGGTCACAATAGGCCACAAGGCCGCTGATGCCACACAGAGACAAGCCACTCAGAAACGAGGCCACTCTGTGAGGCCACACAGAACCTATGCCCCGAAGGGCCTATCCCTGCCACGATATGCACAAAGGACAAGGCCATGATAGGCCACAAGGCCATGATAGACCACACAGAACTGAAGCCACGAGGGCCACAAGGCCACGATAGGCTACACAGGACAAGGCCACTAAAGGTCAAACAGAGACAACGGCAGTGTTGGGAGTAACAGCGTTTAAGTATAACGGCATTACTAACTGCGTAATTTTTTTCAGTAACGGGGTTATCTAATTAATTACTTATCCCATCGTTGCAACGCTGTTTTCTTTACTGAGAATGTAAAGTGGCACGTTACTACAGTTTGGTTGAATGAAGAGCGAGGTGTCAGGCTTTGGCTACACATCAGCTGCCTGGAGAGAGCAGGGGTGGGGATGATGACACCGTTGCAAATGGGATGATGATTGGATGGGTGGGCGGGCTTATGCGCTGCTCACGCTGTCTCACTGCACGCTCTGACTACCACTAAACACAAGACAGCGACAATGGCGATGAGCTAGGGAAATTCAAAGGTAGCATTCTAGAAATGGAAGTAGTGGCACTACTTCTCGCTCATCGAAATTAAAGGCAAAAATGTAACATGCACGCTATGCCCAGGAAAAAAGACTTTATCCACGTCTGCCTCAAGCAACTCGAATCTTATGAAGCACCTCACATCAACACATGCTAACACAACACTTGTTGCTGCTGCTAACCAAATCCCAAGCCCAAATGCAGCTAGTGTGAGCTCCAGCGAAGGAGACTGAGCCACTCTGTTAAAACAAGCAACGCTCGATTTTTTTAGCAACAGGGGACCATCAAGGCCGAGCTGAACACATTGATTGCAAGGTATGTTGTTGAAAACATGCTACCCCTGTCCACTGTGGAGTCTGAGTCATTCAGAGCTATCCTTGCTAAAATAAAAAGGAAACTCATCTGTGGTAAAACTAAAACTAAAGATAAAACTGGGTACATTCGATTATTATTTGATGAATCCCAGAGAACGGTCGACTCGGTACCCATGTGTTATTTACCCCTAGGTTAATTTTGACCCGAAATTGTCCTTTAACTCTTCGGGGTCGCCGATCACGCCGGCGTGATCAAGTTACATGAACAGTTTAAGACGTCGAAGCATAAAAACAAAGTCACGTTGAGCGCTGCCGTCCACTTCTGTCGAAAGTGCTGGCTTGAAATTCTATTTTACTTTTTGTTTTGTGTTGATAGACCAAGTAAAAACGGAGATATGATCATTTAAACTTTATATAAAAAAATACTGACGCGTTCGTAAAAGAACGCAAGATGGGATGCGACAGGCGTTGCATTTATTCTAATAACTTCGTCGGTTTTTGTCGTAAAACAAAACGGAGAAAAATGTGTGAATCTGCTGACTCTGCTCTTCAGGCTGCACATTTTAGGGAATGGAGGAGGAGCCAACTGAGCTAAGACGCAAAATTGAAAGGCAGAGGATTTTACGGAGTTGATAAAGAGAGACATATATACGTTATATATATAGAGAGAGATTATTGCTAGTTTTTGGAAGAGTTTGAGTAGATTTTGAGAGTAGTTTAGGAGTAGTGTAGATAGTTTAGGTAGTTTAGGAGTAGTTTAGGTAGTTTAGGAGTAGATTTAGATAAACTGTTTTGAGGAGAGGCACAGATAAAAAATAAAAATAAAAAAACACCTGATATTTGTTGTAAATAGTTGTATGTATAATTTGATTTTGTGTTCATTTTACCTTTTGTATGGTATATTTGCACTATTGAGGAACCCCTCTTACTCAAGGAATGAAATCCCTGTAATGTAGCTGTCTGTGTAATTGTACATGAAGTGTTTTGTAGAGTTTCTAAGCAAAAAGGAAAAGAAAAAACGCCTATTGCCACACCTGCTTTTTGCTGCATATAGTTTAATTTTATCTCAATTTTACATTTTTGATGTTGTATTTGCACTATTTGCGAACCCTCATACTCTGGGAACGCAAGGCCTTAAATATAGCTCTCTGAATAATTGTGTGCACAACATTTTTTAAAAAGTGGCTGAGCTAAAAAGAAAGAAAAAAAGCCTATGGCTACACGAGCTTTTTTTTGTAAATCATATTTTTTTTGTATATAGGTTGATTATATCTGAGTTGTACCTGTATATGTTGACATTTACAACTTGTGTTTACATTTTAAACCTTTTAAAATGCTTCATTGAGCATGTTTGTGTTTTTTGTAGTAGAAAAGCTATAATTTTTCTATTCGGATTTTGTGTTTTTTGTGTGATTTTGGGTCCAGTGTGTTGATAGAGTACATCAAAGTGAAAAACTAATTGTCTGATCATATAGGTGATGTTGTGCTGAAAAAAATTAAACCAAACATTGGTATGCTAAACATTTGTTTATGTTGCAAAATTTAAAAAAAATAAAAGTACTCAAAAACGGCCAAAATAGCCCAAGACTCCGAAGGGTTAATGGCCAGATCTTCCTTTGTTTCTTTTTACCCAAGTTTACATTTGTGTCTTAGTTTTGCACTTGATTGCAAAGTGTGTGAATAACTGAATATTATTTATTTTAAATATTTAATTTTTATTACTTTACTGAATATTTAAGAGTTGGATAGTGCTCTGTTTATTGTGCAGTAGTATTATACAGATACAGATAATTACAGTAATTAAAGGCCAGATTTTCCTTTGTTTCTTATTACCCAAGTTTACAGTTGTGTGTCTTAGTTTTGCACTTGAATGCAAAGTGTGAGGACATTATTTATTTTCAATATTTAATTTTGTTACTGTACTGAATATTTAAGAGTTGGATAACTGTTCTGTTTATTGTGCAGTAGGCCTAATATACAGTTACAGAGATTTGTAATACTTAATGGCCAGATTTTCCTTTGTTTCTTTTTACCCAAGTTTACATTTGTGTCTTAATTTTGCACTTGAATTTTACTTTCAATATTTATTTTTTCACATGTTTTTATTTCTATGCATATCATATAGCAGGCTGAAATCTATTGAGTTCAATAAATACCAAATTTATCTTTGACGTCTTTGACGTTAAAGATGTTATAGAACATAATATTGTTATAACAAAAAAAACATCACAGTTACTTTGCTGAGTAACTAATTAATTTTACAATGTGGTAACTGAGTTACTAACTCAATTACTTTTCGGGAGAAGTAATTTGTAACTGTAACTAATTACTTTTTTAAAGTAAGATGACCAACACTGGATAACGGCCACTAAGCCACACAGAGAAGAGACAATGTCACGTTAGCCACTCTGACAAGTAATGCAAGCTAAAGACTATCGAACAGGATAGATGAGAAATATGTGGGAGCATGAGCAGGGCCGGCCCAGGCCAATTTGCTGCCCTAGGAAAGATTTTACCTGGTGCCCCATGCATCACAGCCCATTTCGCCCTGTCATTGTGTTCATGATTATTTATCCTATATATATATATATATATATATATATATATATATATATACACACACACACACACACACACATTACAGCCTAAACACAAATAGCATTACACCTAGCATTCAAGTCAAGTCCCATTTATTTTTATAGCGCTTTTTACAATATAGATTATTTCAAGGCAGATTTGCAGCTTTACAGTTTTGTTGCGTTTATACTTTTGTTCAGTATATATAGCCGCTCTGGATAAAACAGTGATGTCATTGTCCAGATGTCATTCATGCACAAACTATTCATTGAGCGCTAGCAAAAGTGTTTGTTTTGCAGTTGATGGCAGCAATATTCCACTAAACTGTGGCACGTTTCATGTTTTCACCATGAATGAAACTGCGAAATGTTTTCTTTAATGTTAATTTCACATAAAACGTTGCTACTTTTAATAAACCTGTAGCCTATATAAATATCATTAATAATTTTGGGAAACAAATTTTAAAAATGGCATATATCCCCCTCAAAACTGCACAACTGTAGAGTAAAACATTAATTAATAAAAGTGATAGTGAATGCGTCTAAAAAAACTGACGTGATTGTTACAAATCACACTGTCTGGGGCCTCTGGAGAACTCAGAACAATTGTTAGCTTAAAGTTTAAGGTAAAAATAACTGCCATTAAATTATATATCTTACTACTATGCAATTAGATAAACTGTTCATTCATTACATTAGCCTACCTCTGTCTTTATCCACTTTTATCCTCTTCTCTTCCGTTTGGCACTGTATCTATTGCAGACTATAACACTAATCTTAAATATGTCATGTAAATTTGGCCATCCGTCACAATCAGGTAACTTTTACCATGTCTAGACCTGGCGTGAGCTGCCAGGACCGTTTCTGCGGGGAAGATTGATGCGCCGGATCGGAGTCGGGGGACTTAGTTAAGTTTCTGTGGAGTTTTTTTGCTTTATTTTGTAGTATTTTGAAATAATGTTTTTAAAATAGTATTAGTAAAAAAAATTTTTTTAAATTCACTCGTTCACTCATTTTGGCGCCCTGTATAACATTCAAAACTCATCGGCAGACTGCATTAGAAGAAAAATAAACACAACAGTTTTCTGTAGCCTTGTGCGAACTTATTCAATAGAATTAGACTTCTAGAATGTTCTTTCCAGTGCAAAAAATAATATTTTTAGTTTAACTAGACAACATTTTAAGGAAGTATAGTGCAAATATCTTTATATAATTATACTTCCATTTTAGTTAACTTTCTTTTCGCTGGCTGCTCGGAGCTAGTCATTTTTACATTTCCCGCTGTCACTTGTCGTCATCGTTGAATTTCATCGTTTTCTTTGTTTTTGTTTTTGTTCTTGGATTTACGCTGTCTGCACAATAAAATTCACCTCAACTGGGATTTTCTGTCGCATTGGTCTTATTATGTCTCAGGTCGTGAGGGCGATCGCTAACAAGCGGCTGTGACGAATCAGACATATCATGCAGATCCATTTGCAACAATTTAATTGACTGACTTCAAGCAAACATAAAGCGTTTCAGAAAAGGTGAACACAAGGCAGATAAACTTGAAAGGTCCAGTCTGGGGCCCAGGGCGGTGGAAAAACTCAGGGTCGAAGTCAGGCTTGATACAGGACGGGCAGCAGACGGCAGGAAAGCCGGGGACAGGCTAGGTTCAGGTCGGACGGCGAGAGTCAGAGTCCGGGAACAGGCACAGATCGCTAGGCAGGCTGCAGACAGTCAGAATGGTTAGTAACAGGCTTGAATCGGTAACACAGACAATCAGAGATAACTAGAGAAGGCTCAGACATGCAACACGGGGGGAAACAGTACTTCGCACAGGACGCCGGGTTAATGAGGCAGATATAGCCTAGCGACAAGAGTTCATACAGAACAGGTGGAATGCGATCAGAGCATAACGATCCATACAGAGCTGAAGTATGAGACACTCAGTACTTAGGAGAGAGAGCACGGTACTGAGAGTACAGGGAATCACCAGGGCAGGACGCTGTAACAGAGCCCCCTCCCTGCGAGCGCCTCCTGGCGCGAGGGAACTGACGACGGCGAGGTCTGCCACGAGGTCGAGGAGCCGGTCGATCAGGGTGATTGCTGTGAAAATCTTGAGTAAGTTATGGGTCCAGTATGTCATTGGCGTTGACCCAGGAACGTTCCTCTGGGCCAAAGCCCTCTCAAACTACCAAGTACTGAAGATGCCCACCGCGACGTCTAGAGTCCAGTAGACAACGTACTTGATAAGTCTCTTCACCCTCTAATAGAATAGGTTGGGTAGCAGCATCCTCCGAATCCTCTCTCCTCTCTACAGAACGAACAGAGGCCGGTTTGAACAGGGAGACGTGAAACGTTGGCGAGATGCGCATGTGTCTGGGCAAATCAAGGCGAAACGATACAGGGGTTATTTGACAGATGATCTTGAATGGACCCAAGAATCTCGGACTGAGTTTCTTGCAGGCGGGTCTGAGACGTAGATCTCGTGTGGATAGCCACACCCACTGGCCGGGTTGGTAAACAGGTCCTGGCCTGCGATGACGGTCCGCCCTCTCCTTGCTACGTCTTATAGCACGCTGGAGGTTAGTATGGGCCAAGTTCCAGGTCTCTTCACTTCGCCTGAGCCAATCATCCACAGCAGGAACACTGGTGGGTTCACCAGACCAGGGGAACACTGGCGGTTGAAAACCCAGGACGCATTGGAAAGGAGTCATCCCTGTAGAGTGCTTGCGAATGGAATTCTGCGCATACTCGGCCCACATGAGGTAACGATACCAATCCTCCTGATGACTATGGCAATAGGAACGAAGGAAGCGGGAAATCTCCTGGTTGAGATCGTTCAACTTGCCCGTTGGCCTGGGGGTGATACCCAGATGTGAGACTCACGTTGATCTGTAGTCTCTCACAGAAGGCCTTCCAGATGCGGGAAGTAAACTGAGGTCCTCTGTCAGACACAATATCTTCTGGTAACCGGTAGAACCGAAAGACATAGTTACACAGATGATCTGCCGTCTGCAGAGCTGTGGGTAGCTTGGTGAGCGGAATGAGCCGGCATGCTTTAGAGAAGCGATCAATAACGGTGAGAATGTTGGTGTAACCCTCTGAGGGAGGCAGATCCGTGATAAAGTCCACAGCAATGTGAGACCAAGGCTGTTGGGGAATAGGCAGATGTTGAAGAAGTCCCGCTGGTAGCAGACGAGAGGATTTTTGGGTGTTACAGACCCTACAGTGGTGAATAAATTCCCTCGTGTCTCAGGTGAGCGTGGGCCACCAGTACCGGTTTTGAAGGAGCTGGGTCGTGGCTGTGATTCTGGGATGCCCGGAACAGGGAAGGGCATGCACGTGGTTTAACACCTTGTCACAAAGTGTTTCTGGCACAAAGATTCTTCCAGTAGGGCAGTCAGAAGGTATCTCGATGTCAGCATTGGCCTGTGCGCACTCGGTCTCAATGTCCCACTGAACAGGTCCGAGAACGAGATCAGGGCAGATAATAGGTTCTGGAGCCGGAACATCTGCTTCGGAATCGAATTGACGAGACAAAGAGTCAGCCTTGATATTCTTTTAGCCGGGACGGTAAGTAACCGTGAAGTGAAACCGGGAAAAGAATAGAGACCATCTGGCTTGACGTGCGTTCAGTCTCTTGGCAGTACGAAGGTACTCCAGATTGTTGTGGTCTGTGTAAACTGAGAACGGGTGAGTAGCTCCCTCGAGCCAGTGGCGCCACTCTTCGAATGCTGACTTCATAGCTAACAGTTCGCGGTCACCGACGTCATAATTTCTCTCCGCAGAACTCAGCTTCCTTGAGTAGAAAGCGCAGGGATACAGCTTGGGAGGATCGCCCTGATGTTGAGAAAGCACCGCTCCTAGTCCGGTGTTCGAAGCATCCACCTCCACCACAAAGGACAGCTCAGGGTTAGGATGGTGCAAAATGGGAGCAGAAGTGAAACTGTCTTTGAGTTGCTTGAAAGCCCGGGAAGCATCTTCGTTCCAAGCAAGTCGCTTCGTGCCTTTCCGAACCAGAGCTGTCAAAGGGGCCGCTACAGAGCTGAATCCTCTGATGAAACGACGGTAGAAATTAGCGAAGCCCAGGAAACGCTGCAACTCCTTTAAAGTGGCGGGTTGGTGCCAGTCTACGACTGCTTTTACCTTATTCTCATCCATGGCCACGCCTTCTGGGCTGATGATGTATCCTAGAAAGGTTGTGGAAGTCTGATGGAAATCACATTTCTCTATCTTGGCGTACAGTTGGAACTGGATGAGCCTTTGAAGTACAGCTTGGACATACTGGATGTGGGCTTCTTGGGTGTCTGAATAGATCAGTATGTCGTCTATGTAGACGAATACACTTCGGTGGAGCAGATCACGGAAAACATCGTTGACGAAGGATTGAAAGAGAGCTGGACTGTTTGAAAGCCCGAAAGGCATAACGAGATATTCATAATGCCCAGTGCTTGTGGAGAAAGCAGTCTTCCATTTGTCCCCCTCTCGGATTCAAACCAGGTTATAGGTCCAGCTTGGTATAATATTTGGCCGTACGAAGAAGCTCTAGAGCGGCAGGTACCAGTGGCAGCGGGTAGCGGAACTTAACTGTGCATTCATTTAGTGATCTATAGTCGATACAGGGTCACAGTCCCCCATCTTTCTTTTTAACGAAAAAGAAACCTGCCGACATAGGAGAAGTAGAATGAACCCCTTTGCGAGCTCCTCTTCTATGTACTTCTGCATGGCTTCGGTCTCAGGTTGGGACAGTGGGAAGATGCGGCCTCTGGGTGGTGTGGAATTAGGTAAGAGATCAATTGCACAGTCATATTCTCGATGAGGTGGTAACTTGGTAGCTTTGTCCTTACTGAAGGCCTCGGCTAGATGGTGGTACACGGCTGGTAGACGGGATAGCACGGAGTCATCTCGGGGCTCGGAGATACTTTGGACCATTAAGGGTTTGACGGCAGACAGACACCTTGAAAAACAGCTCTTTCCCCAGCTGACGATCTGTCCAGTAGTCCACTGCAAATGAGGGTTGTGTTTCCTTAGCCAGGGTAAGCCCAGAATTACCGGAGTGTGAGGAGCTTGGAGAACTAAGAACTGGATTTTCTCATGATGAAGCAGACCAGTACGCATGTGAAGCTCCTGTGTCATGTGTGTGATGCGACCTGTGCCGAGTGGGCGTCCGTCGACAGCTTCAACTGAAAGTGGAGACGTGCAAGGAATTAGAGCTATCTCGTGAGCCTGAGCAAAAGCTTTAGACATAAAATTCCCAGCTGCCCCTGAGACAACTAAGGCTAAAGTATTGACAATTTGACCATTTACAGTGAATTCAAGAGGCACTGATATACAGGTAAGAGGATTTAACCTGTTAACCGTTTCCAGAGCGTCGGCGCACTGAAGCGGTTTTTTTTTATTTAGTTCAAATTTACTATCAGATTTAATGTTATACCTTGACAAACTATACATCATTAAAAAGATATAATACTCAAGATTCAGTATTTGACCACTATTGTATTCTGAGAAACTTTTAGTGACAGTTATGTCTTAATTTGTGTCAGGAGTTATGAAATGGAAAAATGAGTCGATACCTTTAATATGAATTATGAGCGTCAGCTGGTCCATTCATAAAAAACACTCCAAGCTGTCGTCATGACAGCGATTCGCAAAACATCGTCCCTCAGGGCTTTAGCTCAAAAATGTGCAGACTTGGAGAAATATTGATATATTCTCATAGATTCACATCATATTTCTATAGACAGGAATAATATTTGTTGAATTTATACCCAAATGCGTCGATGTAATCATTATGATCGCTTCTTACTGAGATGTGCTGTGTTTTCAATTCATACCAATAGCCTGAGGGCGCTATATGCACAATAACAGTCCATATATGGACCACGAAGAAGACCCATAGTCATGTGACATTCCAGGACGTCACTGATACAGAAAGTAGCTGACAGAGATCGCTGTAACATGCAGATAAAGATGTTTTGAAGACAATAAACATGATTGCAATGATATTTGAGTTACCTGTGTTCTTCAAGCCATGCCAGGTATTTCATAATAATAGATTATATTTATAATGCAATGCTAATCGATATAGATTTCATCATCGTGCAGAACACTATAAATAATAAATTTTCTGTCGGATTTTTTTTTATCTGAAGCCAAATTAGATCACAGAAGATTATTTAAAACACTCGACTTGCGTTATAAAGTAAGTTTGGAGCACAAACATGGTTTCAATCTCATAAATGGTCGTGTATTGATGGTGTGCTAAGCTAACATGCTAGCTAGCCCAGGTGCACCTGCCACCAGCAGTTATTGTTTTATGATTTTTTTCTAAATAGGAATGCTTACTGAAATGTTTCAGTGCATTTGATACCAGTTTCAAATATTTAGTGAGAACTTTGATAAAAGAAATTAGGGTTTGAAACCCTATGAATAGCCTGTGAATAGCCAGTCGTTAGTAGCTATAATGCAGACAAAAGAAATGCATATTTAGAGCCATAACCAGTCTGGAGAGGTGTAAATGTGTGCAGGGGAGACTCACACTGAATGGGGCTCGTTTGCACCACAAAATAATAGAGACAATAGACTGATTAGATGACTCAGAAGATAACTAAACATCAGTTTGCATTTTAGAGTCTAATCAAAATAAAGTAATTTGACATGATCTTGAAAAACATTTAACTAAATACAGAGTTTTAGACTTATCATTTTCAGATTTTAAATATAAAATGGTCACACATATGGCTTTAGCTGCAGTGCATTTCTAGATTGCTCCAGGGCCAACTTCAATTTTATTTTTATGAAGATGTTTCATGAAAGTAAATTTCTAATAACTTTACAAAACTTTGAAGCTATTTAAACATTTTTTTTTCATTATGACAATAATTATTTCTACATTTACAATAAACTACTAGGTGTCAGCTTTCAAATGAGATCATACTTGTGCTTTTAGTGCAAAGGGTTCATGAACTGTATCTGTTTAAGTTTGGGTATGCCATTTCTGGGGATTTTTCAAAAGTGGCCTTGAAGGTTAACAGGTTAAACAGTCAAGGGTCAGACTCACCGAGGTTTTATCCTTGAGAGCAGGTCGTAGAGGGCAGTGCAGACGAAAGTGACCTGAACCTCCGCAATACAGGCATAATTTCAGGGTCCTGCGGCGCTCCCTCTCCTCCTCGGATATGTGTGAGGCGTTGATTTGCATGGGCTCGTAGGCGTCAGCAGAAGAATTAGAAGCACGTGGTGCGGTGATGACGCGCGAAGCGCTCGTTGAATGGAGACCGGCGCGACGTGAGCGCATCAAGTTGTCAATCTGGATGGTGAGATGAACGAACTGATCTAAATCCTTTCCCTCGTCGCGACAGGCCAGCTCCGCTTGTAATTCGTGGCTGAGACCCCTCCGGAAAACCACTTTGAGAGCGTTCTCCGTCCAGTTGGTTTGGGCTGCGAGAGTTTGGAATTTGAGCACGTACTCCGAGGCGGGTGATTTCCCCTGTGAGAGTTCCAAGAGAAGATCCTCTGCTCCTTTCCCCTCCTTGGCATGTTCAAAGACAGCTTGGAAACGTTCCAGAAATTCTCCATAAGAAGAGAAAGCGGACCCATCCAATCTCCAGACCGCGGTGAACCACTCCAACGCGCGTCCGGTGAGTAATGAACATACAAAGGCGATTTTGCTTGCATCTGTGGCATGTAGAGAGGTTTGCTGGGCGAGATACAGAGAACATTGTAAAATAAAGCCCTTGCATTTACCTGGGTCACCCTCGTATCTCTCAGGACGCGAGAGGTGAGGATTAGGGCTTGCAGCATTAAATGAGTCTGGAGGAAGAGCCGTCGCGGTGGGCGTTGCAGCGGCCACGGGTTCCGCGGTAGACTTCTGCAGGGCTCATACCGCTGAAATTAATTGCTCCGTGAGAGTGGTCAAACGGGACAACTGGTGGTGATGGGCGGCCAGCTGAGAGGCTTGGGCGGTGATAGCGGCCGACAGAACAGTCATAGTCGCTGGATCCTCGTTTGGCGAAGTATTCTGTGACGAATCAGACATATCAGGCAGATCCATTTGCAACAATTTAATTGACTGACTTCAAGCAAACATAAAGCGTTTCAGAAAAGGTGAACACAAGGCAGATAAACTTGAAAGGTCCAGTCTGGGGCCCAGGGCGGTGGAAAAACTCAGGGTCGAAGTCAGGCTTGATACAGGACGGGCAGCAGACGGCAGGAAAGCCGGGGACAGGCTAGGTTCAGGTCGGACGGCGAGAGTCAGAGTCCGGGAACAGGCACAGATTGCTAGGCAGGCTGCAGACAGTCAGAATGGTTAGTAACAGGCTTGAATCGGTAACACAGACAATCAGAGATAACTAGAGAAGGCTCAGACATGCAACACGGGGTGAAACAGTACTTCGCACAGGACGCCGAGTTAATGAGGCAGATATAGCCTAGGCACAATAGTTCATACAGAACAGGTGGAATGCAATCAGAGCATAACGATCCATACTGAGCTGAAGTATGAGACACTCAGTACTCAGGAGAGAGAGCACGGGACTGAGAGTACAGGGAATCACCAGGGCAGGACGCCATAACAGCGGTTATGACACTTTTGCTAAAACCAAACAAAGACCCAATGCACCCTTTTAGTTACCGCCCTCTCTCATTAATAAACACAGATTTAAAAATCATAACCCAAGCATTAGCTACTAGAATAGAAACAGTTATCCCAATATTAATTCACCATGATCAAACAGGTTTTATTAAATACAGGAACGCTTCAGATAATATGCATAGATTATTCAACCTAATCAACCTTGCCCAACAAAAACATACCAAAACTATAATTGTATCTCTTGACGCCGAAAAAGCATTTGACAAAGTTAACTGGACATTTCTTTTAAACACTTTACATAGATTTGGCTTTGGAGAGTGATTCATCCACTGGATAAAAATATTATATACTTCACCTAGGGCCATAATAACCACAAATGGGATCACTTCACAGAGGGACCAGACAAGGATGCCCACTTTCTCCACTTTTATTTGCCATATTTATAGAACCGCTTGCAGCAGCAATACGACAAAATGATATCAAAGGAATACAAAACGTCAATACACAACATAAAATATCTCTTTTTGCGGTTGATCTATTGTTATGTTTACAAAACCCTTATAAGTCATTGAAAGAAGATTATTAATACTTTTTCAAAACTTTCTGATTATACAATAAACTGGAATAAATCAACAATACTACCACTTTCTGAGGGCGATTCCACAACTCATGACTCTTCTCTTCCACTCCACACTGGCAACGTTACATACTTGGGTATCAACATTTCCTCCAGACTGTCAGAGTTGATTAATCTTAACTATACTCCACTTTTTAAAAAAAAATAGGAGATGATTTAAAACGCTGGACAAACCTACCACTATCACTTGTCGGTCGCATAGCTACAGTTAAAATGAAAACTTTACCACAAGTCAATTATATGTTCGCAAAGCTTCCAACAACACCCACTGATAAATGGTTTAAATCACTTGATTAATTAACGTCTCACTTATATTGGAAAACGATACTCGGTTACTAACGTAACCTCGGTTCTCTCTAGAGAGGGAACGAGTATTGCGTAAGTTTAGCTTACGCTACGGGAAAGATTCATCTTCTCGAGATACTGAAGCCAAAAAATTATCCTTAATTTTGTATTCCTTGTCAACGCAGTGCAGCAGCTAGCAGACCTAGAGCAGGCCATCTCGCGTGCTCATTGGCTGCCCTGCGGGCAACTGCTGCAGCCTACCAGTGAGCCCGGCGTGACGTCACGCCCAATGAAGGGCGCCCGCGCCTTCATAGCGTCACAGCCCGCCAGAATGGGCGTGGCTTAGCGTATAATACTAGGGGCTGTAGGCTGAATTCCCTGGTTTTCGTCGACTGAAGCGAAGTCGCTCGTGGCGCGAGCACGGCCGGTTACGCAATACTCGTTCCCTCTCTAGAGAGAACCGAGGTTACGTTAGTAACCGAGTATCGTTCTCTTACGAGAGGTTCTCTCGTATTGCGTAAGTTTAGCTTACGCTACGGGAACACTTTGTCAACGCCGTGCGCGCCAAGCATCCACATGAGACCCCGAGCTTTCAGGGGAACCCCATAAGTGGAAAAAATAAGGTGGCCAGCCACGCGGGCCATCACTTGTACATAAGCACACATAGGGAATACAGAGCAGCGCGCCGGTCTGTATAGGCACATGGCACATACCCTACTTAGTGCAGCTCAACCAGGAGAGCTGAGTCATGTGAGAGTGATCTGAGCAGGAGATCTGGGCAGAATACACCTCTCCTTCAGACTGACAACAGTTTAGCCTGCAAGGCAGGAACTTCTAGGTTATAAAACCTGACAAAGGTAGACGGGGAGCTCCAGCCCGCCGCTACACATATGTCATGGATAGAAATTCCACTGGACCATGCCCACGAAGAGGCCACGCCTCTCGTGGAATGAGCCCTGATGCCCAGAGGGCATTGTAGACCTTTTGACGCGTAAGCGGCCGCTTTAGCGTCCACTATCCATCTGGACAGGCTCTGTTTCGAGGAGGCGAGATCCTTGGTGCGCCCACCAACGAAACAAAAAGCTGTTCCGAACGCCTGAAGGAGGCGGAGCGCGTAATGTAAAACCTCAGCGCTCTGACAGGGCAGAGGAGATTCACATCACCTTCGCTGTCAGATGCTGGGAGAGCTGACAACGAAATAACTTGCGCTCTGAATGGAGTGCCCATCACTTTAGGGACATAGCCATGTCTAGGTCTGAGGATGACTTTAGAGTCATTCGGTCCGAACTCAAGACACGACGCGCTGACAGACAGCACATGCAGGTCCCCTACACGTTTTACTGACGACAGTGCAGTCAGAAAGACGGTTTTCAGTGATAGATATTTCAACCCCACGGTGTCTAGTGGTTCAAATGGAAAAGCTTTCAGGGCCTCGAGGACCAATGAAAGATCCCACATGGGAACCGACGGGGGGCGCGGCGGATTCATCCTTCTAGCTCCTCTAAGGAAGCGGATGGCCAACTCGTGTCTTACCAATGACTGGCCGTGCGTCGATTCTGCGAACGCTGCCACGGCCGCCACGTATACATTGAGCGTGGATGGGGAACTTCCCTTATCCAACAGCTCTTGTAGGAAGGTGAGCAGATGCGCCACCCCGCATGTCCGCGGTTCCAGATCTCTCCGGTGCACCATCCAGAGAACACCGACCATTTAGACGCGTAGAGCCTTCTCGTGGAAGGGGCTCTAGACTGCGTGATCGTGTTCATCACTCCTTCTGGCAGGGCAACGAGTACCCGTTGATCAACCATAAATGCAGAGACCAGCGCTCTGGATTGGGATGCCAGATCGTGCCGCGAGCCTGAGAGAGGAGATCTGCCCTCAGACTTCCGCTCTGCCGAATAGGCGCCACAGTTTCTGGACCGTTTGGGGTGCAGGGATCATTCCCCTGGGGGAACGTTGTCCCTGGACAGTTTGTCTGGGCCGTCGTTCAAATGGCCAGGCACATGCGCCGCCCTCAGCGAGCGCAGGTGCATCGGAGACCAAATAAGGAGGCGTTCCGTCAGATTGCAGAGATTTCTGGATCTGACACCGCCCTGACGGTTTACATAGGATACCACAGACATGTTGTCCGAGCGGACAAGAACATGCTGGTCCTGTATGAACGGGAGGAAGCACTTCAGCGCGTTCTCGACCGCTATCATTTCCAGACAGTTTATGTGAAAACCCTTCTCCTGGTCTGACCACTGGCCAAAGGCCGGTCTGCCCTCGAACAGTGCGCCCCAACCCGAGTTGGACGCGTCTGACGAGATGACTTTACGATAAGAGATGGTTCCCATCATTACTCCCTGCTGGTACCAGTCGGCCACTAACCAGGGCTGCAGAGCTGCTATGCAGGCCTGAGTCACTCTGATTTTCTGGCCGCCAGACACCCGGCGGGACACGCGAGCATTCAACCAGCGTTGGAGCGGGCGCATGCGCAGTAGGCCCAGCTGGAGCACCGCTGCAGCTGATGCCATACAGCCCAACATCCTTTGAAATGTTTTCAAAGGGAGAAAGCTGCCCTTCTGGAAAGATGCGGCTAGGTGGCGAACACGGCGCGCGCGCTGTGTCGATAAACGAGCCGTCATGGTCACCGAGTCCAGTGCTATTCCTAAAAGGAAATTGACTGGCTGGGCAGTAATGAGCTCTTGGTCCAGTTGATCGTGAGACCCAAGCTTTCCAGATGACTGAGAAGCACTGTTCTGTGAGATAGCAGTTCTGTCTCTGACTGTGCCAATATCAGCCAATCGTCCAGATAGTTCATTATTCGCAGCCCCTGACTTCTCAGGGGGGCGAGCGCCGCGTCCATGCACTTCGTAAATGTACAGGGTGCCAGGGACAGGCCGAACGGCAGGACGGTGTAATGATATACCTGACCGTCGAAGGCGAATCTCAAAAATTGCCTGTGACGGGGTACTATCTGAATCTGAAAATAGGCATCCTTCAGATCTAGAGAAATAAACCAGTCCCTCGGGCGAACGTGCGTGAGGATTTTCCTGGTCGTAAGCATTTTGAACGGTCTTTTCGCAAGCACTTAGTTCAAATATCTCAGATCTAGGATAGGTCTGAAGGCTCCGTCCTTCTTGGGTACGAGAAAATATCGTCTGTAAAAGCCTGACTCGCTCAGAGAAGGCGGTACCTTTTCTATAGCCCCTTTGCACAGCAGCTTTGCTATTTCTGCGTGAAGTAGGTGTGCTACTTACGCATTCACAATCGTCGCGGTCCGGGCTTGAAAGCGCGGGGGACGGCGAATGAATTGAAGTGTATAGCCCTGCTTTATTGTGCTCAACACCCATTCTGAAATCCCTGGGATAGTTTCCCACGCAGCTATGTGAGCCGCTAGGGGGGAAATCGCCATTTGCGGGCTTGTGAAACTGAACCGGAGCCGAAAGCGCGGTGCGCGCGCTCTCGGTTCTGGGCAATGGCTGCTCGCTGAAAAGCCGAAACCGGCTGATTTATGTGAGATGTCCCAATCATAAGGGATGGGGAACAGTCTTTTGTCATTTTTTGACGCACGAGCAGCGCTCCGGGCGGGAAAGCTTCCTGTAAGCGTGAGCGCGTGTGCGCGGGCACGAGACTTACAAGTGTATTTGATGCCCCGATCATAATGGATGGGGAGCGTTTTATTAATGCCCTGCGTTTTGTGATAACACTTAAACGCGCAGGCGCAGCCCGGGGGGTGGTTAGTGTTAGCAAGCGTGAACGCACTCAGGCGGGCACGAGACTTACATTCATAACCTGCTTTCTTTTGTGAAACTGACCCGGAGCCGAAAGCGCGGCGCGCGCGCTCTCGGTTCTGGGCAATGGCTGCTCGCTGAAAGCCGAGACCGTCTGATTTATATGAGATGTCCCAATCATAAGGGATGGGGAACATTCTTTTTTTTTTTTTTTTTTTCACTTTTTGACGCGCGAGCAGCGCTCCGGGCTGAAAAGCTTCCTGTAAGCGTGAGCGCGTGCACGAGACTTACAAGTGTATTTGACGCCCCGATCATAATGGATGGGGAGCGTTTTATTAATGCCCTGCGTTTTGTGATAACACTTAAAACGCGCGGGCGGAGCCCGGGGGGAGGTTTGTGTTAGCAAGCGTGAACGCACTCTGGCGGGCACGAGACTTACATCCATAACCTGCTTTCTTTTGTGAAACTGACCCGGAGCCGAAAGCGCGGCGCGCGCGCTCTCGGTCCTGGGCAATGGCTGCTCGCTGAAAGCCGAGACCGGCTGATTTATGTGAGATGTCCCAATCATAAGGGATGGGGAACATTCTTTTTTTTTCACTCTTTGACGCGCGAGCAGCGCTCCGGGTGGAAAAGCTTCCTGTAAGCGTGAGCGCGGGCACTAGACTTACAAGTGTATTTGACGCCCCGATCATAATGGATGGGGAACGTTTTATTAATGCCTTGCGTTTTGTGATAACGCTTAAACGCGCGGGCGGAGCCCGGGGGGAGGTTTGTGTTAGCAAGCGTGAACGCACTCTGGCGGGCACGAGACTTACATTCATAACCTGCTTTCTTGATCGTGTAACAGAGCGGGCAGATAGTGGGCACAGACTTGTGGACACATTTCTTACATTCAACACTCGAGCGGCTTTTCTGCGCTTCATGAGAGTGTGCTCTGCGAGGTTCGGAGTGCTTATGTGTAGTGGTGAACACTGGGGCGTGGGCACTTTCATTACACTTACAACACCGACGGCATGAGCCGGACCAGACATTTTACTCATTTTGAGATTTTTCTGGGTCGCCGTGAAAACGGCGTTTGAGTGCAGGCGAGAGGGTCAACAGGCTCGTTGGCTGCTAATTGAACCACTGCAGTAGCCTGTTTGAAGGGGACTGACAGGGAATAAACTTAAACACGCACGTCTTTTCGGAGGCGATGTGTCTGTTAGTAAGCGTGAGCGCTCGTGAGCGGGCACTAACTTACATTCTTAATCTGACATTATACTCACTTGAGATTTCTCTGGGTCGCCGCGAGAACGGCGGATGTGTGCAGGCGAGCGGGTTGCATTACCGGCTCGTTGGCTGCCAAATACACCACTGCAGTAGCCTTATCTAAGGGGACTGACATGGCGAGACATTTCGACGGCGGCGCGCAAGCCCGTCCGGGTCATGCAGAGAGCTCGAGAGGGCTCTGCACGACGCGCGAACGGGGACGCGAGGGCGGGGTAGCTCTCTTGTAACGTAAAGAGAGCTAGCCGCGTGCTCGGTGGTCGAGCAGAACTGGAACAGTGTTTGTAAGAGGGCGCGCGCACGAGTAGTGGGCACGGGACCTACATGTAACACAGATGATGCCCGTCCGGGTCATGCAGAGAGCTCGAGAGGGCTCTGCATGACGCGCGAACGGGGACACGAGGGCGGGGTAGCTCTCTTGTAACGTAAAGAGAGCTAGCCGCGTGCTCGTACGTGTCCCTCGGCCTCATTCTCAGATGCGACGGCAGTGAGGCTCGTGAGCGGCAGCTGCACGTCGGTGAGGAGAGGCGGGGGGTGTTGAAGGCTTCGAGTCGAGCCCGCAGGGTCGACAGCGGAAGCGCTTCACAGCCGGAAGTGCGAGGCGTCTTAAAAAAGACACTCGCTGCTCTTTTAGAATAGGTTTTAGAATAGGTTTTAGCAAGGTAAAGGATACGTCGCCGGATAGCGTAGCTCGCACGGATGGCTGAAGGTGGCGAAGACGGCCGGCTTCCTCAGCGCTCTCCTAAGCTGGCTGTCCGCTGTTCGACGGCGGCGGTGGCTTCTCTCAGATCCAGCGATGCGAAGAGCTCGCTGAAGAGACGAAAATCAGGGAATTCAGCCTACAGCCCCTAGTGTTATACGCTAAGCCACGCCCATTCTGGCGGGCTGTGACGCTATGAAGGCGCGGGCGCCCTTCATTGGGCGTGACGTCACGCCGGGCTCACTGGTAGGCTGCAGCAGTTGCCCGCAGGGCAGCCAATGAGCACGCGAGATGGCCTGCTCTAGGTCTGCTAGCTGCTGCACTGCGTTGACAAGGAATACAAAATTAAGGATAATTTTTTGGCTTCAGTATCTCGAGAAGATGAATCTTTCCCGTAGCGTAAGCTAAACTTACGCAATACGAGAGAACCTCTCGTAAGAGAACTAAAACACCTAAAATATCACTGGAAAAATTACAAAAGTCAAAATCACAAGGCGGCCTAGAAGCTCCAAATTTTCAATATTACTTTTTAGTAAACCAGCTACAAAATTTATATAAATGGATTCATAAAAATAATCATAATAATTCATGGATGGAATTAGAAAAAAACCATTGGAAAGATACTTCAGTTTCAGATCTTGCCTTTCTACCAAAATCAATTAAGAAAATGCTCTATTTTAAAAATACAATTGCATCAACTCTGACAGCCTGGTGGAAGGTAAACGAAATTAATAATTCACCACTAAAATCATGTAAACACACCCCCATCTGGTTCAACCCTGATTTTCAATTATGCAATAAACCGATCAATTTTCCATCTTGGCAACAAAAAGGAATCACTCATCTCCATCACTTATTTGAAAACAACCAATTTGTATCATTTAAAATATTAGTCCGGAGGAATGGTCTTGGGGGAGAACAGTTTCTACAATACCAACAAATTAAATCCATAGTTAAATCCAAGATCAACATAATTAATAACCCAATTAATTCATCTCAGTTAATGGAAGATATAATGAAAATCACTAACACCAACAAACTAATATCTACACTATATAAACTTATATTAAATAATGGTACAACAATTATAATACCCATGAATAAATGGGAAAAACATTTTGCCTTCTCCTCCAACACCGACCTCTGGAAGGAAATCTGTAACAACACATTTTCATTGACTAATAATACCAACCTCCAATTTATACAGTTCAAGATTATTCATAGGATTCACATCCCAGAAAAAAAGATGTTTATAATGGGCTTGAGGGACACAGACATTTGTTCACAGTGCACACTGGGGAGCACAGACGACTATTTTCATGCCCTATGGACCTGTCAATCAGTTCACTCATTCTGGATATCAGTGACCACAAAACTCTCCGTTATCATGAGTTGTGTAATCCTTCCATCTCAATTACTCTGTTTACTCAATAACTGCATGGAAGTTGATAATCTCCCAATCAAATACAAAAACCCACTCCTCATTTCTCTAACTATCGCCAAGAAAGTAATTTTGCAAAACTGAAAGTCCAAAAACTGTATACATATCAATCAGTGGACTAATCTTCTAATAGAATACATCTCATTAAGAAAAAATAACATACACTAACAAGAATATTATATCTAAATTTCTTGATATCTGGAAACCATTCCTAACTCATCTTCATATAAATCAGTGACCTGTAACCGGACCAACGCACTCTCCCAACCACATGTTTACAAACTAATAATGAATAATCTCTGAGTATCATTGTACAGTACTACAATTATTCAGTATGGATGTCCTTTGTTCCCTTTCAGTCGATAACGTCGGACGTAGTCGACGCGACTGAAATGGGATCACGCTAGGGAGCCTATCATCTTCGAGTACTATTGAACGAGCCAATGTAATTGGCGTGCGTGATTCGCATCACACACTCCGCCCCCGCGGCGCGGGTATAAATACGGAAGTGGGTGCACGCACTAGTTGCCTTTCGCTTCGGAGCCGATCGTTTGATGTCTCTGAGAGTGCTGTTGTCTACAACGAGCGAGTGTGTCGGTGTTCTTCAGGAAGACTCTCCCAGTGCTGGTGTTCTACAGCGCGAGTGCAGCGGTGATCGCGAGCTTTGAGCTCTCAACTGCTGTTTTAACAGCAACAAATTTCTAAATGTTTGTGTGTGTGTTGATGGCTGGTTAGAGGGCGGAAAAGTGAGTGCTTCACTGTTTCAGTTCTCTGTTCAGTGTTGCCGCGGTCATTTCCCTGTGTGCTCCGGCACTGGTGACGGTCCTATTTTCTGAAAGAGCAACACGGGTGCGTTTGCGTCTTTTTCAAGATGTCATTCCGCCCGTGCGTTTCTGGGTGCGGTCGTTCCCTGTCTCTCTCTGATGGTCACAACTGTTGTGTCACGTGTTTGGCTTACAGCACGCTGAGACAGCTTTTGTGGACAGCTCATGTTTTCACTGTGGGAACATGACTGTCGCAGTGTTGAGGGCGAGACTCGCCTTCGTTCGCGGAGAGCGAGTCCCCATTACCATGCCCCACCCTCGGGTGCTGTGTGGGATGGGTGACCGGAGGATAGTGTTGGATGTCCCGCCCGGTAACCATTCCCTGTGGGCTCCTCACTCCTCCCTTCCACTGCAACCACTGGAGCCTCCTGTGTTTTCTGCTGGTCCATCTGTAATGGGTGGGCCAGCGGTTTCACTCGGGGCTCCCCTGGAGGACAGGACGCCGATTGCAGCATCAGAGGGTGAGCTGACTTCTGGAGATGATGACTCGGCTGCATTGTCTCCCTCCGGGAGTTCAATGTTGCCCGAGCCGGATCCAGAATTATCAGCTATGCTGAAACGGGCCGCCGAGGCTGCCGGGCTCGAGTGGAACCTCCACCGTGTCCCGTTCAGTCTCGGTTGGAATCTGGAGTTTGGTATCTTGGGGCGGGCCGCGCTGGTTCTCAGCTCGCCGCCCCAGTGCCTTTCTTTCCCGAAATGCATGGAGAGCTTATCAGGTGGTGAACAGCATCTTTCTCTGCCAGAAACTGCCTGAATAGCTTTTCCCCCTCATTACCCTTGATGGAGGAACGGTGAAGGGTTGCGAGGTGTCCCTCCATTGGAGCGGTCTGTCGACACAGGTGCACCTGTGTCCGGCGGCCGCTGCCTTTTGGGGGGATCCTCGTCTCCCCCCTAAGGCCTGTGAGTTTCGTCCGTTCCGACGGGCAGAGCTTACAAAGCCTGTGGGCAAGCCCCTTCCTCTTGCGTGCCATGGCGTTGCTGCAGGCTAGGGCACCCATGGCATGCGAGAGGGTAATCCAGACCGTGCGCTCATAGGTGAGCACCGCACTGCATCCGACCTCACCCTCCGGGGTACGGGTGTCGTAGCGTGCGTGATCGGTCTGGCGATGTCCACCTTGGTGGTCCGGTAGCGCCTTCGTTGGCTCAGCCTGGTTGGTATGGCGGATGCGGACAAGGTTCGGTTCCTGGTCTCCCCAATTTCCCAGGTTGGGCTGGTCGGCGACGCGGTGGAGAACTGCATCAAACAGTTCTCTGCCGCTCAAGCGCAGACGGAGGTCATCCGGCACATCCTGCCCCGGTGGCCAGCTGCTGCCTCCACCCGCCGCCGGTGGCAGCTCCTCCGCCTGCTCGTCGCCGTGGGCGTTCTCCGGCCGCCGCTCCTGCTGGCCCTCCGCAGCAGCCTCCACCCAGGCCTCAGCAGGGAGCCGGCCGCAGTAGAGACGCCCAGCCCGCTCCAGGCGCTGCCAAGCCAGGTGGCAAGCGACAGCGAAAGCATTCCGGAGCGGGCCGCCCAGGAATGGATGAGATGCTCTTGGAGTGGCACGATCACTCCCTCCCCCCGGGTGAGGGCCGGGTGGAGCCTTTGTTTGTGTGTGTGTCTGTTCCGCCGCTGGCTCCCTAAAAAAAAAAAAAAAAAAAAAGCGGAGCAAGCGGTACCCACACTTCAAAGAGAGAGCAATTTCATCTGTTCCTGGGTCCCAAGAGGGCCAGTCTGGCGGGTGTGACCCTGTATAGCCTTACACCCCTCAGCTCCCCCTTGGTCGCCAGCAGGCAGCTTGGTGCGTTCGAGGACCCGGTCATCCGCCTTCTCACGCGCCCCCTGCCGCTTGTGGAGACAGGTAAGTGTTGCACAGCACACTAACACCACTCTCTCTACTTTGCTGCCCCACCTCAGGCTCGGCTACCCCGCTCAAGTCAGTGATAGTCATCACATTAGGTGTTGAGCAGACGTGCTCCTGAAAATTCAGTGATATTCATCACACCGAGTGTTGAGCAGTGCTCCTGACTTGTGCGTGCTTATCTTATCCTGCTGGCGAAGGATTTGATATAGCCGCTCCTCCAGCCGGTACGAAGGCCAGTTGTAAACTCGTTCTTCGTGCTACTAGGTGGTGGGTCGTGACCATCTTGGCCCAAGATTGGTCTGCAGCTTTGACCTGAAAGACATGTGCTTCAGATCTCTACCTCCCGCACCGCAGGCCATCCTGTGTGTTGCGTCTAAGGGTGGAGTATCAGTACAGTGTCCTTCCCCTCGAGTGCTCCAGAGCCCGTTGGGTCTTCAGGTCAACTGGAAGAGAGTAATCTCGCCCACGGGCTGAGTATCTCTTTTCTAGTTTTGGAGAGGTACTCGGTCCAACATGTCTCTCCAATGAGAATGTGTTCAGCTGGTGTTGAAGTGAGAAAGGGTCCCACTGAAAGAACTTTCAGAGGCTCCTGGGGTATATGGTAGTCGCAGCCTTTGGCTCCCTCCATATGTGACCGCTTCAGCGCTAGCTTCACGATCGAGTCCCGAGGTGACCGTGGCAGAGCAGCTCACCCTGTGTGACTATAGTTCATCCCGGTCTGCTGCCAAACCCTCTTCAACAGAGCGGCCATGTACAAAGGGCGTGTTTTAACGGGGGCCTGGGCGACCCCCGACTACACGGGCATTCGTGCCTCGAGTTGTTAGACATTGCGACCGTTGCGCAAGCTTCCCTTGCATGTCACAAACTCACCCGTCACCTCCTCCTTGGAGTCAGACGCTTCTGAGGGCGCCTTATTCCACTCCTCCCGCTTACTCAATCGTGCCGCCATCGAGCCTCACGACAGTTATAGCCAGGGCAAGTGGAGACTCCATCCCCTGGGTCCGGCTGGGTCATGACCATTCCGGGGCCGCTCAGTTGCCCCCCCGGTTTTATTTTTCCGCCAGTGTTTGGGTAAACCGAGCGGACTACCCTTGGACAAACACTGGGACTCAGCGGCCCCAGGGGCCCGCAGAAATGCGTTTAACCCCAGTGAGCCTTCTAAAAGTGACTGCGACTCATGGTCGCCTTGCGCCTGCAAGTCAGTGAAATCATCACTCTTCATGTTGAGCAGATTTGCTCCTGAAACTCAGTGAAGTTCATCGCACTCTGGTGTTGAGCAGCAATGCTCCTGTAGCTCAGTGAGTCCATCACAGGTAGCTCAGTGAATTCATCACACGCAGTGCTGAGCAGAAATGCTCCTGGTGCTCAGTGAAGTTCCTCGCACTCAAGTGTTGAGCAGAAATGCTCCTGAAGCTCAGTGAGTTTATCACACTCAGGTGTTGAGCAGTAATGCTCCTGAAGCTCAGTGAACTTGTCACACTCAAGTGCTGAGCAGAAATGCTCCTGTCGCTCAGTGAGGTTCTTCGTACTCAAGTGTTGAGCAGAAATGCTCCTGAAGCTCGGTGAGTTTATCACACTCAGGTGTTGAGCAGGAATGCTCCTGAAGCTCAGTGAACTTGTCACACTCAAGTGCTGAGCAGAAAATGCTCCTGAAGCCCAGTGATCTTCACATGTTGTGTGGAGCAATGCTCCTGTCTTTTGCGCCCGTCACTTGCACCTACGTGCCATGTCAGGAGAGGAACAGGTCTTCATAGTTGCCCCTCATTGGCCCAACTAGACCTGGTTCCCTTCAACAGCCTTCCTGACTTCCCCTGGATTCCGGGACGGGGCACGATGGCACACGCGTTCTTCCCCCGGAGATTCCGGGCGGTCTTACATCCGAACGCGGAGGTTCAGGTGGCTATCACAAGAACAGGTGTTAGTTACCATCACTTCTGCGAGCACCCCCTAGAATTGGGTAGCGTGCTTACGCCTTTAGAAGTGGAACCTAGTCGTTGAGTGCGTCTTCTCCCCTGAGGAGATCCTGAAAGCTTTCGATCACTTCAGTGCTCTCTTTCCTGCAAAATGGGTTGCAGTAGGCTGTTTTCCTAAATCACCCTCAAAATGATGTTGCCTCGGTGTTTAAACGACGCTCATCGTGTTGCAGAAGTATGCAGAAGCACGTTCTGATCGTCAGGTTCCTGAGGAGCAAGGTCTTGTAAATCCTTGTGTCCCTCTTTATCCTCTTGGGCCTTGTCCCTGGTGCGACTGCACTGCAGAGACCGCCCCTGAGCCACTGCAGGTAGTGAGTTAAAAATTCTGTTATATCAGTTCTCCTGCTCGCGTGGTCTCTACTAGAGGGTAGGGACTTGCTCGCTTTCGGTCAACGTACTGTGCCTGGAGTCTGGGCCGGCTAACTCTCACAAGCTGAGATCCCGGCTCGGATTGTGCCCAAGGTTCCTACCTCTCCCGTAATAGGAGCAGGTGGTGAGCCTGCAAGCGCTGCCCTGGAGGAGGCAGATCCAGCCCTGGCTTCTCTGTCCGATTCGCTTGGACGTGTACAGAATGCAAGTCATAGACCTCAGACCAGCTCTTCAAATATCTGTGGAATTCAGCAGAGAGGGAAGGCTGTTTCCATGCAAAGTTGCACTTAGTGCTTGCCTTCATTTCGGCAAAGATCCGAGATGCAACATGTCCACTTAGGTGTTGAGCTCCTCTATGATGAGTGTAAAGTGCTCCGCCTGGGCGTTGACGATATACTTTGCTAAACAGATTCTAGAGTTGGGGGCTGGACGACACCTAGTTGAACCGCTGCTTCCCGTGGGCTCCCTTCTCATGAAGCCAGTTTCACCGTGAGCCCGGTTCAAGTGTCGGCTTGCTGCGCCATTCCCCTCCTATGGACTGGATACGTGCGCCTTTCTACTCCAGTTGAGTTCCCTTAAAATTGAACCCTGTTGAGTTCCTCCACACCCCTCCGACGTCGGACGTGCGGAACGTCTGGTGTTAGGCCTACCACTCGTAAGCAGTGTGGAACCTGTGTTAGGCTGGGTCCATATGTTGCGGTCCCTTCGGTGACCCCATATGTGTATTCTTCCACGATACGGCTCCCTGCGGTGAGCCCGTGTCTTCCCTCGGCAGAGTCTCTCTGCCGTCACTGTCCGGTGTGTCTCCCCCCGTCTTAGGCTGGAGCCACCCCAGTGACATTCCATATGTTAGACTGCCCGGTTTCCGCCCAGTTCATATGGGTATTCTCCACATTTCCTCCCTCGGGTTGGATGTGGCTTCCGCAGCGTCCCTTCCTTCCAAACGTACGGGGAACGCTTTCCCAGTGGTCCTGTAGGAACAGCAGTGACTTCCCTGGCCTAAGCCCTGTCCTTCCCCGCCTTAAGTTTGCGGGGGCATCAGGAGGCTTTGGTTTAGGCACTGGAAGGTGGCAGCGTTAGTGGCGTGTTCAATGGTTGATCCCATTTCAGTCGCGTCGACTACGTCCGACGTTATCGACTGAAAGGGAACGTCCTGGTTGCGTATGCAACCCACCGTTCCCTGAAGGAGGGAACGGAGGACGTAGTCCCCTTGCCACTACCGCTGGACCACCGCTGACCCCGGGTTACTCTCGGCTCCTCAGCGAAAAGCAACTAGTGCGTGCACCCACTTCCGTATTTATACCCGCGCCGCGGGGGCGGAGTGTGTGATGCGAATCACGCACGCCAATTACATTGGCTCGTTCAATAGTACTCGAAGATGATAGGCTCCCTAGCGTGATCCCATTTCAGTCGCGTCGACTACGTCCTCCGTTCCCTCCTTCAGGGAACGGTGGGTTGCATACGCAACCAGGACGTTTGTTTGTATGTATATGTGTATGTATATGTATTTGTTTATATATGTGTGTGTGTGGATGTATATATACGTATATATATAATGATTTTAATATTCGATAAGCTGTACTTTTATTTAATTTAACCCTCTGGGGACTAAGCTCTTTTTGGTCCGTTTTCTCTATTTTTACATTTGGGCTTATAAACTATATGTAATGGAGATGGAACACTATGTGTTTGGTATCTATGGATTCAGAAGACCCTAAGCTAACATAAGCACACATGTAATATGTTTATAAAGGAAGTATGAGTGAAAATGTACCATAAACTAGAGAATTTCAAAAACGGAAATTTGATTTTTGGCATTTATTTTTCTGTAAATCACACATCACACAACAATAGTGAACAGTTTTTGAACAAAAAATATATTTGTCAAAGCCTTTGCTTGACAGACATGTGTAATTGTTAAATAAAATGTGTAAAGAACAATGAAAAATTTAACTTTATTTACAAATAGTCCCAGGCGTTTTTCTTAGGAATGCTTAGAATTTTCTAAGCAATGCTTTCTCCTCGTCACTTTCCAGTAATTCTTCCAGAGCTTGTTCCACCGTAAATCGTTTACTGCTTGCCATCATAAAAGTATTAGAACAATACATAATGCTATAATTGTATGTGTATATATATATATATATATATATATATATATATATATATATATATTATAATTGTTCTGTCTCTCTCTCATATCTCTGTGCGCTCTCGCTCCGTAAAGCCTTGTTTATACTCGAGGCGTCCGTTCGCTTTCTGTCGTCTCTGCCACTCAACGCTGAACGATTTCATTGGCCTTTGACGAAGTGGTATTTTGCAACAAGGAAGGGTGTATACAAGCCGGGTAAGTTTGTTATCACTGTTTTCAACGGAATCTGAGGAAGACGGCAAAAAAGACCGCACCTCTCTATCATTAATAGTTTTTAAGATAATTACACATTTGTAAAAGTATGTCATTTTGGGCGGTACCGCCCAACCCGTTCCCAGAGGGTTAAAATCTGCATATTATTACCATTACTACTTATTTTTATTAAAGATGGTGATAGTAGGGATGATGATATTGTTATTGCATATCTGCATATTATTACCATTACTACTTATTTGCACAAATCTGAATATTATTACCATTACTATTTATTTTTATTAAAGATGGTGATAGTAGGGACGATGATATTGATATTGTTATAATGTTCGATAAGCTGTACTTTTATTTTATTTAAAATCTGCATATTGTTACCATTACTACTGATTTTTATTAAAGATGGTGATATTAGGGATGATGATATTGTTATTATTATTATGATAGCATTATTACTCTTCTCTTTCTCTCTCTTCCTATATAAATAACAAATCAGAATATACTACGTACAAATATTTATAAAGTTTTGTTTAAAATTTAAATGGTCTGGGTCGGGCGTTTTATTGATTCAAGGTTCTGTTGGTTGTACTCACTGGCAGTTTTAGATCAATCCCCTGACCTAGAGTTAAGAGAAAATGTACGGTGATATTACTCACTGACCCTTTGGCCCTTTTTTTTATTTTCATTTTTTTATATATATTGTTGTTAGTAATATTGTTGCAGGTTGCTAGAACTAATGCTACTATTATTGTCATGAATTGTTGTTGTAATTGTTGGGATGTTTATTATGTTTACCTTCAATAGATCTATACTGATACTACCGGAATGCCACTATCTAAGGATCTCGTGTGGCTACATACACCACTTTGTCTATGACTGTGTTGGGCTGCTTTATATTTTGTTGTTTTTGATTTGTTTTTGTGCTTTTTCTCTCTTCTCTCTTCTGTATTGTATATGTGTGTCACCGACTTCTTACCTTGTATGTGTCACTGTTTTTTAAATAAAAAATAAATAAATAAAGCATACAGGAAGATTGTAAAAGACAAAAAAATCAGCTTTGCCAAACTTGGGGAAGAGCAATATGAGGACTGTTTGCCAGGAGTAAAATCAGCAGTATTTACTTCTCGCATCGTGGCATACCACGAAACATTTGCCTCATTGAAAAAAAAAAAAAAACACCATCTCTGTATTGTGGTGTAACGGGCGTGATCAGCTTATGAAGGACGACTCACGAGATGACTTCTCTTTCACAATTTATTGGCTCCTGTAGAACACAATGCACATTAATTGCCTTCTGTCTTCATTTTACTGCACCTCTGCTTCCCTCAGCAGAGTAAAACGAGACTGAGCCGACTTAATGTATTTAAAATACATTACAAATACATTACTTCAACATTACATGAGATATTTTGCTCAATGTGCACATTACTCATAGAAAGCCATTAGCACTGTCCAGAAAACACTAAACATTAAATGCAACGAATACATGAACACAGTACATATGTTTCCTTAAAGAAAATAGCATAACAGCAATGCCCTATGGGCTGAATAAAAAGTGTGTGTAAAGTAAGAGATTACGAAAATTACATTAATAAACAAAAGGAAAATGCATACCCGTAGAACACAATGCACATTAATTGCCTTCTGTCTTCCTTTTACTGCACCTCTGCTTCCTAAACATACATAAATACAGCGTTTACTCTAGATAAAAGTGACGCTGAAATCTCAGACAAGCTACATTGTTCACGTGGCGCGGCCCACCTGCCGTGGTGAAATGGCGGCTAGAAAGTGAATCTGAAAACACTGCTTAAACTTATTTTAGCAGTCAAACTAACACAAGACTGCTACATAAAATTATTGTATTAACATCAGACAATATACGTTAAAAGCCATAACTTATTTGATTCAATTTCCAAAGAAAACAGTATGTTAGTCCAGCAGCACATTTTCACATAACTCACCCTCAGCAGAGTAAAACGAGACTGAGGGAGACGGAGCACTACGGAAGCTTAAGAGGAACAGAAAGGATAGTGTGCAGGAAGGGTCATTTCCACAGGAAACAATCGCAAAAATAAAGATAAATAAAAATAACTCAATGAGATAAAATTCACAGATATTCAATAAAATCACTAAATGATAAATAAAATTCACAAATGCTAATTTAAAAATAAGAATTATTAAAGTGCATTTTTAACTCCGTTACAGTGGCAATAGGGGATGGCTGGGCGAAGTGCAGCGGAAATTACATCAGCATACACAACTGCATTGGAGGAGGACGCCACACCATATTCTGGATGGACAACTGCAGTGCACAGAATAAGAAATGGTGCCTTCTATCCTCACTCGTCACTCTTTTGAACAGTGACACCATTTCACAGGAGGACATCACACTAAAGTTTTTTGAGAGGGGACACACGTTCATGAGTGCAGACAGTTTCCACCATGGTGTCGAGCAGCAAATGAGGAGCCGTCCAGGTGGTGTGGTCTACGACTTTGAGGACTTTGTGAGTGTTGTGGCAAGCTCCAACTCCAGGAAGGTGGATGTTGTCAAATTGGAGAATGCCAATGTGCTAGATTGGAGGTATGGCCACTCCACCGTCAAGGTCAAGAAAGCGCAAGCACCAAAGCTTAGGCAGATAGCGGAGATACAGGTGCTGTGTGGCTCCAAGAGCCTCTTTTACAAACTATCCCATACGGAGAATGAATTAATGGAATTGGACTTCCTCATGAAGAAACACTGGCTGAAGGTCCCCACTCTTTTGCGACCACAGAATAGAGGGGTTGAGGAGGTCAAGAAGAGAGACATCATCTGTAATCTTTGTCCTCTCATGCCACCAAACAGGAGGGTGTTCTGGTATTCCCTGCCTGTGAGCAATTTTGTGGAGGATGAGGAGTAATAACCATATGAAATGTGGTGTTCATCAATTATTATTATTATTATCATTATTTTATATTTATATATATATTTATATAGTTAGCATTATACGAGTTTGAATAGCCTTAGAAACACTTAGGCAAAATGATTTTGTTTTGCTCTGTTGTATTGGAGTTTAACTTGCCTATATTGCTCCAAAGAAAAGTTGTTTTGCAGTGCTTTAACATTAATGTGATTTGTAGGTATAGCAGATACTACATTACAGATACAGAAACACCCCCAGACACACATTGATCTAATACTCACACATAATAATGTGGTCCTATTCAAAATAAATTGTCCCCATTTGGGCCTTGATACAGCTTAGCAATGTGAGACTTTAAGCAGCCGTTTCAGCACCAGAACAGCTTCCGGGTGGAAAATATTGACCTAAAATGGTCAAATTAGTTTGGGTTTGGTATATCCATGTTCAGGAAAGCAAATGGTTCCAATTATTTCAAAAACAGTGCATCTAACTCACCCAGAGCCCAAGTTGTGGCAAAATAGTTTTTGGAGAATCTGTAGTTACTGCCTTTTTCCTTGGTATGGTGCCACGTTTTTGGTTAGTAATACAAAGCAAGAATAAAGTAACTGCAAAATAGGGGTAAAATATCAAATTAAATATGAGGATTGATATGTACAAAGAATAAGCTAATATAAAGTAACAAAACAGCCACATGTCCAATAATCTACCTACAACCACTTAGGCTGGATGACAGGATAACTTTAAAGTCATTTTTCACAGTTCTGCACTCTGCGTAGTTACTGCCTTTTTGCTTTGTAGGGCAGAACAGGAAACAGGAATTTATTCAACCAAAACGCAGGAGTCACAACACACATCATAATATGAACGAGAACAGACAAAGACTGAATGAACTGAGGGAAACTAAATACAGAGACTGATGATCATGATGAATAGGAGACAGGTGACACGGATGAAGATAAATAACTAAACACAGGTGAAACAACTGGAGACAAACGAGGAGCCGGAAAACTGAACAGGACTAAACCAAAATACTAGAAAAAAGAGGGAGACACGGAGTCACACTGTTACAAGGTTAGAGACCCCAGTGAGTAAATGTATAGAAAAATATGTAATGTAGGAACTAAATTCTCTTTAAAATATACTTATAAATAGGCTACTGAGGCTTCTTGAGTCGTGTTTGTGAAGAAATTTTACTTCCACATCTGAAAATGCCAAAACGGAAGTGACGTAATGAGAGGGAGTGCGGTCAATTTAAACAATAGGAAAACAATTGATTGTAAATGTTTATTAATACTCGTAAGGCGTACCACAGCCATACAATTTGCCTGCTATGCGGCCAAGAGAGCAGGACAGGCGAGGATTAGACAGAACAACGGTCAGAGGAGACAAAATGAGTCGTGCTGTGTTACGGAATTATGTATTCCTTGTTGTTGTTTTTTCTGTTTCTTGTTATTTCTGTGTGCTTCTTGTTGTCTGTTATTTCTGTTTGCTCTAATCAGGATCAGCTGTGGGATGGCTCCACCCCCTTTAATTGGCGTGGGTTTAAAACTCCAGCTTCCGCCCTTTGAAGCGAGCTGTTGCGATTCCGGGCTGGTCGCACTTCTCCTGTCTCCTCTCCAGCCGTCAGACCACTACCTTATTTAGATTGTTTTTTTTATTTTTCAGTGATGGTGTTGTGTAGGGTTGACCTGCCCTTTTCTTTGATATCACGTTCGTCTTGTTTTGTTAGTGTACTTAGGGTAATTTGCTGTATTTTGATTTGGATACTCTGAGGGAAGTTAGTTTGATATTGTTTTCTTTTATTTGTTTTGTTTGTTATTTTGGGCCTTGGGTCTTCCTGAAGTCTATACACCCACTGGTTTATGTTACTCTGGAAATACTTACATTTTATATTTTAATGTTTATCTTTCTTTATCTTAATAAAACGTTTATTGTTTTTTTTTCTTGAATTTTGGGCTCATTGGTTTTCTTTTGGTCTGATGACTGGGCATGGGAGTCATGTTCTTTTTCTTTTTTGTTACGATTTAGCCTAGATGGATCGTAATATGCTGTGAGGAGAAACAGTGGAGAAAAGGGGTAGGTGAGAGACCTGTGTTAGCATATATATATATAAATACATGAAGAGTTCGGTTGCAAGACGCGATAAACGCCATTTTTTGACATTTGGATTTTATTATTGGAAATCACTGTTCAGATGTACCTTAATCTATGTGTGAATTGCTGCCACTAATAAGATTTAAAAATGTACATTTTAAGCCTACTACAAAATGTATTTTTTCACAAAACGCGATATCCGCCAGCCCAGTTTCTTTACAGAGTGCGATATATAACGGTTAGGCTGTAGAACGTTCAGGATGTCACGCGAGGAGAGAGTCCCCGCCGGTGAAGTGCTCCTAGTTTGCTCAGTGATGTAACGATAATATCAAAACAAAAAACATGTTTTTAAAAAGAGGATTCAATAGGCGAACTAAAAAACGTTTACCATTTCATTGTTTATACTGTCAATCACGAGCTGTCAGTCACGTAGGCTACGTCACTGATTAACAGCTGTCTGTCAGTCAGAGAATCAAAGTTTCGGAGTCAAGCTAACGTTATGGATTTCGATGACGGATTGGAGCCGGTCATTCCAGCTGCTGTTGGGAGAAAGAGGAAGGCATCTAAAGAAAATCATCAAAGGGAGAAGACCAAACGGTCAAGGCATTCAGGGGAGGGAAAACATCCAAAGATTAATTGTGGTCATTGTGCGACTGCGAGTAATGTTGGTCTGTGTCATCCCGACAAACTGTCAGATGAAGATGTAGCCTTCAACTTCACAAAAATGTATAAAAACGCTACAAAAGTGGACCAGGATAAAATACTCCTGCGTCTGTCAACAATAAACAAATGCACCAGGGAAGTCTCCACTGATGTCAGGAAGAAAGCCAGGGAGGTTACAGTGAAATACTGCCTTTGTCCTGCGCTCCTCCCCATCACAAGATACCTGTCTGCAAGGCTACATTTCTAAGTGTCCTTGGTAAGTTTATTTTTTAAATAATTTCTTACATGTAGCTGAGTAGCCCATCTGAAGATTTACTGCAGTTTGTTTGCTCTGACAGCTCAGCTAGCCAGGCAGCGCAACAGTGCTTTTTGTTTTGTTTTGTTTTTTAATGCCCACTGTCCCTATGTGAAATACAAGCACACAGACGTCTGCACGTTGTTATCCGACCTTTTCATTCAGGGACTGCCCTGGATTACTGGCACACGCCATAGTCACATTATGTTTATTATGGCATTATGTTTTTGAATATTATGAATATTAACGATTAATTGATAAATTATTGTTAATTTTCCCACTGATGATCCAAAAGATTTCTTCAAATGCCCATCCTTAACCCAGGTGCTATAAACAAAGTCTAAGATGGCCTGTTCTATCTTGGGTATAAGCCAGAGGTGTAGACTTTTATTCAATTGATTTATGATTTTCAGGTTCCAGAAAAAAAACACAGACAACCTTATTAATACCTTTTCTGTACTCCACAGGTGTTAGTAAAGACAGAGTCTCCAGAGTGGTGAAATACTTCAGTCAACATGGTGAAGCCAGACCAGAGTGCAGGGGTGGAACCAGAAATGTTTATGAGAAGATGGAGAACAGACAGGCAGTATTTCAGCATGTGTCCTCATTCATGTGCAAGGCCAGCCACTACGCTCGTCGTGGTGCACCTGGACGGAAGTACCTCCCAAGTGACATGTCAGTAACCAAAATGCACCGGCTGTTCCAGGAGCAGAAACACAGGGACATCAGCTACTCCCTGTATTACAATGTTTTCTGCACCTCATTCAACTTGGGATTTGGGCATCCAGCAAAGGACTGCTGTGCCACCTGTATGAGCTCGAGACTCCGTATGAAAGATCCTCACCTTACTGAGGAAGGCAGAGATCGTGTCTGTCATGCTCCACCGACGCAGAGCCCGGGTGTTCTACACATTGCTAAATGCAGTGGAGGACACACTAACTGTCTGCTTTGACATGATGCAGAACCTCTCTCTGCCCAAGTCTCCCATTGGCCAGACCTACTACTCTAGGCAGCTTTACATGTATGTGTTTGGTGTTGTGGTCCACCATGGAGAGAGGAGTCTGCAGGCACTGAGGGACCGTCATCTCTACGTGTGGCTTGAAAATCAAAATAGAAAAGACAGCAACATGACCGCCTCTGCCTTGGACCACTGCCTGAGAACCAGTCTAGCCGAAGATGTCCAACAGGCTGGCCATTTGAGGCTCTTCAGCGATTCCTGCTATGGACAGAACAAGAACAGTACAATGGTGGGAATGCTGTCCAGCCTACGAAGCACTATCTTTAAAGATGTGAAAATGTAGTGCTTCTTCCCTGTCCGAGCCATAGTTTTCTCCCTGTTGAGAGAGTTTTTGGAAGAATTGAGCAGGATATTCGTAAGCAGGACACCATCCTCCTGCCAGACAAATACACCAACATCCTGAAGAAGCATGGCTCTGTGTATGTGTACGGGAAGGACTGGGAGAGCTTTGACCACAAAGCTGCAGCCAAGGCTCTCATGCAGTCCACGCGGTCTTACAAGATCAGCGAAGCCCGGGTGCTGGAGATCGATGGCAAAGGGTTGGGGGTGAGAACCACCTTCAGCGGTCCCACCTACCAGCACACTCTTGAAGAGAGGCAACAACTGAAGAGAGGCAACAACTGGGGCCAGTATAAAGCAGATCTCCTGCCCATGATGACCACAGTGAAGGCTGTGAAGATGAAGGACATCATCAGCCTGCTTAAAGCCATTGGTGCCCCAGCAAACGTCGAGGCCTTCTACAATCACGCTTTGGCTGTGAGCAGTGATGTCCAAAGGGGGGAAGAGTAGACTAAAAGGCACACACTGGCATCTGAAGCCCATGTGACACTCAAGAAAATACACACACACACACACACACACACACACACACACACACACACACACACACACACACACAAACAAAAAATTGATTCACTAGCTTTTCTTAATGGTGTTACAGTAGAATATAGCCTAAGGTGGATATATAGCGTTTTGCAAAAAAAAAAAAAAAAATGTTGTTATGTTGTGTATGTTCTGGCCAAAACTATCTCAGAATCTTATTATTATTAATCAATCTTTGTATATACTATTCCATATATTTATGATGTATTGTTTTTTTAACCAATTTAAGATGTTTGACAATGTTAAAATAAATATGTTGCATTTTGGCATGGTTTTTGACTTATTTATGAACTATTTATGGACATAAAATTAAATAAAAAATATCCTGGATTTGAAGAATATTGTGTCCCTGGCCTTCACTGAGCTCAAGTAATAGTTTAATGTACAAAAAATTGTGAATGAACTTGACTGTTGATGTCTTAAATAATAATGTCAAATAACCAACATTTCTCAAAATGGATATATCTCCTTTTGCAACGAAACTCTTCATAGATACACATGATAATTAACGATATGTAACACTGTGCTCAGATCACAATATTGTAACGTAGCCTACAGATTATTATCATGTACTAGGCAAAAGCAAAGCTAGTATTGGTCATCTATGAGTATTGATACTTACCAGTAACAGAAACTAATAAGCTTTGATCAGGCGTATGTTACACTCGTTAATTATCCGTCCATAGTAACGTTACGTGATATAGCGGTTTCTCATCATGACTGATTTGGTAGTTAGCAAATGTAAAAAAAAAAAAAAAGATTTACGGTGCACAGTTCACCTTTTGTCGTCGAGCTGCATCTCTGACGGATCCGTGACCATCTCCCGCCAGCGGACAGTATAACCACGGACAGTATATAGTGTGTGTTTTATGTTATCCTTATTTCATTGATTCTGGATTATGAGTTTGTCGTGCTGATTCACTGATGGTGTGAGGAAGTATGCCATGAGTATGTGGTTGAGTGAACTTAGATGTACATACATGGAATTAATAAAAGTATTTACATTACCAGCACATAATTCAAAAATGTTTTGAAAAGTGAGAGACTGTAAGCATTTGTGTTAATGTACATAATTTGTATTCATCAATGTTTGTTTGTAATTGATTTACGTAAAAACAACGGTGAAGAAGCATTGGATGTGGATGTTTATTCAATTAATAGCATCCTTTACAGGAGTATTACCATGTTGAACTCCATCATATCGCCGGGATCATAATCCCCTGGTCTAAAGTAAACGTTTTTCGAAGGAGATGCAGAAGTGAAGTCCCTTATCTTCACCTGCTCAAAACGCACCCAGGGACGAAAGATAGCACCATCCTTTTTCTTGTTAGGAAACCTGTGGACTCAATTTCCTGACAGGCTGGAGTTTGTGTAACCTCCACAAACAATAATTTACCATGACGATGAGCTAAAAAAACGACCGAAAACACAATGATTCATGACCGCTACTACTGAATGCCACCCTACTCTGCACTAACCGACACAGAGCCTGGCAAACGTTTGGCAAACTCCCTCTCGTGATGTAAAATGACGCGATGTTGAAAAAAAGCGTTTATCTACTAAATTAGTGTCCTAATGTCTTTTTTAAAACATTTTAAATCCTGCATTAACTTTTCATATGGTATTTTTATACAAGGTTATATATTCATTTTGAAAAAATAAAATAACCTGCAATATTATTTAATGTATTTAAATGATAGGCTACTAACATCAATAATATAATTTGATTATTTTTAATCGTTCTGCTTTTAGAGTCCCCGTGAACTGGAAGTTACAAACGACTTTTCTCCTGTTGTGATGTATTTCCAAGTGAAATGGAATATTGAACAGAGGGCAGGGTTTTACTTCTCCACCTCTCCATCTCTCGCTCATAGCAGACTAACGGTTTGAGGGGAGTTGGCACACCCTCGTGCCCTAGCACGAGACAGGAAGAGAAGAGAAGTCGTTTCGAGGGGGAGGGAAGGATAACATTTGATTAAAGATTATAAGGGTACATACATTTTTAAAAATTAATGAAGTGCACAGAGAAATCATTTATACTAAACACAACAATATTACATATAAAAATACGAATATTAAATTTTATTTCATGTCGACTTTAATATCTTGTGTATTTTTTTTTAAGCACCTATTTGACTTTGTCGGCTCGGATGAGATGGCGACAGAGGTATTCTCCATCCAGAGGGCCAGGGTGCCACCAGTAAGGAGTACGACAACGGGCAGAATAATTGATTACATCAATGAATCCTGCACTTTTTTTGTAACCTGGGATGATGTAATTGACATCACAGACATTGATGTGAGACTCATATAACTATGAAATTCAAAACCTTATTAAATGCTATTTAGGAGTTTACTTTGGATTTTAAAATTGTTTTGTCAGGACACACTGGTTCCTGAAGTGAACCTGCCTGACAAAGACCCATCTGGGCACTTGGATATAATTGCTGGCTCACCAGATTTTACTCATGTCAATGACAATAGCGAGTAAGTGGAAGTTTCCTACTTGATTATTAATGCACTGTAAATATTTGCTGGCAGGCCATTTGGGTGCTGCATATTAATTCAATAATATGTCATATGTCATCTGTTTTGGATGTTGCAAAGCCCCACTTGCAATATGTTTTATTAGCTGCTACTGCTTATGAGCAGGGTTCTAAATTAACACCCGCCAACCTGCCAAATGCGGGTTAAAATTAATTTTGGCGGGTGTTAAAGGTATAGCGGAGGATCTTTCCGAATTTTAGAGAAGACCCGCCCTCTCCAATTTTTTCAAAAAAGCACATGCGCAACACTCTATTTTCTCCCGAGAGGAAACGCCTATCAAACATGTTGAGTGACCGAGGACTCAAGACATGATATGCAATGGAGAAGTAGCTTGTTGCATTTGTATAATAAATACTATGGTGAACACATTGTAATTATCGAAAATGAACACACAAGGTTTTAGAATATTTCAGCGTGATACCATTTACCATTTGGTCACAAGGCTACTTTAGACAAATTGAGATGTTTACCGTGTCTACGCGGTGCATGACTTGTTCACGGGCTAGCATCGCTAATCATAGCTTACATTAACTTTTACTAGCTGTGATTTTAAATGGATTTCTCCAAATAGCATGACAAACTTTACCTGTCTAGTAGAATCTTCGCGACTGCGGCATCAGTGGGAAGCCCAACCTGTGCTTTTAGCGCACGCCAGCGTGTGAAATATTCACCCAAATCACTCTGGTCATGTTTCTATATTCTGCGGCCTTTCTCTTCTTATCATACACTTCGTATACATTTTTTCTCTTTTGACCCTCAGCCATTTTCAAAGGAATGGCTGAAACCGTAACTCATCACACATAATACACCTGAAAGTGCGCATGCGCAGAAGGGACGAGCTCTTACGACGGCCTTACGTAAACATAGCACCGGAATGATTGACACTTAGATGGACCAATAGTATAGGCTACCCACCCGGAAAAAGAAAATCCTCCGCTATACCTTTAATAAAATCTTACTAGCCAGTTTGGCAGGTGATTCATAAGGCTCTGTTTTCGGTCATTTATCCCCTGGCAGTACTTCCTACATTTCCCATGAACACTCTGCCATAATGCTACGTGATGACGTTTCATACGGCCATTGGCTGCGCTCAGTTCGCAGTGAAACCAGCGCGAGAAATGATCATGGAAACGAACGGAGCGTCCACCAGAAAACACAAGGAAGAAGAAGAACGAACGGAGCCAGAGCAGGGAGCATACATAGTTCCTACATGACGTCACAACATACGGGCCTTTGCCAACCCGGCGCCATTGCTGTGGGCAGAACATTAATTCAATTCAATTCAATTCAAATTTATTTGTATAGCGCTTTTCACAATACACATTGTCTCAAAGCAGCTTTACAGAAATTGCATTTCGGAAATGTACATAGAAAAATACAGTTAGTTAATCAAGTATTAATTTATGGCATAACATATCGCCGGCTTTGAGTCGTCTCTTCACAGGCGTCGAGTCGTCTCTTCACAGGCGTTGGGGCATCTGAAGTCTCCGTGAGAGGCTGGATACAAACTGGAGCTGACGAACGCTATTTACCTCGGGACTAGCGTCCCGAGATAACAGCAGAAAGGCAGATGGGAAATAATTAGCATAGCTGATGTTCATAATGTTAATGCATTCGAACCGATTCAGCAGTATCAAAGGTTAAGCATTAAGTGAATGCTTGGTTAAAGAGATGCGTCTTTAATCTAGTTTTAAACTGGGACAGCGAGTCTGAGGCTCGTACAATATCAGGAAGGCTATTCCAGAGTTTAGGAGCTAAATGCGAGAACGCCCTCCCTCCTTTAGTGGACTTAGATATCCTAGGAATGACCAGAAGCCTCGAATTTAGTGATCTTAAAGAGCGCGATGGATTGTATGGCGATAGAAGGTCTGTTAAATACACAGGAGCTAAACCATTTAGGGCTTTATAGGTCAGTAGGAATACTTTGTAATTGATACGTAACTTAATAGGTAACCAGTGTAGAGATGATAAAATAGGTGTTATATGATCATATTTTCTTGATCTAGTAAGAACTCTAGCAGCTGCATTTTGCACTAACTGTAGCTTGTTAATTGAGGATGTAGGACAGCCAGCTAATAAAGCATTACAGTAATCTAGTCTCGAGGTCATGAAAGTATGAACTAACTTTTCTGCATCAGAAACAGATAGCATGTTGCGTAGCTTAGCAATGTTTCTAAGGTGGAAAAAGGCTGTTCTTGTAATATATGAAATATGATTTTCGAAAGTCAAGTTGCGGTCTAGTATAACACCCAGGTCTTTTACTGTAGTGGACAAAGTAACAGGACATCCTTCTAAATTAAAGTTGTATTGTAAGGGATTTTGTGGGTAGTTTTTTGGACCAATAAGTAGTACCTCCGTTTTATCTGAATTTAATAGCAGGAAATTACACGTCATCCAGCATTTTATATCATTTAGACACTCTGTCAATTTAGATAAGTTAGTGTTTTCATCTGGTCGTGATGAGATATATAATTGAGTGTCATCAGCATAACAGTGGAAATTAATTCCATGTTTTCTTATAATATTACCAAGTGGCAGCATATATATTGAGAATAGCAGAGGGCCTAACACCGATCCTTGCGGCACTCCATAGTCTACTGACGTTATCTTTGATTTTTCCCCATTTAGACAGACAAAATGGTAACGGTCTGATAAGTAAGATCTAAACCAGCTTAATGCCTGTCCCTGAACACCAGTGTAGTTTTGTAGTCGATCCAGGAGTATTTTATGATCGATAGTGTCGAACGCAGCGCTTAGATCGAGTAGAACTAGTATTGAGATACAGCCTTGGTCAGAAGCTAAAAGTAAATCATTTGTAATTTTAACTAGCGCAGTTTCTGTGCTATGATGCGGTCTGAATCCCGACTGGAATTTTTCATAGATATCATTTTCTTGTAAGAAAGAGCACAATTGAGCGGACACAATTTTTTCTAGTATTTTAGACATAAATGGAAGATTTGAGATGGGTCTGTAATTTGCTAAGTTATTTGGATCTAATTGCGGTTTCTTAATGAGAGGTTTTATTACTGCCAGCTTGAATATTTTTGGAACATGACCTAAAAATAAAGACGAGTTAATAATATTAAGAAGAGGCTCTTCGACTACAGGTAACACTTCTTTCAGTAGTTTAGTGGGTATTGGATCTAATAAACATGTTGTTGGTTTCGATGCAATGATAAGTTTATTTAGCTCTTCCTGTCCTATAGTTGTAAATCGGTGTAGTTGTTCTAGAGGGGCCATAATTGAGGCTGAATCATAAGACATCATAGAGGATTGTATATTTACAATTGTGTTTCGGATGCTTTCTATTTTCTCATTGAAGTAATTCATAAAATCATTACTACTATATTGTAATGGAATATTTTGCTCTGGTGATGTTTGTTTATTTGTTAGTCTAGCCACGGTGTTGAATAAAAACCTTGGATTATTTTGGTTATTTTCTATTAGTTTGCGGAGATGCTCAGCCCTTGCTGCTTTTAGAGCCTTTTTATAACGTGACATACTGTCTTTCCACGCGATTCTAAAGACCTCTAAATTAGTTTGTTTCCATTTACGCTCTAAGTTACGAGTTTCTCTCTTGATTGCATGCGTAGCACTGTTGTACCATGGTGCTTTAGTTTTCTCTCTTACCTTTTTTAATCTAATTGGTGCAACAATATCTAGTGTACTAGAGAACATGGTGCTCAAACTGCTAGTCATTTCCTCTAGTTCATCTGTTTGTTTGGGTGCACTGCGCAGCTGAGATAGATCAGGTAAGCTATTTGAGAATCTATCTATAGTGGTTGGAAGGATTGTTCTGCCTGGTCGATAACGTTGCGCAACGTGACAAATTTCAGCAGTACGTATTATACAAGTTACCATGTAATGATCAGTGAGATCATCACTTTGCGGTATAATATTTATATCAGTTGGATTGGTTCCATATGATATAATTAAATCTAGTGTATGATTTAGACGATGAGTGGGACCGCTGACGTTTTGCGTGACCCCAAAGGAGTTTAATAAATCTGTAAACGCAGTCCCTAACGCATCATTTGTATTATCTACGTGTATGTTAAAGTCTCCAACAATTATTGCTTTATCGACATTGACCAATAGATCTGAGAGAAAGTATGCAAACTCTTTTAGGAAATCAGCATAGGGCCCTGGAGGTCTATATAGGGTAGCCAAGGCTAGAGATAATATGGATTTGTTTCTTGCATCTAAGAGCGTAACATTTAGCACAAGTACTTCAAACGAATTAAACCTGTGACCTGTTTTCTGAGTAACATTAAGAATATCTCTATAGATTGTTGCAACCCCGCCGCCACGACCGATCAGACGGGGCTCATGCTTATAACAGTATCCTGGTGGAGTAGACTCATTTAGACCGAAATAATCATTTGGTTTAAGCCAGGTTTCAGTAAGGCAAAGTACATCGAAACTATTATCTGTGACCATTTCATTTACAATAACCGCCTTAGGTGTGAGCGATCTAATGTTTAGAAGACCTAGCTTTAGAAATTGTTTTTGTTCACTGATATTTAGATTTTCTGGTTTAATTACAATAAGATTTTTGCTAGATCCTACACTAGATTTATTGTTTGGCCTCACTAAGCGAGGAATAGACACAGTTTCTATATAATGTTCTACACTACTTATATCAATTAAGTTGGGACAGCAAAGACTGTGATTTGGACTTTGACTTACTAGTCATATGGTGTGTAACGTCTTGGAGATGTTGTCGGACAGAACAGCCGCTCCGATTCTGCTGGGGTGCAGGCCATCAGCACGGTAGAGCCTAGGTCGCTCCCAGAACAGATTCCAATTATTTACAAAGAGCAGTTTCTGTTCATTACACCATGACATTAACCATTCATTTAGAGCAAATAATCTACTGAACCTTTCTTGTCCTAGTCGGTACGTGGGAAGCGGTCCAGACACGATGATAGTTGCTTCAGGCGATGTGCTGCGAACCGTCTCGATCAGGCTTCTGTAGTCCTTCTTCAGAACCTCCGTCTGCCGCAGCCTGATGTCGTTCGTCCCGGCGTGTAGGACCACAGCTCCGACGCGCTCGTCACCGTTCAGGATCTCGGGAATCTGTGCGGCGACATCAAGAACACGAGCACCAGGAAAACAGTGAGTGCGCACCTTACGCTTACCTGAGGTAGCACGGACATGACGGACCATGGAAGTGCCGATGATCACGGCGGCGTCACGTTCCGGCTCGCGAAGAGGGGAGAAGCGGTTCCGGGTGGAGATCTCGAAGACCGGGAGGGGGGGGGAAGTCCTTGGTCTGGTCCTGGCTCGTGTCTTCCGCTGTGGGATCACCCAGGGTCCGTGGTGTTGCCTCGGTGCCGGAGTGAATGAAGGCAGAGATGATCGCGTCCTCCTGGGCAGAGAAACGCACGGAGTAGACGAAGTCGGAGTCAAAAAGTTACTAACCACTGACTTGTGAGCATCGGCGCGTGATGTTTCGAGCGTTGATCGCCGATCTCGCAGCTCGGCTTGCTTCACCAGCAGAACGCGGATCTGTTTCTCCACCGACTCCAGCTCCAATCGTACCGAAACCAGCTCGAATGTGTCCTCACCTGCACTCAGAGGTAACGTTAGACACACATCCGATATGTTCGCCATTATAACAGATGAACAGTAAATTAGTAGTGATACTACCAATATCACTACTAATTTAGGACTGAGATGATGGATATAACACGTATCCTTTCAGTCAAACGGGTGTAAAATGAGAGGGTCGATAGGCGCGAGGCCACGCGTGAAATGCTAGCGGGCTAAAGGCTAGTAGCCGAGATTCGGAAAGTTGGATCTAAGTAGCGATATCAAAGCAATCCGATTGTTTTTTATAAGGAATAGTGTCGAGGATAAGTTCACATGATATAAAAATAGAAAGTGCTTGTTTATAAATGAGTGGTAAAGAAGAAAATCAGCGATTAATGAATCAATTCGACGGAGCTCCAAACACAAACACAGATCGCACGCGCATGCGCATATCATTAGAAGAAGCTAACACAAGTTAAACGAAGTGAAACGAGTTTCGTGATAAAAAGTGAAAATGATCATCTCCTGCTGGGTCAATGAATGTTCAAATCGTGCCGGAGGTTAAGTTAAATTTGGATTTTACAGTATACCCATCATTAGACTTCATGAATGTGAGAAGACTAAGCTTTTTTCAGAACAAGGACGGAGGTTATGGCTGGCGAGGATAAACAGGAAAGAAACTCCCTCAAAACACGCAAGAATTTGCTCAGAGCACTTTGTGTCAGGTGCGTATCTTATAATGTGTTGACAGACGTAATTTACTCAGCACTATCTTGTGTAACGTTAAGCTGGTTCTTGTGAGTTTCATTATTTAGAACTTTCTTACGAGGGGGATCGGTGTCGTCACGTCCGAGGCTCTCGTGGGCAACGCACATGTATTAAATAGATAATAATAGTTCTATGGTGGGTCAAAACAATATTCACAAACAGAGCATTGCTTATGTAAAAAGATCTGCACTGTGAAAGATCTGTGACTTAAATAAAATTTACACCTGAAAAAATCATCTGTTTCCCACCATTTACCAAAACATCCAGTCAAATTCGCAGAAATAACAACAGCGATCCAGGGTGTCTGTGCGGCATTAAAATTCATTTGTTATTTGTTCATTTGTCACTGTGTTAATATGAATAAAAAGCATTAAATGGAGTTCCAGCTGGTTTTAAATCTAAAGTTCTTGAGAAATGTTGGCATTGCTTGTTAATTTTTGCTGCATAATTTCATCAAATATGCAAAACGTCAAAAGCACGTTGAACTGTGGTGCCATTTTATTATTATACAATTATTTGCTCTAAAGTTGTCCCTTGTGTCCAATTTGCATTTGTATATCTACATTTATTCTCATTCCTGTTTGACTGAATGTTTTTCAAATCTTTAGAAATAAATATCACAATTGTTCTGCATTTGAGGCATTAAATGTATAGCCTTTGGGCATTAAAATTGCATTAATTTAGACATGCTGCTACCTGTAGAAACCCTGAAGATCTACACTCAATTATCACATCAACAATATGATTAGGTTACTGTACTATAGATTTAACATATTATTAGGACATGATTTCCTTTGTGCATTCTAAGAAATTTAAACATTTGATTAATGTAGGCAAACCATCAGACCTATTTGACCAAACCAATCCAGATTGGGCACCTTCCCTTAAGTTGGCTGGATGTTTGACACCAAGGAAATCGGAAAGCAGCTTGAAACAAGCCACAGGCTGCAGAGACAGGCACACTGATAATCACAGAATTTTGAATCACTTTTACATATTAAATAGGCAGTCATATCCAGTTATATCTACTGTAAAAATGTCCTAAGTAACATGTTTGTCTTATTAGGTATATAGATTTAAATGTACATAGGTTTATATATAAATGATTCTATTATTTTCTCATTTCTAGATATATACGGGCAGAAAAGAGGAAAGCATCTAAAGCAAAACCTGCTGCTGCAAGTACGCTTTTGGAGCTGCATGCTACCACCATAAGCGATATTGAATTAGAAGATGACACCGATGTTGCTGCAGGACCCAACTGTTCTTTTCTCAAACTTGGGAAAATGGAACCACCAACATGTAAACCAAAACACACAGATGCAGATAATTTTAAACCATTTACACCAGAGGGTTGTTTCATAAAAGAAGCTTAGAAAAGCGGGTATTAAGCTCCAAAACCCGACCTGAATTAACCTAACAAATCAGTTGGGGTTTAAGGCGGTTTCATAAAAGGTAATTCAAGTTCACGCAATCTCACTAATTTGAACCAGGTTTATCTAGTCTAGATAATTGCGCGTGCACGCTATTCTTAAGAAGCCCTGATGGTGGAGCATAGATTCATCAATTTAACATGGCAACTAAAGGGAAGGAGAGAGCAGCGATGTTCACGACAACTGAGCAGCAATTACTTCTCGAATCTTACAAAGAATTTAAACACATGATTACAAAAAAAGGAAATACCGCAGCAATTAATAAAACGAGAGAAAAAGGCTGGCAGGAAATTGCTGATCGTCTCAATGCGTAAGTAGCAATTAATGTAGGCCTACATTACTATATTTTATTAAAGTTAAATTAAATGTTTGTCACAATACATTGTGTAACTTTTACAGCAGCAAATTAAGTGAAGAAAAAAGAACATGGCAGCAGGTGAAAATAAAATATAAAAATATTGTTCAGAATGGTAAGTATTACTCATAAAGGAGCTATGCAAGTACTTAAGCATAACCAGCTTGATGTTACAACTGTCCAGTCTCATGATGTTTAATAATTGCAGCTGCCAAAAAGAAGAGTGAGGTTGCTGGCACTGGGGGAGGGCCACCAACAGCCAACTTTACTCCTGCAGAGGAGCTGGCGTTAGACCTGAATAAAGGGAGGCCTGTCATTGAGGGAATAGAGGGGGGAACAGCATCTGGATCCATTCCATCCAGTATAAGAGATCACTACTTAAAAGGTATTTTGTTTATTTTATTTATTTTTATTCTTCTATTCTATTTTATTTATTTTTATTCCTAACTAAATCTTTTTGTTTTATAGTGATGCCAAATTCTGTGTGCTTTCTGGATCCACCAGATATCATGCTGAACCCTGTGAGTATGACAGTATGAGTTTAAAGCACTGATTTTTCAAGAGGTGATTTATTAAACCAAGTTTAATTAATGGTTTTAGGTTGAAGGCCCATCTACTTTTGAGGAGGATGAGGAGACTGTGTCAGTATGTTCAAGGAGGCCTGAGGTAGGCACAGATTTCCACATTATATATTTAAAAGCCTACCTGTGAGGTGCTAAATTGTGTATTTCCATTTTTGGCAACAGGATGCTGACATCCTTCTAGAGCCCTCTCAGTCTGGGACCACATGTGACCAAGTGAGTATTAAAAAATTACAAAAAAAAGTGCCAAGAGCACTAGATCAAACTGAGAAAACTTAAATGTCTGCTCCTACAAAACCCAGAAGATAAAGGGAGTCTACAAAAGGTATCTCCTGAAACAAATGGAGGCCATAGATACTGAAATTCAATATAAAAAACTCAAGATGAGAAAGTTGGAGCTGGAAATCCAACAGCTTGAGAAAAATGTAAGTAGAACTGCCATATTTAAAACAATGACACATGACCTTTTTGTTTTTTGACCACATTTAATTGTATGTTTTCACCCCCCAAAAGCCAGCTACAACCTAAATAAAATAAAAAATTAAATATGACTTGTGTGTCTGGTAAACTAAGGGGAAAGTGAAAACTTTTAACATTTGGATAGTATTAACCATAATAATTATTGGCATAACTGTCTCTTATAACCCTGCCTATTTCATTGTCATCAAAAATGCCTTCAACGTTCCAGTCTTGCTCTACAACCATCCTTGGTTGCCTCTCTCTCCTCAGACAGGCAATGTTATGTAGCACAACACATGCAACTACAATGTCACATGCCCTTTGTGGAATCACTCTGAGGTAATTCAGGCACTGGAACCTTGACTTGATGAGCCCAAATGCCATCTCTATACGAGCTCTTGTGCGTGCATGGGCAATATTGTAGTTGTGCTGTGCCTCAGTCTGCGTCTCCTGATAGGGAGTCAAGAGATAAGGCAGGCATGCATATCCCTTGTCTCCCAGCAAAACTCCTGAGAACTGACCTGAATAAAAAAAAAAAATTAATAATAATTAAGCACTGAATTTGGTGAATGTATTTTAAAGCTGTAGTTTTTGCTATGTTAAGTGTCTAACATACCTTGTGCCAGTTGGTGGGAAAGAGAAGAGGCCCGAAAGATTCTGGAATCATGCACTGACTGAGCCAGGCCATTTTGCCTCTACATTTGTGATGATGCAATCTGTATCACAAATCATCTAAATAATTAAAAATGTAGGTCACTACATTGGACTTAAATATATATATGTATATATATATATATATATATATATATATATATATATATATATATATATATATATATATAAATACATAGAATTGTTAATGCATTTGCAATAAATAGAACACTGGTGCCCAGCTTATTGTAAAGAACAATCGCTTCTAGCCTACAATATAATCTCAGTGGGACTGTACCTGTACATTGATGCTGTGTAATGATTTCCTATTAACGAAGTCTGCTTCATGCGGACCAGACGGGCGCTTTATGCGCATGTGGGTGCAGTCCAGAGCTCCGATAACATTTGGGAAAGCTACAAAAGTTAAGTTTTTTTTAAGAGCATTAACAGACAATAAATATTTCCATTTTCTATATAGTTCTTATTTGAACTTACCAGCGATTCCATAAAAGGCCTGTTTAATACTGTGAATCGCTCTGTGGCCAGGGAAGGTGATGAACACATTAAGCATTTTTTTTAAAGACAGGTACACAATCCGTACAGAGCGGCAAACCGATGCTTTGCTGATATTCTCTGCATCTCCGACTGTGTACAAAAATGTTCCGCTGGCAAAAAAGCGAAGTGCAATGCACAAAGTCTGTGGGACTGTGAGCGCTTTATTGCGCCGTGTGCTATTTGCGACGTGTGGGCTCAGTAATCTACAAAGATATGTTATCCCTTCCCTCGAGAATCTATACCGCTCATGCAGGTAATTGTCAGAAAAAGCCAGCGGGTCTGCCCTGTCCCTGAAAGTAAGTTCTCTTTGAAATGCCCTGCGTATGATTATCGCTCCCTCATCCACCACCTCATCAATGAAAGGACAAGCCATGACTATGCGTCCTCCTACACATATGGGTGGAGCTCCCTATTTATAGACGTTTAATTGATTCATTACAAAAATCACACCAACTAAACAAATAGGCCTACCTTTACTTTACATTTGTTTCACTTTTTGTATGTTCGAATGTATTACATTTATTTTTAAAGTGCATTTGTTTTCATTGTTGGACTGATAGTGGTTACATGAAATAAAATGGCAGCATGCCAGAGAGTCCGATGTCACATTCCCAGTGGGTCAGTATTAAAACGGTATTCTGGTTAAGCATCATTTCAGGCTTAGCCTGACAGTTAGCCTGCCCTGGACCAGGCTAGTTTCCCAGCATAAGTTTCCAGGGTAACTGAGTTTGAACTATTTTAAGTTTGCTTTATGAAACAGAATTCACAGACAATAAGTCTGACTAACCAAAATAAGCCTGGCTTATTTTCTAATCTTGTTTTATGGAACAACCCTCAGATGTTCAAGGTGAATATCAACGTTTGTTGTCTGAAAACATATCGCTCAAACTACAACTGAAAACATTCAGGATGACACAGGAAGCACTAGCTGATAGACAAGACTTGGTAACATACTACACTGGTTTGCCTTCATTTGATGCCTTAAAGATGATTTACGATGACATTGAGCCAGACTTGCCACCAACAAGGCTTAGTGATCTGGGTAAATTTGAACGATTAGTCATGACACTGTCTCGTATGAAGCTAAACACACCGCTTCAAGATTTGGCTTATCGTTACCAGACTTCAACATCAACAGCCTCCAGAATTTTCCTTGTGTACATTCACGTTCTTTATGTGAGATGAAACACATTATTCGCTGGCCAACACGGGAAGAATTAAGAAAGACCATGCCAATGGAGTTCCGGAAAAACTTTGGGCAGAAAAGGGATAATTGACTGCTTCTAAATACCCATTCAGAGACCGAAGAACCTGATGGCAAGGGCAAAAACATGGTCTGCCTACAAGCACTGCAATACACCCAAGTTCCTGGTTGGGATAACGCCGCAAGGGTCTGTTTCCTTCTTATCCAGTGCATGGGGTGGAAGTGACAAGCACATCACAGAAAACTGTGGATTGCTCAGAAATCTATTGCCTGGAGACCTCATTCTTGCTGACCAGGGTTTTGACATTTCAGACATTGTAGGGTTCTATTGCACTCAAATCAACATTCCTAGTTTCACAAGAGGAAAATCCCAATTGTCACCCCTTGAAGTTGAACAGACACGAAAAATTGCTCATGTACGCCTACATGTAGAACGTGTCATTGGTCTTGTTCGCAACAAATACACCATCCTCCAGAGCAAACTGCCAATTGACATCTTGATGACCGAAAATGAAGAACTTCCTGTTGTCGACAAAATTGCATGTGTTGCATGTTGTCTGTCAAATTCATGTGTTTCTGTTGTTCCTTTCAGTTAAGAGGTTAAACATCTGAAACTGGAAAGCTCAGTGCAACAAGATATGTCTTGTATAAACTATTTGTCTAAGTGTTTAAAAAGACTGAATATTGTTATCCATGCATATTGTAAAACCCTTTATTTTTGCAACTTTAAATAAATATTAATTTCTGCTAATCCTGGTTTTAGTGCCATATTTCAATTCAATTTCAATTTTTGTGCAGCCCAGTAGCACAAAAAGTTATCTCACAGGACTTAACAGAGTTCAAACCAGAAAACAAAGAACAAACGGTGAAACAAGGAGCAAATGTACTGTCCAAGATGTAATGTCCAAATGTAATTTCAAACCAAATGAATTTAAATGTAATGTCCAAACTTTCTATCAAACAAGATGAAATATACATATATACAAATAAATTGTTTCTGAAGAGCATCCACTCTGATATTCCAAAAAAATTAATACTACACAATCCTCTTCAATTTCTCTGGCAATGAGGTTTCCCATGACTTCTGGCAACACCACTTTCAAATAATAGTCCTCTGCTTTACTTATTATTTCCTGGAAAACATCAGGATCAGGGGTGATCCTCTGAATGCTCATTTCATGTGGCGTCCAAATGACAAAATCACCATAGTCAGTTTCTGCCACGGGTAGCTGGGTCTGAACTTGATAAAAATATCTGTCATTTATCTTCAAAGTGCCATCCTCATTCAGAAAAGGGCAACTGAGATTCATTAAGTGTGCTTTCTCTGGCATTATATGGACATTTTATTTCTAAAATGCCTTTACCACAGCAAATACACTCCTGGATGCCGTCAGGAGTGGCACCAATATAAGGGTAGTTCTTGTTAATCCAAAGTCCAGATTTACATAGACTAAAGTTGTGATGTTTTTCTTTGGCATACTTCTCAAAGTCGTTATAAGCCTCGTCTTCATGACTTTTTCCCCAAGCAGTGGCTACTGATGAGAAGTGACTTTTTTCACAGATTGCCGCAACTGTTGAGGGAGCTGGCTGTTGGCAGTTACCGCTGATGACTAGCTTCATATTGCTAGCAGTGATTCTTCCATACCTCAGCGCATGCCACTCCTTGCTTTTACGTTGAGGCCGGGTTAGTTCCTCAGTGCTTTTCACTTGCTGATCAGTTACTGCCAGCTTAGTAAATACGGATGGTGCTTCAGCCAATGTTTGACCTAAACAAAGAACATTTTCATTGAGTTCAAGAACTTATTTGGGTTAATTAAAACAAATGGGTGTATATAATGTCATTGGTATATTATATGCATGATGTACAAGTTACTTGTTGTACATGGACTGATATGCAGATTCTAATAATATTCTTCAGTAGGGGTGGAACGGTACACAGAAGTCACGGTTTGGTTCATACCTCGGTTCAGACATCACGATTCGGTACGAGTTCGGTACAATGGAGGGAAAAGCAAAACAAAAATGCAGAAGGCAAATTCTTTTTTATTGTGCATGTCTCAGGCTGTACCACCAAAGGAAAATAAATGTCTTGAGCCTTGTATTTTTTAAATAAGTTTTATTAAAAAGGTAAAGGCATAGAACGAGTTTATTTGTAGTGCATTGACAATAGTTTTATATAATTAGTTGTTAGAATATCTTTGTCCTTCAGCATACAATATAACAGGCTATATACAATCTTTATTCTAGCCAGCACAACTGCCACCTCTGTACATTCATTCTTTTCCAGTTGTGTCAGCTAAACATCTGGTATTCATTAATGGAGGATGGAATAGCCCCCTCCTCTGAATGTTCGTTTTTTCTATACATTGTGTGTTTGAAAAGCTTCTAGGATCCCTGGGATCTGTTGGAAATCTAACAGGATACTGCCCATATAAAGAAAGCTGTTATATAATGTCTATATGATATCTATGATGTAATGTGTAGTTTTATTGGATAGATTTGGTATTAATCCATTTTAGACTAACAATATATACCATAAAGAAAGGATATTGGGTTGAGCTTCTACTCCAGCCGGCGCCGGTGCATTGTATTATCTATTCATAATAAAAGACCAAGATTTGGGGCACTTTACGTTTGGACCATTTCATTTCCATTTCTAACATTAGTTTAATTAATTTAATAAAAAGACAAAAAGACCTTGAGATATGTTTGGTAATTGTACCTGAATGCATTTAAAATTAATTTGCTATATTTTAGGTCAATATATTTGTTTTCCTTAAACTAATTAACACTAACTTTATTCTCATCTTAATTATAAATAATTTATTTCTGTATAAAATAATACTACCATTAAAACCATTAAAAACAAAAATTTTAATCAATGTAGAATGTGTAACCTAAAAATAAACAGATTAGTCCTCTGTTTGAGGTGTGTGTGTGACAATGCATATTTGAGGTCTTACCCATCATATTTGCACTCTATATATATACACATTATGAAGACAGACTTCACTGCCAGTTCACTTCACTGTCACTAACTCGTCCAAAGTCGCAGGTCCTATCTTGGCATGTTTAAAAAATAGACAATGCATATTTGAGGTCTACCTATCATATTTGAAGTCTACCTATATATATATAGTATATATAGTATATGTATATATATATATATATACATATATTAAGCAATGAAGACAGACTTCACTGCCAGTTCACTTCACTGTTCACACACACACACACACACACACACACACATATCCATTGAGTCCCCTGTTGGTAAGGTAGAAATTGCACAGAGTTTCAGGTCCCCTCTTGGCCGGTTTTTAAAAAAAATTTAAAATGGATATTTAAAGTTATATTATGAAAAAAGGCCGTAAAAGAAAATTTTGTATGTAATTTTTCTTTCTTCAAAATGACCAGAAACAGTTGTCCCCTCTTGGCCAGTGTAGAGCGATAGTCCCCTGTTAGTATTATAGACGTGTATGTGTGTGTGTGTGTGTGTGAGAGAGAGAGAGAGAGATTTTGGTTGGGTGACAGTTGTAGTTTACAGTTTGACAAAAGCACAATGTTGTTTTTTTATTGCGAGTGTACACAAATATAAGTTAACACTTTGCAGTTTGAATGTCCTGTATGAACAAAATGACGAGGTATTAAAAACATACAAAAACAACATTGTTTCCACTGTTCGATCGTGCCCGCGCCTCTCTCTCTCTCACAAACTCACTCACTCACTCACTCACTCTCTCTCTCACACACGCACGCACACACACACACACACACACACACACACACACACACACACACACACACACACACACACACACACACACACACACACACACACACACACACACACACACACACACACACACACACACACACTCCAGCATTTCAATCTCAGATTATGTCCCTAAAGAACCCGCGTATAAAGTAGATCCGCATTACAATAATTAATTTGCACACAAGTTTTATTTATCTTTATATTCATGCACCGAACCATGACGCCCGTACCGTTTCGGTTCAATACGAATTGATGTACCGTTTCACCCCTTTTCTTCAGTGTACAAATGAGTAAATGCATATTACAGAAAGCACCGGTGACTGTTTTAAGGGGAACATAAGAATTAACTTGTGCAGGCTATGGCTTTTTAGTAGACAGATAGACTCGCATCATGATATACCTTCGCTATGATGACTACTTTTCCATTGATTGCACTTGAGCAAACGACACCAACCCAACCCTCGGCAAACTGATTGTACGCCTCCAGTGATTTCCAGTCTCGGAATTGCTCACATGTGTAAAAACTCCTAGCCAATACCAGATAATGGTACACATGAAAATACTGAATCTGAGGCAAAGCTGCATAATCAGTGCTCAGTGCTTCCTTCGTTAGCGAAGTGAATGAAATTTTCGCATTGTACCTCTCTCTGTCTCGTGGTAATAGAGTCTCTTTATAATCTCTTTCACTTTGTCTCTTCATTATTTTCGTAACATTATAAACAGAAAGAAATATTCGAAATTTGAAAACAACATTCTCTGGTAAAACTCTGTGAACCTTCTTTGATAAAACTTTGTAAACACAGCAGCTTATGCCATCAAAGATGGCGTCTCCGGGGAGGTCACGTGACATTAATTGGCCTGTGGGAACTATGTATAGACTGAAAGAGGAGGGAGTTAGCTAGTTAAGTAAAGTAAAAAGTTAAGAATAAGCTAAATGCGGCAGTGGTTGGGACAGAGTTCTTGTCACAGTGTCTGGTTTGTGTTCCCCGGGTGTCCACTAGAGGTCTCTTCCCCATACTGTCACCATTCACTCTGGAACTGCATCCCCCACAATCCTTGTCTGTACCAATCACTGTTCATTGCACTCAGCTGTTCCCCGTCATCATTGTACCCAGCTGTTACCTGTTATTTCATTGTTAATTCTTTGTTTTATACCCTGTCTGTGTCACTGGCTGCGTTCCAAACCGCATACTTCCCTACTATATAGTATGGGAAAAAGAGTAGGCGAGCAAAAAAGTACGTTCGAATCCTCAGTATTCATAAAAGTGTAGGCGAGAATTACCTGGTTGACGTACTAATTATCGCGAGATTTGGACGATAGTGCGTTCCAATATGCCTACTTTCCTACTATATAGTAGGCGAAAACAGTACGTGAAAGAAGCAGTACGTTCGAAACATTAGTATTCCTAAAAGAGTAGGCGAGAAGTTCCCGGATGATCTCCTGCTTTCGGCCAGACATTTGAGTGCTTTTCAGCTTGTACTCATCTATCCCAGGAGGCCACGCGAGAAGATACGATATAAAAAAGAACAAGAAGAAGTAGATATTTCATACTCAAACATGACGGAAAGGGTGGACGAGAGTGTTTTCAAATGTGAGTATTACAAATACAAACCAAATCGCATGTGTTGAACTAACTTTCTGTACAGTAAATTGTTGAACTGTTGAAGGTGCAAAGACGCTATATAATATGGTAAATTTGTGATTTTGCCGTAAATCACATTTTATTGGATAGAGGAGCTCCATAAGGACACATACGTCTTTAAACTGTATTTGCATACATTTTAAACCGTATACATCTGAAATACCATTACTAAATATTTATTCAAAATCTGGCAAGATTACTACGTGTAACTGATATGAAATAGACATCTGAGTGACGTGTGTGTACTATTGTTTAGGAGAATTCACTGTTGTTAACACTGTTTTTATTAGTTTAATGCATTTTACATAAAGTAACTAAACATAAGTAATCTATTTCATTTATCCATTAGTACTGTTGAAAAATTGTTGAACATTTATGATGGATAAAAAGCTATTTATTAGCAACAACCTCAACATGTAAATGTAGTATTGAGCTCATAAATCACAGAGGTAACGTGAGTCTTGTCTGGATGTTACAGGGACGGATGAGCACACGCGGCTGCTTATCCGGTGGAGAGTGGCTCATGAAGCGCTCTTCACCGGAAAGCGTAATGCTGCCATCAAAGGCTTTGAGTGAGTATACAGAAATATTTAAAAATCAATTGAATACTTTAATTGCCCTACATTTCAATTATTGTATTTTCAAACAGAGATATAACTTTTTCATTCTTGATTTCTCTCTTGCTGCAGATCTTTTGTGGAGGAGCAGAGCCTGCAAGGCAGGGTGACGGCGGCGTTTGTTAAAAAAAAATGGGAAAACCTGAAACAAAAATACAAAGTAAGATCATTTTGTTACTTCTAATACATAAATTAAATGATTAAATATTGTGCTGTTAAAATGACTGCTTTTGTATCATGCTTGTGCATTTTTGCAGGATCTGAAATGTCCGCAGACGGGGGTGAGCACTGAGGATGGAGAGCCCACAGCAGCATCCTTGAAGTGGTACACTGCCATGGATGAGGCAATTGGGGGCAGACCCTCCATCTCTCCTCCTGCCCTCGTTGCCTCATGTGGGCCGGATGCTGCTGTGGTCTCTTCATCCTCAGTGAGGCCAGAGCCAGCAAGACCTAGGAAAAGGGCTATAGATGTGGAGGAGCTGATCCGGGACATGGTGGAGCGAGAAGAGGAGAGATAGCGGAAGGCAGCTGAGAGGGAGGAGAGGCTGTGGAGAGAAATGGAGGAGAAGGAGGACAGAAGAGAACGGGAGAGACGAGAGAGAGAGGAAAGACAAGAAAGAGAAGTAAGAGAAAGAGAAGAGAGATGGCACCGGGAGGCAGTCGAGAGAGAGGAAAGGAGAGAAAGAGAAACCAACGAAAGGGATGAAAGGTTCCTTTCTGTTCTTCAGATGCTCGCCAAAAAATAAATTATTTGACAAAAAACATCTTCTGATCTTTTGCACATTTGGGTTGATGTGAATTAAATTTGTGAATAAAAATGGGAATCTATATATAGATACGGTACTGATATATATATACACACAGTACTGTGCAACAACTACAAATGGTGGCCTAAGAATTTTGTACAATAATATGTATATAAAACGTCTCGGTTACGTATGTAACCCTCGTTCCCTGAGGGTTCCATCCTTAACTTGAAATAAGTTGCGGGAGCTAGCACGGGAAACACACTGCTGTTCCGCGAGACCCGCACAGTGGATATTGGAAAACACTGGGAAAGCGTTCCCTCAAGAGAGGAGGGAACGCTGCGGAAGCCCCAGCCTGACGGAGGAAGGCCAGGAATACACATATGTACTAGCCCGAAGGAATAGTGAAACATATGGCAGTCCCTGAGATAGTCCCAATCCAAGGGAAGTGGGAGCGTACTCAACAGGGACGACGAACGAGTCCGTCAAGGGGAAGACACGGCTGAACTGCACGTGGCCTCATGGGTCACAAATAGAAACCACTGGAGCACCCAGTCTACTAGCAGCTCCTTACTATAGGTAGCAGACCTGGTGCCGGGCGGTCCGCCACGCCCAGCACCGGAGGGGTGAAGGAGGAACTCACGAGGCTCACCAACGTAGGGCGCCATACGGAGCAAAGAACGCACGTATCCGCTGTTTGAGGCGGAGTGGCGCAGCAAGCCGACACAACCTATTCCCTCGACCCACTGGCCGTATCCAGAACTCTGGAGGAAACATGTTCCACACGAAGGCTATAGAACCTAGTGAACGTGTTAGGTGTCGCCCAGCCCGCAGCTCTACAGATGTCTGTCAGCGAGGCGCTTTGAGCCAAAGCCCAGGAAGCGGCAACACCTCTAGTGGAGTGAGCGCGCAACCTGGGAGGACAAGGCTCACCCAGAGACTCATATGCTCGGGTGATAGCATCCACTAACCAGTGGGCTAACCTCTGCTTGGAGACGGCCTTCCCCTTCTGCTGGCCTCCGTAACAGACAAAGAGCTGATCTGAGGTTCTAAAGCTTTGCGTTCTGTCAATATAAACCCGCAGGGCACGGACGGGACAGAGAAAAGCCAGGGCTGGGTCTGCCTCCTCCTCGGGCAGCGCTTGCAGGTTCACTACCTGGTCCACGAAGGGAGGGGTAGGAACCTTGGGCATATATCCGAGCCGGGGTCTCAACACAACGTGAGAAAGGCCCGGCCCAAACTCTAGGCACGATTCGTCGACCGAAAAGCCTGCAGCTCCCCGACCCTCTTGAAAGAGGCCAATGCCAACAGGAGCGCTGTCTTAATGGACAGGATATTATCTCTACCATCAGCAAAGGCTCAAAGGGAGGACTTTGAAGAGCTCTAAGTACCAGAGCAAGGTCCCAAGAGGGTACAGAGTGCGAAACACGAGGTGGATTTAACCTCCTGGCACCCTTAAGGAATCTGATGACCAGGTCGTGCGTCCCTAGGGACTTACCTTCCACTGCATCCTGATGCGCAGCTATTGCTGCGACATACACTTTGAGGGTGGAGGGGGACAGCCTCCGCTCCAACCCATCCTGCAGGAAGGAAAGCACGACAACGATCGGGCAAGTCCGGGGGTCCTCCTGCCGGGAGGAACACCAATCGACGAACAGGTTCCACTTCAACGCATAGAGGCGCCACGTAGAGGGGGCTCTAGCGGAAGTGATGGTGTCTACCACTGCCTCTGGTAGACCACCTAGAACCTCCGCGTCCCGTCCAGAGACCAGACATGGAGTTTCCAGAGGTCTGGACGCGGGTGCCATAGAGTGCCCCGTCTCTGAGGAAGAAGGTCCTTCCTCAAAGGAATCGGCCAGGGAGGGGCTGTCGCGAGGAGCATGAGTTGGGTGAACCAAGTCCTGGTGGGCCAATATGGCGCCACAAGAAGGACCTGCTCCTCGTCCTCCCAGACCTTGCACAGAGTCTGTGCAAGAAGGCTCACTGGGGGAAACGCATACTTGCGCAGGTCCCGGGGCCAGCTGTGAGCCAGGGCGTCCGTGCCGAGGGTCCCCTCGGACAGGGAGTGAAACCACTGGCAATGGGTCGTGTCCGGAGAGGCAAACAGGTCTACCTGTGCGACTCCGAAGACACTCCAAATCAGCTGGACCGACTGGGGATGGAGTCGCCACTCTCCTGGCAGGGGAGGTAGCCGTGAAAGCTCGTCTGCCACACGGTTGAGGTCCCCTGCAATGTGAATGGCACGAAGCGACCTCAGATGCTTCTGACTCCATAGGAGGAGGTGGGAGGCGAGTCGCGACAAACGACGGGAGCGTAGACCACCTTGATGGTTGATGTACGCAACGGTCGCAGTGCTGTCCGTACGGACCAGTACGTGCTTGTGTCTGAGAACCCCTCTGAGGCGACGCAAGGCTAAGCGTACTGCTTGCAACTCTAGGCAGTTGATATGCCAATGCAGTTGAGGCCCCGTCCACAGACCTGAAACTGCATGCCCGTTGTACGTGGCCCCCCACCCGGTGGCAGAGGCATCTGTGAAAACCACAGCATGCCTGGAAACCTGGACTAAGGGCACTCAGGCCCGTAGAAACACAGGATCCGACCACGGGGAAAAGGTTTGGCGGCAGTGCAGGGTCACTTTGACCCGGAACATGCTCCTGTGCCACGCCCACCTCCGGACTCGATCATGAAGCCAGTGCTGAAGCGGTCTCATATGTAACAGGCCGAGCGGCGTTACTGCGGCTGTCATATGCCCCAGGAGCCTCTGAAATTGCTTCAGTGGAACGCTGTCCTGCCTCGAAAAGACCTGAGGCAGGTGAGCACTGACTGGACGCGTTCCTCTGTAAGGTGCGCAGTCCGGGCGACTGAGTCCAGCTCCATACCGAGATAAGAGATCCTCTGCACAGGGAAAAGTTTGCTCTTGTCCCAGTTGACCTGAAGCACCAACCGGCTGAGGTGCCGAAGCACCATGTCCCTGTGATCGCACAATACATCTCGCGAGTGAGCTAAAATGAGCCAGTCGTCGAGGTAGTTGAGGATGCGAACTTCTTGTTCACTCATGGGAACAATGGCCGCCTCCGCGACTTTCGTGAAGACGCGGGGTGACAGGGCCAGCCCGAAGGGTAGGACCTTGTACTGATACGATCGACCGTCGAAAGCAAACCGAAGAAAAGGTCTGTGTCGAGGGAGAATCGAGACGTGAAAGTACGCATTCTTCAGGTCAATCGCTGCAAACCAATCCTGGGGACGGATGCATTCGAAAATGCGCTTCTGCGTAAGCATTTTGAACGGGAGTTTGTGCAGGGCCCGATTCAAAATACGCAGGTCCAGGATTGGCCGTAACCCACCGCCTTTCTTGGGTACAATGAAGTAAGGGCTGTAAAACCCAGACCTCATCTCGGCAGGAGGGACCGGCTCGATCGCGTCCTTCGCCAGCAGGACATCGATCTCTTTCCTAAAGACAGGGGCATCCACCGACCGCACACGGGTGAAGTGGACGCCCCTGAACCTGGGAGGCCGGCGTGCAAACTAAATTGCATAGCCGAACCGGACGGTGCGGATGAGCCATCGGGACGGACCCGGAAGCGCTCTAGCCAGGCTTCCAGATAGTATCGCAATGAACCCACCCGAACCACCGGCGTACCCGCGGAGGGGCAGCGAGGTGGAAGACAGGGACCCGGCTCTGGTGGCGTTGTAGCGACCGAGAGCGGGGGTCTGGGTGCGCCTGACACCAAGCTGCTTCCACCGAGGGGCAGACGGCAGAGAAGGCCCGTGGGCGTTCTGCTGCGGACTGCCCGGTGGCGAGGGGAGGGGGAGAGACGAGGAACGAGGCCCTGACTCCTCGTATGCTGGTCTCTGCGCCTCCGGGCCCAACTGCAGACCGGAGCGACGCAGCCGAGGCTGCGTCACTGCTATCTGGAAGCTGGGGAGAGGGGAACGGGAGTGGTGCAGCTCGGGGGCGGCATGCACTGCCATTCTGACCCTCTCGGACGGAGGAAACTGGTCTTATTATACTGCCAGTCTCGACCGTGAGGGGAACGAGGGACGAGGCCCGGGGGCATCGAGTCCTGGTTTCCCCTCACCCAGCGAGAGACGAGAGTGAGAAGGCCGTAGCCCTCACTGCCATCTGAGCGCTGGGGCCCGTGAACGACTCAGAGGAAGTGGACTGCTCAAACTTTGGGTACCGCTGATACAGCGGCGGAACAGAAAAGAAAAATTCTCCACCCGGCCCTCCCCCGGGGGAAGGAGTGGTGATGACACGCACTCCCAGAGAGCAGATCGTCACACACTCTGGGTCGCTCATCTCAGGGTTGCTTCCCTTCGCTGGGGGAAACAAACTCTGAGCGGGCTGGTTTTGAGGCGCTTCTGGACCACCAGTGTGGACATCGTCTAACCGAGGGCCAGCGCTGTGACTAATCACGGTCAGTCACTAAGCACAGCTCAACCCCGAGTTAGAACTACGCACGTGCAGTGGTAGTGAGAGAGGAAAAACTTTTGCAGATTTAGGCATGTTTGGCTTGCCATATTGGCACCAAAAATGCTTGCATGCTGCCAAAATTCTTCACACACATCCAGGCACTTTAGAACAGCCCAGGGAAGTGTGGCTGTTAAGTCTGAATCTTCAGCATGAGAACACACCATTATAGTAGGAACTCAGCATCATTTCAGAGTATAACAGCCCTCTCTCCGATGTAGCTATCGACATCTGTCCTCCCTGGGGCCCCGAATGAAATGCTTGGTCCCTCATGAGAAGGACCAGATTCTCATCCGAAAGCTTCGACGGCACACGGCACGCTGAGCGGCTCAACCTTTACGAGAAAGGGGAGGCGAACAACGTGCCGACGTGGTCATGCACTCCTGAGAGAACATGAACCACCCACGAACGCAGTCTCAACACACTGATTAGGCATGTGAAACCGTGATCGTGGCCGTCAACCAGGCATGCAAGATAGTGAACGTGGCCATCGCTTCGATGACACACGGCACGCTGGGCGCTCAAGCCTTCAGGCAGGGCGAACAACGTGCCGACGTGGTCATGCTCTCATAAGAAAGCATAAACCACCCACGAACACAGTCTCAGCATGTTTGCGATGCGCTAGAGGAGTGAGTGGTTCGTGCTCACTGAAACCCTCAGATCACCAATGTTATTCACCAAAGTAGCCCTCCTCTGGTGCACCAGAAGAGAAACTAGATCGGGAAATAAGCAAAGGGACTCACCTCATAGAGGCACGCGAGTCTTGATCTTGGCCGCGCATCTTGAGCGCCGAATGACGCGCGCTGGGTTGCCGTGACAACCCGCGCTGTCAGCCGGCGCTCGACGGCACACGGCACGCTGAGCGGCTCAAGCCTTTACGAGAAAGGGGAGACGAACAACGTGCCGACGTGGTCATGCACTCCTGAGAGAACATGAACCACCCACGAACGTAGTCTCACACACTGATTAGGCATGTGAAACAATGAACGTGGCCGTCAAATAAGGACAGGAAACGATCGCATCCAGAAACACACGAGTGAAACGTCATCCTGAAAAGGACGCGATCTTCACTCGTGTTGCTCTTTCAGGAAGAAAGTACTCTCTCTATCGTGCTGAAGCACACAGGGACCCAACGCGGCAACACAGCGGGGAAACTGCAAGCCCGCTGTGCGCACTCAACCGTTTACCAGCTGTGAAAACAGCTTTTGAATCAACAGCATATAGACGCAGCCAGCAGACAGGAAACCGCGCGGTCGCTGAAACGCCATCTCACCAACACAGAGAGATCCCCTCCCGAAACAGCAGACTCGTAGCCGTAAGAAAAATACAATCTTAAAGCTCACTCACTCAGAGAGGACACAATCGGTCGGCTCCGAAGCTAAAAGCATTGCGCAATGTTTACTTCCGCCTTTTATACCCGCGCTGGTAGGCGGGTCGCGGAATGCAAATCTTGCATGCCAATTTTCATTGGCTCGTTTTAATTCACTCGAAGGCAATTGGTCTCCCTAGCGTGATCCCAATTCGTCAGGGAACTCCCCCGACGACACGTCGGAGTTCCCAGGACGAAAGGGAACAAACTATTTCTAGGCATTCACAGTACATTATAGACTTCTAGAAATTTAGTGATACTTTAAGATTGTAATCAAATTCATAAATTAAATATTTATGAAACGTTGATTAATAATTAGTGAATGTATGGTGTAATGTAAGAAGAAAAAACACTTTAAAACACTGGTTTTACTGGAGTGTATTATATGACTTTTAAAGGTTTACAGAGTTCATGCAAGGATCTTAAAGGCAGGTCATGGAGGGTTAAGTTCCAGCACACCTGTCAGTAAATTTCAAGTAGTCAGTTATTAATTGGTTTAAATTGATTCAGGGGTGTATAATTAGGGTTGGAAAAACTCTGCTGGATAATAGCCCTCCATGACCAAAGCTGAACTTGAGACTGTTTACACAAATTACACACAGTAAAATAGTGACTAAAGGGTTACTTAACCCAAGCAAATAAATCATAATAGTAATAATTCAATAGTCATTATTTACTCGCCTTGATGTTGTTTGATCCCTCTGTTTTTTGTTTTCCTGAACACAAAAGGTGATTTTGGTCAGGTTTGTACTGTTTGGTTTAATACAATATCACTCAATGGACTTTCAGAAGCGTCATTAAATAATGCCAGGAAGCTTCTGAAAGTTGGGCTCCATTGACTGATATTGTATGAAACCAGCAGAACAAACTTGACAAAAATTCCCTTTTGTATTTAAACAATAAAAAACATTAAATTAGTAAATAGTAAACCGTAAACAATTGCTGTATTTATATGTTGAGGTGAACTAACCCTTTAACCCACCAAATATAAATTGTAGTAAATTTATGTATGCATTTTGCATTATAGTAATTCCTTGACAAACTAAGCAGCTTTGACCGTTTATGCCCATGACTGGTTCAAAAAATGCTTTACAAATATCAATCACATTTATGCATTTGACATATTTTTTATCGAAAGTGATTAACTCCATTTATTTACAGGGACAATGACCCTGGACAAACCTGGAGTAAAGAGCCTTGCTGATTGACCAGCAATCTTCTTCTAACCAGTTCATTGGTTTATCCCTCTACACTACAAAAGGTTTTAAAGCTCTAACAAATATTTGCATGTAATTGTAAACCTATAAAATGACATTTGTCAAGAAACTGAATGCTGACAACATGAATTTTAAAACATTTTTATCTTTCTTAATGTTTTAAAGGTAGTCATGCTCATGGAGAGCCGGCACAGGGATGTTTGGAGCAGACACTGCAGCAGCCAGATTGTCCCGCACTTGTTCTCCCACTCTTGCTTCAAGGTTGTGGGGATCAGGGGGGCCGTCATCATGGTCTTCCTCATCCTCTGGCTCAACGATGTCCCCATTGGCTAGAGCGAGATTGTGAAGCACAGCGCAGCACGCAACAATCTCAGGCACGAAGGCAGGGCTCACCTCCAAGGCCTTGAAGAAAATGCAGCGCCAGCGTGTCTTCAGCATCCCAAAAGCTCTCTCCACGATGTTGCGGGCACGGGAGTGCTTGCTGTTGAAACGCGCCTGCACAGGGTTCTGCACCGGCTCTCTGTACGGGGTGATGAGGCAGATGGGTGCACTCAGGCAAGGATAGCCTCCATCCCCGAGGATGCACTTGCCTGCAGGTGGATAAAGGCCGCCAGCATACACTGGACTGTTCCTCAGCACCCTGGCATCGTGCACAGACCCAGGATACCCCACAAACACATCAAGGAATTTCCCCCGGTGATCAGTGATGGCCTGGAGTTGGATGGAGTGAAACAGCTTTCTGTTGAAGTAGCAGTGGGAGTTATTTGCTGGAGGTTTGATACGGATATGACAGCCGTCTATTGCACCAACTGCTCTGCTGAAAGCTGGTGAGCCAGACAGCTGTGCAAATCCTGCTCCCACTGCCTCCAGGTCATCTCCGGTCGGAAAGCAGATCACCCTCCTCAAAATTCCCATGATGGCCTTGCTCACTCTGTGCACAATGTTATACAAAGAGGTCTTTGGGATGTCGAAGGCCTGCGACACCACCCTGTAGGATGCTGCATGGGCCAGCCAGTGCAGGAACACAAGGACCTCAATCTCCCGTTCCCATCCATGGTCCGATTCCAGTCTGACTGCAGCAATCAGGGACCTGATGGACGGCAGAGACAGGCGAAGGTGGGCACGGTGGTCAGCTGCTTCATCAAGATAAAGCCGCAGAATGGGAACCGCTCTATTGAGATGGCAGTATGATGTGGGGTTCACCGCCTGTAAATACATCATAGTTTGTTAGAACAAAAAGCTTGAATTAAGCAATGTTTCATATGGTATTGACTTGTATATGTATTTCTTTATAGTGATATGATATCTTTTATTCATTCATTTATTTTTATTCATGTTTCATATTAAATATTTATTCATGTTTCAATAAAATATTAATTTCATTAATTCTTGCATTAATCATTGCTTGAAGGAAATTGTATGTATTCACATCAGCTGCATTTGTCTAGTGTGTATCCATACATCTATGTCATATGACAATACAACAGTTTGCTTGTTTTACCAAAATATATCATTTTAATTAAGAAAATGTTAAATAATTAAGTTGGTCAGCATTTGTCATTATTGAGCATAAGTGTTGGGGTGGGCTAGTAATGCAATTCATTCTGGGGTAATCTTAATTTTTTAAGTAGTAATACTTGCTTTGTTTGAGTATAAAATCATCAGTCTTCTCCAAAGGCGAGATCTCCGAGCAGCAGCCCGACGTCTCCTTTGTCCACACATTCGTCTAGCTATTACAGACATGCCAACCATTTCAGACGCTGATGAAAACAGTTCTAGTTAGGTTGTACTGATGCAGTGAGATGTCGGTGCACCTGTTGCTCATAACTTTTAAATTGTTGCGCTTGTGATAACGTCATAGGTCACATGATAACGTCAACATGGCGTATGATGTCCGGATCGCATTCATACTCAACGAGATTTGGCTATGAAGTACCTACTCTTTTCGCGCTCGTTGAGTAAGTACTCATTGAAATTAAGTACCTACTCATTGAGTATGCGGTTTGGAACGCAGCCAGTGTTTGTCATGGAGTCCTTGTTTGATGTCCGTGCACTTCCATGTTTCCATGCCTGTACTGTTTCGTGTTTTCTGGACTGCCTTTGTTGGATTTTGACCTTTTGCCTGACTTGGATTATGATTACGGATTACCCCAATAAATTGCTATTGGATCTTACATTTCCTGTGTGTGTGTCCGTGACAGAAGGACTCCATCATTTATAGATCCAGCATTATGGGGTTTCGTATCCTTTCCCCCAACACGGAGAAGGAGAGGAGGGGACGAGTCAAGAATTTGATGACACTACGTCAGCAGGGCCAGACGGTGGGTTGTCTGGCTCAGACATTTTTGACTCTTTCAGGAGGCATGGGATATATAATAATGCAGCTTTGAAAGACCTTTTTAATTGCTGCCTTGATGATCCCTTGCCAGCCTGGGAAATGAGGGGACTGGAGATACTGGACTTTGACGGCTTTGTCGGATATCTTCATTCCCGCAGCAGGTGGGATATATCAGTTGGGCTTAGATTTCCAGAAGGAGTGGCCGACTCGTTGCCGGTGTCACCAGACAAGATGGCTCCCACACTGGAGCTTCCTACCGCCATTCCACCGCCTCACCCTTCACAGCTGGTTCCGGTGGTCCCTAAACGGAGGAGGAAAAGGAGGATTTCCTCCGTGACTGTTCTGGTGGTCCCGAGTCCGGTGGCCCCAGTTCCGGTGGTCCCGAGTCCGGTGGCCCCAGTTCCGGTGGTCCCGAGTCCGGTGGTCCTAGTTCCGGTGGTCCCGAGTCCGGTGGTCCGGAGACGGAGGAGGAGGAGAAAGGTCTCCTCAATGACTTGTCTGGTGTCTCCTAACCCAGAGACCATTCCAGAGGTGACTGCCATCCCTGACGCGCCGACCAAGCGTCTCGCCCTGACGGCGCCACCCAAGCGTCTCGCCCTGACGGCGCCACCCAAGCGTCTCGCCCTGACGGCGCCACCCAAGCGTCTCGCCCTGACGGCGCCACCCAAGCATCTCGCCCTGACGGCGCCACCCAAGCGTCTCGCCCTGACGGCGCCACGCAAACGTCATGCCCTGATGGCGTCACCCAGACGCCTCGCCTTGCCGGATCCGCTCAAGCTGCTCACCAACGCTCTCCCAGAGCCTTCACCGCTGGTCCCGTCCAGCCCAGAGCCTTCACCGCTGGTCCCGTCCAGCCCAGAGCCTTCACCGCTGGTCCCGTCCAGCCCAGAGCCTTCACCGCTGGTCCCGTCCAGCCCAGAGCCTTCACCGCTGGTCCCGCCCAGCCCAGAGCCTTCACCGCTGGTCCCGTCCAGCCCAGAGCCTTCACCGCTGGTCCCGTCCAACACAGAGCCTTCACCGCTGGTCCCGTCCAGCCCAGAGACTTCACCGCTGGTCCCGTCCAGCCCAGAGTCTTCACCGCCCTGGCCGCCCGAGGGGTCTTGGCCGCCCGAGGGGTCTTGGCCGCCCGAGGGGTCTTGGCCGCCCGAGGGGTCTTCACCGCCCTGGCCGCCCGAGGGGTCTTCACCGCCCTGGCCGCCCGAGGGGTCTTCACCGCCCTGGCCGCCCGAGGGGTCTTCACCGCCCTGGCCGCCCGAGGGGTCGTCTGCTTCGCCCTGGCCGCTGGCTAAACCATCACCCCCTGTTTCTGTTCCCTTCCATGGACCTGGCCCCCCATCCCTCCCCCTGATCCTCCACCGTTCCACCTCCCTCCTGGACTCTTGTTTTGTTTGTTCTTTGTGGGTCTTGGAGCGTCTGGTAGCCGCTCCGTAGAGGGGGGGTTATGTCACAGTGTCTGGTTTGTGTTCCCCGGGTGTCCACTAGAGGTCTCTTCCCCATACTGTCACCATTCACTCTGGAACTGCATCCCCCACAATCCTTGTCTGTACCAATCACTGTTCATTGCACTCAGCTGTTCCCCGTCATCATTGTACCCAGCTGTTACCTGTTATTTCATTGTTAATTCTTTGTTTTATACCCTGTCTGTGTCAGTGTTTGTCATGGAGTTCTTGTTTGATGTCCGTGCACTTCCATGTTTTCATGCCTGTACTGTTTCGTGTTTTCTGGACTGCCTTTGTTGGATTTTGACCTTTTGCCTGACTTGGATTATGATTACGGATTACCCCAATAAATTGCTATTGGATCTTACATTTCCTGTGTGTGTGTCCGTGACACTTCTGGGTTTAAATTTAAATGTCGTTTAACGAGATACGTTATTTTTTTAAGTTTAAGGTTTTTGTCATTATGTCTGAACAAGCTTATGCATTAGGCAAATTACACAGCAAGCTTACTATACATCTTAAGGTTTTCTTTTAGTTGAAAACATTAAACAATATGTGTAAACAAAAAATATAAACAGCAAAAGCATTTAAGCGTAAGCAGCGCGAACGGGGAAAAACGCTAAAAAAAGCAGACTGCGCAGTTACCGTACAGAACATACATATTCGAGTCAGCATATGATTATCGTGTTTATATTGTTTCACGTTCATGTTGAGAAAAACAATAATATCCACATGCTCGAGTAAGAAAACGCGCTGCGCTGACACAGACGTTGCAGAGACACGTGTGTGTGTGCAAAGTGAAGTAACAGCACTTTGCGTTTTCTGTTCTTAAACTTGATGTCTCAAAATAATTTTGCTACCAGAAGATATCATCTCGGATCATGATTCCCTCGGGGTACAGCTGCTGACCTGCAGTCGTTAATGCAGTGATGGACAGCTGCTTCCTCAGTCGACTGGTGTTTCTTTGGATTTCATGTGATTTCTCATTTCTCATATATATTGTGGCGGTGATATTATCATAACTCAGTTTAACCCTGAGGGGACGGATTGGGCGGTACCGCCCAAAATGACATACTTTTACAAATGTGTAATTATCTTAAAAACTATTAATGATAGAGAGGTGCGGTCTTTTTTGCCGTCTTCCTCAGATTCCGCTGAAAACAATGATAACAAACTTACCCGGCTTGTATACACACTTCTTTGTTGCGCAATACCACTTCGTCAAAGTCCAATGAAATCGATGTTGTTTGGCAGATTCACGAGCAACAACCATTGGAAAAATTGCCGATGGAGGAATATTTTTCTTACCCAATCAGAGGAAGGTTACCATGACGTATTCTAGCAAATCGGATCACTCTGTAGCCTTGCAAGGGATGGTACTATATACTATTACGCAAACAGCGTTGAGGTGACAGAAAGCAAACGGACGCGTCGAGTATAAACAAGGCTTTACGGAGCGAGAGAGCACAGAGATATGAGAGAGAGACAGAACAATTATAATGTATATATATATACACATACAATTATAGCATTATTTATTGTTTTAGCACTTTTATGATGGCAAGCAGTAAACGATTTACGGTGGAACAAGCTCTGGAACAATTACTGGAGAGTGACGAGGAGAAAGCATTGCTTAGAAAATTCTGAACATTCCTAAGAAAAACGCCTGGGACTATTTGTAAATAAAGTTAAATGTTTCATTGTTCTTTACACATTTTATTTAACAATTACACATGTCTGTCAAGCAAAGGCTTTGACAAATATATTTTTTGTTCAAAAACTGTTCAAAATTGTTGTGTGATGTGTGATTTACAGAAAACTAAATGCCAAAAATCTAATTTCCGTTTTTGAAATTCTCTAGTTTATGGTACATTTTCACTCATACATCCTTTATAAACATATTACATGTGTGCTTATGTTAGCTTAGGGTCTTCTGAATCCATAGATACCAAACACATAGTGTTCCATCTCCATTACATATAGTTTATAAGCCCAAATGTAAAAATAGAGAAAACGGACCAAAAAGAGCTTAGTCCCCAGAGGGTTAATTAATAATTTATTAAAAGTAATTCCATTTTGTAATAGGCTATCATTTTCATCTAGTAATTCCAAACTTCACGAGGCAGACAACGACATTATGTGATCAAATACAATCCACTTGTGAAACACGCTCCACCCAGTGCATTTAATTATAACTGCGGGGGAAAAAATTTGAATAGTATTTTATTTTTTGAATAGTAATTACAGATCGACAATTCGAATATTCGTGCACATCCCTAATAGATAGATAGATAGATCCCAAACTTGAAATGAAATGTTTGCACTTTCTGTGTTGTATTGTACTTTATATGTGTTTTTCATGCCAACAATGATAATGAAATGATCAAATGCATTCAGTGGCACTCATAATTTCTCTTATTTTCACCGGAAAAAATTTGGCTAGTGGAAATTCTGATTGGCTGGTAACTTTAGAAAGTTACCAGCCACATTGGCTGGTGATCTAAAAAGTTAATTTAGAACCCTGCTTATGAGCATAACTGTCTATTTTTTGGTTAGAATTTACTGTTTTATTGTTCTAGACCCGATCTGAAAACATTACTGGCCACCCTAGTATCGAAAGTCTGTATTGGAGAGACGCCCAGCAGTAACATGATTAATGTATGCAGACAAAACGTAATGGATGGTGCTGTGCAAGCCTTTGCGAGGAGAGGTACCCCAGAGGCCAAATTAAGTGTTGTATTTATGGATGACTTCAATCAAGCAGAGGTTGCAGTGGATGAGGGTGGGCCTCAAAGGGAATTTTCAAACTCCTTATGATAGCGCTCAAGGAAAGCTCCCTTTTCACAGGGTCACAGAACAAAAATAATTTGTCTCTGGATAGCCGTGGTTAGTATTCATATTTACTCTTTGTTTAACTTGCTCTTTTAACAAACTGAAATTATATTTATGCCTTTGTAGATTTGAATGTATAATTGTCTTGTTATTCAAAATACTTCCCACAGTCTTACTGATAAAAAAAAATCTTTGTTCTGTTTTTCAACACTTTAATTTTTGCAGCATTACAGTGAGGTCTGTACCGAGTATATGGAATAATGATTGCGGTGGCACTCGTACATGGAGGATTGTTTCCTTCTTTTTTGAGAGGCTTTACCAAAACCTGTGCTCTATACCATCATCACCACCCACTCTTGAATAAATCGCAGATCTGGATTTGCAGTGGAGATTAAAAAAGGTATGACATAATACTATTAATTATTCAAACCAATGGTGAAGGTATCACAAATGCCTGCTTCTACTAATAAACTGTACATGAAAAAGATCAGTGATGCAGGAGATATTACAGCAGCTAGAGATGCCATTATGGAAGCTGCAGAAATTCAAAAAAATGTATTCACTTAACCTACGACAGTTGCTTAGTTCTCATCACTTGGGTGTGCTGGGGTAACATGATTTTCTGTGAACATGTTTTCTAAATGTACACATTTTTTATGTAAAAGCATACGGTTTATTTTGGGATTTTTCTTTGTTTTCTTTTACAGACTTGCTGAAGGGTTGAGCACACTTGGCCTTCTGGACATGATGAAAATTCATCACAGCATCTTCAAGAGAGCATTCTGTTAATCAGAGAGGCCTCTAAAAGCTACTGGCTTGATCTCTTTGTTTCAAGTGGAACTGTTCCCTCCTGGAAGCAATTGGTGGCAACTGTAAACAAAAGTGGAAGGATTCTGGAGAGACTTCCTTATAGATATTCAAGGTAAATTAATGATTTGCTGAGTAACAGTATTTTGATTTAATTTGAGCTACTCTGAATTTTGCACAATCCTGCTTATCACAAATGCTATTGATTTTATTACCTTACTGTTTTATAGATGGTATGTTTGAGATAACACTTGATCAACTGCTGGTGTTAACTTCTGGAGCTGACAGAATACCAGCACTTGGTTTTTCTCCGCAGCCAACGCTGAATTTCAATCACGAGACAGGGCGGAAGTACCCTGAGGCCAATACTTTGCCTTGTAAAGCTTAAACTACCCATCCATAACACCTATGAGGTGTTCACCAAGTACATGTGTGAGGGCATTATTCAAGCTCCCACTTTTGGACTGGCTTAAAGTTACACTCTAAAAAATGCTGGGTTATTTTTTCAACCCAACCGCTGGGTTGAGACTGTTGGGTCATTTTATTGGGTTATTTTCTCAATGTTGGGCAGTTTTTTTGTGTAACCCAACGCTGGGTTACCGGTTGTGACTGTTAAAACAGTGAACTCATCCCTCCCCCATCCACGCCTCAAACAAGGCTTCAGACCAACAACTCTACCTTCGCGGGCATTTTGGATCACCTCAGAAGATTGTTTTTCCGACGAAAAAAGGTATGTTTTAGACTAGAGTATTTAATTTAGAAAACTATTACTGTAACCCAGAAAATGTAAAAGTATGCAAAATAGGGCGATTCACACGACACAAAAAGTCTTGAAGTAACCCCTAGCTTCGTTCTTTTGTTTGTTAACGTTAGGCCTAACGTTATACTTTGTTATAACGTTAACGTTACAGCTTTTCCCTGCCTTTTGAATAAGTCAGATACCTCTTATGGCCAACATTTCCCCTGAAATATATGACTTATGTGAGTCATTTAGTTCGCTAACGTTATGTGTCTTTATATTGTTTTTTTTAAGGTCGATTGTCGGTACGCAAGCGTTGTTTGCTTTATGATACGACACTCGCGTCAGGCGTTTATAAACTATCGCCTTTTTTGTTTAAAATGATCAAAATTAGAGAGTACATCATGAGTTCATCTTCCAAACCGTGTTTTTGTCCAGTCATGAAACCCTAGACTGAGTCTTGAATAAGTGTTTATAGTCAGACTTGTTGGACCTATCTCTACTGCAGAGTAACGTTACTTTAGCTGAGTAAGTTAAGTTACCTAAAGCTAACGTATGTAATATATTCATATCTATATACAGAGAGAAGTAGCGCAGGCTACAATGTTCTTCAGACATAATAATATGCAGTTTTACTTATTAACCACTAGACTAACAAGCTTTAAACAAGCTACAACACACACACATTTAATATCTTAAGATGTTGAGACATGGCTTTATACAAAGCATATGAGTGAGTTCATGTGTGGCATATCTGTAATGTTAGAAGGTGCACTTACGTGGAAATTTAAAACCATAGTCATATGGTCATATCTACGCAGATATAACAAAGTGATAATACCCTGCGTCCCAATGTGAATACTATCCACCCTATCTGCCCTAAATAGTATTGACAATTACTAATGTAACATACTATTTAGGATGGATAGTAGCAGCTATGCACATTGGGATGCAGTCATAGTTTATCAATGAACTACGAGAAGGCACTGAATATGTCTGTTGCATAATCCAACGTTTTTCTCTGTGTAAAATAATTAAATATTTGCCCAGACAAAATTAAATCTTTACAAAATACATTTTATATATTATAATAATAGTAATAATAATAATAATAATAATAATAATGTTTGCCTCTTGCATAATAAATGGATCCTGGAAAAATGGATTTAGTGAAACAGATTTGATTATGCAGCAATAAACTACCCACCCCCCACCCTCTTCCCATGTATGGTTGTCAATTTCTTTTCCTTTATATAAGCAGTCTATACAGTTTATACATATATCCATCTGTATACTCACATACTTAAATAAATATACATATTACTCACAATAAATGCATCAATAAGGAAGTTATACAAGATAGACCTGCAGAGGGCTAATTTGAAGCAGGTCCAGGAGGGCTCATACTAACAGGGTGAGTCAAGTCTAGGGAAGGCAGGATGTCTATGAAAGGGCCCCAGATTTCTCTAAAGGCTACATGCTTCCCTCTCACATTATATAATATCTTTTCGGGTGTGCAGTAAGACACAAGCTCATTAATCCAATGTTTTACTAATGATGAATTTTCAGATTTCCAGTTGATCAGAATACATTTTTTTACTGCAGTGCTCGCGAGTAAAATAAAATATTTTTTGTAGTAGTTCACATCAATAGAGCTTGTGTCCCCCAGGATCCATAGTTTTGGGTCCTGTTCAATTTGACTTCCTATTACCCTTGATGTTAACTCAATGGCACGTTTCCATAATCCCTCTATCACTGGGCAACTCCATAGCATGTGTATAAGATCACCATCGATTATTTTACATCTCTGACATTTGGAAGAAATGTTGCTGTCAATTTTATGTAGCCTGTAAGGGGTGTAGTATGTCCTATGGAATATATTAAATTGAATTTGCCTGTGTTTTGTGGAGGTTAGCACAGTCTGTGCTTGTTCCAATAGATGACACCAATCTGCCTCCTCATAAGTACAGTTTAGGTCTTTTTCCCATTTCCCTTTTGTAGATGTTTTATCATAAATCGGTAACTTTCCATTGATGATACCATATATAGAAGATATTATTCCTTTTGTTGATTCATGTAATTTGTTACATAGGTGGAATTCAAGAGGAGTTTCTTTCGGGATATATGGGAATGTTTCTTTGGATTTCTCCTTAATCCAGTCTCTAATTTGTAGGAATTTGAAGAAACTTTCTTTGGGAAGTTTGAATTTTTCATTTAGTTGTTGGAAGTTAGCAAAAGTATCCTCAATGTATAGGTCGCAACTGTATAGATTTCTCTTTTCCTCCAGTCCCGCAACACTGAGTCAGCTATGTGGTGTGAGAGATTGGGATTGCCCCACAAAGGTGCCCTTCTAAGAAAAGAGATATTTGTGTCGAGAAGTGAATGAGATTCTTGCCAAACAGCAAAAGTGTTCAGTATTATTGAGTTGTTTGTGAGTGCAGTTAAACATTTTTTTGTGCCTATGAATGGAATATCCTTTAAAGCCATGGATTTCATCTCATATTGTTCTATTGGGACCCATCTAACCTCACTGTTCTCCGCATGCAGCCAGATCCAAATCGGTCTGTACTGAGAAGCAAGATAATAATTCCTAAAATTTGGTAAGTTGAGTCCTCCCCTTGAATATGGAGCCTGTAGAGAGATAAGTTTGACCCTAGGGTTTTTTCTCTGCCATATAAAAGGAGTTAAAATTTTGTTAAGTTCTTTGAAGAAACTTTTGGGAACATTAATCGGAAGACATTGAAATAGGTAAGTAAACTTGGGTAAAATGCTCATTTTAATAGTATTAATTCTTCCTATGAGAGACCGTGGAAGATCAATCCATCTTTTAAGGTTAAGCTTGGTTTGTTCCAATAGTTTTATATAGTTCTGTTTAAATATATGCTCATTCAATTTACCAATTTGTATACCCAAATATTTGAAACCAACGCTGCACCATTTTAATGGGTAAGTGAGTGCTCTAATATTGTCTTGTATATTCAGTGGTAAAATCTCACTTTTAGTGTAATTTACTGTATATCCTGAGACTGCACTGTATTCTTTGAGGCATTTCAATAGAGGAGGGACTGATGTTTGTGGATCAGTTATATATAATAAGAGATCATCTGCATACAAAGAAAGTTTATGTTCATTTGTGCCGAATTTAATTCCTGCTATGGAGGTGTTAGATCGGATGGCGATGGCTAATGGTTCAATTGCGAGTGCAAAGAGTAGGGGGGAGCTTGGACAGCCTTGCCTGCATCCTCTGGAAAGTGTTAGATAGAATGTCATTTGTTAAAATATTAGCTTTGGGGGCATTAAAAAGTGTTTTAACATATTGAGTGAATTTCTCTCCAAAGCTCATAGCCTCTAGAGTTCGAAATAAAAAGCTTGGTTCAATCCTGTCAAATGCTTTGTTTGCATCCATAGACATTATTAACATAGGATTTTGATTTTTTTGCGCAGTGTTCAGTATATGTAGCAGTCGCCGCACATTGTCTGCTCCATATCTGTTTTTAATAAAACCTGTTTGGTCAGCATGTATTATCTTTGGAATAACATCTTCCAGTCTTAGAGCAATTAGTTTCGATAATATCTTATAATCAGCATTTAAGAGGCTAAGGGGTCTGTATGAGTCACATTTCTGTTTGTCCTTGCCCGGTTTTGGTAGCAGTGTGATTGTTGCAATTTCAAATGAGTCTGGAAATTTTTTATTTTCTAGAGCTTCTGTAATCATGTTTGTGAGTGGAGTTAATAATTTTTTTGAAAAGGCCTTATAATACTCGACAGGGAAGCCGTCTGGCCCAGGAGTCTTGTTATTTTGTAAAGAATTAATGGCTTTGAATATCTCCATTTCTGACATATCTGCATCTAACAGATCTCTGTCCTCAACTTGTAATTTGGGAAGGGTTATTCCATCCATGAACCTTTTTGCTCCAATATTATCAGCGTCCTGCCCAGTTTTATATAAATTTTCGTAAAATTGTTTGAATTCTGCATTAATGGATGGTGAATTATCAAGGAGTCTGCCGTCCTCTGTTAATATTGAGTGTATAAATTTATCAGATGTTTCCTTTTTAATTTGCCATGCCAAGAGTTTACTTGTTTTATTTCCAAATTCATAATAGTGATATCTAGTTCTGGCCATAGCAGCTTCCTCTTTGCTGGTACATAGATTATTATACTCCATCCTTGTTTTTTTTAATGTGTTAAGGTGTTCTTCCTTTTTGGTGGCAATATATTCCTGTTCCTGCTTTTTAATATCTCTTTCCAATTTGGTTAGTCTCTCTCTAATTTGTTTGACCTTTTAGGCACTGTATGATAAAATTTGGCCTCTCATGTAGGCTTTAAGAGCTTCCCAAATGTTGGCATGCGAGGAGGAATTTGAATTGGCATCAAGAAATATTTCAATTTTGGTAGTCATATATGAAATAAACTCAGGATCTTTCAACATGTAATTTTTAAATATCCACCTGCGGGATGTGGGTTGCGGAATGTCAACCAACCATGAGAGTTTTATGGGATTATGATCTGAGAAGGTAGCTGGTAGATAGGAGCATTCTATAACTGTAGCTATCATTCCTTGTGACATCAAGAACATGTCAATTCCAGAGTGTGTATTATGGGTAGGTGAAAAGAAAGAAAAATCCCTCTGGTTTGGATTGAGATTTCGCCATACGTCAATTATGCCTATGTGTTTCATACCTTGGTTTAGTGCTGTTGCTGCCTTTGATAGTAAAGATGTTTTGGGTAGTGATCGATCCAAAAGAGGATTTAAAACCAGATTGAAGTCTCCTCCCACAATACATTGACCCCCAATTGTAGCCAGTTTCATAATCAGATTGTTAAAAAACAACGGGTCATCATAGTTGGGCCCATATATATTCACTAAGGATATCCTGTTCCTATTTATTTCACAATCTACAAGTAAAAATCTGCCGTTTTGATCCTTTTCAAACGAATTTAATTTAAAGTTCAGGTGTTTATTAATGAGCAAAGCAACGCCTCTTGCTTTTGAGGAGAAAGAGGAATAGAAAACATTACCCACCCCGTCTCTGCACAGTTTTAAATTTTCCGAGTCAGTGAGGTGGCTCTATCTATTTCACTCTTAAATGTCTTCCTCCAGAGTGTCTTTCAAGTCTTGATTCTCACTTTCTTTTGGCAGTGTATAACGCAGATGATGCCAAAACGTATGGTATGGATGCTGTCCTGAAGTCAATTGTTGATGATATCAATGACTTGGAAACAAATGGTGTGGAAGTAGACACGACTCACTTCAAAGGCACATTGAAGGTTTGGGTTGCCCAAATTTGTGGTGATAATTTGGGGCTAAATTCAATCCTTGGCTATATAGACAGCTTCTCTGGGAACAGTGTTTGTCGCTGGTCCCATGTGAAGAAACCGGTATTGCGAACACAAACAATGGAAGATCCTTCACTGCTTAGGAATAAGCACTGCTTAGGCCATCTTTCAGATCTGGTGCAAAGTAATCCAACAGAAACTGGCTTAAAAAGAGAGAGCATTTTGAACAACCTGAAATACTTCCACGTGACCGAAAATGTAGCACCAGATGTCATGCATGATATCCTTGAAGGAGTAGGGGCATATGAAATTAAATTGGTATTAGGCTCTCTCATCTCACAGAAGGTATTAACTAGGGATGAGCGAGTACAGCATTATCTGTATCTGTATCTGTATCTGTTAACCATATGAATTATCTGTATCTGTACTCGGACTGGGCGGGGCCTAACCCGGAAGTGGGTGGGATTTAACCCGGAAGTGGGTCAGGTTGTCTTGAAATGGGCGGGGCTTTAACCGGTATGGTATTTTAAGCATGCAATTGATATGGGTTGTTCAGAAATTGTTATTTATTGCTGATTAGAAAACTATTTACTCATTATTCTGTATCACTGATCATGAGAGGGGGGGGGGGTGTTTGTGTTTTTGTGAGTGTAGCAGCTTAATTTATAATATTATTTATAACACAACTACCTTTATTTTATTTATAAAATACAGCAAGAAAGTGTCACTCAGTGCGTGAAGTAAAAAAAAACTGGTTAGAGCCAGCAGACGGTTTCAAAAAAAAACTCAGATGACCGGCAGAGAGAGAGAGAGAGAGAGTGTGTGTGTGTGTTGCTAGCTAATTCATTTGTAATATAGTTTTATACCACTACTTCCTTTATTTTTTTTAATGAAATCCAGCAAAAAGTGTCAGACACTCAGTGCATGAAGTAAAACAACATAGACGTAGGAACTAGGGGTGTGGTGCGGTGTGCGATGTTTATGTTTCGACCCTGCTTGAAGAATTCATCAGCAGATCAACTGAGAGAAAAGTGTGAAAGCCCTTAGGAGCCCAAACTGTTCTTTTTCTGAATGCTGTATGATATAGCCTAGTGTTATGTAGTAAAGGCTTGATTTATTCATTTATTTCGTTTCATTTTCTTAACAATTAAGAAGCTGCATGTGTTTATCCAGTCTAATCGAATTGTGCGTCTCTCCCCGACTTTTCCAACAAAAATCCCGCCCCCTCTCAGAAAATACATAAAACTGACATTACTGAGCTATATCCCTTTAAAAGTAGCCTATTAAAATGGTACAATGGCATTGCTCAGTTCAACGTGTTGGGAAATTGGGCATTTTGTCCCACGTTTAACTCTTCGGGGTCGCCGATCACGCCGGCGTGATCAAGTTACATGACCAGTTTAAGACGTTGAAGCATAAAAACAAAGTCACGTTGAGCGCTGCCGTCCACTTCTGTCGAAAGTGCTGGCTTGAAATTCTATGTTACTTTTTGTTTTGTGTTGATAGACCAAGTAAAAACGGAGATATGATAATTTAAAGTTTATATAAAAAAATATTGACGCGTTCGTAAAAGAACGCCAGATGGGATGCGACAGGCGTTGCATTTATTCTAATAACTTCGTCGGTTTTTGTCATAAAACTAAACGGAGAAAAATGTGTGAATCTGCTGACTCTGCTCTTCAGGATGCACGTTTAAGGGAATGGAGGAGGAGCCAACTCAGCAAACAAGCGAAATTGAAAGGCAGAGGATTTACGGAGTTGACAAAGAGAGACATATATACGTTATATATATGTATAGAGAGATATTATTGCTAGTTTTTGCAAGAGTTTGAGTAGATTTTGAGAGTAGTGTAGATAGTTTAGGTAGTTTAGGAGTAGATTTAGATAAACTGTTTTGAGGACTGGCACAGATAAAAAATAAAATTAAATAAAAAACACCTGATATTTGTTGTAAATACTTGTATGTATAGTTTGATTTTGTGTTAATTTTACCTTTTGTATGGTATATTTGCAGTATTGAGGAACCCCTCTTACTCAAGGAATGAAAGCCCTGTAATGTAGATATCTGTGTAATTGTACATGAAGTGTTTTGTAGAGTTTCTAAGCAAAAAAGTAAAGAAAAAACGCCTATTGCCACACCTCCTTTTTGTGATATATAGTTTCATTTTATCTCAATTTTACTTTTTTTATTTAGTATTTGCACTATTTGGGAACCCTCATACTCTGGGAATGCAAGGCTTTAAATATAGCTCTCTGAATAATTGTGTGCACAACATTTTTTTTAAAGTGGCTGAGCTAAAAAGAAAGAAAAAAAGCCTATGGCTACACACGCTCTTTTTTGTAAATCATATTTTTTTTGTATATAGCTTGATTATGTCTGAATTGTGCCTGTATATGTTGACATTTACAACTTGTGTTTACATTTTAAACCTTTTAAAATGCTTCATTGAGCATGTTTGTGTTTTATGTAGCAGAACAGCTATAATTTTTCTATTCGGATTTTGTGTTTTTTGTGTGATTTTGGGTCCACTATGTTGATACAGTACATCAAAGTGAAAAACTAATTGTCTGGTCATATAGGTGATGTTGTGCTGAAAAAAAATAATACCAAACATTGGTATGGTAAACATTTGTTTATGTCGCAAAATTAAAAAAAATAAAAGCACTCAAAAACGGCCAAAATAGCCCAAGACTCCGGAGGGTTAAAGGTTTAATTGGCATCTTTATTTCAAACGACCCGACCGACCGCGACCCGAATATCATTAAAAATATATTTGGATGACTCGTAACCGCGGGTGACCGCGGGTGACCGCAGGCACCCGCTCATTTTGGATCAACCCGCGCATCACTGGTCCGTGGACATGTCATTTTAAGGCTAATACGGATAACTCCGTAATCAGAAACATTAATAGCAGGGATACAACAACGTGCTGCCTTCCACAAGCAACAACATCTGATGTAAACAGGGAACTTCAGAAAATTCTGATGAAACATAAGACTGCAAATCGACTCATCATTCATGTGGGGAAGAATGATATTCATAAAGAGCAGTCGGAACTTCTTAAAAAGGATTTCAATGCACTTTTTGAAACACTTAAAAGACTGAAAGTTCAGACATTCATCAGTGGACTACTCCCAGCAAGAGGAACTAACAGGTTTTCACGGTTGCTTGGGCTTAATACATGGCTGCAAAAAACCTGCAATATAAAAGGAGTGAACTTTATTGACAACTTCAATCTTTTCTGGAGTCAGAGGCAACTGTTTCAACAGGATGGCCACCACCCAAACAAACTTGGTTCAAGAGTGCTAAAGGACAATATCTACTTCTCCCTCCGTCATCCTTCTGCAATGTGTGCCAATCCACTCAACCTGAATGGCACACACACACCTGGATACAGTATGAATGACCACAGGATTTCACTTCAGCACCTGAATGGACATGCGGTTGACACATCACACATGGACAGTGATAACACCACTCAGCCACAACAACCTCTGCTCACGGACACAATCTCAGCTGAGCCCTGCCCACAGAGCTCACCACAGACAGACTGTGACTTACTAGCACTTCTCCAAGATGCAGCACCCAAGGACGACTTTCTGGAAAACAGCCATGGAAACCAGGACAGCATATTACAGCCTCCAATAACACCAGAGCAAAAACACCTCTCACCGGAAACGTTATCACTCTCTCCAGCATATCCACTTCTGTGCTTCTCAGAGAAAATGGAACAACTGGTGCATGCTGGAACTAGACTATCCCACTCTTTTGCTGCGAGCCCCCAGATACCAACCAAAAAACGCCAGGCCCCACAACCACCATAGCCTGCGGGCCCAGCTCGCCCTCCTCCTGTGAGAGCTCTTCGGCCTCTGCCACAGCGCCAGGGCCCACACCCTCCTCCGGCGGCTCGAGGTGAACCAAAAACAACTGATACCAGCTCTCAGTGATATGTGTCGGGTCCCCGCTATGATAACAATAACTTTCTCAAATGTTTACAGAACAAGCGGGAACCCAGTGTGCCTGTATCTTTTTCTATTGCTGTTCGATTACATGATAGAAAGTCTAAGGCCTTCAAAAGCCGTACAGCAAACCCATCTAATCTGGTGCCTATTACACGACATACTAAGATTGCTGTTGGGACAAAAAGTAAGACTGTTAAGTTAGCACTTTTAAACATCCGCTCACTTAAAAATAAATCACTTATAGTCAACGACTTAATAACCACATACAACCTGGATTTTATGTTGCTAAATGAAACTTGGCTAGAAGAAAGTTGCAGTGCAACAGTCCTCAATGAAACAGCCCCTCCTAACTTTACTTTTATGAGTGTCTGCAGAGCTGTCAGAAGAGGCGGAGGTTTAGCTGCTCTTTATAAAGATGTCTATCAATGTAAGCAAATATCATTTGGGAAATACCCGTCTTTCGAATATCTGGGTATTGTGTTAAAAGGTGCTCCACACATTTTACTTATCATTGTTTACAGGCCTCCAAAATACTCTCCAGCTTTTGCTGAGAACTTAACAGAACTGCTATCAACAATTTCCTCAGAGTTTGACTGCTTTGCCATTGCTGGAGATTTTAACATTCACATAGATAATGCAGAAAACAATATGGCAAAAGAAATCAAAACTGTTTTAAAAACTTTTGTTCTGACTCAGCATGTACATGGACCCACACATAATCGTGGACACACTCTAGATTTACTTATCAGTAAGGGTCTAAACATTTCATCAATTGTTATTAAGGATGTAGCACTGTCTGATCATTTTTGTATTTTCTTTGATATATTGATCTCTCCTGCCATTGAAGCTAGATCTGTGTCTGTCAAGAAGAGATGCTTAAATGAGAACACTAGTGTACTATTTATGAAGGCTATATCTTTAACACCAAGCTTATTGTCACGTAATAACACACGGAAACAGATGATCCAATAGCAGGTATATTTATTAAAGGGTAATCCGTACTCACAACAGTCCAGGCAAATGGTCAAAAATCCGATAAGTCAATCCAAGAACATAAAACATGAACAAGAACAGGCAGCATACAGGAATAGAAGTGTGCGGACATTAAACAAGGACTTCGTAACAAACACTAACACAGACAGGGATTATATACACACAGAACTAACAAGGTGATGGGAAACAGCTGAGTGCAATAATCAGATAAGTGACAGAACAGAATGCAGGGAATTGTAGTCTAATGTGAATGACACCGTGAGAACGAGGACCTCTAGTGATAACCCAGGGAAACACAACCAGACACTGTGACAGAACCTCCCCTCTACGGAGCGGCTACCAGACGCTCCATGACAGTACACAAGACAACACAAGAGTCCAAGAGGAAGGTGGAAAGTGGGAAGTCCAAGGGAGGGATGGGAGGGCCAGGACCATGAAGGGGAACAAGAACAGGGGGTGATGGCTCAGTCGGCGACCAGGGCGAAGCAGACAGTCCATCGGGCGACCAGGGCGAAGCAGACAGTCCATCGGGCGGCCAGGGCGAAGCAGACAGTCCATCGGGCGGCCAGGGCGAAGCAGACAGTCCATCGGGCGGCCAGGGCGAAGCAGACAGTCCATCGGGCGGCCAGGGCGAAGCAGACAGTCCATCGGGCGGCCAGGGCGAAGCAGACGACCCATCGGGCGGCCAGGGCGAAGCTGACGACCCATCGGGCGGCCAGGGCGAAGCAGACGACCCATCGGGCGGCCAGGGCGAAGCAGACGACCCATCGGGCGGCCAGGGCGGTGAAGACCCTTCGGGCGGCCAGGGCGTCGAAGACCCTTCGGGCGGCCAGGGCGGGGAAGACCCTTCGGGCGGCCAGGGCGGGGAAGACCCTTCGGGCGGCCCGGGCGGTGAAGACCCTTCGGGCGGCCAGGACGGTGAAGACCCCTCGGGTGGCCAGGGCGGTGACTCAGGCGCCCGGCACTCAGGCACCCGTGACTCAGGCGCAGGAACTGCAGACACTGGCTCCGGCTCAGGAACAGACAATGGCTCCGGCTCAGGAACAGACACTGGCTCCGGCTCAGGAACAGACACTGGCTCCGGCTCAGGAACAGACACTGGCTCCGGCTCAGGAACAGACACTGGCTCCGGCTCAGGAACAGACACTGGCTCCGGCTCAGGAACAGACACTGGCTCCGGCTCAGGAACAGACACTGGCTCCGGCTCAGGAACAGACACTGGCTCAGGCTCAGGAACAGACACTGGCTCCGGCTCAGGAACAGACACTGGCTCCGGCTCAGGAACAGACACTGGCTCCGGCTCAGGAACAGACACTGGCTCCGGCTCAGGAACAGACACTGGCTCCGGCTCAGGAACAGACAGTGGCTCCGGCTCAGGAACATGCATTAGCTCCGGCTCAGGAACAGACACTGGCTCCGGCTCAGGAACATGCATTAGCTCCGGCTCAGGAACAGACACTGGCTCCGGCTCAGGAACATGCATTAGCTCTGGAACAGACACCGCCTCAGGAACAGACACCGGCTCAGGAACAGACACAAGAAACGTAACAGTCACAAGAACAGACACAAACACAGAAACAAACACTGGCTCTGGCGCTGGAACAGGCACTGGCTCAGGAACAGACACTGGCTCCGGCTCAGGAACAGACACTGGCTCCGGCTCAGGAACAGACACTGGCTCCGGCTCAGGAACAGACACTGGCTCCGGCTCAGGAACAGACACTGGCTCCGGCTCAGGAACAGACACTGGCTCCGGCTCAGGAACATGCATTAGCTCCGGCTCAGGAACAGACACTGGCTCCGGCTCAGACACGGGCATGTCCAGGATCCGACCCAGGCGCTCCAGATAGTCCAGATCCAAGAAGGCAGACGGCACTGGCTCTGCCTCCGGCTCTGGAGCAGGCACTGGCTCTGCCTCCGGCTTTGGAACAGGTACTGGCTCTGCCTCCGGCTCTGGAACAGGCATTGGCTCTGCCTCCGGCTCTGGAACAGGTGCTGGTTCTGCCTCCGGCTCTGGAACTGGCAAAGGCTCTGCCTCCGGCTCTGGAACCGGCAAAGGCTCTGCCTCCGGCTCTGGAACGGGCACTGGCTCTGCCTCCGGGTCTGGAACGGGCACTGGCTCTGCCTCCGGGTCTGGAACGGGCACTGGCTCTGCCTCCGGGTCTGGAACAGCAGACACTGGTTCCGGCTCTGGAACAGCAGACATGGGCATGTCCAGGATCCGAGCCAGACGCTCCAGATAGTCCAGGTCCATGAAGGCAGACTGAATGTGAACAGTCTCTGACTGGGCAGACGGAACATGAACAGTCCTTGACTGGGCAGACGGGACGTGACCATTCTCTGACAGGGCAGACGGAACGTGAACAGTCTCTGACTGGGCAGACGGAACGTGAACAATCTCTGACTGGGCAGACGGAACGTGAACAGTCTCTGACTGGGCAGACGTGACGTGAACAATCTCTGACTGGGCAGACGGAATGTGAACAGTCTCTTACTGGGCAGACGAAACGTGTCTCCTCCTCCTTCTCCGGACCACCGGACTCAGGACCACCGGAACCGGGACCACCGGAACAGGGATCATCTCCCGACTACCTCCTCCACTGTGACCTTCACGGGACCCGCGAAACTTAAGCAATCGGGTCCCCTTAAAAAACTCCCTTCTCTCCCGCTCGGTGGCTGGGGAAGAGATGTTACAAAACATACCGCTGGATCTGGGTGTGACGGAGTCCTTCTGTCACGTAATAACACACGGAAACAGATGATCCAATAGCAGGTATATTTATTAAAGGGTAATCCGTACTCACAACAGTCCAGGCAAATCGTCAAAAATCCGATAAGTCAATCCAAGAACATAAAACATGAACAAGAACAGGCAGCATACAAGAACAGAAGTGTGCGGACATTAAACAAGGACTCCGTAACAAATACTAACACAGACAGGGATTATATACACACAGAACTAACAAGGGGATGGGAAACAGCTGAGTGCAATAATCAGATAAGTGACAGAACAGAATGCAGGGAATTGTAGTCTAATGGGAATGACACCGTGAGAACGAGGACCTCTAGTGATAACCCAGGGAAACACAACCAGACACTGTGACACTTATCTGCTGACTCTGTTGATTTTCTCCTTGATTCTTTTAACTCAAAAGTTAAGAGTGTAATTGATGATATTGCTCCTGTGAAAGTCAGGAAGAAGAGTGGCAGACAAAAAGCACCTTGGAGAAACTCAACACCAGTGCAAAATATGAAAAGACAATGCAGAAAAGCAGAGCGCATGTGGCGGAAGACAAAACTTGTAGTCCATTATAACATCTACAAAGACAGCATCCATGCTTTCAATAAGGAACTAGGCAAAGCTAGACAGACTTTCTTCTCGAATATTATAAACAGCAATGTAAACAACACGCGCACTCTTTTTGCTACTGTAGAGAGACTGACAAACCCCCCAAGCCAGATTCCCAGTGAAATGCTCTCAGTGAGAAAGTGCAGTGAGTTTGCTTCTTTCTTCTCTGAGAAAATCAATAATATCAGAAAGGTGATCAGCTCATCCTTGAGTTGCGCTGGGGTCAGGCAGATCAGACAACAGCCTGAGAAAGTAGCCACTATGTCTGATTTCGAAGAAATTGATGGCAAAATTTTGGAAGAAACCGTACAGCACCTAAAAACATCAACCTGTGGCCTTGACGCACTTCCCACATCTTTTTTCAAAAATGTGTTACACAGCTTAGAAGCAGATCTCCTAGAAGTGGTAAATGCCTCACTTCTCTCTGGGAGTTTTCCGACCTCCCTGAAAACTGCTGTTGTCAAGCCCCTCCTTAAAAAGAGCAATCTAGATAAGACCATATTAAACAACTATAGACCGATCTCAAATCTTCCTTTCATAGGCAAGATCATTGAAAAAGTTGTCTTCAATCAGCTGAACAAATTCTTAAGCTCGAATGGATACTTTGACCATTTTCAATCTGGTTTCCGACCGCACCACAGTACAGAGACCGCTCTCATAAAGATAATAAATGATATTCGCTTAAATACTGATACAGGCAAATTATCAGTGCTGGTACTACTCGACCTCAGTGCTGCATTTGACACTGTCGATCACAAAATACTTCTTGACAGGCTGGAAAACTGGGTCGGGCTTTCTGGGATAGTCCTAAAATGGTTCAGGTCATACTTAGGAGGCAGAGGTTATTATGTGAGTATAGGAGACCATAAGTCTGAGTGGACATCCATGACATGCGGAGTCCCTCAAGGCTCAATTCTTGCGCCACTCCTATTCAACCTGTACATGCTCCCAATGAGCCAAATAATGAGAAGGAACCAAATCGCTTACCATAGCTATGCAGACGACACACAGCTCTACTTATCCCTATCGCCTAACGATTACAGCACTGTAAGTTTGCACTGTATTTTATTTTATGTTTTAATTATTCTGATTTCTGTATTTTATCTTTTATTCTAAACTGTTTTAATTATTCTGATTTCTTTTGATTATTTTAATTTCTTCTATGTAAAGCACTTTGAATTACCATTGTGTATGAAATGTGCTATATAAATAAACTTGCCTTGCCTTGCCTACAGCCCCATTGACTCCCTTTGCCAATGCATTGATGAAGTAAACAATTGGATGTGCCAAAACTTTCTTCAGTTAAACAAAGACAAAACTGAAGTCATTGCGTTTGGAAACAAAGATGAAGTTCTCAAGGTGAAAGCATACCTTCAGTCTAGGGGTCAAACAACTAAAAATCAAGTCAGGAATCTGGGTGTGTCTCTAGAGTCAGACCTTAGTTTCAGTAGTCATGTCAAAGCAATAACTAAATCAGCATACTATCACCTGAAAAATATTGCAAGAATTAGATGCTTTGTTTCCAGTCAAGACTTAGAAAAACTTGTGCATGCTTTCATCACCAGTAGGGTGGATTATTGTAATGGACTTCTCACTGGCCTTCCCAAAAAGACCATAAGACAGTTGCAGCTCATACAGAACGCTGCTGCTAGGATTCTGAGCAGAACCAGAAAATATGAACACATCACACCAGTCCTCAGGTCTTTACACTGGCTGCCAGTTACATTTAGAATTGATTTTAAAGTATTATTACTGGTATATAAAACATTCAATGGCCTAGGACCTCAATACATTGCAGATATGCTCACTGAATATAAACCCAACAGATCACTCAGATCATTAGGATCAAATCGGGTAGAAATACCAAGGGTTCACTCTAAGCATGGCGAGTCTGCTTTTAGCTATTATGCCAGCCGCAGCTGGAACCAGCTTCCAGAAGAGATCAGATGTGCTCCTACAGTAGTCACATTCAAATCCAGACTCAAAACACATCTGTTTAGCTGTGCATTTACTGAATGAGCACTGTGCCACTGTTCGTCCGACTGTTTGCACTGTATTTTATTTTATGTTTTAATTACTCTGATTTCATGTGATTATTTCTGTATTTTATCTTTTATTCTAAACTGTTTTAATTATCCTGATTTCTTTTGATTATTTTAATTTCTTCTATGTAAAGCACTTTGAATTACCATTGTGTATGAAATGTGCTATATAAATAAACTTGCCTTGCCTTGCCTTTCCTTGCTAATGATGCATAGTTATAACTTTGTGGTCACATAGGCGGTCAGGGGGACGAATAGGCTGTTTGTGGTCAGGCCATCCTTAAAAATATTTTGGTTTTTAGTAACAGAAGTAACAAAAAAAAAGAAAAAAGGGTCGTAGGTAGGTCTGTATTTTTTTTTTCAAGATTCAATGTAAAAAAAAACTAAATTTTTGGTCATGGTGATTACGTAGGTATGAATTTAAACAACTTTCATATTAATTTAATTTAAACAACTTGCATATTGTGACGTCACTGACTGGGTCTTCAAACCATGCATCCACCGCTAGGTGTAAATGCAACCTACAAATCAGAGACCAGTTACGTTTTAGGGCTGTCACTTTTGTGAAAAAATCCTGTTTGATTTTTGGGACATAAGTGTTCATTGAATCGATTGTAAAATTGATTTTCCATGTATAAAGACGTTTCAATTTTCGCCAAATATAGGCAAATCCACAGACAACTAACAGGTATTGGGACTAACGTAAAGAGGGTGCTTGAGACACACACAAGTCAGCAATATTTCTGATGATTTATTGGCGGGAAGTTTCGTGCACAATGACAAACAGGAGTGCAAAATTCAGGGATTGAAATTAACACCCTCCAACCCACCAAATAAGGGTAAAAATGACCTTTGGCGGGTAATGCTGTCAAATCACGAGCCAATTTGGCATGTTTGTATGTTTATGGAAGTTCGTGTAAGCCAAATCTGCGCAGATTTAGCGCAAATACACAACTCGTGAGTCCTCATGATATATTAAATACAGCGTATTGCGCAGAATCTGCAAATTTCTGGCTTACTTGAGCACACACGTCACTAAGCAACAAATAACGGCGCGCTTGTTCACTTGCATTGAAGTAATAGCGAATATTAAAAAGCATTTGGTTAACAGAAAAGACATTGTTATTTTCCAACATCCTACATGTTTTGTGTACTGTATTGATCTGTCCACCTAAAACACATTTTTGGTTTAAAAAAAAAAAAGGCCGGTGGTGGTGGCTCACTTTGAAATTTCAATTTAGAAGAAACCACTTTGATTTTAGGGTCAAATTGTAGCACGTCCTCAATAGTTTGAGTTTCCTCCACCAACATTTTAGTGGTTTCTTTCAGGTCAGTCGACACGATCACCGTTAGACAGGGGAGAAGGGAGGGGAAAAGATCTGGGCACAGTTTTTCCAGAACTTTGTGCCAAGTTAAAGCGGTGTCAAGATGTTTTAATGCATTTTTTAGGTGTATTATGGTGCCCAAACCCGTATGATTTTAAACGGTGACCGCGGACATTTATTTACTAAATCATTACTAGGGATGGGTCTCGTTAAGGTTTTGATGGTATTACTACTCTTACCGATACTGCTTATCGATCCTGTTGTGGCAAAAACAATTATTAAACAAACAGCATCACAGCGTAAGAGACATTCTGATCCGAATTGTATTTTAAAAATATTTATTTTTAGGACCCAGTCGCCCAAATAGTCCAGCTGCAGGGTGAGTGAAGACAAGGAGCAAGATTCTGGCTAGCAGCCTTATACTGTTCTCTTCAAAGCAATCTCTTGTCAATTGTTATTTAGACAAGAGGAACAAAAGGACTGGCTACCCTTTAGATCCCCTAACCCCAGGGTTTTTTCTCACCTCTGAGAACAGAGGTGACACCCAACCATCTTCTGATTGTCTTTACTCATGCCCTCACAGCTGTGTAAACATCATAATAGAAAACAAGGTTCTTTGTTCTCATACTCAGGAATACAGAGATCATATGGTTTTTCAATGCAATGTCCATTATTAATCAGCCAATATTAAAATTTCCACTACAATTCCTCCCTTTTTATAATTTAGATTACCTAATCACAATAATAAAATCAACAGAATATATTTTAAGTCGTATCATCACATTTTGTTAATCCAATTGAACCGACATCCCAGCTTTTACCAGTCTCTGTAGCTGGAATCACACATTATAATGCATGGTAAACATAACAATATTGAAATTGGTAGTACAATTTGCTAATCCCTATAATTTACCTGAAATATTTTCTAATGAATCCTTAACCAATCAAATCATTTGATCTAAACCCTGTTTTAATTCAATCAAATAAAATCATCAAAATCACCAGAAAAACAGATTATTTTGCTAGACTCAAATCATTAGTAGGTGCATCCTCCTCCAGGTGTGTTGATCGACCCGTTTGCCCCATGGACATCCCGTCTTCACCAGGGTGACTCTTTGCGAGCCGTTGCACTGGTCTTTTCCCTCGTCAGTGAGGGAGATTGTTACTAGCACAAGCCTTTGATCCCTCACTTTATGCTCTATGATGGTTGATTTGAGGCTTGTCGACGTAGTCTAAGGTGAGGGGCTTGGACCCAGGTGTCACTCTCTCCAACCATGTTTCTGATCATTACCAGATTTTATTCTTGGATCACGACACACCCACACTGGAGTGAACCATTTCCTGCTTTGACCTGTGAATGGAGACCTTAAGGTTTTGTTAGTGACCGCTTGTCTGGTCGGTCGTCCCTTTTGGTTTGACCTGTGGAATTTTCACCATTTGTTTACCTTGCTGATGATATGCATAAAGAATTTCAAGTTTATTCTCAACACTTGTCCAATTCAACTCTGTTTCTTCTCATTTTGCAAATCATCTTATCACTAAATAATTTCTTGCTCACTTAATAGCACTCGGAGTCCCTTTTTCCCTGAAAATACATTCAACCCACTTATGTAAACAAGACAACAGTTATACATTTGGAACAGAATCAGTTCTCTTTGATTCAATCCATCCTGACATCCTGCAAAAGGAAAAATTTAAGTGTGGGGTGGACAGGGCAAGCTCTGCCTTCCCTCATTATGCGCTGCGCAAGTGCCACAATAATAACCCACGCCAGGAAAGTTAGCCAAATTCATCCATAGCCATTATTTTATTGGGTACATTCCCTGTATCAAAATCGTCTCAGTTACGTATGTAACCCTCGTTCCCTTTCGTTGTCACTCCGAGTTACGTCGGATTACGATGAATGGGGTTACCAGTCTAATCACGCCACCTTCACAGCTGTCTTCCAGTGCCCTGCGTAAATCTGAGATCCCTGTTGTGAGACTAGCACGGACGAATGACTCCTATTAGCACAGGAATACCGAGGTACACTGGGGAGCATATCCCATAGCTTAGAGGAAAAATGCAATTATTGCCAACCCAGAGTGGGGGGGACTTAGAGAATACACATATGACCCGGAGGGATGCATATGGAGAACACTGGGGTGTCCAGCCGGAGGTGGAATATTTCAACCCCAGGGGTGGCAAGGTGGCTTGCCAAGGGAAAGACACATGCTCAGAGAGGCTTACAATGGAAATACACATGTGGGGGTCGCTCAGAGGAGGCACCATGCACACGGGAGGCACCTAGCCGACGTGCAGGCAATAGACACTGGCGCCGACGTCAGGAGTGCTGGAAGAACTCAGGGCTTTCGGGGAAGCTGACCTGAGGAGAATATCGCACGTATCCAGTCCGTGGAGTGGAATGGCGAGCAAGTGAAGACACCTGAGCGGGTCCAGAACTAGCTGGTTGAAGCGAGTACATGAGAGGACACTGGCTCCACTCGGAGATTGTAGAATCCGGCGAATGTGTTCGGTGTCGCCCAGTCTGCAGCTCTGCAGATGTCTGTTAGCGAGGCGCCATGCGCTAGAGCCCAAGAGGACGCCACACTCCGGTGGAGTGGGGAGTCACACCAAGGGGGCACGGTCTCCCTTGCTGTTGGTATGCCAAAGCAATGGCGTCCACTATCCAGTGAGACAACCTATGCTTGGAGAGAGCCTTTCCCTTCAGCTTCCCACCATAACAGACAAAGAGCTGGTCTGAGGTCCTGAAATACTGCGTTCTGTCTACATAGGTGCGGAGAGCACGTACTGGACAGAGCAGTGCCAAGGCTGGGTCTGACTCCTCCAGGGGTTCACCACCTGGTCCCGAAAGGGAGTGATAGGAACCTTGGGCACATATCCAGGCCGGGGTCTCAGGATCACGTAAGAGTAAGCCAGCCCAAATTCCAGGCACGCTTCGTCAAATGGAGAATGCGTGCAGGTCCCATACCCTCTTGATGGAGGCCAGTGCAACCAGGCACTGTCTTCATTGGCAGGAACTTAAGCTCCACTGATTGCAGAGGCTCAAAGGGAGCACTCTGCAGGGCAGTTAACACCACTGAGAGGTCCCAAGAGGGAACGAGAGGAGGGCGAGGAGGATTCAGTCTCCTCGCTCCTCTCAGGAAACTGACAATCCAGGTGTGCTTTCCCAAGGACTTACCTTCAACAAAGTCATTCTGTGCGGCAATGGCGGCGACATAGACTTTTAGGGTGGAGGGAGACCTCCTTCACTCCAACCCATTTTGTAGGAAGGAAAGCAAGACACTGATCGAACATCTCTGGGGGTCTTCTCGGTGAGAAGAGCACCAGTTGATGAAGAGGTTCCACTTCAACGCATAGGCATGTCTTGTGGACAATGCTCTAGTGCAAGTGATGGTAGCCACCATCAGTGGTGGTAGGGTACTCAAACCTGCCCCGACCCATCCAGGAGCCACACGTGGAGGTTCCAAAGATCGGGACGAGGGTGCAATAGGGTGCCCCGTCCCTGAGAAAGGAGGACCTTCCTCAGAGGGATCGGCCAGGGAGGTGCTGTCGCGAGGAGTACTAGTTCGGAGAACCAGGTCCGGGTGGGTCAGTATGGCACAACCAGAATGACCTGCTCCTCCTCCTCCCTGACCTTGCGCAATGTCTGTGCAAGAAGGCTCACTGGGGGAAATGCATATTTGCGGCACCGCGGCCAGCTGTGCGCCAGAGCATCCATGCCGAGCATGCCCTCGGTCAGGGAATAATACTGGCCGCAATGGGTCGAGTCGTGAGAGGCAAACAGATCCATCTGTGCGTCCCCGGACTGGTCCCAAATCAGCTGAACCGACTGGGGATGATGTCGCCAATCTCCCGGGAGGGGCTGAAGCCGTGAGAGCTCGTTGGCTGCAGAGTTCAGAGCTCCGGGGATATAGATGGCACGAAGCGACCTCAGATGCTTTTGACTCCATAAGAGGAGATGGCGGGCGAGTTGCGACATACGGCGGGAGAGCAGACCACCTTGGCGGTTGATGTACGCTACAGTAGCGGTATTGTCTGATCAGACTAGTACGTGTTGACCCTTGAGCACGGCCCAGAAGCGGCGCAGAGCAAGACGTACAGCCAGCAACTCGAGGCAACTGACATGCCAAAGACGCTGGGGTCCTGTCCGGGAGCCCGCGGCAGCACGTCCATTGCACATGGCGCCCCAGCCCGTGGTGGAGGCATCTGTCGTTACAACAACATGCCGGGAAGCTCATTCCAGGGGCACTCCGGCCCGTAGAAAACTGAGGTTCGACCACAGGGTGAAGGTCTGACGGCAGGTCAGAGTAACTGGTACTCGGAAGGTGCCGTGTTGCCATGCCCACCTCGGGACTTGGTCGCGAAGCCAAAGCAATCTAGCCAAAGCTAGATTGGCGGTGGATGCATAGGCCGTTCGTGGTCACATAGGTGGTCAGGGGGACGCATAGGCTCTTCGTGGTCACTGGGCGGGGCCCCGGGCTGTTTTGAAAATCTCCATGAGCCTCTCAAAGAGTTTATTGGAGATAAACTACTTTTTTCATTCTTCAGGAATTGGAGAGTCATCAAGATTGAACACCAGCTTCCCACACAACACATGAGCAGCTACCATCTCACACGCTTGGGATGAAGAGTAATATGGTCAGTTAAGATCTTTAAGATGACCGGTATCTTGGAACAAGCCCTGTATGGGACATTCACCACAGCACTTTCAAGTAGAAGCCCACCCAGCAAGGGAAAATACTTAAAATACAAATAAGGCTTTTGAAATGCCCTTTATCCTCACTTGATCAGGGATACATTTGTTCTGTTTGGTGAGAATAATGATACAAGCAGTCAAGAACATTTGTTCCAATCAGCAGTGGGACCTTCCCGTTGAAATGACAATCTGGAACAAGGACAAATGATGAAACTTCCACCTTTGCACCTATGACTATAGTTGACCACCTATGACCAAGTTGTCATAACTGGAAGGTTACATTAACTGGAAGGTTACATAAGAGTGACTCACACTCAATGCCTTCAACAAAAACAGAAGCAATGTAACGTTGACCACTAAGACCATGTGGCAAGAAGTTGTATTTAAACCTGTTATTTCTTTGGTTTTCTCTAGCATAACTGACAGTATCATGGAACATCAATGTGGGAAGGACATGAGAGCTGGCAGCTCCTGGGTGTCCCGCAGCAGGACCTGCTACAAGTTCAAAGAAATCGGAGACATTCCACACAAATTTCTGTACTTCTCTCATCTCTCCTTCAGCTTTGAATTATCACAGGTAATAACAACAAGGTAGTCCCTTTTTCCATAGTACTGTGAATGTTTCATGTTCCAAAAATATAACAGATTAAAATTGATTTTGGGTCGTTCTCTTAAGCACATTGAATATAGTTATTCAATAGTATAGTAAGCTGAAGGAGAGATGTACAGAAATTTGTGTATCTTCTGACAATGAAGTTCAGATGACATTTTATAAGTAGGGGTGGGCCGATCCGATACTCAGTATCGGAATTGCTCCGATACCACCAATATTTGCCAGATCGGGTATCGCCAGACGAGACCATCCAAATCCGATCCGATATTGTAGCCTACGAATGTTATTGTTATACAACGCAAAAGGCACAAAAACATTATAAAGCGCTAAAATATTTCCGTGTACTATATTCCAAGTTTTCTGAAGCCATTACATATAGTTTAATGTGAGGTACAGATTTAAATCGTTAAATTAATCTTAGTGCTTCCCTCCGCTGCGGCTGTCAATCATTCTCCATGCAGTACTCAAACAGCACTCGGGTAAAACAGTCAACATGTAGATCTGTAGATAAAGGTCTATGGTTTGCATAAAAGCACTTTAACGTGCTGGAGTTTCACATGTTACTTTCTACCGGGTGTCTGTTAGATCACAACACAACTGATCAGTGATCACAACACTGGAGTAGAGAGCGATATAATTGCTCTTCACGCGCACATTAACTGAAATTTAAAACTGTTAAAAGGCTCAAACTAATGAATAAAAGAAATATATGTATATCTTACTTTTGTGCTTTGAACTTTTCAATGCGAGGCGCTGCGCGCCGTGACTCCATGTTGCTTCGAGCGCATCGTTCTGCGCACGGGAAGCGCATAAGCGTTTTGTGCCGCTCTGAATTGGAGGCTTTCATATTACAATACTTTTGCGCAGTGGCAGTTTATTGATAGCCTTAGTTGTTCTGTCCAATCTATCATATGTTGCTGCTTCATTAAAAAGTTGCGCTTAAAATTTAAAAATAATTGTCTTTTAATTATATAGTATATATTTTGTCTGTATTGTTTTACAAGGTAAGGAAAATAATGTTTAAGTCAAGCTTTGATGCCTTTAACAAAAGAATAATCACAGTCTCTTCCCCACAGTGAGGCACACAGATACAGTTTATTAGTTCATTTGGCACTGTTTTTTTAATTATTATTTTAGTATTGGATCGGATCGGTATCGGTCAATACTGAGTCCCAGGTATCGGAATCGTATCGGAGGCAAAAAAGGCGGATCGTGCCACCCCTATTTATAAGTAATTAATGCAGAAAACCAACCAATTCAAAAGGGTTCACATACTTCTTGCTACTGTATATTGGCGCTTTTCCACTGCATGGTACGGTACAGTTCGGTTCGGTACGGCACGCTTTGGCGCTTTTCCACTGCATGGTACGGTACGGTTCGGTACGGTTCACTTGTGGTGCTTTTCCACTGCATGGTACGGTACGGTACGGCTCGCTTTAAATGGTACCTGGTCTGTTGAGGTTCCAAGCGTACCGTACCGGTACTAAAATGTGACGTAAAAACACTGCAGATCACTGATTGGTCAGATAGAATCGTCACTACCAGCGTCATTGGATTTGCGACACGAGACACTAAACCCGCTAGATTTAAATAACCACTAGACAACAGCCAACGCGTTAGCATCTTTTTTTTACTTTCTTGAAAAAAAAGAGATAAAAACTTTAAAAAAGAAATGGCTGAATCGTGGTCAGTGGACGAGGTGCAGACGTTCCTCTCGTTGGTTGCCGAGGAGCGGATCCAGCGAGAGCTGGATGGGGCAAAACGGAATGAAAAAGTGTTCCAAGAAGTAGCTCAGCTCTTAGCCGCACACGGCTATTACCGGACCTACAAACAGTGTAGGGACAAATTAAAAAAACTTAAGAGTGACTATAGAACCATAAAGGATCACAACGGCCGGAGTGGTGCGAACAGGAGAACCTGGAAGTGGTTCGACCAAATGGACGCTATCTACGGAAGACGACCTGCGAGCAATGGGAGAGACGGTGCCCTGGACTCGGCCACCTCGTTGTTAGACAACACATTCGATGATGGTACGTTGTGTTAAGTTAACAATATATTAAGTTTGAAAGCTTCACTTTATTGACCATCTACTTTAAAGCTTTATTTTGATTTTTTTATACATCTATGACTATTTAATTATTTAAATGTTCTGGACTAGTTTGATTTGTGTTGCAATAATTTGTGTAACTTTTTGTTTCAGATGCATTGTCTACGATTGACTCGTTAGCACTTTCTCCGTGCAGTGATGCCTCAACGTCCCAAATGGTGATAGCAGCTTCGCCACCAGCACGACCGCCTACACCAGCAACCTCCAGCACCAGCAGGACACCAGAGCGTGTGGTACCAGGTATGAAATACGACTAAAACACTTTCTGTTACAAATCATATATCTAGACTAAGCTTACCTAATCCTTTTGATTTGAATGCCTGCAATAAAATTGGATATATCATGAAATCCTGTTGCTCACCATAAATACATTATTGCTAGCTACTGTAACTTTGTGATTAGTTCACACTGTAGATCATGTAAGGGTTGTTAATGAACAGTTATTTCATAAATTAATTGATATGTGATTCTGTTAGCTTTATTTTTACTCTCCTTTTTTTTTTACCTTTAGAAAAAAAATCACAATTATAACTGTTCTTCCTTTGTATCTAGGCAAGAGGAAAAGGAGCATGCACCATCAGGAGTATCTAGCTGTTTTAAGAGAGATGCAGGTGGCTGATATTCAACAGCAGGAACTGAACCGGGCACAGAGGGAGCTCCATTTGCAGATGGCAATCGATGAGGCCCGGCAAGCGAGGGAGCAGGAAGCGGCCTTAAGGACGGAGGAAAATGCACAAACGGCAGCATTCAATCAAGCCTTCCTCAACGTCATGGGGATGCTTGTACAGGTGATGAGTGGCCGGCAACAACAGACCTCTCTTCCCGACTAAAACCTCTCTAGTCCATAATTCATAGAAATAGTTATTTTTTAACTTGTTTTCTCTGAATTTTTTTGTATAATACGTTTGCGCACGACGTTTAAAGTTTGCTTGGTGTACATTTTTTACCTTTAAATTTTTGTTTATATATGTCTTTATATATTTTATTTTTTCAGTAAATATATTTGCACTTTGTTTGAAGTTTGATCTGTTTACATTTTTCTTCAATAAAATTTACTTGTTAAACGTGTACTTTCCTTTTTAATGCTTTAATATTTCATTAGCATGTAATATAGCTAATTATACCTTTGAAATTCAAAATAGACTATATTCAAGTGGGGCATACATGACACCCAAAATAAAAAGGGGTTGCTGTGACTTATGAGTAGCAACCTTTTTATGCTGGGTGTCATGTATGCCCCACTTGAATATAATCTATTCTGAATGGAGACATAACCAACATATATTAAGAAAGCCAAGTCTAGAAGTAAGAGTTTACAGTTCAAGACTCAGAATTAATCAGACTGTTATTAATATTGAGATATATAAGCTCAAGGAAGCATGGAGCAGGAACCTGGGTTCCTGCTCCATTTTAAATCTGAAGATTTCTTAAAGATATCCATGCTGTGGAGTATATATGGGGAGTTTTTTTTAAGAGAAGGCTGATTAGATTCTTATCAAATATTTTATTGCCCTGTAGACACCCATTTACATTCTATTGACTAATGTCGGGTGAGGAGAACTGTCCCATTCATGCTTTATTGTAGTCAATAGACATACCTTTCACACCTCTGCCGGTATGAGACTTAATCTTCATTATTCTTTTATCGTTATTCTTTTGTTTGAATTCAGCCATTATAGCCTTTATTCTGGCATTATGCTTAGCCATCGACACCCATGTCATCCTACTATACATGCAAAATCCACCTATTATTTTAAGTCTTGTTTAAAAACAAAATATATACATATTTTTGGGACCTTATACATATTTTTGGGACCTTACGTGAATTCTTTTAACAAATTGAATTATGTAATAGAATAGCTTTTCCAGCAGGTGGATTAAAGCAACAGGTATCAGCAAGCTACATTTACACAATATAAAATATTAATAATACACTTTTACTTAAAACTCACTTTAAACCACCATCGAGTATTTGTATCAGATTCCGGTCATGGTTTAAAATAGTGTTATGACATAAAATTAATAGAAATATTATTCTGTATGATAAAATATTTAAAAAACATGTGATAATTATTTCTCCAGATGCTGTATATTGCATGTAAGTGAACACAAATAAACCTGAGAAAACATGATTGACTGCATTATGAGTGATGATTCCTATTCAAAATATAAAATGTTACAAATTAATAATTTCGCACTCCTGAAATAGATTAAGAATTTAATGTCACTGCAAAGCAGATTTATCATAAAAGTGGTCAAATATCAAAGCTGGAGTCTTAAATCTTTATAATGAGGGAAAGTTTTTCCAGATCAAGTAAGAGTGTGATGTTTTAACGAGTGGTGAAATGTTTGACTAAAATAATCTGTGATCTTTTCCGTGAAAGGGGTTAAGAAATATGCAAGGGAAACATTTTCAAATACTGCACAAAAGTTTATTGACCAAACACACTTTACAGAACAGACATATTCAACTGTTCAAGTAACGCATCAGAGCCTCACGGACATCCCTGCCCTCCTCCTCTACAGGCTGTGGCAGTGCCAGCACAGGTTCTGCTGCTGAAGGTGGATCCCATGCACTCTCATAGGCCTCTCCATGACTCTCACAAAGGTTATGTAGAGCACAGCATGTCAGCACCATAGATTTCACAAGGTCGACCGAACAGTCATTTCTTTTCATAAGGCAACGCCATCTTCCTTTTAATCTTCCAAAAGCATTTTCAACCACTACACGTGCTCTGGATATTTTCGTGTTGTAGACCCGCTGTTCCGCTGTCAGCCGTCCAGTGTCAATGAACGGTTTTAAGAGCCAGTTCTGCAAGGGATAGGCAGAGTCTCCAAGGATGTAGTAGCCAACATTCACCCCATCAATGTTTTTGGTGCTAGCTGGTATGTGGTTTCCACGGCTTGCCACCTCCCACAGCGTGGACAGTCTCAAAACCCGAGCATCATGCAGGCTTCCAGGCAGTCCTGTGAAAACATTACAGAAAAGTCCCTTCCCATCCACAACACCTTGAAGGATGATGGAGTGCCAGCCTTTACGGTTGAAATAGTCACAGTGATAGTGTTGTGGTGCTATTATGGGTATGTGTGATCCATCAAGAGCACCAATACACTGTGGGAGTCCCCATCTGTTCTCAACGTAGGCAGCCATTTCTTTAAACCTCTCCTGATCTGGAAAACGAATTTTTTCAGGTACCAACAACGTCTCTGCTGCAGCACAGAACTCCTGAACACACCGACACGCAGTTGAAATGCTTGCTCCAAAAAGATGTCCAACACTTCTGTACTCAGAGCCGGTTGCAAGCTTCCACAGTGCAATGGCTACTTTCTTCTTTAGAGGTACACACACGCGGAAGTTTGTGTCCCGTCGCTCCATCGCAGGACGCAGTTTGTTGCACAAATGGATAAACGTTTCTTCCGATTCTAAAGTTCTCCAACCACTGCGTGTTTGTAAAACCAGGAACAATCACATCTCACCACTCAGAAGCTCTGTTAAATGTCCAAACAGATGGTCTGTGGCGGCGACTTTGCGAAATATGATACATCTGAAATACACAGATTACACTTCTTAATACATAATATTGCCAGCTAAATTCATTATATGCTTTGTGACGATATAGCGATTGAGACCCTAAACAAGATTAGCTTACCCTAGTGCGCCGTCGGGCAAACTGAGTGATGTCGTCATCTGCGCTACGTTGTAAGAGTTCCCAGACTCTTTTGTTTTTTTAGCAGTATTTTGTTTTGCTGCCATCAGCCTCATTTTAAACACATTTCTCCGTCTTGCAGTTAAAAACATCCACATGCCGAGAATCAGGAACACCATCCCCTCGATAGGCTCCATTGTTCCTGTGTTTTGCGTTTGAAATTTGGCGCGTTTACGATGATGTCATGGCAATAGAGGCGGCGCAAATAACGATCAGTCCCACCCACTTTGAAGGGGTACTAACTGCGGTGGAAAAGCAACCGAGCTAAAGCGAACCGAACCGTGCCGTACCGAGTCGAGTCGTACCACGCAGTGGAAAAGCGAAGCGAGCCGAACCGTTCCGCGCCGAGTCGAACCGTACCGTACCATGCAGTGGAAAAGCGCCATATGTTGAAACAAACAGTACCAACATCCTTCCTACAGTTGGTAGTCAACCAGAAATAATACCTTTACCACCTTTCATTAGCTTTAACCAATTCTGTAATTACTTTTTCTGTTATAAAAGTTTGCTCTATTGTTTTATTTGTTTATTTTTTACATAGTCTCATTCTTGTCGAAATAAAACGTTTTTTTATGACCTTGTGCTGTGTTTTAAAGAACAAACAGATAGCCTACAACCAGATATATATATATCAGATCACAGCTCCACTGACATTTTAAAATGCGGCAATTGCAGCTGTTTTACAAAATGTCCCTTTGGGCCACCTGGCGGTCATTTTGCAAACGACGGAATATGAAATATGGCGGCGAACGCAGCGGTAATAGGCATTCTGGTTGACCACCAACTGTATGTGTGTAACAACTACAGCTTGCCCTTCCTATTTGTGGAAAGTACTCGTAGTTGAGAGAAGAAGAAAAAAAGTCCAGTTTTTGGTGTTTAATCCCCAACTGGAGCTGTTCTCAGAAATGTCATCATTTTGCTGCAAATACAAAACACCCCACAAATACATTGCAAAAAAGCTGTTACGTCCCAATTTAGTCTAGGGTTGAAGGAACGTGTAACAGAATAAAACGAAGGAAAATAAATGGTGTGATGTGTGGAGGCAGCAATGTTCAGCTCCCAAACCTAATATTTAACAAGAATAACCCAAGACAAACTCAAGAGCAAACAAGAGGTTTTATTCTTATGAGTGTGGGAGGATTTCCAGGCTTCAATTGGGGGTAATGGAAAAATAACAAACATAAACCCTCTAACTATTATGGGGGAAACTAACTAATCTACAGAAGAAAAGAAAAAGTACAACGAATACTCTAACTCCCTAACTAACTTAAACAGGAGGAAACCAGATACAATAAAGAAAAGCACCCACCTCTCTACCAATCCTTTTCCCAAATAATTAACATAATAACAAAGGATACTTTAACACAGATAAATATTAGTAGTAAATAATAACTTACAAATTAACCAGAAAGTCTTGTCATAGACACCAATTACCACAAGAGTGTTTAACAAGATAACACTGAAGAGGATCAATCAACCAAATGTAATTAAGAAGAACATCAACAGAACTTCGGGGTTAAGATATGGAACCACACGATGCAGTCTCCCCACCCACACCCACACCCACACCCCCCACACATACACACACACAGGCTTGCTTAGTTGGGGACATTTAATATTCAATAATATTATTGATCTGCCTTGCTTAAGGTGGACGTTGACTCAATTTTCTTTTAGAAACAAACTCTTATATTATTTTCATGTTATCACTGTGAAGCTGCTTTGATACAATCTGTATTGTAAAAAGCGCTATATAAATAAAGGTGACTTGACTTGACTTGACACAGGTCTATGGAATCATGCTGCTTAAATCCCCACAGCTTCCTGTCCTCCTCCAATCACATCAGGTTACAAATCATTGAAGTCAGGTGGCAGCCATTACTTCCTGCTTATGGTAAAGAGAGGGTAGAGAGAGAAACAGGGAATAAAAAAGAAAAGAAACAACAAAACCAATACGTTTTTGGACGTAACAAAAGCTAACAAACATATGACATGGAGCAATGCCTCTACATACTCTAATTCAGAGGTGAGAAAAGTTGGTTCAGAAGGGCCACTGTCCTGCAAAGTTTAGCTCCAATCTTGAAAAAAACTCACCTGATTGTAGCCTTAGGCCCTGTCCACACAGAGACGTGTTTAGCTGTATACGTAAATATTTTGTATCGTATCGGCATTTCGTCCAGAGGGATCTGGCGTTTTGGGAGACTGAAACCGCTATTTTTTTAAACCTGGTCCTAGAGTGGATAAATATGAAAATGACACCCTTGCATTTTCGTGTGTACAGCCAATCCGTATATTTTGCGAAACGATTATGTTATCACCCCACGTGTCGACCCTAGACAGACACCACTACGTCACGTAGCAGCAACAACAATGCAGACTACATGCTTGTGTTCATGCTGCAGAAGCTACTGAGCCTCTTTTATTTCTTATCTACTTGAATGTATTTTTTGTTTTACATATTTCTTTCTTTATATTTTCTTTCTTATGATATGATGCTTGTCTGTTGTCTGTTTAAGACATTTCGTATTTTGTAGGGATGGGCATTTCAAGCAAAAATAATATTTGATGATCGCTGGGAATTAGGCTGTTTACAAGGAAAAGGTAGTCCAGCACAGGCAAGCAGCCATCCGGTCCAGCAGGTAGATATCTTCAACATCCTCCACGGAAAGAGCCGGCAGACACACAACCCGCCACCTCTCCCACACGTCCATCGTGTAGGCAGCAGCGAACGTTCCAGCAGGGCAGTCAGGTACCCCCGAACCCAAGCTTAGATGGTGTCAATTGCGTTGAGAGACCAGTTGATCAAATCCATGTTTTCTTAGTTTGGAGAGCAGTGCTGAGAGAGTCTCTCAAAGTACAAGACAGTAGACTAGACGTGACAAGAGGAGCAAAGTAGGGGAGGTAAGGGGATGGAGAGGGAGAGAAAATGCGACCGCCTTCGTTGAGAGCAGAAGTAGAAGTTTAATATTTGAAACTATAGCAACGAAGATGGTCAGGTGTGGCCACTGGAATGAAAATGCACAAAAATAAAAAGCCTCAAAGGAAAGAATAATAAAGAGGTGAAGGATATAAAAAGTTAGAATACAAATAAAAGAAGTTCTCATGAAGGCGGACAATCAGATGAAACCCACATTCAGCTGCAAAGTTAAAGTAGCCTTTATTTTAAACAGATTCACACTTTCTATTGCCATACTCTTTAACAAAGAACACAAACAGGGTCTCACATTTACATGACTTTTCATATGTTTGTGCAAGTGTGATGTTTTTATTAGACTGATCACAACTGAATTCTATTTCTGCAGAGTGAATGCGCAGATGATTGTTGAAATTGCTAATTTTTCCAAACCTAGTCACACTGAGGAAGATGGCAATTTCTTTTCAGAATGAGTTTGCAAATGCCGTTTCAGGTCTGTGTGATATGTGAAACTTTTCTCACACTGAAGACACTTGTAAGGCTTCTCTCCAGTGTGAACTCTCATGTGAATCTTAAGATTTCCTTTCGTCGTGCAGCTCTTTCCACACTGAGGGCAGGTGAAAGGCTTCTCTCCAGTGTGAATTCTCATGTGATTCTCAAGGTGTGCTCTATGTTCAAAACTCTTTCCACAGTGATGACATATTTGATGCTTCTCTCTATTGTAAATTATCATGTGATTCTCAAGGGTTTTTCTGTGTTTGAAACTCTTTCCACAGTGATGACACATATAATGCTTTTCTGCAATGTGAATTTTTGCATGATCATTAAGATGATACCTGTCTGTGAAACTCCTTTCACACTGATGACATACAAAACAGTTCTCTCCTGAATGAATCCTCATGTGATGATTAAGGCTTTCTTTATATCTGAAACTCTTTCCACACTGCTCACAAACAAACGGCTTCTCTCCAGTGTGAACTCTCATGTGAGTCTTAAGAGTTCCTTTTACTGTGAAACACTTCCCACACAATTTGCAGGTGAAAGGCTTCTCTCCCGTGTGAGTTCTCATGTGGACAGTAAGGGTTTTTTTCTGTGTAAATCTCTTTCCACACTGAGGGCATATGAACGGTTTCTCTCCAGTGTGGATTTCCAAATGGACTTTAAGGCTTTCTTTTAGACTGAAACTCTTTCCAAACTGTTGGCAGGTCAAAGGGCTCTCTCCAGTATGAACTCTCATCTGGAGGTTTCTAGTTTCTGTTTTATGAGTCAGTGAGTACGTACAAGATTTCTCTTCAGTCATGAAATCATGGCATTTCTTTCTCATACTGTTTGCATTCAGTTCTTGACTCTCCTCTTTTAGCACCATCAGGTCTAGGGTGAAAAGAAAGAAAAACAAGTTAACACCAGTTTAATGGCACAAAGACATGAAAACCTTTAGACATGTAAAACATCAAATCCAACATAAATGCTGAATCCTAAACCCACTAAACTGAAAAGGGTGTTACCTGTATTCTAAGCACCTCTTGTCAATATTGTTAATTCTTTGCTTTCTTTAGAACACGTCCCAAATACTGTGCTCCGTTTCTCCCTCCCATCTTTCCTCTGATGTCAGCCGCTCTTCCTTCACCCACACAATTCTCATCTCTGGATGTGAATACCACAACAGACACTTTATGTTCCACTTTAGCTACTTGTATAGACAAAATCTGTCCTCCGTCTTCCAGGCCAGTGCGTGCTACTCCCTCTTTCCCCTGGTTATCTGATGTTCTGCGTGAACAACGAACCAAAATAGAGTATGTATACTCAACTCAACTAGAGACTGAGTATGTATCAGTCTCTGCTCCCATCCTTTTCAGTTGAAGTCTCCATGCTGCAAAATCTTCATATTTCCAAAACAAGATCAACATTAGGCATGTTTCCATTACAGATTTGCTCAAAACTTTTGTGATTTTTTTCAAATTGTCGATAAAAAAATATTGCCAAATGACAGCATTTTGATTAACCAATGTTATGTGACTAAATCGTCATTTTTTTCTCTCGCGATTAGTCATTCCAAAAATCATGGCAACGGATGCTGGTAGGTTTATATATATATATCCCAGCCACCGCACTAGTCATTATTTTTAATTGAAGGAGACGTAGGCGTGTTATCTCAGCATTAATGGTAAGGAAAGCCCCTAATACTTGTGAGTGGCACATATGAGGTGTTTCTTCCTCCTATCTGCTTCAAGCTCTTGATTGTGGCATTTCTTTGAGGTTTAGAATCCAGCATTTCTGCAAATATTTTGTCTTTTATGAATTTAATAAATAACTCTGTCTTCTGCCCAAAACATACTACGCCATCTACGTCAGCTGGAAACGCGGCTAGTGTTTCAAACACATGCAAACTTCTCAAAACATCCAACCGTCTCCTCTGTCCCCCTCCACCACCCCTTTAACTGCTGATAATTTTGCTAGTTTCTTCAGTGACAAAACTACAATAGCAGTCAGTTCTCAGCTCCAGACACAGAAACTCTGACCAAGCACCAACAGACAGAAATCTTCTCTTCTTCTCTCTGAGGCAGATGTATCTTAACAACTTCTCTCCAGTCATCCTACCACATGTCCTCTAGATCCCATCCTGTGATGGCCGGAGATGGGGGCACACAGTAAGACGGTAACTTAACAACACCCACATACATACATCATTTCTTCAGGGTTCAGTTCTTGGACCCCTCCTCTTCTCCATTTACACTACATCACTGGGACCCATCATACAGGCACATGGATTCTCCTACCATTGCTATGCGGATGACACATAGCCAGTGGCGGAGCCAGAGGGGGGTCCGGGGTGGCACTGGACACCCCTGACATGCGATTGGCCACCCCGGGTGCCACCCCAAAATTTTATTTGCTACTGGCAGTTGCTGATGCTGATTTTTTTTAAATTATGTTCGCCGGCAGCGCGGCGCGCGCAGTTTTCAAACGGACGAGCAGAGGACGAGAGACGGTTGCAAGATACCGAACTTCACCGAATAAGAAAACATCATATTTGAAGTAAGCTTTTAAGGTTTAGCATCAGGGTGGTTTGCTCCCAATAGCCTACATTAGGCCTAATACACGCATATACAGTACCTTGCCGTGTGTACGTTACAGTATACAAATGTCCTAGCTAATGTGAGGATAGGAGATCAAAACGCAGGCAAAGAAGAGCAGAAACAAGCAATATCATAATGCGATCACTATAGGACTATGAAGCTTTATGGGTGTAGGTTGTTGATGAACTCGATCTACTGTGTTTTGATCATCATTATGAATCTTATCTAGATGTAGTCTTTGATAAAAATGCGATTTTCTCAGCTTTTTGCTCATGTTGCTTTTTATGAAACTTGCCAACATTCAAGTGTTGATTAAAAAAAAAGATGCACGAAGCTAGAATAACATTATTTTTTTTTTTTTTTTTTAAAAGCACAGGGTTTGTTCTTTCTTTTGGTATGTACAGATATTCATACAACAAAATATTCTGGGGTGCCATGAAATTGTGAAAATTACCAAAACCACATTTTTTTTTTATACTGGCGAGAAAGAGTTAAATGTTGGTAATCGGATGATGATTAGAATGTGATTATGATTGGAATCATATTTTAAATTTGTCATATTTTTAAACAGGGTCAATTAAACATGAAAAGAAAGGGAGAGATATCAGTTATTTTAAAATAAGCACAAACATAGTCCAGTCATTTTATGAAAAAAAGGTTGAACAAATTGCAACAGAAGCAAACTCAAATAATTTTGTATCCTCATTATGTCCTGAGTAAGGAAACAAAGTCCCTAAGAATCCCATTAGGGGAAAGTTTCGAAATCTGTTTCTGGGGATTCACTTTTTATTTTACTTACCTTTTGTCTTCTGCATTCTCCTTACCCTTGTCTCCTGTTCTTCCCTTAGACTCGTCCCCCAGAAACAGTCGCACAGACCCAGCCCCAAACCCCATCTCTTAATAATTAAAAAAGGCTGGTTTCTAAAGTACTTCTTCCTGCCTCTATGTATTAATGCTCATGAGTAGCCTAAATGGGTTCCATTCAGACCTTAACATTAAGTCTTTTACTGTTATGTGTCAACAAGATTCAACAAGACATTTTCACCTGGCAAGACCCAATGTTTAGATCTGTTGTGGTATTTATGCAAATTACCACATACGTAATTAGATTATGCACCGTTTGTCCATCTTAACAAACAATTTTTAAAAACTTGGAATACATTTTTTGTTTGTCTTGATGTAAGTAATCAACTCAGTAATTTTCATGGTGATATCTAAAGGTTAAACTTTTTACCCTATTCTCGTAAGAAAAAGGCTATATTTGTGTTTTTTTCTAAACTTTCCCTAATGGGATACTTTGGGACTTTTTTTCCTTACTCAGGACATATTGAGGATACAAAATCAGTTGAGTTTGCTTGTTGCAATTTGTTCAAGGTTGACCCCCATTTTGGCTTAAAATGACTGGACTAACAGGCAGATCAGGTGCAAACAGACCCCCCAGCCCTTGCATCACCACTGGCTAGTCAGAGTCAGTGTGGTCAGACTTCAGAACCAGCAACAGGTCAGAGGATCTAGACACAACCAGTCAATCACATACCCAATTCAGGAATTTAAGTTGAGATGATTCTGCCAGATTAAAAGGATTGTTCACCCAAAAATGAACACAAAAAAAATAATTATAAATTAAATAATTAGAACTAGAATTATTATAAAGTATTATAAAGAAAGAATTATGTTGTATTTAATCCTCCCAGGATAATATTTTTTATTGATGGGCAATAAAATTGTTTAACTTTTTCAAGGACATGTCTGCTTGATGCCTGCTATATCTAATAAAAGATTAAATTAAATTTAAATTTTTTTTTTGTAAATGTGAGTTTTTTTGTAAATAGATGCAGCAGTTCATAACAGACACATGCGGTATCTTATCTACTTGGTGCTTCAGCTTTGTTTTCTGCAGTATTTTGGATGTTCAACACTTCGACACAAACAGATTGACCCAATTCCTTCCACAAGCTTTTCCACTGTGTGTGTGTACTGTGTACCCCCGAAAGTAGCAGTGGCCACCCCCTGGCCACCCCATGTATAAAACTCTAGTTCCGCCACTGCACATAGCTCTACTTTTCATTTCAACCAGACAATCCAACAGTAGCTGCATGCATGTCTCTCGATATGGATGAAAGAACATCACCTGCAGCTCAACCTGGCAAAGACTTAGCTTCTGGTCTTCCCTACCAATTCGACTCTACAGCACTGTTTCACCATCCAGCTAGATTCATCCTCAATCACCCCCATCAAGGTCAGTCAGAAATCTTGGAGTAATCTTTGAGGACCAGCTAACCTTCAAAGACTGCTCGGTCATGCAGGTTTGCACTACACAACATCAGGAAGATCAGGCCTTTCTTAACTGAGCATCCAACACAACTTCTTGTCCAGGCCCTGTTCTTTTCTAAGCTTGATTACCGCAATGCTCTTTTGGTTGGACTTCCATCATGTGCAATCAAACCTAACTTTTTGTCTTCAACGAGCCCAAAAGGGCCCACATCACACCTCTCTTTTTCTCTCTGCACTGGCTACTAGGGCTGGGCGATATGGCCTAAAAAAAATCCCAGATTTCCTCACAAAAAATCAGATTTACGATTTAAATCAATTTTTTTCTCTCCCTACTTAAAATCAATCTGCAGATGACAAAGAAATTGTTCAAAACAAGTTTTAATTTTATTTTGTTTTGATATGGGATTTGATCTCGATTAAAGTGCAATCAGAAACAACAAGCCAAAAAGACAAGAGGACAGGCCCTGTCTTTGAAAACAATGAAAATGTAAAATAAAATAAAATGGGTGGATTGGGGGGATGTGTAAAAAAAAAAAAAACTGGCATCACAATAAGTGTATTGTGATTGTCAAATTATTTGGTAACTAAACAATTTTATTAAGTTTACTGGTATGCTACTGTTTTTATTATTGCTTAACACAAATTTCACAATTTCAATTAAATTCTTGTGATTTGATTCTGATCTTGATTCAATATAAATTCCTTTGGATAAATAGATACAGTAGATACGGTAAAGTGTTAATTGTTCTCCAAAAAAAAAAAAATTATATCGGCCGATATTAGGCATTTTCCAAACTATCGGTATCGGCGTTTATAATAGTCGATAAATGAATATAAAAAAAAAGAAAAAAAAAGAAAAAAAACAGACGAAACATCCTTCAACCATGTCATGAGTGTTGGAGTTGTATAGTTTGTCCACCAGAGGGCACTCTACACCGTCCCTGTTGGCAACACTCGTGTATAACGCGCAACACATCCTGCAACCTGCTGATCCAGCCAGAGTCGGGCAGAGAGAATCAGTTATCCGCCAGTGAGATCATCTGTGAAGTGTGTTCATGCCATGGTGAGTTGGTCACATACATTGCTTGAATAACAATTAAAAGAACATTCCCATCAGTTCTCTTAACTCAAATAAATATCATGTCTAGTTTTGCTGCTGTTAAATAAGCCGAGAGTGAAGCGGAATTAGCTAGTAATAATTACGTTACGTTTACAGTGTAGTTGACTGACTGTCCTTTTAACTTTTGACGATGTGACTGAAGTATTTCTTTAATAGCGCGTGACAGTTATAGCAATGAGACATATCATCTCTCCTTGGCCTGTTATATTGAAAATGTATGTTTTACAATTTGCAGTATGACGTTATGCATTGCTAAATTATGGCTCATCATAGACTAGCTAACCACAAAGCTAGCTAATGCCACTATCATCAGTGGAAGACCGCAAACGTTAACATTAATGAGCATGGAAACCACCAAGAACTTTTTGTGCCTAAATAAAGTAATGGTCACTGTATTTATAACTAGCATATCTCTAGTTACAGTCCCTGCATTGTAAAATGTAAGTTAGACTTGCGAGGAGTGAACATTTAGACAGAGAAAAAGTATCAAACGTATCTTGTGCATAAAAGACAAAGTTAGCTTTTCTTTTACATGTGTGTGAAATCCAACGACGCCAAGTGTGCGTTGCAGACTGCCGTTCAGACGCAGCATTAACAAGTCACATCGCTAAATAGTAGGTTTTAGAAGGCAGGCAGCAACTGATGATTGAAAATGGTTTGATGTTGCTTGATGGAAAGAATTTAAAAACGGCTGTAGCAGCAATCATTTTATTTGTATGTTTATGTTACGTTTTATGTTATGTTGTTTTTTGTGTATCTCATCTGGCTTGTTTACTTTATATTTTAACAGATGGCAAGTGGTGGACGAAGTCAAGTATGGGAGCATTTCACAAAAGGCCCATCAGGTACAGTCACATGCAACATCTGTACAGCCTCTGTAAGCCAGGGATCTGGCAGCCTCAAATTTAAAAATACATCCAACTTGTGGGCACACCTTAAATCAAAACACAAAGAGATGTACGAGAAGAGGCAAAAAGAAGCACAGCCAACCACATCATCATTGATGAATATGACACAGCCAAACCTAAAACAAGTGCTAGAGAAAACCACAAAATGGACTCCAAATGATCCAAGAACTCAAGAAATGGACAAACTCCTGATGGAGATGATAGCCACTGACATCCTGCCTTTTACAGTTGTTGAGGGTGCAGGGTTTAAAAGGGTTATGGCCAAAGCAGAGCCCAGATACCCATTAAAGACAGATACATTTTTCTGTACAAAGAAGATGGATGAGATTTACACAGGAGTTGTAAACAAAATAAAGAAACTGCTGTCAGTTGAAAATGCAGGAAACAGCATTTCTTTTACCACCGACTGTTGGTCAGGGTCAAATGAGGCACTCATGAGCCTGACTGCTCATTTCATTGACAAGAATTGGAAAAAGGTCCAACTTGTCTTGAACGTGAAATCCTTGTCACAGTCCCACACAGGACAGTACATTGGAGAGACATTTCTGTCCATGCTTGAAGAATGGGAAATTGATGAGGAGCGGGTCATGCTTGTACTCAGGGACAGTGGGGCAAATATGGTGAAAGGCATGCGCCTTGTTGAGATGCCAGACCTGAGCTGCAGTGCTCACATACTGCACCTAGCGATCAATGATGGCCTCAGTTCCCAGAGAGTGGTGGTGGACATTCTGGCAAAGCTGAAGAAAATTGCAACTCACTTCAACCACTCTGTTACGGCACAGCAACGCCTATCTAACATTCAGGAGGAGCTAGGTGTCCCACAGCATTCGATCATACAGGCAGTACAGACAAGGTGGAACTCGACACTGCACATGTTGGTGAGGATGATTGAACAGAAAAGAGCCATCACTGCATATGCTAGCGACCATGGACATTTCTCATGTCTGTCAGCAGAGGAATGGTCCATTGCGTCGAACCCTGGCAGAGACCCTTGGACCACTGGAGGAGGTGACACTGGAATTCAGCAGAGAGGACTCATCCACATCCTGCATTATACCATGTTTAGCAGTGTTACAACGTTTACTGGAGTCAGAGGGACCAACCACCAGCGGTATTCAAACCACAAGAAAATTCATGCTGGACAGTTTGCAAAAAAGATTTGCAAAAGTTAAAGACGCTAAAGAGGTGGTGCTTGCCTGTGCCCTGGACCCACGCTACAAAGAGCGGCCTTTGGTACCAGAAATTCTGGTAAAAGTGAAAACCTGGCTAAAAGAGGCTATGGAGATCAGTCCACCAGATTATGCCACGCAAACTCCATCTGAGGAGACCGATCCCAAAAGGCTGAGAACAGAGGACTAAGTACCCAGTCTCTTAGACTCGCTGTATGACACTGTGCTCCTTCCATCCACCAGTGAGGCAGTGGAACCAGAGGGGATCATCGAAGAGCTAGAACGGTACTTCAGAGAGCCTGTCATTGACAGAAAGAGTGGGAATCCATATGATTGGTGGAAACACAACACCAACCGTTTCACCAGACTGTCAGTTTTGGCAAGGCAGTACCTCTCCTGTCCACCCTCCTCTGTGGCGAGCGAAAGAGTGTTCAGCACCATAGGTAATATTTATGAGGATAGGCGAAGCTCTTTGAAAGGAGAAAATGCAGAGAAACTTTGCTTTTTGTACTACAATCTGCCTCTGCTGGACTGGAGCTATTGAGGATTGACTGATTCAGTACACTACCTCATATATACTGTTAACAATTTATAAGTAGTATCAAAGTTATATTTATGAAGCTATACCAAGTCTTTTAATACTGGTAACTTTGATTTGGTTGTTGTTGTTTTTGTGTTTTTGTTCAAAGGACTTTACGTTTCATATCTTAAGTTTCTATTTTTATACATTTTATTTATCAGAACTTTAATATATTTTGATGTTCCTCTGTTCTGTTGTGACAATAAAAGAAACAAGTTTCTTTTTAAAATGCATTATCATATTATTTTAGTTAAAACTCATAATTAACTACAAATAACTAATGTTAGGGAAATCTGTTAATGTTTTGTTGCGCGTTTCTGTAAAAAAAATATCGGCCGATATATCGGTTTATCGGATTTTAAAACCAACAAATATTTGTATCGGTATCGGCCTTCAAAATCCTTTATCGGTCGGGCTCTAGTAAACATACAGAGAGCCCTGTCAGCTGGTATTATTAAAGGTTAAAACTAACTCAAATTAAATATAATGCGTTTTTTATTTTATAATGCGTCTAACTAACATGCGTGCTATGGGTCATTAAAAGGCATCCTGAGGTAAATGTAACGTTACGTGACATATGTTGTTCTCCATCTTTTTTATGGACATCTTTCCGCGGTTGAAAAACACTGATCGATTGATTTTACATTTCAGTAAGTTGGTAGTAAAGAGTAACAGATGTTCAGTTCACGTGCCGCTTGAACTGAGATCTGCCAGCGTTCTTTCACGTCACATTTACAAGGGCCAAAACGGTGTTTATTGTTTGAATTTCGTAAAATAAAATTGACAGAATCTGAGAGCTGAGAATCTGTTTCATTTCGATATTAACCTGCTGTCTTGTCTGTCGGTGTCAGTGTCCTCTTTGCTTCGCGATTTTTCTCTGCGTGAGAAAATTGATCTGTGGCGTGAGTGTGTAAAAAGTGACAAAATTGCGTCTCTCACAGTGAACTCGTGAGAGTTGGCAGTCCTGCAGATTCAGCTAGTAGCCTGAATGTTTTCGGCTGGTGTGCTTCTGCTACCGCAGTCTTGCTCATTTGCCATGTTGTTTGTGTATCTCTATCATGGCAAGCGCTGAGCCCGGTCGGAACTATGGGAGCCCAGATGGGAGCGTCGGCGGTTGTTAAAGAGAAAACCGATTTTCATTCAAAAAAATAGGCGTAAACTACACATTTGAGTTAATCGATAAAATCGATTTATCGCCCAGCCCTACTGGCTACTAGCTGCTCGCATCAAGTTCAAGGCATTGACGCTTGCATACAGATCTACCACAGGCTCAGAACCCTCCTACTTCCACTCATGCTTCTACATCCCTACCAGAAGCATGCGATCTGTGAATGAACGATGGCTCTTGGCACCATCACAGAGGTACAAAATCACTCTCCAGAACAAATTTATTTGATGGTCAAAACAATGTTCAGTTACCCAGCAGGGGGTAGGTGCGTTCGTGTTCTAGCTCAAACTAACTTTTTCTGACTCTCCTATATAAACCCTACTTTCATCGATTAACTGAACATCAGAGACGTCCTCGGAGAGCGTTAGCAATGATGCTAATGTTAGCTTATCGGCTACATCCATTTTGGCTTTGCTTGAGCAGCACAGAGCAGCCATAGCCGCCGAGTTTAAGTCATCGTTCGGCAGCATGAACACTAAGCTAGACAAGATCCAGGCTGTGGTCTCAGGACAGGGAGACCGCGTCCTGTCATCATTCGCTTTCACCGATACCAGATTAAAGACTTGATCATGATAGAGGCACATAAACAAGGCGAGCTGGAATACCATGGCCACAAGCTCCGGTTTTATGACGATTACAGCACGGAAGTTTTGAAGCAGTGGGCTGAATACAAGGGGGTGATGGCTGAGCTCTATCAGCGCAGTCTTTGATCCTCCCTCCTCTTCCCTGCGAAGCTGCGCATCACTCTCCAGAGCGGCGAGAGGATGTGGTTGCTACCCCACAGGAAGAGAATATTCATTCTTTTCACGTCCACCACACCTACACCCGAATAGATTACTTTTATGTTGATAATTCATTAATGTCAGACCTTAAGTCATGCAGTTATGAAAGTATTGTGATCTCAGATCGCGCTCCTCTGCTCCTTCAATTAGCTTTCTCTGATGCTGAGTGTACAAGACGACAGTGGAGACTCATTGTTACTCTCAGATGAGAGTTTTCTTACACACATCTCCACACATATTAAAACTTTGAGTATAAATAAAACACCGGATATGTCCAATGCAACGATTTGGGAAGACCTGAAAGCCTATTTGAGGGGTGAAATTATATATTTTGCAGCACATAAAAAATAAAACAAGTGTTTAAAATAGAAACAAACTGAAATTGCGGATCAGATTCTGAATATAGACAGACAATACGCTAATTCACCCTCACCTGAACTTTACAAAGAACATTTAAAACTCCAGACAGGATTCAACCTCGTCAAGTTGCCGACCAATTGCTGAGGAGTAGAAGTACTTTTTACGAGCATGGTGACAAGATTGCTAAACTCCTGGCCAATCAACTGTGCGGATTTAGAGCGAAGCAACTTATCCCTGGAATACGGACAGACAGTGGGTGTACAACATCAGATCAGAAACTAATTAATGAAAAGTTCCAAATATTTTATTCAAATTTGTATAGGTCGGATTGTACTAGACGTAACTGCCATGGAAACCTTTTTCAGTAACCTAAACATACCTTCCCTTTCTCAAGACCGGAGGCATAGCCTTGAGGCACCTATTACTCAGAAGGAAATTATTGCAGCAATAACATCTATGCAATCAGGTAAATCTCCTGGCCCAGATGGACCATCTTCTGACTTTAAGAAATTCTCAGTTGAATTATCGCCTTTTTTATGTTTAATATTCTCAGACTCATTTGACTCAGGTAAACTCCCTCCTTCGTTCTATCAGGCCTGTATATCCCTGTTGGTAAAAAAGGATAAAAATCATCTAGATTATGCATCATATGTGACCCGATCTGGCGAAATGAGTCGGAAGTCACAACGTTCCATTTTAAGATATGGGCCGATTATGTGGAAAACAATGAAATAATAGATTTTTTTTTTGTTGCTAATTTCAAACAGACAAAAATAATCTCCCAAGGTTTCGTAGTCCGGATAATTGAGTAAAGGTATTTAAATTACTATTAAAGTTTACAAAGTTTTACTAAATTCGCTGGAAATGAACATTGCTTTTCTCAACTCCTATCGTCACCTCTGAGCATTTCCCGGGTATCCCCTGAAACGCAACTATCTCTGCTCTCCAAATGGTGTTACACGTTGTATAGAACCCATCAAAAAGCTTAGAAATGTACACAAATGCTAATCATTTGTCGATGGGAAGCCGTTTCGACTGACCGGCACCCGATTGGTCCACCCATCCTCATGTCAGACTCGCAGCCAGCGCTCTTTGTAATAAACAAACTAGCAGATCTCCTCAGAAAGACTAAATATTATTAATTTGAGAAATGTCACTGTCAAAAGAGAGCAAAGTTGCCAAAGCGTCATCAAGCCCCCTGGTCATTGCACACTGAGTCCGCGTTTTTTCATATTCGTGATTCGGTGGCTCTGAAAACACCATTCAAACTGCTTGCTACTGTCGTCTCCTGGTCTTCGCTTCTGAGTCTCCTACACTTAAGAAGAAAAAGTTTACAACAGTACGGATGCGAAACACACAGAAAATCGAACCTGATCCGATGTTTTTTATATAACGGATGAAAGTTTCGTAGACAGTGTGCAAGCGTGATTGACATAACGTGAGGTCGAATTTATTTTTAACGTGCGAAAATTTCGGATGCGAATTTTAGACTCAGTGTGCAATGGCCTTTATCTGTACAAAAATATCCGTGAGATTTGCCCAAAACCGCCAGTTGAGAAAGTAAGTTGTCCCTCTACCTGCCCAGCTTAGAATAGAAGAGCTGAAAGGTGAATTTAATGTCCAGTATGAATCTGAGTGAGTGTATTTACTGTGCATGGATGTGAGTGAGTGCAATTATTGTGTGAGTGTAGCTATTTATCTGCAAGGAGAATCCATTACAATGCGTTTGATTAACCCAATATTTAACTGTTGGAATCTTCGCTATGAATTTGTTACACTGTTATTGTCAACTAGCCTACACAAAGATTTGATTGCATAGACTAGCATTATTTGTTCCGTTTCCTTCTCTCTGCCTCTCTCACTTTCTCTTACACACACACACACACACACACACACACACACACACACACACACACACACACACACACACACACACACACACACACACACACACACACACAAAAATGTAGCACCTCTGTTCAATCTTTCTGATTTTAGTAAATTTTTGTAAAAGGTACTTTTAAATTATTTATTCAAATAAAAACTTTACAATAATTTAAGCTTCAGCCTGGTTTAATAGCATTTATATATATATATTAATGCCTTTGGTCAAATTAAGCTGTAAAATAAATAGTTTATCCCTTTAAATGCGCCGGTTAATGAACATTTTATATTTCCCCAAGAATACTGAATCAGAATGCCTTGCTTCTATGGATGCTGAAAAAGCATTTGATAGAGTAGAATGGAATTATTTATTTTTTACCCTAGAAAAATTTGGTTTCGGTCCTCTTTTCACTTCTTGGGTTAAACTATTATATGCATGCCCTTCTGCCTCAGTATTAACAAACAGTCGGTACTTGAGTAGTTTTGATTTGCATCGTGGGACCCGGCAGGGTTGTCCTTTGAGCCCAGTCCTTTTTGCTATTGCAATTGAACCACTTGCGATTGCCATTCGCAGTAACGAACGGATACAGGGGATATGGAGAGGAGGAATCGAGTATAAGGTATCATTATACGCTGATGACTTACTTTTGTTTGTCTCAAAGCCAGCCACCTCCCTACCGGAGGCACTTTCTGTGTTGGAGGTCTTCAGTCAGTTTTCAGGCTATAAACTTAACTTGAGTAAGAGCGAACTCTTTCCGATTAGAAGCACTTCAACTTAATTATACAGCTCTTCCACTCAAGGTGGTGACAGATCATCTGAGTTACCTGGGGGTATGTTTTACCAGAAATTTTAAAAACCTATTTAAATCGAACTTCCTCAAATTGTTGGAGCATGCGAAACAAATACTATCAAAGTGGTCTCCTCTGTCTTTTTCTCTTATAGGTAGAATAAATTCAATTAAAATGACACTTCTCCCAAAGTTCCTATATCTTTTAGAAATGTCTCCCCATTTTTCTCCCCAAATCCTTTTTTCAGGCCCTCTTTAATGATAAATTATATTTGGAATTGTAAACACCCTCGGTTACAGAAAGCTTTTCTTCAAAGACCCAAACAAACAGGTGGAATGGCCCTCCCTAATTTTCAATGCTGCACCAGCACTATTAGTCCATTGTCTTTTTCTGCCCTCTTAAGCGCCGCACTCCCAGTCTCTTCTTCTATTCCCAACGGTAATCCCGTGATTAAGCACTCCATTCGAATCTGGACCCAATTTAGAAAGAATTTTGGACTGCAGAATTTTCACTTCTTAGCCCAATTGCAGCTAATCATTTGTTTGCTCCCTCGATTGTGGATGGTGCATTTAAGATCTGGCACAAAAAAGGCTTAAAATGCATCGCAATTTATTTATCAATGATTTATTTGCTAGTTTTTCTCAATCGACAAAAAACTTTGGTTTTAATTTAACTAATTTTTCGGATTTCTACAAATCAGGTATTATACAGAAGTTAAATCCCCAATTCCCTAATAAACCCCCAGGCAATCCTGTCGATATGTTTATTTCTGTTAATTCCACATTAAAGGGCACAATTTCTGTCTTTTACAACCTTATTTCGAATTTGCATAGCCCCTCATTAGCAGCTGTAAGAACCATGTGGGAGCAGGACCTAGGTTCTGCCTTCTCAGATCACAACTGGGATTCAGTCCTGGATTGGATACACACTACCACCATGTGCGCGCGTCATGCTCTTGTGCAATTTAAAGTTGTACATCGTATCCACATTAAGGCTGTGCAATTAATTGAATTTTGATTTTGGATCCCAACGATCACCAAAATAGTACAATCGAATAAAAAATATTATTTTCCCATGTTCTGTTGTGCAAAAAAACTCTTATTTTGTCTTGTATTCTGAATGACACGCGCACACACACGCGCACATCCGCCCCTCCCGAAGCCATAATCTCTCTCAGCTTGAATGTTTAAATTGATAAGACTTAAAAAGATGTGAAAATGATCAACTTTAGTTATGATGCAATGCTGGCCCGATTGTTCAAGTGACAATTGCGTCATGTACATACTCCTAAATGCGAGAGTGTAGTTTCGACGCTTGCCTTGTCCAACCCATTTTGAGAGACAGAGAGAGAGAAGACGCAGCACCGCTGAACACTCAAGTGGTTTGTGAAATTGCCCCATGGAAAAAGTTTTAAAATGATTGATTTGATTTTATAATCTCTCTGGATTCATAAGGGCTACTCATACAATCTACTTGCTAAAGTGAATCAATGTTTAGGGTAGTGTTAATTTTGACGACAAATAATTTGTCATTTTCGTCAACGACATTTTTTCAAAGACGAAAACGAGACGATAAGTAAATAAAAACTAGTTTTGGATGACAAAAACTATGACGAAAATCTATTGATATTTTCGTCAACGAATAAAAACTAGACCAAAATGTTAGATAGTGAGGATTTGGGAAGTGATCCAGTCAGAACTGATGTGGTAGATGCACACATTTGTACTGTAACGTGCTGATCTACCCGGCGTGACAGGAGTTGGCATGAGCTTGAGGTCTCATAAAACGTTAAAAAATGTAAACGTCTGGGAGAATGAGTAGAGTGGACATATAAATCTGAATAAAAGTGACGACGCAAAAAAAGCGCTCTATTTGGTTTAGTTTTCTGTGCGCACACACCCGACCGAAGTGTGCAGCCATGCACAAATTGCACATAGAATCGTGCGAGGACTGAATTGAGCTCTCTTTCGTGTCTGAATGGACAAATACATTTACATTTATTCATTTAGCTGACGCTTTTATCCAAAGCGACTAGGGCTGCAACAACTAATCGATAAAATCGATTATAATCGATTATGAAAATCGTTGTCAACGAATGTCATTATCGATTAGTTGGTCTGCTTACGTCACGGGGAGCGTTTACTGGTACGCACACACACGCAAGGTCTCTCTCCCTCAGGCGCTCTGCCGAGCGCGCGCGCTACACGGTTTGGAGCAGTCTCTTCTGTCTCGCATGCGCGCTCTTGCTTGCGCGCTCTAGATTTCGGGAGTTTGAACTAATTCGCGGGCATCAGGGAGCCGCAATCAATATGCGGGAGACTCCCGGGACTTCCGGGATGTCTGTATTTTGTCTCGAGCATCAGGTTGCGCAATCAGTTCGCTCGCAACGTAAGTGATGGATTAAAATAGCGCTACCGCAGAAATAGGTTAAATTAAAACGGTGTTTACAAAGTGAAGCATTAAATACAAAGGCAGTTAATAACAGCAGCAGTAAAATATTGTTTTTTAGTCACTGTACTCAGTGGTTTTCAGCGAATGCTTGTGCACTAATGCATAATTTCTCCTGTCCTTTACTCAAGCCTGTTAGCTTGCTGGGTAACGTTACCTCCATTCCGTTCTCTTTTTATAGCATTTGTCTACTAAGTTTTAATTGTTTTTCAAACGCGATCTACTGCGGCTCTACATTCACACAATTGTTTTCAGTCTTTCTATATTTATTTAATCAATTTATCCTTATATTATATTCTTTTATATATTATATATATAATATATATTATATTCTTTATCCTTATATTCCTTATATATAATTAATTTTAAATAAAAATTAAATGAATTATATATTTTAGATGTTTTTAGTTTGTTTTTAGTTCAGATATTCACATCTGAACAACATGTCTGTGTAAATTTGTTTTAACAAAAATTGTGTTAAAACATAATATGTTGGATATCATTTTTTTAACAATAATCATGTTTGTCAACTTGCCATCAGCAATTATCATTAAAAACAATGCAAATATTGATATTAGTAAAACTCAATGTGTGGCTTTTGCACTTTTTAAAGTACACTTTTACACATAAATACCCTGATTTACGGTTTTATTTAGTTATAATAAAAAAATCTAATTTAATTTCTATCCGATTAATCGATTAATCGAAAAAATAATCGTCCGATTAATCGATTATCAAAATAATCGTTAGTTGCAGCCCTAAAAGCGACTTACAATTGCTATTTATGTCAGAGGTCTTATTTAGGTCTTATACACGCCTCTGGAGCAACTAGGGGTTAAGTGTCTTGCTCAGAGACACATTGGTGTCTCACAGTGGATTCGAACCCGGGTCTCTCACACCAGAGGAATGTGTCTTATCCACTGCGCCATCACCACCAATTACATACAATACATACAACATTATGTCTTAATGTCCGTTTTGGAGAGTATGCGCGTAAACTATGTTGGTTATGTCTTAAACCATTGTGAGTGTATCGGATGTGCATCGGATGTGCATCAGTGCAATTGTATCCGCATGTCTTTGGACATGATCCGATGTCTTAAAGTGACAGTGGGTAATAAACCTAATGCGGTCTGTGTCCTTAATATTGATCAAGCAACAAAAGAAAAAGAGAAAAGCATTCACTGCTCGTTAATAGCTCTAATAAGGATTCATTATATTTAATTCATACTGTAGCGGATTGACTGTTTTTTTCTGGGGTGCCAACTTATAAGTTTACTTAAAATAACAAAGTAAAAAGTAAAAAAAAAAAAAAGTCAGTAAATAAAAAGTTAATCATACAAAGTTTTCAACTTGTGGCTTTTGAATAGATGAACCCTGTTGAACAAAAGGCAATAATATTGCAGATAACAATAACCCAATATGCATTGCATGTATTTTTTTATATTCAATTCACTCTCCTACTTTACATACACACAAAAAAACTATTTCAAATAACCATTTGATAAGAAAATAATTCAAGAACAAAAATTATATAAATTCCTGGTGACGTCAGTTCAATTTCTCTAATACAGTTTCTAGAGGTACCTCTCCTACATCTGATTAAATTTACCGCTGACCTTTAAACATTAACAATACAACTGGAATAACAAACTTGTTGCAAACACTACAATCTTAGGCCATCCCAGATTTATAACAGAGGTTCAACACACATTGACTCAATCTACACAGTTCAAACATTCAATGATTCAGTGATTCACTTCAAACTCTTCATGATTCATTCAACAGCTCAAATACTCAGGATCTCTCACTGTCCAACGATTCACTTGCTGTGTCCCAATGTGAAGGCTGCATCCTCCGAAGGCCGCGGACTTCGAAGGATGCAGCCTATTCATCCTTCGAAGGACGCACCATGTAGCCTTCGCAGGATTTCCTAATTGCGCATCCAGGTGTTCCTGATTACCGCTCCTGGAGCCTAGCAACTGTGCGAGAGTACGGCTGCCATCCTGATCATTCATTTTATATAATTTAATAAACAGCTATGGATCCAGAATTGGCTATTGTCATGTTTTTGTTTATATTTTACTGGAAGACATGGTGAGGATGTTTCAGTCATGTATTTTCGGCTTTAATAGCTGTATCATGGCCAGAGGTTTTCTGCATCCCAATTCAAAGCTGCTTCCTGAATTGCCAGATTACACTTTAAACTGTTCAAGTATTGGGTGTTAACTTACGTAAATAAGTGTAATGAAAAGAAAACTTACATGGGCATATGGTTCAAATGTTCACTTATATCTTACCTTGATGCGATTTTTTAGGCTAGTGTATTCTTTTTATTATGTAGCATAAATGGACCATATAAATGATGAATATGAATATGGTAAATGTATATTTCAACCCTGTATTATGGAGGGAAAAAACCCTCCATCTGTGGGAAAAAAACAAAACAATCTGTGGCAACGGTTGTGCAATCCGTCCCTTCAGTCCTCACAATATGTTTTATGTGTAAACATAAATTTATAAAAATACACAATTTTTTGGTGTAAACTCACAAAAACAAGTAAACTTTGTGCTTTTGTAAAATAAAATAAAACAATCAGTTGCGCTTTCGTGATCTCCGTGAACTGGAGCACGTCTCAAAAATGAACTGAAACAAAATATAGCCTACCTATACAAAGCTTGAAATGTCCACTTTTAAACGAACAAATTCGAATATAATTTCCAGGTTCTAATTTGGCCTTAGAAAACCAGTAAAATCGAAATTTTGATTTTGAAATTCAAAATTTGTGAATATTTCCAATATTTAATAAAGTGGAAAAAAGTCAAAAACAAAAATCTCAAAATACGACAATATATATATATATACAGTTGTACAGTTCAGTTCATATTCAAATTTTGGTGCTCAACTTTGCGTTTTAAAAATAGCCTAACAACCGTTCATTTTTCGTTTTTCAATTGCGGGTTAAAAAAAGAAAAACGAGAGGACGCAAAAGTACATGGACCTTATATTATTAAATATTTCAAATAATGTAGTCTATTTGCAGAAAAAGTTGGGTCTGTGTACTTTTGCGTCCATTCGTTTTGGAAACAAATAAAAGTAGTTGCGAATGATGTATTATTCTTTTCTGTATGAGCAGAAATGATAGAGTCGCCTATTTTAAGTTGTTTCCACTGTTGATAGAAAAATGCAAGTGTCCGCACCCGCGCCTCCACACTCCACACAAACACTTGGATATGCGTCAAAATCTTGTGTTTTTTGTCTAACCTGTATTATGACTGACATTTGACGAATTGCTTTGTTCGTTTCTTTGATAAAAGCGGCTTCTAAATATGTAGCCTAAATGTACTAATAATAATAATAATGGTAATTATTATTTGTGTTTATAATTATAACTATAAATGAGGTCACTGAAGACAGTAATATGGTAATCAAAATAATTTATGAATGTTTTATTTTTATATAATAAAATCTAACCTTGTGTTTTTGTTATATTTCTTTTTTATATGTGAAGTCTTTTTTTGCTTATTCTATTATGCTGAGCTTTTTCCTCCCAAAAAATGGAGTTTTAGAAAATTGAAGAAATTATCCATTTTAAAAAATGAAATTTAAATGTTACTCCCGCTCCTCATCGGTAGCTGTCACAGTTGCGACAAGAACAATCATCCGTCATTTTTTTAAATAAAAATGTTGTCGTCACCGGCGTGCAATGACTTATGGGGTAGGATCAGGTAGGATAGGCCACGAAGGATCCATTTATGTATCCTTCCTTTGAATTGGGACATCCTTCGTCGCGCCGCTGTGACGCAATCGGCCTTCAAATGCGGCCAATCAGCCTTCAAATACGGCCTTTGAAGGACGCAGCCTTCACATTGGGACACAGCTAATGTCTCAGTTCAATGATTCAATGCCTCAGTTCAACGATTCAATGTCTCAGTTCAACGATTCAATATCTTCGTTCAAATGTTCCTCAGCAACGGAACAAGCAAAGATTCTCAAAAGAAAAATAAACAGTGAAATACTTGATTGACATTCCGTCTGCACCAGAGTTCAGCAGTTATGGTAAACCGGGAATTTCGATTTAAATGAACCCTTTAGTTGTCATCTCTCGTCTCGCTGCCAGCGTTGATCCGTAACGTTCTGAGTCGGGCTCAATCACTGTGTTTAGACCTCCAGTGTTAATCCAATTTTCACCTCTCTTACCTCCGAGATCAGACAGAAAAAACTTTTCGTTTTCAAAACGTTTTCAGGTTGGTGTGGAGAGTACATTCTCTCTCTAGCTACTTCCTTTCCATTATGAAATCACAATGACCATTTAGGCGAATTCTAAGCTTCAGGAAAGCTTTTAACCTACTGGACTCATTCATGTAAATCACACGCTTGGCGCCGAAGAGTCTGGATCAAATTGTCCTGTTGTCACTTTCACAACAGGATAGGAGCTAAACAGCATGGATGGACCTCGGAGAGACGCCCAATACACATATACAAACATTCCTTCATAATACAAGTCATTCCAAATGTATATGATATATTCCTGTGTATGTATGCTTCCCACCTCATATTAACCTAGTTATGACTTTCATAACTTTCCTAGTTTGTGTTAGTTACTTTTGTACCTTCCCCACATATCTTTTTTTGGTACCGAATAAAATTTCTTGGTTTGTCTTAGCTAAATATATATAGTAGGTTACGATAAAATGTAATATACTATGTTTACCATTCTTGGGAGTAGAAATGACGAATTCTGAATCCTTCATAAACCATGTAAATTAGGCTGTCAAAGAAAGTCTCTCCCGCTAAAAGTTTCTGAGGGTGATTGGTCAGCTCACCCAGAAGAGGTGTGAGCTAAGCTTTCCTTAAAGGACGATGACGGCGGCTCATCCCTATTCTAGTATTCTATTTTTTCTCATATTCTATATCTTCTAGTATTCTTTTTTTCTATTCTTTGTTTATTTGTATTAATCTTGTGCTCATTCATTTCGATCTCCGAGTGGAATGGACTTTCCAACAACTTCGCTTTCAAGTAAACTTTTAAACTTCCAGCGAATGACACGCGCTCCAGAAGAGACGAAAGATCGCTTCAAACTCACGACCCAGCGAGGATCATTACACACGCATTCTTGCTCAGCACCAAAGATCCATACAATTATTATTTCTATTCAGATTTAGATGTGTTTAAGATTGTTTGCCCCTGCTTTAAGGTGATTTGATTCTTTGCTGGCTCTCAAAGGTTAACTGTTTGTGATATTTGCCATTCTGTGATCTCTCTCTCTCTCATTCTTTCTTTACTTTCGTAATTCTGAATATGTATTCTTTGTTTAAATGTGGTCGTGTGTTTTCATAGTTTCATTTATTAAAACCCATTATACGCTTGATTGTCTCTGTCTACTGCTCACCTAACAAAGTCTCTTAAATGTGTGATTTTAAGTTACAAGCTTTATATTGTCAAGTACCTAGAACATAAAAGTTATTCTTTATGATCAGAAGAATAACCTTTCCTGAGAGTTTATAAGAAGAAGAATCTTTCTTGAGAATTGATAAGAAAATCATACGGTCTGTCCGGTGGACGAACAGATTATTCAAGGTGAAATTAATTCTGTTAAAGGTTATAATGGAATCGATCTATAGCCTACCTGTATATTCATAATTGATTATAATCCGTTGTAATTAATTATCTATAGTGATACAAATACATGGGCTATGTATTCCCTTTTTAGGAGATTTAAAATATGTATGCAATACTCGATCATAACCATGATTAATTATTAATTATATATTCCCTTCTTTGAGCTAATTCGCTACACTGTGTTCTACTTTAGGAAAAGCGTTTTTGTTTAATTTTAAGATATTTTTTATGACACAGTAGTTAAATCTGTATCTGTATTGCATGTTCAAACTTTAAAATCATTCATATTAACAGGTTAATAGATGTTTTCTCCGGGAGTGAATAATGGGTTTGGAAATTTTAGAGAAACTCTAAATTAATGCATTACAATTTAACTAATCCCATTATATTTTAGTCGACAAAATCTACTGTATATTTAGTCGACTAAAATCTTACTGTATTTCGGCGACTAAAACTAGACTAAAACAATTCAGATGACTAAAATATGACTAAAACTAAATTGTATTTTAGTCAAAAGACTGACTAAAACTAAATCAAACTTTGCTATCAAAATTAACACTGTTTTTGCGGGGGAATTTCCCACATTATAAGTGGTAGACCTGCGGGAATTATTAAAATACTTATTGAAGTATTATCTGTTATATTATTTATTTTAATTGTTCAAATAATACAAAAAAAATATTCAAATTTCGTTTTTTTAATAATTGTTGAAAGGTGTCTTTTTAATAAATGCAACACGTTCCCAAAGTCATGTGAAATAATTGTTACATAATCGTGATTTCAATACTGACCAAAATAATCGTGATTATGATTTTTTTCCATAATCGAGCAGCCCTAATCCACATATCTAAAACCAAACTAGCTCGTAAATGTAATGTAGCTGTGTAAAGAATTCTTTAATTTTAAGACAGATAAAAAGTATGACAAAGATATTCATTAATTGCAATACCACTTTCGTGATATATAGGTTATCATGCATATGTGGATGCTTTTATGTAGGCCGGACCAAGAGACGTCTTAAAGACAGAGTATCTGAGCATAAGAATGCCATTAGAAAAGCCAATTTAGATTATCCTATGGCAAAACACTTCCAAAACGTGCACAATAACAACCCAGGAGGTCTAATGGTTGAGGGTTTAGAAACAATCAAAAAGAGTATTCGGGGTGGTGACCGATTAAAATTACTTCTACAGAGAGAAATATTTTATATATATGAATTACAGGCCACTGTATATCCTGGTTTAAATGAAGAAATAGATTTCAGCCCTTTTCTGTGATGTTTTTTTTTTTTTTTTGTACTACCTCCTAGTGGACCTTCTCTGTATGTGCAGGCTATTTGTCAATCAGGTGTTCCCAATTAGCATCTATAAATGAGGAAATTGTTTGTTTGGAAAATATACCCTGAAGAAGGCTGGTTGTGCCGCTACGCGTGGGTTGTATTTTCCCCCACATGTTTTAATCATTTTTTCAATCATGATAGAGCCAGTTTAATAAAGGCTTTTTAATTTTCTAAAGAAGAGTGCCTTGGATTCCCTTTTCTACATAGCTCGTATGCTCGCTGATGTGGACCCAACCTGTGATAGCTGTAAGAGCGCACCTGCGTCACTCTTTCACATGTACTGGACGTGTCTCAGTCTTTCAAACGATTTCCGAAGTACTTGACCGTCAAATTGAGCCAAACCCTTTTACTGGCATTTTTGGCAGTGCTCCGAATTTGGGCTCGCCTAAAGTGAAGCTGAAAGTATTGGCCTTTACCTCCTTATTGGGTCGTAGGGCTATCTTACTCAAGCAGAAAGATCCTGCTCCTCCTTCCCACTCACATTAGATTAGGGACATTATGTCCTGTATGAATTTAGAGAAAATACGTTACACCACCCAGGGATCTGAGAATAAATTTTACAAAATATGGCGCCCCTTCCTGACACTTTTTGAGAAACCAACTACAACAATATCAGAGTAGCTACCCCCTTCCCCTCTTTTCTTTTATTTCATTCCATTTTATTTATTTATGTTTATGTATATGGGTGGGGTATGTTCTGGTAAAAAAGAAAGAAAAAAAAAGGGGGGGGGGGGAATATGCCATCATACAGTAATTGTTTTTTCAATAAAATAAAGGTTCAATAAAAAAAAAAAACCTTTGAACGAGAAATCGGACTGTTCTGAGTCGAAAATTACTTCCAAATTCCTCACATGAGAGTGCATGTTACTGGACAGTGAGCCACAACTATTAACATTTTACAGTTTTTTATCCATTTTTTCATACATTTCATCACAAAAACTGAACTTTTTCCAAAGAGGATGAGTTCAGTTTTAACCTCATTGAGTTAAAGAAAGTTATTTGTCAAACCACCATTTTGAGTTCAGTCAAACACTTGTCAAACAGGAGACAAATGAATAGTCACCATCCTAACTGGAAAGATACAATTTAAGGTCATCAGCATAAACATTATAGCCTACTCCATATTTCTTAAAATTACCCCCAGAGGCAACATATACAATATTTTAAACATTTTTTTGGAGTTTGACCAATAGTCGACCCTTGTGGAATCCCCCAAGAAATATTAAAATGAAGAGGTAGGTCTGGGCGATATGGGCAAAAAAATGATTACAATAAGATTTCTTTCAAATTTAAAGGCAGATTTCTGCTCATAAGTGAAAGTTGTAGAAACCAGACCATTAATTGTGGTTTTAAACTACTCTTTATTGTCAGAACATGGCAAATACTCCATGTTTTTGAATTTTTTACACTTTTCCTTAAAATTAATAGCTTAATAGTAAAATGATTTATTAGTTTCTGCATGCTCTAATGGCTGATATTGTTTAAAGTCATGCAAGATTTGTGTTGCCTTCAGCACAGTTTGCAGTGCAGGCTGCAATATTAATAATATTACGTTGTCTCTTAGAAATGCACATTTGACAGTGAGTTGACAGTAGTAGTAGCTACAGTTATAATGCATATGTAAATTAACAAAAACAGTAACATTTGTAAAAATTGTAACAACATTTTTATATGGTCAAATTTAGATATTCTGACTGTTTGAGTTTTATCAAATTTAACCATTGGATTTTGATCACGATAACCACATTTAAAACCATACATATAGCACCTCACTACCATGGTAAAATATTGTTTCTATGGTATTTGTATAAAAAAACAGTAGCCTAAATAGGCTACATTTTGTATAAATGCACATAGTATAGTTTATTCACAAAAAAACTGTAATTCTATTCCATTAGGCTACTATTTTAATACATTTAATACATCATATACACAATAATAAAATTATAAATGAATATCCCACGTTTCTGCCACAATATCATTGTGCAGATAGTGTTCCTACACTAGGCTTGAAAAGCTTCAGACTGTATCTTGCACACAGTGTTTCTCTTGTTTTTTACCTGGCTTTAAAGTAGTTTAAATCACAGACATTTGTGTTCTTCGCTGAATTGAAGCACTTCTCTGGATCTCACAATGCTTTTTAGTGCTTGTGTGATCAAGAACGATCATCGAGTAAACACATCTGCTCTAGTACTTGCTCCTGCTGCCATTTGAGCTTTGAATCGAGCGGATAAACGGTCTGTGTGCGCGGTTCAAATGAGTATATAACTGAATTTGTGCTCTTTTATCGAGAATTTTGTCATCTTTGGATGATAACTCGAGGTTAGTTTCACTTTTACTTTAGTAACTCCTTGCACATGTTTCTTCCTCGGGTTGAGCTTTCTTTGTAGTAGGAAATGGGCGTGTACATTGCTGTGCTGTATGCTGACTGGCTGTTGTCAAGTGTTGCCAACTCTCACGCATCTGGCGTGACACTCACGCATTCAGCCTCAATCTCACGGTCTCACGCTCAACAAAGAAATCTCATGCTAATTAGCCATTCTTCTTTTTGTTCACTCATGTGCACTTATTTCCGAATTACTATAAGCAAGTTCAGGCTCTTAACTACTGATTGGACCACTGCATTTTCTCACGCGGAGAACAATCGCAGACAAAGAGGACACTGACAAATACAGACTAGACAGAAAAGGTTACTTTTGATATGGAACAAATTCCCCCCAAAAAACTCTCACTTCAAGCAAAACTCAAATGTTGGCAACTGCATTTATTTCTGCTGTGTGATTGGCTGTTAGATCAATCCATATCGAGTAAAATGGCCAGAGCTTATCTTTAACGACATAAATTTTAGTGCAATTCAATACATGTTTTTTTACTTGAGGGTGAGTAAATTATGAGATAATTTTCATTTTAGGGTGAACTAACGCTTTAATGCGCTTTTAATAACACTGTTTAATATCATCCCACAGTTTAGCAACATAAGACTGTGTGAAAAAAAGGACGAAAACTAAGAACACTCAAGCATACATGCATCCTTCTTTCAGGGTTGTTTATACGTTATTTTTAGTATTTCATGATTAAACATTTGTTGCAGATACCTTGGTTACAGATCACGCAATATACATATTTCACAATAATGACAGACACAGATTTGGTTCATTTTCACGGTTTTATTTTCTGACATACTAGTTTGGGTGCACACTTTCTAGTTATTATTGGTATATTGCTAACGTTTATTTCTTTTGAGTTTAAGTTGCTTACGTGGGACGAGTGGAGGTTTGTCGCTGTCGGGGACACTGGCTTCGGTGGAGGTCCGTTCCAATAAAGGACCGGCTGGCATCAGTTGCCGCCATTTTGTTCTGTTGGGCTAATCCATGCTGCCAATTTCTGAAATGAATTACTTTATTTTAATTGTGTTAAGTGATGTCTGTGTTATTCCCTGTGTATGTGTAATGGACTAGTCATTTGTGCATATAAGTTCCCCATGAGTGTCATTTGAGGTGTCATGTTTTTTGTTTAGTTTGGTTTGCTTAGTTGGTTTGATTACTGTTGAGTTTGGTTCTGTTTAGTTGATCCTTTTTATGGACCTAGACCTGACTTTATTTCGTTCAGTTTTCAAGTAATTTAATTTGTAACTTTGTTTGGCATTTAATAAATAATGTTCTTTGTTTGGAAATCTTGTATTCTTTGCCCTTGACTGCTTGGTCCTTCACAGACTGTATTATACAACAATAACTTATTCTTCTTGATTTGGATGTTAAGTTTGACTCAGGAATGAATGAAAGCACACAGCTGTGAAGGAAAGAAGTGCAATGGGTGAAATGCGGCAGCAGCACAATAATCATTTTATATCGATTATCAAGATTATCTTAAAGCCAAAATCGAAATTGAAAATCAATTACGATTACTCGCAAAGCCTTAGTGAGCGGGATTAAGAAAACAGCTGCGTGCAGGGCTAACCCACAGTTTGACCCAAGAGAATTGGTTTATTACAGAGAGATCTGAAGTCTGCCATTCACAAATAAAATATTAGAAAAATTGTCCTTGAAACTATGTTCAGTTTTGCTTAACAGTTTTTATGAAGAATTTTGAATATTGAAAATGGTTAGCTTCCATGTGCATCACACAAATATGAGACCAATATAAAAAATAATAATAATTGAATAATTAAATTTCTTACTTAAAAGGGAAAGTGTTTTTCAAGTCAAGTCACATTTATTTATTTAGCGCTTTTTACAATACAGATTGTTTCAAAGCAGATTTACAGAAATAACAGGAAAACAATGCAACAAATTTGCAGTACAATTGACTATTACCTTTTAAACGCTATTATTTTGAGGAGTAAGTGTTTCAATCAGTATGCCAGGAAAGAAAGTAACGTTTACAAGACCCTGATTTGATAAAGTGATTTTGAGGATGAAAAAAAAGCTGATCACTCACATTTCAGGGTTTGCATTTTTTGCTAAATAAATGTATTTTTTAGAAACTGTTGCATTATTTAGTCATATAAATGATCGACTATTAATGTTTTTAATTCAGAAGTAGTTATAATGTTGATGGCTTGATTGTTACACAAAATAACTGTTTTGTTTTGACTATTTCTTTGTTTTACTCATTTAATTTGTGACAAGTTGCATAAATAAATAGAGATAAAGAGGTACATTAAGCAGAATGACTGAAGAAAGACTTGAATGAAAAGAATGAAACCAACCTGTTTGTTCCTCGGTATCTTCTTGTTTCACTCTGAATGTTTCTTCAATCTCCATGTTTTCACTTTCTTCTTTAATAAACGCCATCTTTAAAACAGTGTGTCACATGGATCTTAGTCGCTTCAGCAAGAGTTTTTCTGTTTGTTTTTACACTCTGTCACGTTCAAGATGAGAATAATTAACAGAAAGAAAAATGAATCCAAGCTAAATCTTGTTGCATTTACACTGTTGTTACTGCAGGTGTCGTCAGCATGCTGCTGTGATTCGAGCACTTACAAACTGTCCATCCTTTTGAGAAGCATTTGATTCAATTGAATCTGAATTGGTTTCAAAAAGCCAGTTTCTATATCATTACTTAACAGTGACCAAACAGCGTGTAGCTAAATGATGAACTGATTTACATGTAGGGAGCAAAATGAGACGCACCTTTTCTGTTAACGTTACTCATGTGTGGATGTGCTTTACTCACAAAAAAGAACGTTCATTAATGTTATTAGATACAATACATTACCAATGTTAACTTCATTAATACTTAACGTTTTTCACAGTTCTCTATATGTCTGAACGGGTCAAACTGATTTTAACACAAACCTTTTTTCAGCCGAATCACAGACGCAGGAGCGCGGAGCAGCCTTATGACATCATGTCGCCACACCATAATAAAAGTCCTCCTCACACGCCAAAATAATAATAGAAAATCACATACAGAAAACACATTCAAATTGCAAAATAAAGGATCGATTCAAATGATAAATCGTAGCGTTCCCAAAGCTATCAATACCACTGATATTTGTTTTCTATTTTTTTCTTCTGGCTTAGGCTATATCTAATTATACCAACTACATATTTGTGATATTCTTAATCATGAATAAAGTCAAATATCTTGATTTTCGTATTTCAAATGATTGGGAAAGAAGTTTTTCAGTTTATCGCTGCAGAGAACTATTTTAACTAAAACTGATCCTTATCTTATTCCTTCTCAGTTTCTCTGCAGAATATAATATAATATGTTCTGTTAAAGTGCATTGTATTAAAATGCCCGTGACTGTAAAGGATTACACTGATGTCTGAATGGAAAACTTAAATTGAAATGGTTAAAGTGTGCACAGATTTTTAGTTCAATAATTAAAACCTAAATTTTTTCAGAATTTAATAGTAGGAAATTACTAGTTATGAAAAAAAAGTATATCCTCTCCTTTGGGAGATATAATTAGAAAACATACCAATTCAACCTAATTAAATGTATAGTCGATATACTTTTTTAAATATATCTAACTAGAATACATCATATCCGGTCCGGTCACATATGGTCTATTCGCATAAGTTCAGATATTTCAACGGATCCAAAGCTCAAATCGGATCCGAATTTTCTGCATACGCATATGTTTCGGAACTCCACTCAGCTCCCGTACGACTCTCCATTGGAAATGAACGACTTCTGGTCCGACGGCTGTTGTTTGTCGTGTGCAGTGGAAAGGCGGCTTAACTCTGTTTCGAACTGCGCTCTCTTTCAGTCTGACGCACACTATCTCTCTTTTGCGCATGCACAAACTCTCACAGGGGACTGCGTGCAAAGCTGGGTCAAAATTTGCGCACCTGCACGCAAACTCTGACCCATGCGTACGAACGTTTTGGAGATGGAGCAGTTTGGCGACACCGATGGTGAAGTGGAATTAAATGCCTTCTTGGTCAATTTTAGACAGAAAATCGAAAGAAAATTATACATATACAGAAAGATAATACAAACATAATTTCACTCACCAAGCCTGAAGCAAACATCCAACCCTTCTTAAATGTCCGCGCCAGCGGGCGCGTTGGGCCATTTAGTGAAACTGACGCAGCCTATTTAAAACCGTAAATCTTCATTATAAGTCCTTATCATAAATATAGTGCATGTTCACAATAACAGTTTATATAAATAAAAGAATGATTCAAACTATGTTTTACTTCGATATAAACATTTAGATTAAATATGCCAATCTCATTAATGGTGTTAAACACTTAAACTACATGAAATAATTGACTGAGAAGTTACAACATTTGTATATTCAATAAATATAAATATTTGTTGTGAATGCAATGCTTTTGAACACTTTTCCTCTGGCATGCTATCTACAGAGATTAATTGCTTATCATGATAATAGCAGATTGTCTGAGATAATAATTTTGTGCAAATAATGCACAACAATGTCTATCTGTTTCCATTAAAAATATAAATCAATTAAAAATACTATTTGGCCAGTGGAAAAGATTGAGAAAACCTTTATCTGAAATGTATTTTACACTATCCTATTTGATTTATTTATTCAAAAACAAGGCAAGGATAGGCTATTGAATATTTTTTTATTAATAACATCCGTATTTTATATTTTCATAATGTCTGGTACTGTTAAACATGTTATCACGTGGATGAATAATCATATCCAAATGATATGCAGATGAGGATATGCATAGTAAGTAAGGCGTTGTAAGCTCCATTTATGGTTGTTTCGGGGAGGTGACGCATGTGCGCACAATCTTCCGCTAACTGGCATTTATCAAGTGAATTCTTCGTAGATTCTGGTGTACGCACGGTTTTATAAGTCTGAATATTTTTTTGCGTACAACATTTTTGGCTTTCGGGCGCACATACACTTTTAGTAAGGATCCTACACAGAGTTTTATAAATGCAACCGTCTATGCAACCGTCTACTACAGTATTGCATCAGGCAGTGCATTGTAGTCTCTCTGACGAAAAATTTTATTCATTCATTGCTATAGGAGAGGAAGAATTTTCTAAACTCGTTAAATCATCTAAATCGACAACATGTATGTTAGACCCTATACCGACTAAGCTACTGAAAGAGATGCTTCCAGAGGTCATAGATCCTCTTCTTAATAGCATTAATACATCCTTGCCATTAGGATAAGTACCAAAAACTCTTAAGCTAGCTATGATTAAACCTCTTGCTAAAAAAATGCAACTTGATTCTACAGAATTACTCAATCACAGGCCGATCTCGAATTTACCTTTTATGTCAAAGATACTAGAAAAGGCAGTATCTTCACAATTTTGTTCCTTTTTAGAAAAAAATGGTATCTGCGAGGATTTTCAATCAGGATTTAGACCGTACCATTGTACTGAAACAGCTCTCATTAGAGTCACAAATGATTTACTCTTATCATCCAATCGTGCCTGTATCTCTCTATTAGTGTTACTGTCACGATTCATGAATTTGCTGTTTCCTTCGTGTCTCGTGTATTTGTTGTTCTGTGTGTGTGAGCGTGTGTGAGTGGGCGTTACCGCTCGTTCCACTGATCAGCATGCCAGGTGATCTTATTCCCTGCACCAGCTGCTGCCAATTCACTCACCTATATCAACTCATCACACTCTCCCCTCTTTGTCAGATCGTTGGTTTGGTGTCCTCCGTGTTTTGTTCATTGTGTGCCTGTCTTCAGTCCGGTCATGGTTCGAGTTCCTGTCCGGTGTCTTCGTGGTTTTCATCTCGTCTGGATGTTCACCTGCTCTGGATTCACCAACATCACTCTGCACCAGAGCACTTCTCTGCAGAATGTGATACATCCACTCAATCAATCACAACGCACCATTCCACGCATTGTAAACAGTACCGGCGGCTCTTTAAATACACCCGGCTTCCTAGTTTTTATGATCTATTTTGTACTTTTCGATCAACAAACAAACAAAAAAAATTATAATTTTGACGGCATTAATGAAGCTATGGTGGTTTCTGCGGTGGGTAAGAAACGTAAGGCATCGAAATTGAATCATTTACGGTTGTTCGGTTCGGTTAAATCGCACTAGAGTTCGTTTTCCCCCTTGGTGCGGTTCGTTTGGGCAGGTGTGAAAGCAGCAATCGCACTCGGGTGCGCACCAAAAGCGGACCAAATAAGCATACCCTCGGTACGCTTTCAAACTTACTCTGGAGCGGTTTGTTTGTGGTGAGAACGTGATCCGACCTCGAACCGACCCAACTGCCAAATAACTGTGCATTTTTGGACTAAACCAGCTGCCGTAGTCAAACAAAATTATTATTTAGATTGTCAATAGCGCTCCCTTTAAGCCATGACTGACTTACCGCGTTCTGCACTCTCACTAAAATGTAATGATAAAAATTTAACTTTCATATATTTTAGATTCATTGCACACCAACTGAAATATTTCAGTTCTTTTATTGTTTTAATACTGATGATTTTGGCATACAGCTCATGAAAACCCAAAATTCCTATCTCAAAAAATTTGCATATTTCATCCGACCAATAAAAGAAGTGTTTTTAATACAAAAAAGTCAACCTTCAAATAATTATGTTCAGTTATGCACTCAATACTTGGTTGAGAGTCCTTTTGCAGAAATGACTGCTTCAATGCGGCGTGGCATGGAGGCAATCAGCCTGTGGCACTGCTGAGGTGTTATGGAGGCCCAGGATGCTTCGATAGCGGCCTTAAGCTCATCCAGAGTGTTGGGTCTTGCATCTCTCAACTTTCTCTTCACAATATCCCACAGATTATCTATGGGGTTCAGGTCAGGAGAGTTGGCAGGCCAATTGAGCACAGTAATACCATGGTCAGTAAACCATTTACCAGTGGTTTTGGCACTGTGAGCAGGTGCCAGGTCGTGCTGAAAAATGAAATCTTCATCTCAATAAAGCTTTTCAGCAGATGGAAGCATGAAGTGCTCCAAAATCTCCTGATAGATAGCTGCATTGACCTTGCCCTTGATAAAACACAGTGGACCAACACCAGCAGCTGACATGGCACCCCAGACCATCACTGACTGTGGGTACTTGACACTGGACTTCAGGCATTTTGGCATTTCCTTCTCCCCAGTCTTCCTCCAGACTCTGGCACCTTTATTTCCGAATGACATGCAAAATTTGTAAAAGTACTTTGGACCACTGAGCAACAGTTCAGTGCTGCTTCTCTGTAGCCCAGGTCAGGCGCTTCTGCTGCTGTTTCTGGTTCAAAAGTGGCTTGACCTGGGGAATGCGGCACCTGTAGCCCATTTCCTGCACACGCCTGTGCACGGTGGCTCTGGATGTTTCTACTCCAGACTCAGTCCACTGCTTCCGCAGGTCCCCCAAGGTCTGGAATCGGTCCTTCTCCACAATCTTCCTCAGGGTCCGGTCACCTCTTCTCGTTGTGCAGCGTTTTTTGCCACACTTTTTCCTTCCCACAGACTTCCCAGTGAGGTGCCTTGATACAGCACTCTGGGAACAGCCTATTTGTTCAGAAATTTATTTCTGGTTCTGACCCTCTTGCTTGAGGGTGTCAATGATGGCCTTGTGGACAGCAGTCAGGTCGGCAGTCTTACCCATGATTGCGGTTTTGAGTAATGAAACAGGCTGGGAGTTTTTAAAAGCCTCAGGAATCTTTTGCAGGTGTTTAGAGTTAATTAGTTGATTCAGATGATTAGGTTAATAGCTTGTTTAGAGACCCTTTTCATGATATGGTAATTTTTTGAGATAGGAATTTTGGGTTTTCATGAGCTGTATGCCAAAATCATCAGTATTAAAACAATAAAAGACCTGAAATATTTCAGTTGGTGTGCAATGAATCTAAAATATATGAAAGTTTAATTTTTATCATTACAATATGGAAAATAATGAACTTTATCGCAATATGCTAATTTTTTAGAAGGACCTGTACATTTTAAGTGAATTCTCTGCATGTCTGCCGTATTTTCCTCTTTGTTTACATCCGGGAGTTCTGTTGGAATTTTCCCGCACGTTAATTCTGACCAATCTAGTGCAGTTGTGGAAATATTTTCAAGACACATCTGGCCAACTATTAGAGCTATGCTATTCTATTCTATACTTTTATGAATTCTATTGAGAAAACATGAGAAAAAGGTGAATAAAGATTGTTGAGTCAATGTTCAGCTCAAATATGTAAATTTCATTATTTTATATAAAAAAGTTAATAATTGTATTTTATTGAGAACATGTTTTGTTTTGTTTTGTATATTTTTTTTGATAAGATCAGATAACATTTTAAGCTGTCATTGTTCATGTTACAATGTGCCCTGGGGCATGTTTTTATGGGTAAATCAAGAAAAAAGTATAGTGTATTAATGAAACAAAACCACATACTAGACGTTTGAAATTAATGCAGGAAAAAATGAATACTCTGAACCCTAAGTAGGTTTACACAAACTGAGAAAGTCAAAAAGCGTTTGTTGTGCCCCGCTCTCCCCTACATTCATACATACATAAATAAATATTTTTTTTTTGTCATTGCAGGTATCGGCACAGATCGTGTGTCTCGAGTGGCAAAGTATTATGCACTCAATGATACAGCCAGACCAGAACACAGAGGTGGTGCTCGTAAGGTGGCTGAAAACGAGACAAAGCAGCAGCTCGTGATGGATCACATCCAAACGTTTACGTGAAGGGCTAGCCATTATGGAAGAAGGGGAGCACCTACCGGAAATACCTACCCAGTGACCTCAGCGTGAAGAGAATGCACGAGCTATTAGACCGGCAAAATCATGATTTGGTCATCTACTCCCTGTATTATACTGTTTTTCGACAGCACTTCAACCTTGGATTTGGGCATCCTGCCACAGATGCCTGTTCTTCATGTGCCAGGTTTCAACTGAGAGTTAAGGACCCAAGCTCAACTGAAGAAGAGAAACGCAGTGAGTCCACATCCCACATCCTCATTCTACACAGGAGACGAGCTCAGGTGTTCTATGATTTGCTGGGGAAGGTAGATCGTGATTCCCTAGAACCCCCATTGATCAGGCATACTATTCCAGACTGTTGCACATGTATGTCTTTGGTGTTGTTTTTCACCATGAGAAGGGCAGTAAACAAGCAGTGGATGATGTTCATCTGTACACATGGATGGAGCATGAGAATAGAAAAGGTAGCAACATGACTGCTTCAGCTCTGGACCACTGTTTACGTCAACCGTTGAGTGGTGCTGTTCACCGCGCTCAAAGGCTGCGATTGTTCAGCGATTCTTGTTTCGGTCAAAACAAAGATATACATTTTCTGTCCATGCTGTTTGCCTTGATGAAGGAGGCATTTCCTAGGATTAGTGCCGAGTATGTGTTCCCTAAAAGGGGGCACAGTTTTCTGCCCGTGGACCGTGTATTTGGAAGGATTGAGCAACAGTTTCGAAAGAAGGATACCATTCTTATGCCGGAGGAATATTACGGAATTTTGCGCAACCATGGGAATGTTCACACCTTACAGGCAACACTGGAAGGCTTATGATTTCACACACACAAGGTCTCTCGCTCTCTCCCTCTCTGCCGTGCGCGCGCTACACGGTTGGGAGCTCGCGAGCTCTAGATTCCGGGAGATTTGAAATAATTTGCGGGCATCTTGGAGTCGCTATCAATATGCGGGAGACTCCCGGAACTTCCGGGAGACTTGGGATGTCTGCAGCCCATTGTGTCAGCCTTTTGAGAGTGACCATTCACTGATTTCTTAATGAATGATAAGTTGTTTGAATGTTTTTACAAAGAAGATTGTTTTATTAATGCAATGGATTTATAGTATGCACAAGACAATCAATTGAACAAAGATGTCTTAAATATGAATGTAATTTTCTGTAGTCTAATTCAAGAGGTCTCATGTGCAAATCAGTTTTCAATCTTCTTTACAGTTCTATTTTGAACAGATTTACACAGATATTATATTAATGCAATGGATTTATAGTATGCACAAGACAACAAATTCAGTGTGTTAAAAATGAATGTGATTTTTATTCATTGTTTAAAACTTGAAGCATAACTCTGGCATTATTCAACCCATAGCCGTGTTGAGCAAGGTCACCGAGAGCTATTGCTAGCTATTCCTTTACCTATCAATAGCTTGTGGTGACCTTGCTCAACAGGGCTATGGGTTGAATAAAATCTTTATTTAATCTCTATTTTAGGCCTACAAGTGATATAAAATTAATACTATAATATGTGAATCTTCCTTACAGTGTTCTTAATATGACAAATTACGTGTTTTTTTTCTGTGAAAACTTACTAAAAATATTATACTAATGTTATTATACTAATAAACTTACTTTGTTGTGTATTTTCAACAGTTTCAATATAAAAATTTTTATATTGATTCAATGGATTAATTGCATTTTGAAAAAAAAAAATGTGTCATGGATTTATTGCATTTTGGGGGAAAAAATAATCAGTTTTTATAATAAATCTTTGAAAATCAAAACATGGATTAATTTTTTTTTATGTTACTATAACCTAAAAATGCTATGTGCAGGTTTAAAACAGAAAATAGTGGTTTTCATCTTTCCACTTTCTTGGTAAAGAAAACACATTTTTACTCAAATTAATCAAAATGGATTTATTGCGTTTTGGAACCAAACTCTTCAAATAGTGTTGACGAGGTTAAGATTGGGATATTGTACACTAAATAAAACCCTTAAGATAATAGGAAAACACCAGACAGGATTGTGTGAGGGATGTGAAGAAGAGGAATCAGTAGAGCATGTAATCATGATTTGTAGAAAATATGAAACAGAGAGAGAGGTGATGAAGGAAAAATTGAGGGAGATAGGGGTGTAGGAGTTCACGTTAAAAAGGATACTGAGCACAAAAGATAGGGCACAGATCAGAGTACTGATGACATTTTTAAGAGAATCGGGGATTTTCAATAGGATTTGAACTATAATTAATAGAATGTGAGGGAGGTATTGTAATGGGCTATAAGTAGAGCATAGAAGAACAGAGCTAGGTATTTTGGAAAATTAAAATTAAAAAAAAATTTTGTGGTGATATGCGTGTGTGGGTATCAAGTCAAGTCAAGTCATCCTCATTTATATAGCGCTTTTAACAATGTAGATTGTTTCAAAGCAGCTTTACAGAGATAAACATATAATTTAAGGTAACAGAGATTGGTTTGGTTTTATAGTGGCTCTTGAAAAATGTTTTTTCCAGCTAAAGTTAGTTTTGATTGATTCACTTCCGTCTAAATGATCTTTTTTTATTAAATTAGGGGCCGCTAAGACGACACCGTTCTCTCTAAACAGACTTTAAACGTGAACCTGTGATAGACGCTGATGGCGTTCACATGCGCATTAAGAATTGATTCTATAGTTATGTGCGTTTGAATATATGTGCGCGGGTTTGTAATTCCTTACAAACCATGCCTAAACAAACTACTTGTCTATAAATTTTGATGCAGAATTTTTATCTTATCACTTTGGGTAGGTACGCGAACCGAAAAATTCCACAACGCTTTATCTGTAGAGTGGTATAGGGATCCTCCATAGGGAGAGGCTAGTTGGCACTTCAGCACTGCATTGTCATCAGGCGAAAGTCCTTCATCAGATCTGGAAACGGCCTGGATCCAGCAGGCTGCGGGAAAACCTCTGGATAAACAAAGACACTAAAATTAGCGTAGATGCCATTCTTCTTATGATGTAACGAGTACATCAGGATTTGAGGGAAGTGTTCCCAGTTCCGGCTGACCTAATCTAAGCAGCCTAATATTGAATTATAGAAGTCTATAGAGTGTTATGTGAATGCTAGGTGAAAGAGATGTGTTTTTAGTCTAGCTTTGAACTGACAGACTGTGTCTGCTTCCCAGACAATGTTAGGAAGATTGTTCCAAAGTTTTGGTGCTAAATAGGAAAATGATCTACCGCCAGCAGTCGATTTATATATTCTAGGTATTATCAACTGGCCGGAGTTTTGAGATCGCAATAGACGTGAAGGACTATAATGCGTTAAGAGCTCGCTCAAGTACTGGGGAGCTAAACCATTTAGTGCTTTGTAAGTAATCAGCAATATTTTAAAATTTATACGATGTTTAATAGGGAGCCAATGCAGAGTTGACAGAACCGGGCTAATATGGTCGTACTTCCTGGTTCTGGTAAGAACTCTAGCGGCTGCGTTTTGAACTAGCTGTAGTTTGTTTATTAAGCGTGCAGGGCAACCACCCAGTAGAGCATTACAATAATCTAGCATTGATGTCATGAACGCATGAACTAGTTGTTCCGCATTTGTCAATGAGAGCATATGACGTAATTTAGATATATTTTTAAGATGGAAAAATGCGGTTTTACAGACACTAGACACATGACTTTCAAATGAAAGATTGGTATCAAAGAGCACACCCAGGTTCCCGAACTGACGACGAAGACTTAACAGACGGTATTCTAGGTTATTACATGTGGAAGTTTTTTGTCCAATAATTAGAATCTCTGTTTTTTCAGAATTTACTAGTAGGAAATTACTAGTCATCCAATTTTTGATATCAACTATGCATTCCAATAATTTTGTGAATTGGTGAGTTTCGTTAGGTTTGGAAGAAATATAGAGCTGAGTATCATCAGCATAACAGTGAAAGCTAATTCCATGTTTCCTAATGATATCTCCTAAAGGTAGCATGTACAGAGTGAACAGCAGCGGTCCTAGTACTTGTGGTACGCCATACTGAACTTGTGATCGATAAGACATCTCTTCATTTACTGCTACAAACTGATAGCGGTCAGATAAATATGATTTAAACCATGCTAATGCAATTCCACTAATGCCAACATAGCTTTCTAGTCTATTTAAGAGAATGTTGTGGTCAATAGTATCAAATGCAGCACTAAGATCAAGTAACACTAATAGAGAGATACAACCACGATCGGATGATAAGAGAAAATCATTTGTGACTCTAATGAGAGCTGTCTCAGTGCTATGGTGCGGTCTAAATCCTGACTGGAAATCCTCGCAGATACAATTTCTTTTAAGAAAGGAACAGTTGTGAGGATACTGCCTTTTCTAGTATCTTTGACAGAAAAGGTAGATTCGAGATCGGCCTGTAATTGATTAATTCTGTAGGATCAAGTTGCGTTTTTTTAACAAGCGGTTTAATCATAGCCAGCTTAAAGGTTTTTGGCACGTATCCTAGAGACAAAGATGAATTAATGATGTTAAGAAGAGGATCTATGACTTCTGGAAGCATCTCTTTCAGTAGTTTAGTCGGTATAGGGTCTAACATACATGTTGCAAAATTCTTCCTCTCCTATGGCAACAAATGAATCAAATTTTAGCTCGGTGAGACTATAATGCACTCCCTGATGTGATGCTGTAGTAGACGGTTGCATAGTTATAATTTTGTCCCTAATATTATCAATCTTATAAGTGAAGAAGTTCATAAAGTCATTACTGCTGTGTTTCTTGGAAACTTCTGGGCTTGAAGCTTTCTTTTTCGTTAGTGTAGCCATTTTTTCAAACAAATACCTTGGATTATGTTTATTTTCTTTTAATAGGGTTGAAAAATAAGCAGATCTAGCAGCTTTTAAAGCCTCTCTGTAAGCAATCGAGCTCTCCTTCCATGAAATCCGAAATACCTCTAGTTTTGTTTTCTTCCAGTTGCGCTCCATTTTTCTGGCTGCTCTCTTAAGGGCCCGGGTGTGCTCGTTGTACCACGGTGTTGGACTATTTTCTTTAATCTTCTTTAAGCGCAACGGAGCAACTGTATCTAAAGTGCTGGAAAGGAGAGAGTTAAAAGTTTCTGTTGCAATATCAAGTTCTTCTAAGCTATCTGGGATGCTGAGACGATGAAACTGATTAGGAAGATTATTGATAAAGCAATCTTTAGTGGCAGAAGTGATAGGTCTAACATACTTGTAACACTGAGTTGGCTTTGCAGCCTTGGCTAAATGTAATTTACATGAGACTAGATAATGATCTGAGATGTCGTCGCTCTGCTGCAGAATTTCAACAGCATCAACATTTTATGAGTATGAGTGTATGAGTGGGAATGAGGGTAAGGAAAGTAGATTGTAAACCTATTTTCTGATCCATACTCCGGAGCAGAAGGTGGCGAAAATGCACCAATAAGCTGAATGCCATCCGCCGTAAAACAAGAAAGACCTCATTGACTAGTCTCGTCTACGACATGCTCTACAGACCCTACTTGTATACTCACCAGAGAGACTTATCTGTTTCATCTGCGTCAAGATGACAACTCGATGAGTTCATATGCCCTAGAGTTTCGCACACTAGCTGGTTCAAGTGGTTGGAATGAGACAACTCTTCTCACCGCTTTTTGACAAGGTCTTAATAAGGCGATCCGTCAGCTCGTGGTCATATATAAGGATGTCATTGGCTTGGAGAAATTTATCCAAAAAAACATTTGTGTGTCTCAGCGTCTCACTGTCTGTTCATTACCACAACCCGCACTGCATCCTCTGCCCTCCATACTATATGTCGCCCTTCCAGCACCTGAACCCATGCAGGTGGATTCCTATCACCTTACTCCTGTGGAGCGTCAACGAAGATTGTTGAACCACCTCTGTCTATATTGTGGGGGAGACGGACATATCACCAGCTCCCCTACTTGACCACCACGCCCCGCGGTGAGTACCATCCAACTTCCACCTAAGGCTGGAAGGATCCACCACTGACATCATCCTGGAACGCCAGTGGATGCTGCAACATGAACCAAAGTTTAACTGGAATTCTGGTGAGATCCTTCAATAGGGCGATTCCCGTTTCCACTACTGCCTGTCACCAAGACCCCTTCCTACTCCAAGGTCTAAGTCGGGCATTTCTATTACTGTTGTCTCCTAGAATTCCACTACTTCCAAGGGCAGAGTTTACCCATTGTCCATCCCTGAGCAGAAGGCAATGGAGGAGTACATCCAAGAGGGACTTCAACAGGGATTCATCCTACCTTCCACATCCCCTGCTGCTTCCAGTTTTTTCTTTGTGACCAAGAAAGATGGAAGCTTGCGGCCATGCTTTGATTATCGTGTACTCAACTCCCAAACCGTCAAGTTTTTATCCCCTTCCTCTGGTCCCAACTGCATTGTAGTAGCTACGTGGAGCTTGCATTTTCTCCAAGCTGGACCTGATGAGCGCCTAAAATCTGATTCTCATTTGCAAGGTAGATGAGCGCAAGACCACCTTTGTGACCCCCGCAGGGCCCTATGAATATCAGGTAATGCACTATGGCCTGTCCAATTCACCTTCTCTCTTTTAGGGGTTCATAAATGAGATGCCCCGGGAGTTCATCCAGTGGATTGTCATAGTCCACATTTTGATATACTCCCAGACCCCGGCCGAACACCGCCAACTTGTCAAGCGCAAAGTCCTCCAATGCCTGAGAGAGCACCAACTATATCTTAAATTGTAGAAGTGCGAGTTCCACACCACCTCAGTCCAGTTTATAGGATATGTCATTGACCAGCGAGGCATCCAAATGGACCAGAGAAAGGTAGAGACCATCCAAAACTAGCAACAACAACATCAAAGAACCCCAAAGATTCCTGGGATTTGGCAATTTCTATCGGCGATTCATACAGAATCTGCTAGTTGCCCGTGGCCGCCATGTTGGATTTCCGATCAGCGAGTGTGCGGTTAGACACTTCCGGTTTCGTTTTACGCCGGTGCGGGGAGCCGGAGAAAACCGAAAATTATCTCTCATCTCTTATAGTTGTTTATAGAATCAATTATATCACTTAAAATATTACTAAGATATATATTACTATCACACGAGTAAATGGCAATTAAATGCACGGATGCATAGTCGGATTAATGAATGAAATTCAACTGTTCACGAACAGAAGATTGTCTTGGACTCATGCTGCACGCAATTTTTAGGATTCAAGAGAGGCGACTTGGCTTTCAGAGGGTGACAGCCTCAGCACTTCATTGTTGTGTGTCATTACGTTTCGTCACGTTACAACAAAGTCAGCTTTCATGCATTCCCCATTGCTGCTGCTGGGCAGAAGATCCGGAGGGATGACTTAATCAACCCGACCCAAAACAACCGGGTCTGTAGTCGGCATTACTTTAATTGACAACATTATTATTGCTAACTGTTTGTGTTTTAGTATGTAATTTAAATGCATATAATTTTCAGTGTATTTCACCTATGCGTTTCTATGCTATTACTGCATTTATTTTGTGCAAGTGAGATAAAGAGCATCTGTTTCATAAATCATTATCTGTCTGGTGTTTATAATACAGTATTTTACTATGTGTAAAATATACACAAATTATTTATGAAAATGAAAACTTAACATTCAACAAAATACATATACGTATTTTAAGTGATATAATTGATTCTATAAACAACTATAAGAGATAATTTTCAGTTTTCTCTGGCTCCCTGCACCGGCGTAAAGCGAAACCGGAAGTGTCTAACCGCACACTCGCTGATCAGAAATCCAACTTGGCGACCACGTGCAACTAGCCTATTATAGTATTCTCATTTCACCTCACTCCTCAAGAACCGTCCCAAGTCTCTGTCCTGGAACCCGTCTCCCACCAATGCCTTTAAAAACCTTAAAGAACCTTTAATTTCTGATTCATTCCAACCCTGATCGTGGACACCTTCACCACCGGAGTTGGAGCGGTCCTCTCACAGCGGCAGGGGAATCTCCAACGTCTCCATTCATGTGCCTTCTTCTCAAAGAAGCTGTCCCCGGTGGAGGACAGCTTCTTGGAATGGAATGGAGACATTGGCTGGAGGGAGCAAATCACCGCTTTGAGGTAATGACTGACAACAGAAACCTAGAGTATCTCCGTGAAGCTAAACGCCTAAACCCACGTCAAGCCAGATGGGCTTTATTCTTCACAAGATTTGACTTTGTAGTCACCTACCGACCTGGACACAAGAATTGTAAGGCCGATGCCCTCTCACGGTTGTATCATCCCGAACCCAAATCAAGTGATCCTGAACCCATTCTCCCTCCAGCCATGATAGTCAGTCCCATTCAATGGTCCATCGACTATCAAATCAACCAAGTCATTCAGGCTGAAACTGCTCCGCCGGGAGGTGCGAATCTGCATTCCATCCACCTGTCGCTTGCCCCTCATGGACTCAGCTCACACCTCTCCAGGTTCTGGACACCCAGGTAGTCAGCGAACCCTCATGCTTCTCAGTCAGCGGTACTGGTGGCCATCTATGACCCAGGACATCTTCCGATACGTCCAGGGTTGCTCAGTCTGTGCCATCACCAATACACCCCCAAGCTTCCGAAGGAAAGCTGGTACCACTGCCCATTCCTCAACGTCCCTGGTCTCATCTCGGGATCGACTTCATGACCGATCTCCCCTACCGAATCCAACACCTGCGTCTTCGTCATCGTGGATCGCTTCTTCAAAGCCTGCAAACTTGTCCCCCCTGAAGGGCCTACCCACAGCCTTGGAAGCGTCGGAAGTACTCTTCCACTATTTCGGCCTGCCTGAGGATATTGTATCCGACCGTGTTGACTCACCTGTGTCGCCTCCCCACTCTACCTCTTCATCCACTCCTGCAATAAAGCTTTATATTTACTACTTACACTGTCTATCCTCCTCTGTTTATGACAGGAAGCTTTTGGTACCAGCAATTTGATTTGATTCAAATCGATTCTTGAGGTCACAACCCAGCAAACACAGAACGTTGGCACAACGTACCAAACCTTCTAACAACATGGCCAAAAGGTTGCTATAACTATGTTGTATGGTGAAGGTTGTTACAGCGTTGTCACAATGTTGACATTGAACCACCATTCAGGGCCATTGCTTAAGGTTGTGCCTAGGGGGTCTGGACAACCACTTGAAGACATGTACTCGTCACTGCCCTGAAGCGCGAATCAGCTTTTTAAATTTCAACCGACCATTGGGCCGTTTCATTCTTCAAGGATACGTGACGTGATTATTAGGTTTCATTTACCTCAGCTAAATAAGATTTGTAATTATTCAAACAGAACCTACAACTTCCTTGTCTAATCTACCATTAATTTGTTCTAACTGAAGGGACAGAATAATAATCAGCTAATAATTCAGCGAGTTTGCGATCATGTGTAAATTACAGTACCAGTGTATGCTAACGTTAGCTATGTTTCTTTTAGTATTCAAATGTCCTTTAATCCTTACCTTTAGGCAAAGTTTTGAACATCTTCTGGTCAGGTATGACAAATATTTGAACTTTATGCCAAACTTTATAAGCCATAATGAACCAAAATGACTTTAAATGATGAGTAATTGACATTTCAACACTCCTTGAACAGACAGCGACTTAACTTGTTGCACGTCAATGTTTTTTTTCTTCTTTTTTGGAAACGCATAGCAATTATTTTTTTTAAATCGCTCGCACACCTGTTTATTTTTTCCTTTGATTTGTCAGCTATTTAGTCTCATTCATATCTTTTCTAGATTTTCTCATGTCTGCTCATGCTAGTTAACGTTAGTCACTACCTGTATTTCTGTCATGTGAAGCTCCGATTTGCTTTGTTCTTAGCCAAGTTTACCTGTGCCTGCAGTGCCACCCTCTCTGGTCCCGGATTATCTACCTGGTTTCGGACTCATGTCTGCCTACTGGTTCCTGGGCTTGCATCTCTCCTCTGTATTTGTAGTTGTTTCCTGGACTGATTCCGGTTACCGACCTTTATCTCCTGGCTTTCGACTATGCTCCTGTACAGAACCCGGTTTTGTTCATTAAATGTTCTGATATGCCTTTGCTTTTTATGTTTTATGTATTATACTTAAAAGAAATGTGTATATTCATATATGTAGTTTTTTCTTTTTTCACAAATGTATGACTTTTGGAATCATATACTTTTAATAAAATTTAATTAGCTAACCTTCTATGTCATTTTTACTCTTCAAAGTGTACACTTGCAGGTTTTGATTATAATCAATTCACTGTTAGGCCACCCATACATAATAATGATAAATAGGGTTGGGAACCGAAAATCGGTTCTTAACCGTTTTTTTTTTTAAATACCGGAACTGTGCGAAAGTTTCGGTTCCGAAAACAGTTCTGGTGTGCTGTGTGGGTGTATGAGGAGCGTAAACAACAGCAATGTAAACAACAGCATGGATTGCACTGTTTATGTAGTACTGAACACATTGTTACACTCATTTATGATGTCTAAACTATGGAAAAAAACACATGGAAGCTGCAAAATCATATAGAGAAGGACTTAGTAAGCAGGAAAGAGGAAAAAGTTAATATGAGGTAAAGATCCGAACGAGCTAGCTTCTCTAGCCCTTACTGCTATTCTTCCTTCAATTTATTATCCCGACATAGGCTACGTTCAGATTGCCAATCCAAAAAAACACATGAAATCTGTTTCAAGCTACATCCATATATGGTTTGAAATCCTATTCAAATCACCCTATCAGGAAATCCGCTTCAGTTTGAACACTCTGATCGGATTTCGTGTGGTATGTGACTTTCTCATGCCACGTAAAATGTAAACGTCAGACGTTGTTATAGGGAACATGCTTAAAGTCACTGACGCAACAAGGCTGTACTGTTGCAAAGTGCCGGACAAGCAGAAAATTATTATTTTTTAAACCGGATAAGAGCCAGATAAGAGCGTGGAAAAAAGCTGTGCATACTAGCCTCCTACAGTTCTACAGCTCAAGACGCAGTAGTCCAGCGCGGTGGCTACACATTTCCATGTTGTAAAATTTAAACTCCAATATGGCGGCCAAGGGAATGAGTGGTTGGTTAGGCTCCACTCTCCTAGCTAAAGTTTTGCAAATGATTGTTTTTCAGCTCATTGGATTTTTTAAAAGGAAATGTTCCACCATAAAGGGTAACCATAAACAACTGATTTGTTTACTGATCAGCGGCTGCATGGTGCTGGTATTAATTCATCATCGCTCAAGGTTGGAAACAAAGCAAACTTCATCACCCAATAGGCGATTAAGGTTAAAAACGGAACAAATCAAGTTGTATTGTTACGGATACGGCCATTACATTTTATATCGGAGGTTTGGACACAAATCAGTGGGACATTACTACAAAATGAAACTCACCAAACAAAACATGGACAAGTGTAAGAGCTTTAAGTTGCACATTTTGATCACCTTGCTGCTGTTGGCTGGCTATGTCCATTTGAATCCTGGCCCTAATATGGGCAAAAATATAAGCATAAGCGCAGCTGCAATTGAATCTGCGAGCTCTGTGAATAATCACTTTTTCCCGGGCTTGCAAGATCTCACTGAAGGGGCGCCGGCTGCAGCTAGAGCCGGCGTGGCTGGGGACCTTGATCTGCAGAGTTTACTACAGGTGGATGTGCTTTTGGAGCGGGATTGTGCCGCCGATGGGCTTGTTGTGTCTCGCGGGACTGATCCGGCATGATCTGCGAGCACAAGGGGCGATGGCGATGGAGTTGGAAGTGAGAACTGTGAGATGGTTGTCGGAGTGGTTAACGGCTCCGATGAGCTAGGCGGGTGTGGTGTGAAAAAAGGTAAACACGTCAGACCGACATCGTTCCAGCAAAACCGAGAAAGGAGTCTGCAGGAGAGATCAGCTGCTTGACGACACTTACCAGGAGAGGAGGTCAGTTATGGATGAATATAGATCGACACTGAAACAGACAGATCAGAATTTTTTTCAAACTGTAAATCATGCCAAAATTGTATGGAATGCTAAATCTAAATTAAGAGGAATTCTAGGTGGACACTTAAACATCCGGAGTCGGATGCCAAAGCTGGATCAAGTTCATATTCTTTTGACTGAATCAAATTTAGATTACATTTTTATGAGTGAAACATGGCTTCAAGGTAATATCCCAACAAAAATGGTAGATGTCACTGGCTATGTCTGTTTCAGAGAAGACAGATCATCTGGGAGGGGTGGTGGGGTGTTGATCTATATTAGAGATACATTTAAATGTGTAAGAGTTTATCTAAATACAAAAATTTAATGTTTAGCTATAAAAGTGATACTTTCTCCGCGAATGCAATTTAATATTGTTGTTTTATATAATCCTCCATCACACACTCTTTCTTTTTATGATGATATGAATGAACTATTGGAAATGTTTGATAATTCTATTGAAACTACACACTCACCTAAAGGATTATCAGGAACACCTGTTCAATTTCTCATTAATGCAATTATCTAATCATCCAATCACATGGCAGTTGCTTCAATGCATTTAGGGGTGTGGTCCTGGTCAAGACAATCTCCTGAACTCCAAACTGAATGTCAGAATGGGTAAGAAAGGTGATTTAAGCAATTTTGAGCGTGGCATGGTTGTTGGTGCCAGACGGGCCGGTCTGAGTATTTCACTATCTGCTCAGTTACTGGGATTTTCACGCACAACCATTTCTAGGGTTTACAAAGAATGGTGTGAAAAGGGAAAAACCTCCAGTATGTGGCATCGTGTGGACGAAAATGCCTTGTTGATGCTAGAGGTCAGAGGAGAATGGGCCGACTGATTCAAGCTGATAGAAGAGCAACTTTGACTGAAATAACCACTCGTTACAACCGAGGTATGCAGCAAAGCATTTGTGAAGCCACAACACGCACAACCTTGAGGCGGATGGGCTACAACAGCAGAAGACCCCACCAGGTACCACTCATCTCCACTACAAATAGGAAAAAGAGGCTACAATTTGTAAGAGCTCACCAAAATGGACAGTTGAAGACTGGAAAAATGTTGCCTGGTCTGATGAGTCTAGATTTCGGTTGAGAAATTCAGATGGTAGAGTCAGAATTTGGCGTAAACAGAATGAGAACATGGATCCATCATGCCTTGTTACCACTGTGCAGGCTGGTGGTGGTGGTGTAATGGTCTGGGGGATGCTTTCTTGGCACACTTTAGGCCCCTTAGTGCCAATTGGGCATCGTTTAAATGCCACGGCCTACCTGAGCATTGTTTCTGACCATGTCCATCCCTTTATGGCCACCATGTACCCATCCTCTGATGGCTACTTCCAGCAGGATAATGCACCATGTCACAAAGCTTGAATTATTTAACCCTTCGGAGTCTCGGGCTATTTTGGCCGTTTTTGAGTACTTTTATTTTTTTAAAATTTTGCAACATAAACAAATGTTTAGCATACCAATGTTTGGTATGATTTTTTTCAGCACAACATCACCTATATGATCAGACAATTAGTTTTTCACTTTGATGTACTCTATCAACATACTGGACCCAAAATCACACAAAAAACACAAAATCCGAATAGAAAAATTATAGCTTTTCTACTACAAAAAACACAAACATGCTCAATGAAGCATTTTAAAAGGTTTAAAATGTAAACACAAGTTGTAAATGTCAACATATACAGGTACAATTCAGATATAATCAACCTATATACAAAAAAAATATGATTTACAAAAAAAAGCGGGTGTAGCCATAGGCTTTTTTTCTTTCTTTTTAGCTCAGCCACTTTTAAAAAAATGTTGTGCACACAATTATTCAGAGAGCTATATTTAAGGCCTTGCGTTCCCAGAGTATGAGGGTTCGCAAATAGTGCAAATACAACATCAAAAATGTAAAATTGAGATAAAATTAAACTATATGCAGCAAAAAGCAGGTGTGGCAATAGGCGTTTTTTCTTTTCCTTTTTGCTTAGAAACTCTACAAAACACTTAATGTACAATTACACAGATAGCTACATTACAGGGATTTCATTCCTTGAGTAAGAGGGGTTCCTCAATACTGCAAATATACCATACAAAAGGTAAAATGAACACAAAATCAAATTATACATACAACTATTTACAACAAATATCAGGTGATTTTTATTTTTTATCTTTGCCTCTCCTCAAAACAGTTTATCTAAATCTACTCCTAAACTACCTAAACTACTCCTAAACTACCTAAACTATCTACACTACTCCTAAACTACTCTCAAAATCTACTCAAACTCTTCCAAAAACTAGCAATAATCTCTCTCTATATATATAACGTAAATATGTCTCTCTTTATCAACTCCGTAAAATCCTCTGCCTTTCAATTTTGCGTCTTAGCTCAGTTGGCTCCTCCTCCATTCCCTAAAATGTGCAGCCTGAAGAGCAGAGTCAGCAGATTCACACATTTTTCTCCGTTTTGTTTTATGACAAAAACCGACGAAGTTATTAGAATAAATGCAACGCCTGTCGCATCCCATCTTGCGTTCTTTTACGAACGCGTCAGTATTTTTTTATATAAAGTTTAAATGATCATATCTCCGTTTTTACTTGGTCTATCAACACAAAACAAAAAGTAAAATAGAATTTCAAGCCAGCACTTTCGACAGAAGTGGACGGCAGCGCTCAACGTGACTTTGTTTTTATGCTTCGACGTCTTAAACTGGTCATGTAACTTGATCACGCCGGCGTGATCGGCGACCCCGAAGAGTTAAAATGGGTTTCTTGAACATGACAATGAGTTAACTGTACTAAAATGGCCCCCACAGTCACCAGATCTCAACCCAATAGAGCATCTTTGGGATGTGGTGGAACGGGAGCTTCGTGCCCTGGATGTGCATCCCACAAATCTCCATCAACTGCAGTACATTTACATTTATTCATTTAGCTGACGGTTTTATCCAAAGTGACTTACAATTGCTATATTTCAGAGGTTGCACGCCTCTGGAGCAACTAGGGGTTAAGTGTCTTGTTCAGGGACACATTGGTGTCTCACAGTGGATTCGAACCCGGGTCTCTCACACCAAAGGCATGTGTCTTATCCACTGCGCCATCACCACCCCTTCAATCACCTACCAAACTGCAAGATGCTATACTATCAATATGGGCCATCATTTCTAAAGAATGCTTTCATCACCTTGTTGAATCAATGCCACGTAGAATTAAGGCAGTTCTGAAGGCGAAAGGGGGTCAAACACAGTATTAGTATGGTGTTCCTAATAATCCTTTAGGTGAGTGCATTGAATGGTGATTTTAATATAAATTTGGGAGATAAAAGAGGAAGACAAAAGTAAAAAATATTGATGTCCATTTTTATTTATGACCAGTTGATAAAAAAGCCAACAAGAGTGACCAGAACTAGTAAGACTTTGATAGATCTTATTTTTTCTAATAGGGAAGAGCGTATTATACAACATTATAATCTACTGACAGGTTTATCGGACCATAATATGGTATTATCAGTAAGGAAAGTAACTAAACAACGACTAATCCGATTCAAAAACCAGAGACCAGATAGAACTAATTAAGTTTGGGATACAGAAATCTAAAGTAGGTCAATTAGAAATAGAGATCAATAATGCTGACTGGGATAATATATTACAGATAAATGAGGGGAACTTGTGTCGTACTTCCTTAACTGAACCAGTAATTTGGTAAACAAATATTATACTACTTTGAAATGTTCAAGGAAAAATGTATCATTACCATGGTTAAACAGTGATATTCGTATCTTATGAAAAAAAGAGACCTAGCTTTAAAAACGGCATTATCCTCTAAATTAAATACAGATACAGATACAGGTCTCAGAAACAAAGTAGTACAAGAATTATGGAAGTCAAAAGTATCATATTATACACAAATAATAGAGAATACCAAAGGTCAAAGTTCAACCCTATGGAAAACAATTAAATAATTTAACAAATAAAACTCAAAAGCAGCAAACAATTAAAGAGGTACAAATAGATGGAAAATTTATTAAAGATAAAGGTTCTCTAGCATATGAATTTAATACATATTTTATAAGTTCAGTAGATGATTTGGCTCAAAATTTGAAACTAATATCATTTAATAATAAGGTGGAGGATGAGCTACCAATTTTCTTTTTTTATTAAGGAGATTAAAGAAAATAGAATAACTGAAAATTTAAAGCTTCTCCCGAATTCAACAGCAAAAGATGTTTACAATTTAGATATTGATTTGATAAATAGACATAGCTCCGTGATGACAACTCCGTTAACTCATTTGACAAATGTATCAATTAGAGACTGTGTTTTCCCCAATACCTTTCAAATGATCTCCCAATATCAATCTTGCCGGTTATATCAAAGGTTTTGGAGAAGGTTGTAGCTGTACAATTAATAAGCTATTTAGATAGTAATAACTTCCTACATAAACATCAATTTGGTTTTACAGCCCAGCATTCCACCGAAACAGCTATATGCTATTTCTAAAAAAGCTAGACATTCTTTGGATCAGGGACCAAATTAGATGGGAGCAGTATTCATTGACCTAAAAAAAGGCATTTGATACAGTTAACCACACTATTCTTTTATCTAAATTAAGTGCATTTAATTTTAGTAAACGTTCAATTGATTGGTTCACCTCTTATTTAAATCTAAGAGATCAGTGTGTTAAAATTGATGATACACTGTAAAATGTAACTGATGATCTTACTAATAACATTAAGTGAATAAAACTTATTTTGAATAAGTTTGTTGACCTTACTAAGTTTGATAAAGTAAGGACAATTTTTTAGCACAGTAAGTTATTAAACTCAATAGATTAAATTACCCTCTACTTAAAATAATAAGTATCTTGAACATTTTCGAGTGGTCATGCGCAGTTCTACCAGTAGGCGGAGCCGATTTGGAAACGTAATACCATTATTTCGGACGAGGAAAGCACATGGAAAGGTGAGTCAGTGCTTTTTTGTCTTATTTTAATGTCTGAATTGCTTAATATACATAATTGATCTTGTAATAAATAAAACAGATTAAACAAACTAGCGTTACACATGAACATTGGATGTGTTATTTTAATCAAATTCTTGGATTGTGTTGGATTGTGCTTCGTAATGAGCAGTCTAGCATTTGCAAATCGCTAGACTAATCGTTAGGTCCATGCTTTCAATCAAGGAACCTTTTTATGTTTTATTTATTTTTATTGTGAGTATAATGTAGACTGAGAAAAAAACTTTACTGATTTATATTTTAATGTTGCAATAATTATGTAGCAATATAGCAATGCTATAATTAATATATTTTAACTTTTGGATTACTTCAAATTAAGGGTGTGGGATTAAATTCTCCACGATCTGTTTTGAAGAAATATAGTAGTGTCGTGCTACAGCGAAAATCATTTGCAGTTCTGGCGCCACAGTCTCAACATTGGCTATAGGCCTACTGTAAAGTTACAACTCGACGTGCATTTACTTCAGATGTTAACACACAGGAGTTACACTCACGGGACACTGCAATTCACAAACTTTAATTATTTGCTTGTGCTTTAAAGCCTTGCCGGTTAAACATTTAATTTGCGTGCTGTTCTGAAATGGGCGCATGTCATTTTCTGAGTGCATCATCAACCACTTAACAGCACCTGATTACTAAACTTTATATTTCGCGTCTTATTGCGGTAATACTGTGAAATATACACAATGTTTTCATGAACACAGTTGGTTATGTCTAAAGTAAAAGTGAACTTAATTTAATCGGATGCGTTTATGTATTTTAGAAGCGTGCAGGTCTTTAAGTGACAGCAGTCTAATAATGAACGGCATATGCGCCTTTTTCTTAAAGGGATAGTTCACCCAAAAATTAAAATGTGTCATCATTAACTAACTTTCATTTTGTTCCAAACCTGTATTAATTTCTTTCTTTTGCTGAACACAAAATAAGATATTTTGAAGAATGTGGATAACCAAACAGTTGATGACCCCATTGACTTCCATAGTAGGATGATATGGAAGTCAATGGGGACCATCAACTGTTTGGTTACCCACATTCTTCAAAATAACTTTTAATTTTCAACAGAAGAGTACATGATACAATTGCCCCACAATTGTTTTTGGGAGAACTATTCTTTTAATGTTAATAAAACAAAAGACAGTGAAAATTACTCACTCCTCTTGACTTAAATACAGTGGCTTTAATAAGAATAAATTATTAATGTATACTGTCAAGCCAAAGTATAGGGTGTTATTTCATTTGTATATTATTTTGTGTATATGTAATGTGTATCTTTGTTCCTATTTTTTATTAACAAAGATAAAACAATTACTAAGCTTTTTATTATCATTCATTTTGGCCTAAAATGTCTGCTATTCTATTTTTGTTTTTAGCTTTGTTTTTTGAAAATATGGAAATTCGTTTGGCTATAATGCAAAATAGTAAAACCAACATGAAAAGAATTGTGATATCATATTTTGCCATATCGCCCACCCCACACTTTAAATGTTTGAACACTATATTGATTTATAAATGAAAATACAAAGCCGTATATTAAAAAAGTGTGTATGTTAATATTATTTTCTTCATTTGCAGAGCTTGCTTTGTGAGATGAGACATGCAATGGAAATGTAAGTACTGTTTTTTTTCCTGTGAAAAGAGAGCTCTCCTATTGAAGCATTATCGCATAAAACATGGAAGCTACACCAGAACTACACCATTTCCATGTCTTCACGCAGACTGTTTGTGTTCATTTAAGTCATTTAATGCATTGAAGGTTCATTTAACAAGAAGTCATTCCCAACATATTGATGCAGAACAAACAAGTGGATCAAAAGAATCTCCAATAATATTTCACTGTCTACTCTGTGAATTTAAGGAACCTTGTACAGAATCTGAGTTTTTCACCCACTTGCGTCAGCATTTAAAAAAGAATGAAAAGGTTCAGTGCCCATATAATGACTGCAATTTTGAGAGCAGAATTTATTCTACATTTAATGCTCACAAATGTAAAGAACACCAATTAAGCAGTCAGAGGAAGTTAAAAGCTAGCATTGCAGTTGAAATTCAAAATGTAGCTGCAGAATTACCACAAGATGTTACACAAAATACATCTTACCATGAGTCAATGGATTCTACTGAATTTGACGAAGATGAAAATGAAAAAGAGGACCAGACTCAAAATCTGGATCTTTTGCAGAATCAACTAGAACGTAATTTAGGCTTGCTCTTTCTTAAGATGCAAACCATTCTGCATATCTCTGATGCAGCAGTACAGGAAGTAATTCAACAAATTAATCAGATATCTCTTCTGTCAAAGCCCCTTTTGCGTAATGCCATACAGCAGATTCTAGATCAACATGGAGTCCGTGATAATGATTCTGTTTTGAGAGACATCATGAAAGCTGTCACAGAGAATAATTTGATCTTGAAAATGACTGATTCTGGTGAGTCTCTCTCTACAATCAGTAAAAGAGCATCATATTTTCAAAAAGAGTTTCCAATAGTTGTGCCAACAGAATATAAACTTGGGAAAGACTCACAATCATTTACTTATGTGCCAATTCTGAACATGCTGCAGGTGCTTTTAAACAGAACTGATGTCTTTGAGAAAGTTCTTGCTCCTTTTAACAATGCAATTGGGATCAACTCTTACAAAGACAGCACTAACTATCGTGAGAATGATTTTTTGATGGCAGGGAAATTTAGGATTTTGCTTACCCTGTACACTGATGAATTTGAGATTGCCAATCCTCTTGGCACTTCAAAAAAGAAACACAAGATGTTCAGTGTCTATTGGGTTCTTGCTAATCTTCCATCTAAACACCGGTCATCTCTTCAGGCAATTCAACTGGCACTCTTATGCAAGGCTAGTGCAGTAAAACAATATGGCTATGAGAAAGTCCTTCACCCTCTTGTACAAGACCTCAAAACTCTGGAGAAACATGGTGTCTTTTTGGAGCAGTTAGGGGAATGTGTTAAGGGAACTGTTCTCAATGTATCTGCAGATAATCTTGGTGCTCATTCCTTGGCAGGATTTCAAGAGAGTTTTATTGTGGAACACCCTTGCCGCTTTTGCATGGTGAAAAAGAGTGAAATACAGCAGAAAGACGTACTGTCAGGAGGATTTGAACCCAGGACAAAGCAGAATCATGACAGGCAAGTTGAAGAAGTTTTAAAAGACCAAAATTTGGTAAAACAGTATGGTGTAAAAGGCCGGTGTGTTTTAAATGAGCTTGACCATTTTCACTCTGTCAGTGGCTTTCCACCTGACATCATGCATGATCTCTTGGAGGGTGTCATACCCGTTGAAATGTCACTGTGCCTCAATGATTTAATCAACAAAAAGTACATCACCCTTGAGTATGTGAACAGAACAATCAAACAATTTCCATACAAATTCATAGACAAGACCGATCAACCTCAGGTCATTCCAACTACATTTGCCTCAAGAGGCACGATTGGGGGCAATGCCCATGAAAACTGGGCACTTGTAAGACTTCTTCCACTAATGATTGGCTTTGACATCCCAGAAAATGATGCAACATGGGAGATTTTAATGCTTTTGAAAGACATTCTAGAACTGGTGATATCCTTCAGATTTACGGATGATACTATTGATTTTCTTGAGGCTAAAATTTCAGAGCACAGAGGTTTGCTTTTAAAAGTATTTCCTCATTTCATGTTGCGTCCTAAACACCACTACATTGAACATTATCCACAACTAATAAGGACATATGGGCCACTTAGAGATGTCTGGACCATGCGTTTTGAAGGCAAGCATAAATTCTTCAAACAAATCATTCGTGACACAAAAAATTTCAAAAATGTCACACAAACTCTGGCAGTCCGACATCAGAGAATGATAGCATACCACATGGACTCGTCATCCTTTTTTAAACCTTCAGTCCAGATGGACAAAGTGTCATCTACACTGACTTCATATTTTCCTGAGAGTGTACAGAACGTACTTCAGCAGAATTTTGCTACCCAAAGCACTGTCTTTGTCACATCTAATGTGTGCATTGATGGGATCAACTACAGTCCTGATATGGTTCTGTCTGCTGGTGCAAGTTCATGTCTGCCTGATTTTAGACAAATTGTAAAAATTGTCATTATCAACACTGACATTTTGTTTGTATGCAAACAACAGACAGCGTGGTACATTGAGCATTTACGGTCCTATGAACTATGCAGCCATGTATCAGAAATGAAAGTCACTAAGCTGTTTGATTTGAATGACCCTTTTCCACTGGCACCATACAAAATTCAGGGCAGGACATTTGTTACAGCGAAACATTTTATCTTTTGCTAAATTGAACATTTAAAGGGATAGTCCACCTACAAAATAAAATTACGTTATTTACTCACCCTCATGTTATTTCAACCCTGCATGACTTTCTTTTGCTGAACACAAAAGATATTTTGAACAATGTTTGTTACCAAACAGTTTCAGTTCCCTAATGACTTCCATGGCAACCTGAACGTGTTTGGTTTCCAACGTTCTTCAAAATATCATTTTTTATGTTCAGCAAAAGAAAGTCATACAGGGTTAAAACAACATGAAACAACATGAGGGTGAGTAAATAACTGAATTTCCATTTTTATCCCTTTATTATTGAGAACTCAAGTGTAAAAGTAATTGATTTTTCTCATTGTTAGGTTCACTGGACACAATGGAGACAAGAACTATACTTAGAGTGATAGTGAATGAAAATAACATACGGAAAATCACGCTGCATAGGAAACCACAAACTTTGGACACATTGATGGAAGAACTTGAAGAGAAGTTAGGTCTTCCATACAAGTTTTCTCTTCAGTACGAAGATGCTGATTTTAACAATGCACTAATCAACCTCACAGACATTGCAGATTTACCTGAGAGGCCCACCTTAAAGGTGATCTCTCTTGTACCATCTCCTACACCAAGTACAGCTGACACAGACATTGTATCTTTGTCTTCTGAAGAAGGGCCATCTCATGTACGCCAGGCTCAGTGGCCAGAGACATTTGAAATCCCCAATTTTCCTGTAGATATTGAGTTCAGATTGCGCCAAGGAAACCTTCTGTACATGAGAGACCAGACATATATGCAAGTTCCCAGGGACATGAAGCACGAAATTCTTGAAAAACTTGCTGAGTGTATGTACAGCTTCAAAGCATATCCCTGTGATGACGATTTCAATGATGTTGCATCTTCACTAGTCAAAAAACATCCATGCCTCACTGAACCAGGTTCCTCCACTGGATGGAACGGATGGAAGAACAGCCTCAAATTTAAAATGGGAAATTATAGAACGAAGCTACGACGAGCTGGATGCACAGATGTTCTTATGAACGTAGGGAAAAGGGGAAGCCAAGATCCTTTGAGAAGTGTTAAAAGGCCTAAACGATTTGAAATCAATTTTCTTCCAAATTATCCTTCTGGTGAGGATGACTGCAGCATGGAATCTAAACGCTTACAACTTGTGGAAGAAATGAAGAAATGTCATCCGAGTTCCACCCTGATATCACAGCTCATGGATTCCACTTTTTCCTTGAGAAGAAAAGAGGTTGTTGAGATCGAGCCTCCAGTAAAAGAGACTCTTCAAAGATGGCCATCACTCTTCACAGAAAGTCAAGTAAGTAACAATTAAACTACATCACCGAAAAATAAAGACGTCTCTTCATTTACTTACCCTCATGCCATCCCAGATGTATATGACTTTCTTCAGATAAAAATTCTTAAAAAAATAGTCCATCTCTGAGTATGAAAGAATGTGAAAGCTCTTAAAAGCACATACTATACAGTGATCATGACATTAATCCATATGAACTCTTTTTCTAAATATACATTTACGTTTATCTGAAGAATAGAGATACATTTGGGATACTACGAGAGTGAGTAAATAAGGCAATTTTCAAGTATCCCTATAACACAGTAACCAAAAGCCTAATAGATATAACATTTTTCTTTTTCCTTTTACAGATCAATGCAGAGTTTATTCGCATCACAAGCAAAAACCTCAAGCAAGGATTTTTCACAGCACTTGATCAACATACAGCTCGATTTCTGGAAATTTTTGAATCCAAGAAAGGGGCAGTTGGAAAAAAACTTTCTGAATTTCTTAAGCAAATTAAGTCTGTGGTAAGCTTGTCTATGCTTATTTCTTAAACTAAATTCTGTAACTGTTATTTCATAAAATTTAATTCTATGTTATAAAACTTTTTTCCAGAGCAGTCATCACTTCATTTTAAAGTAGTTTATTCGACTAATTTTAAATTTAATTTGGTTTTCCAGGGCACTGACATCACTGCTAATCGCACAGCAGTTCTTCGTGGACTTCCCCTCATTTTTGGAGAAGACACCTCAGACTTTTTCAAAACCATATTGGCAAGTACCATTCTCTGTATATTTCATTCTAAACTAATCCCCCACACATACATCACATATAGCCATTCAATTATGCTTCATTCAACTATCCCAGAAACAGACCAGACACAAACTCTTCAAATGTAATTGTACATTTTCTTGTGTGTTTGTTCTGCCGTCATAGTACTGTGCATTGTTTTCTGAGGTCTAATTTTCACACAGTACTTTAACGTTTATCTGTTAGTTGAGTTGTATGTAGAACAGAAGGTGATGGTCCTGATTCTTTAAGTTACATGTACATTTGTGAGATTTCCTATTTGTAATGTAACCAGAATTTTAATATTTCTGTTCTTTTTTTATTAGGACAGTGATTGCGACACACCCCAGATTTCCATTGGGATTATAACTGTGATGACTGAAGAAACCCAGGATTCTTCACAAGCACTGCATTTAGAGGGTTCACACACAGCAATCATCCTAGAAGGAGTCATTGTTATGGATGAACTTCAAAACCTTCCGGATGCCATGTGCCTACTTTTTGGGCTGATATATGCGCTCAATTTGAAGTACCCTCCACAGCTCAAGAACACCTTTGATTTTATTCAGAGAGTGTTTCTTTCTCTGGGACACAAATTCCTGAAGCCTAAACTACAGTCACTTAAAAACATGCTGCTCATGTAAGTAAATGTTGTTTCAGATTGAAAATTCTGTCATAATTTACACTCCCTCATCTTGTTTCAAACCCGTAACAGAAAGGGTCTAGTCTTAAAACAAATCATAAAGACATCTTAACAATCTTTTTAGATCTTTTAAGTTAGGGTTATCTGGACTTTCAATAGAGGGACATAAAACGCTTAACTGGTTAATTTTTAATATTTGTATTTGTGTTTCAAAGACTATCCAAACTTACAGGTTTGTTACGAGATGTGGGAGAGTAAATTATGACAGATTTTTTCAGTTTAGTGGCTATCCCTTTACTATCCCTTTAAATTTGTGGTTGCAAAAAATATGTAAAATACACAAAACATTTCTAAATTGTCACTTGTCAACCTTGGTTGAAAATGTTTATCTTGTTTTATAACAGTTGTATTGTTAAATACTTTTGTTTAACATTTTTTCCAATGGAACTTTTTTGTTTTAAAGTGTCAATTTTCCTGCATTACCCTAATGTTGATGCTTTCATCAGTCATAATTAGAGTTTTTTTTTGCTGTTTTTTTAGTTGCACTTGCACTGCACATTTGAGTTGCTTTAGGGTTAACAAGAATAACAATGTGCTTTTTGTGATTAAAATTGTTAGTTACATTAACAAAAAACTGTTTCATATTTAGGGGTGTCTGAATGACATTTAGTACATTGTAGTGCATAAAGACAATTGATGAGTAATAAAAAATGTTTTACCTGAGTTCAGTTTTGTCGTTTTGTCTTAACTTAATTTGTTTAGTTCAGCTTACTTCAAAATTTGTCTTTTTGTCTTAACTTAATTTGTTTAGTTCAGCTTACTTCAAAATTTTAAGGCAATCAGTTTCCTAATTTTTTCCTAGTAATGTGAACTCTAATAAGAAGTTAACACAACCAATGATTTTGAGTCAACTTTACTTGAGTATACTTGATTAACAAGTTGTCTATACAAAAGCTATTAAGTTGCGCCAACTAAAAATTAATAAAATACTTTACTTGGAAAATTTAAGGCAATCGGTTTCCTCACTTTTTCTAAGTAAAGTCAACTTGTTACATTTTACAGTGTACAAAATCATTGTTTATGAGAAACAAAATGGGCTTACCACAAGTCTCAATTTTAGGCCCCTTGCTTTTTAGTTTGTTTATAAATGACCTACCATGTTGTTGTCAAGATGTTGAATTTCAGCTTTATGCTGATGACACAGTTATTTATACATCAGCTAAGTCATCTGTCAAGGTTGCTGCAGTTTTAAATGAACAAATGGAAAGGATATCTATATGGCTCCAGGAAAATCATCTTACTCTGAATGTTAAGAAAACAGTCTTTATGTGCTGTTTAAAAATAATTTGAGTATTAATAATATTATAAGTAATAATTTGAGTAAATAATAAAGAAATAGAGGAGGTAGATGAGTAAATTTTTTTAGGTATTGTTTTAGACTCACAACTTAAATTTGATAAACATAAAAAAGCTCTCAAAAATGGTAAGGACTAATCTAAATTGTTTCAGACTTATTAGAAATTATATCTCAATTGAGGCAGCACATCTGTTTATGCATGCAATGATCTTGTCCCACATTTCATACTGTATTACAGTTTGGACTCAAACAACTGATACCTTAATTAAAAAAATTGAAATGTTGTATTATCGTGCTCTAAAAATAATGGATTAAAAGCCATATCAATGGCATCACTGCAACGTTTTAAAAAAATTGAATATGCTAAGTTTTGCAAATTTTAAGAATCTGTCATATATAAAATTGATTTTTAAGTGTTTGCACAATAAGGCACCATCTGTTTTAAATAAATTGATAAAGAGACAGGATGATACAAGTAGAATTACTAGGAGTTCGGCAGGTGGGAATTGTAGGATTAATTTTCGTAAGACTACACAAGGGCAAAGAACCTTTTCTGTTGAGGGCTCCAAACTCTGGAACCTTCTCCCAAATGAGTATAAGGTAATACTGGAAATAAAGTCCTTTACACTGAAGGTAAAGCAGTGGTTTAAAATAAACCAGAACTGCACGTTTATTTAGATGTAATAATTTTAGTATGTAAAAGTGTATTGTAATGGAAAAGTAAAAGTTTTATTTTTTAAAGTGTAATGTAAGAGTGTAATGTAACGTAAAAGTTTTTTTTTGTTTTTTTTTTTTTTTTGTTTAGAAAAGCCTTTCTAGGGACCTGAGATGAAAATTAGCTTTGGCTATATTCTTTATGTGCACTACATATTTTCCAGTTTTGACTGGGATCATGTTTTTTTTTTTTGTACTGTCCCTACACAAATAAACTTATAAATAAATAAATAAAAAAGAAGACAACATCTTTATAGACCCCTTTTGCGCCGACGTCACAATTACGTCACGGCGTTAGCTGGAGGCAAAACAAAGTGAAAACTTGAGGCGGCCAATACAAACCAGCACAGATTCTGCTACATAATAAGGATCTTAAATTATTATTATTTTTATTAAATGTCATCTTGTTGTGTTTCTGGGTGCAAGATTCACCTACAGGATCCAATTTGAAATTTTATTGCATGTTTTCTAAATTATTGTGATTATTTGTGAATCTTCTGTGATTGTATACATTGTTGTGATTGATTGTGATAGACTTTTGAAGACCCTGGTAAGAAAGAATAATCAAATACATAGTTAATTAATATAATTTTAATGCATAAAAAATATTATTTCTAGAAAATATTCACATCATTAAAATTGCACTGTAATGTCACTTTACATTTTACACTTTACTTGTCGTCTTCTGGCCTTGGCGCTGGACAGGACCGCGCAATGTAACGTTGCCACAAGTCAAGACCATTCATCACAGTTATAGGCATCTAAAGATTTGTATGCCCTCAGTTTGTCTTTATGCTCGGTTTCTCTATCAGGTAGGTGTAGAAGGCAGGCCACTCAACCGAGGTAACGTTAATCCTGTCAGATCGACCATCCATTGACTGAGCGTGGATGGGTCAGCTAATCTGGTTTCATCCGTTAAAATTAACTTTTGCAAATAACAATCACGGTCCTGGACAGTGAGGGACCTTGCACATTAAGATAAAATCAGATTTTCTCCCGTCATTGTTAAAAAACAAGCTAACAAAACTTGCAAACTAGCGTTAGTGAAGCGGCCAGAGGGATTGTTCTGCCTCCACCTAAGCTCCGCCCACATAAAAACGTCATCATGTTTACCAACTGAAAAGGGGTCTATGGCAAATGCAAACCCCTCCATCAACGCCATTGTCATATTGCCAAAGAGCTGCATGAACACACAAATTCGATGGGAACAGATACACAGTGTGGACATCATTTTTGATCAGATTCCATAGGACCATTTTTTAGCAGCAATAATCAGCCAAATATGCAAGTCCGTTCAGTTCAGTGGCATTGGGTGCTTCTCATTTCTTATTTGTGCATCCTTGTTTCCTTTTCTCGCTTCCTTTCCTAGGATGCGAGGGAAGGATGCAAGGAAAGAAAATGAGGACGGAGGAATCGAATGAAAGCTTTTTTTATACACTGGAATACTTGATCACTCGAGCGTCACTTAACAGCGTCATCAGCAGTGCTCAAAGGATCTGCCCTTAAGTTGTTGAAGTTTGTTTATTTAAGAAATTCATAATGAATAATAATGAAGCAAGATACCCTGTTGAAATATGTGAGATGTGTGGTTTATAAACTGCAAAGGTAAACTATAAATGAAAATGATTGTGACTGATGTGGAGGGGGAGGAGAATGTATACGTGCGTCACGTTTAGTCAATAAAGCATTTCCGAATAGGATACACCTGTGTATCCTTGCTCATAACTCTGAAAGCCTCCTCACTTCTCGATCCTCGACTCCTCGCAGTGCAATTAGAGAATTGAGATGTCCTTCAAGATGGCTGTGCTTGATTGGTTTCCGGGTCATAGGATGGAGTACAGAGGAGCGAGGAGACGAGGAGGGATATTGAGAAGCACCCAGTGTTTATGTTCAGTGCCTCCAAAATGGCCGACTTCCGGATTGATGACGTGTAGTGAAAATCCTCTATATTAAAATAGTAATGAATAAACTGGCCCGCAATTTTTTAAATAAGATGTATAATAAGTCTATAGTATGTATAAGTCTATATAACTTCTTAACTGGCAACTGAAAATACAGTAGATTGTAGTTCTAAAGAACATCATGTAGTTCTAAACAAATTCTACAGAATTAAACTGTGGCAATACACTCTCTGATCCCATACCAATTAGTATTGGTGCGCCTCAAGGTTGCGTATGCTCTCCCTTTTTGTTTACTTTATATACAAATGACTGTTTTAGTATAAATAGGAATAATTATATAATCAAATATTCTGATGACACAGTAATATTGAGTCTTTTGGCGAAAGATCATGATATATCAGTGTATCTGTCTGAAATTGAGAATTTTGTGCGGTGGTGCAATGTCAATCATCTCATCGTAAATGCATCAAAAACTAAAGAAATGATAATAGATCCAAAAAAATTAGGTGATTACAGCCCAATCATCAATGATAATGTCATTGATCAGGTGGATACCTATAAGTATCTAGGTGTGGTTATTGATTGTTCATTCACTTGGAAAGCTCACATTGATTACGTCGCCTCAAAATTCCAACAACGCTTGTATTTTTTAAGAAAACTTAGGCTGTTTGGTGTAAATCAGAGAATTATGCAATTATTTTATTATGCCGTTTTAGGTAGTCTTTTAAATTATGGCATGCAAATCTGGTATGGCAATCTTTCGGTTCAATTAAAATCACAGATTGCTCGTCTTGTGAGAATTGCAATGAAGGTTATGGGTATAAGGGAATACTCATCACTTCAATCAATTTATGAATCGTTGGTTTTAAAAAATGCACAGACAATAGTAGGTGATACCAGCCATGTTTTATTTCCAATGTATGAGTTGCTGCCTTCAGGGAGACGGTATAGAGTACCATTGTGTAAGAGTAACCGTTATAAAAAATCCTTCATTCCCCTATCAACTAACATGTTAAATAGCAAGATGCAGTAATGTAGGTCAATAGTTTCTGTGTGTGCATTTGTTATTTGTTATGTTATATGTATACTGTACTAATGCAGCCTCGAGTCCATTTGCTGTATGTATGTGGTGTATTAATGTAGCTTTGAGCCCAAGACAAATTTCCTGAAGAAGGACAATAAAGTTTACAAACAAACAAACAAACAAACAAACATTCACTGAAAATCACTGAACTGTGTTCATCTGTGCACCAGAAGTTGATGGACCTTCCTCCTGCTGTTCTTCCACACTCTGGGGACGGGGGAGAGATACGAATATCCGTTTATACTTAGATATAAACTTAGATTCTATAGGCTACTCCACATAAATAATTGGAAGAAATGTGAATGTGTAGATTTGTCTGATGTGTAGACACACAATATTAACATTTCCTTTGTAGGCCTCTCTGTGGCAGCAGAAACTGTTTCTTCATCCCCATCATCCAGTGAAGATGAACATTTGGTTGAGCACATTTTATAATACTATTTGTCATAATTTCTGGTGTATTGAGTAGGCTACTTACAACTGTCTGGGGTTCTGTTGGGACAGGAGGCTCCAAAAGACAGATATTACCATCAGAATATTTTGGGAGCAACAAAAAACCCAACCCAAAGTAAAATATATGGAAATATCAAAAACAGCCTATATAAAAAATAACACATATGTAGATCTCTTACATTTTATGAAGGAACTTGAATCTTCGGGAGTGACTGGCTCTGATGAAGTCCCTCCAGGAATTCTCTCAGCCATTGGCCTTCCAGCATTCAGGCTCAGGGCCATCTCCATCTCCTCTGCATCTCCATCTCCTCTGCATCTCCATCTCCTCTGCATCTCCATCTCCTCTGCATCTCCATCTCCTCTGCATCTCCATCTCCTCTGCATCTCCATCTCCTCTGCATCTCCATCTCCATCTCCTCTGCATCTCAATCTCCTCTGCATCTCAATCTCCTCTGCATCTCCATCTCCATCTCCTCTGCATCTCCTCTGCATCTCAATCTCCTCTGCATCTCCTCTGCATCTCCATCTCCATCTCCTCTGCATCTCCTCTGCATCTCAATCTCCTCTGCATCTCCATCTCCATCTCCTCTGCATCTCCATCTCCTCTGCATCTCCATCTCCTCTGCATCTCCATCTCCTCTGCATCTCCATCTCCTCTGGATCTCCATCTCCTCTGGATCTCCATCTCCTCTGCATCTCCATCTCATCTGCATCTCCATCTCCTCTGCATCTCCATCTCCTCTGCATCTCCATCTCCTCTGCATCTCCACCTCCATCTCCTCTGCATCTCCATCTCCTCTGCATCTCCATCTCCTCTGCATCTCCATCTCCTCTGGATCTCCATCTCCATCTCCTCTGCATCTCAATCTCCTCTGGATCTCCATCTCCATCTCCTCTGCATCTCAATCTCCTCTGCATCTCCATCTCCATCTCCTCTGCATCTCCATCTCCATCTCCTCTGCATCTCCTCTGCATCTCAATCTCCTCTGCATCTCCATCTCCATCTCCTCTGCATCTCCATCTCCTCTGCATCTCCATCTCCTCTGCATCTCCATCTCCTCTGCATCTCAATCTCCTCTGCATCTCCATCTCCATCTCCTCTGCATCTCCTCTGCATCTCAATCTCCTCTGCATCTCCATCTCCATCTCCTCTGGATCTCCATCTCCATCTCCTCTGCATCTCCATCTCCTCTGGATCTCCATCTCCTCTGCATCTCCATCTCCTCTGCATCTCCATCTCCTCTGCATCTCCATCTCCTCTGCATCTCCATCTCCTCTGGATCTCCATCTCCTCTGCATCTCCATCTCCTCTGCATCTCCATCTCCTCTGCATCTCCATCTCCTCTGCATCTCCATCTCCTCTGCATCTCCATCTCCATCTCCTCTGGATCTCCATCTCCTCTGCATCTCCATCTCCACTGCATCTCCATCTCCCCTGCATCTCCATCTCCTCTGCATCTCCATCTCCTCTGCATCTCCATCTCCTCTGCATCTCCATCTCATCTTCATCTCCATCTCCTCTTCATCTCCATCTCCTCTGCATCTCCATCTCCTCTTCATCTCCATCTCCTCTGCATCTCCATCTCCTCTTCATCTCCATCTCCTCTTCATCTCCATCTCCTCTGCATCTCCATCTCCTCTGCATCTCCATCTCCTCTGCATCTCCATCTCCTCTGCATCTCCATCTCCTCTGCATCTCCATCTCCTCTGCATCTCCATCTCCATCTCCTCTTCATCTCCATCTCCTCTGCATCTCCTCTGCATCTGCATCTTTGCGAGCCTCTTCCTTCTTTCTGTTGGCTGAGTAGAAGTCACATGAGAATGAACATTTAATTGTGTTAATTAGACCTATGTCAAAAATGCTGCTGCACTGCAAGACAGTGGATTCCATTTAGTTATTTAATATGTCAAATGTTTGTAAAGTCTGGTAGCCTACATCCATGATATGCTCAAGCCTTACCTGATTGAATTATGTTTTTATATTTCATTTTCAGCTGCTGTCATGTTCTTTTAATGCCTGCAGGATTGCACCTACATGAAAATTAAAATTAGGTTCAATAACATACTGTTCTTCCAGTTTCACCTCTGATATTTTAACAGTTGGGTAAGTTACTCTAAAACAGTTATTAATTACTAACTACAAATGACATCTTCAACAGTGTAATTAGATTAATGTTATAATTACTATCTCTAGAAAGTATTGGTCTACTTATTACTAATTACTTTATAAATCCCATATCAACCTCAACCATTTGAACAATACAAAAAACAAATTTACCAAACAATAAACTGCACTTTTAATGCTTTCAAATTAACAATACACAATTGCATGAATTATTCTTGAATTGACCAAAGTGTGTAGAGAGAGGTTACATTAAAAATATACCTTTAAAAAATGTTATATATATAGTCTATGCAGTATTTAATGCAATGACATCATACTTTACGTTATATTACAGAAGAATTAAGAGTAATCCCTTTAATTAAATTACAGTATTTAGATTACTTGGTAATTACACCCAACACTGTATAACAGTAGCCTAATTAAAATGTAAACATACGCATTGTCTCGAGCAACTATTTTCTCCCAAACTAACTCTCTCGATCGCCGCTGCTGCCCTGTTGCTTAAAAAAAAATGTTTGCGTTCTGCTGGTGAGAAATATGCAGACCTCTTTTTGTCTGCCGCTGTTACCATGGTGACTCATAATATCTGCGCTCCATTGTTAATGGCTTTTTATAGTTGTGGTGGACGCGCTTAACTCAGAGTCAGTCAACTTAGAGTTGATTGAACTTACTCATTTCAGCTGTTCTGAAACCGAAAACTCAAGAGTTTCCCATCTTAGGGTAAGTCAACTCAGAGTTCAAGTTTTAACTCAGAGTTGGTTGAACCTCCTTATTGAAACAGGCCCCAGGACAATCAACAGTGATTACCAACATCTGTAAAGACCAGGTAAGGAAGTTGTAGTCCAATGGTGGGACTTGTAGTTTAACTTTAACCTACCCAATATACTGGGTTATCTAGGTAATTTACACATTTACTCCCCATAGTGAAGATCCCCACTACAAGAAACAAACATAAATACACGTATACAAAAATTATACAAAAATACAGGCGCATATATGTATTCATTCATACATACATACATGCTTGCTGAATATATGCATGGAGACTACAGAACGTCAGAAAAACCTTCATAAACTGCAGTATTCAAGACTTATAAAAACAATACAGCTGTGACTAAAGCATGACACTCATGTTGAAGTCCACATTTAAACCTTTAGGATGTAAGGCCTCCAAAGTATGAATCCAGTAAAGTTCCCTTTGGCATAGCACTTTATCGATATTGCCACCTCTAGGTAATTTAATCAGCTCAATTCCTTGAAAGCGGAGAGAAGAGACTGAATGAGCACACTCTGTAAAGTGACAGGCCACAGGGTAGTTAGGGTCGGCACGTCTAATAGAGCTTTTATGTTTACTGATCTTCTGTTTTAGACTATGTGTGGTCTTTCCCACGTACACCATTTCACAAGGGCATCTTAAAGTGTAGATAACATTCTTAATTTTACATGTAATAATGCCCTTCACATTGTAGCTCTTACCGGATCTGGGATGTTTAAAGTTATAGGTATTGTGTGTATTATTACACTGGGCGCAATTCCCACAGGGATAGTTACCATCCCTAAGGGGTGCTAGGAGAGTTTGGGTAGGAGCTGATCTTATACATGCTTTAACTAACCTATTGCGGAGGTTAGTGCCCCGTCTAGACACAAACAAAGATGGATCCTTAATTTTATCCTGAAGAGAAGAATCATCAGATATTAGGTGCCAGTATTTCATAATGGTGTTTTTGATTATAAAGGATCTTGGTGTAAAAGAAGTTATGCAGGAGACAGAAAACTTTTTATCCTTTTTAACACTCTTTTTCAAAAGGTGTGGTCGTGGTGTAGAGAGGGCGATATTATATGCCTCTTCAATAATTTTAGTGGGATAAACCCTGGCTAGAAATCTGACAGGAAACTAAGGAAGGTGAGGAGAGGACAAAAGAAACGGACTGGAGATGGAGCTAGTGACACGCCAACAGGCCAGAGTCCGGTCGTGAACCTGTCTGATAAGGTACTTACTTCTCTCGGCCCTGAGTAAGGGATTGAGTTTTGTTCCCACCAGCCATACAAACTCTTTTGAAATTAAGACTCATTTGTTTCTTTTTTTTTCAGAAAGATTAAATTGAGATATCTTTTTGGGACTGTGAATGAAAATCGGAGTTTAATTAAACCTATGTTTAAGCCTAAAAGTACATTTGTACCGCATGTAAACCACTCCTCGATTGATACATTCTGTAGGGTTGTTGAACAGGAGATTTTTGAGAAGCTACAGACTACGCCTTACTCCCATCAGCAAAATTTTTGTCAGGAGGAAAAAATGCGTGGTGCACTCAACGCTTCATGAATTTTGATTTAGCCTACATTAGTAACAGTTAATTTTGTTACGGTATGAACTTAATCCTAGGAAAGGCAAAAAAATATAAGATCTTTGTAAGGAAATCCAAGACTTTGTATAGACTTTGTATTCAAGGCTTTTAAGGCCTTAGTTTGAGATTGTCAAATTTAAGACTTTTTCATAGCTTTTAAGATCTGCGGGTACCCTGACAAATACAATAGAAAAATACTTTTTAAAATATAACTCCAGTGAACCAAAGAGAGTCTCAAAAACGCAGTTTGAAATCGCTGGTGTTTCTGTCATCACAAACTACCTTGTAACCAATCACGTCAACGAGTGGATCTCTGATGTGGTGTGAGTGGAGGTGGGGCTAATTTGCATATTAATAGAACAACATATACTAAATGAGGCAAGGGTGTAAAGTTACATTCAAGCTATTTTAAGAAATTAATTTTTTTTCCAAGGAAAAAAAACCTTTAAATGTCATTTTGGTGATCAAAGATGAGTTTTAAGGGATTAAATTGTTGACTACAGGGGGACTTTAAATAAAAAGTTTTACAGATAGAGTAGCCTATGTCTATTTAACTACTACAGAAATTGAATAATCAAATGTAAAAATAAAATACTGTAGTCTTCACTGTATAAATTAAATAAAAATTGATTGATATTAAATATTCAAAAGTGATTCAGTGAAGAACAGTGATTGATTTTTTAATCAACTAATGAAAAAGATGGCAGCTGTTTATGAGGCTGCTGTCCCTTTAAGAATAAATGCACGGATTTAATATACTGTTACACATCCAATTTTTTCCTAACTGTTTATGTTCATGTAGGAAATAACAGACTATATACATGAATACTCCACTGCATTTTGACAAAATTCAGCATCGAGTCCTTTTTCGCAGCTTATTGTGATTAATAACACTCTAATATGTCAATAACTTTAACTAGTACTGCAAAGTTGTTTGAGCTGCGTGTCTCTCAGCCCATATCTATAGAAGAAATATATATTCAACCTTTTTTTTTTTCCATGATACCATAATTGTTTGATTAACATTAATGAGACAGACAGCCTGGTTAATGTCATTCAAAGTACACTATACAGGGTCCGTACGTTTTGAAAAAAACCTGGAAAAGTTGATTCCAGGCCTGTAACGGTTTTGAAAAAATAAATAGACCGAGAAAGTTTTGGAAAAGTCGTTGAATTTTTTAAAAAGTTTAATTTATTTTTAACACAGCATAATATGTGATTAATGCAAAAACTGTTTAATAAGAAAAATATTTCCCGTTGTCTTAACGTCCTTATATTCAGGCGGCATAACGTTCAGTTCACTTCGGATTCACTCACTTGTTGCGATGTTGCCTGAGGCGAAGTCGGTGCTGACAGAAATTTAATTGAAATGCCAGGAAAGTGTCGATTTAACAATGTCTGGCTTCACTTGGAGACATACAAGACATGGCTCGAGAAGGTCCAGGACCCGAGGAAAGCAAGATGTGGACTATGTTCTAAGATAATTGACATCTCTAATATGGGAGAATCAGCGCTAGCTAGCCATGCTAAAGGCGCCAAGCACCAGGCAGTTGTGGCTGCACGTGAAGGCTCGAGCATGACTATCACTAGCTTCTTTTCTCCTCTGTCGACATCGACCAATGTTAGGCCGATTTCAGGTTCTTCCATCATGAGTCAGACTGAAGGCACAAGACAACGGGTTATCTCAAATGTTACTAGACAAGACGCATTAAGGGCCAAGGTATTGTGGGCGTTAAAAGTCACAAACTCCCACTAATCTTTTAAATCGTGCGAGGGTGTCAGCGCACTTTTCAGCGCCTTGTGTGTTTAAATAAATGTTTATTTTGTATTGAACCTCATAAATTGTCATCCATTTTATTGTTAAACCTCTGAGGGTAAACTTTAACACATATTTTTATTCTTATAATGTCGACTGACATTTTCAGGAATACATAGTCATGGAAATGTGCCGAAAAGTCATGGAAAAGTACTGGTTAAAATGTGTATGAACTCTGACTATAATACTTTGATGACATGTCAGCTTGCTGATCAACGCAGTTTGCATCTTGAGACTGATGCAGTGCCAAAAATAGCCCCAAGTTATCAAAAATGCAACAGCATGTTCATATATATTTTTGATGCAGAGAACAAATGTGAATAGCTGTGCATTAAGTTGTAGCTGTCACAGGATGTGTATGTATTTGTGTAATTTACGATGAGCTTAGAAAACCATGTGTATATTGTGTTGTGTGTATTGGTAACTGTAATGCACAGATCTAATGTAATGTTACACATCAGATATTTCTACCCAACAGCGTTCATTTAGGACATAACAGATAATGTTTGCATGTATACTCGCCAAGACAGAAATACTGTAATTCTCAGTGGCGGCTGGTGCTAAAAACAAACAGAAAATCCAACTGTTAGTAATGAAGGACTGAATGCAATTGTTACCTATTTTTAAGAGGTGATGATGTATCATTACTGATTAGCTAAAAATGCAAAAATTCCACGATGCAAAATGCAAAAATAAAGGTACCACAAATCAATGAATTTGAGTTTACAATGTCAAACACACACTGTAATGTTGCCAAAACACTGGCCAGTATAGCACTACTTGAAAAGAAATATCGCCCTCTGTTCATTCTGGCTTGCAAATTTCTCAATGACCTTGTGGTTAAAGTCAGTTATCTCAGTCACCAGTTTCTTTTCCATTGACAGCATGGCCAATGCATTCAACCTCTCCTGGTTCATGCTGTTTCTCAGAAAAGTCTTAACTCTTTTCGAAGTTGAGAAGCACCTCTTAACTTCTGCTGTTGTCATGGGTGTGGTGATGAGGATCTTTAGGAGAGTGACAGTCTCTGAAAAGATTTCTTCAAGATTGTTCTCCATAAACAGCTGGAGTAGATCCACAGCACCACAACAGGCTCTGAAGTCTTCCTTGCAGTAGATGAGACTAAGCTCTGTCTTAAGCTTACTCCCATTGAGCACTGGATAGGCCTTCAAAGTCCTGCTCAGTGCATCTTCAGGAAACACCACCATGAACTGTTCAAACCTGTCCCCTTGCAGCAAGGTGGCACTAACAAGGTGGTTTGTGAAGGATAACCGTTCCATGATGTGCCCCAGTATGGTATCGCAGACCTACAGTGAAGGATAAAAACAAAAATTATGTAGTGATGACAAAATAGCAATTTCAACTGCAACATTTGAAATTACCAGTTTCAATGTTCGAAGCCATTGTGCTTGGACCCTGATGATTGCCACTTTCAGTTTTATTTTGTATAATATACAAATTGCTGTTCAACTAGAATAAAAAAAACACCTTGCTGAACAACAGAGGAAGCTTTCAAAAAGACAATAAACCTTTGCAACAAGTTAACTGCATCGTTTCATTTACCTTTTATGGGTACCGTAATTCCTCAAATAAAGACCGGGGCGTTTATTTACCTGAACTGCAGATGGTAACAGGCTTTTATTTGAAGCAGGCTTTTATTAGAGGCAGGCCTTTATTTCTAATTCCATCTTTTTGATAAATAATAGGATTTGGCCGATGGACGACGCAATCATCTATTGCGATGGCTGACAGACATCACTATGTTGAGACGGCATCGAGATCCCCCCCGCCCGCCATGTTTCCATGGTGACGCGTCATACTTGGCATGTGATTCACCACAGCCAAAATAGCGCTGTATCATGACAGATGTCGCACTTTTATTTCTAAATATTAACAAACTTGCTTACCATGTCATCAACTATCTTCTATTCCGATTCTCAAATACATGCATGTGAGTTTGTTTTGTCGTTTAAAAAACCTTATCTTGATCTGTAACGTGAGATTAGAGATTCAGTTCAGAGATTCCTGTCTGTTGGATTTATTACAGCATGTGAATGAATTCATCAGTTTCTCCCGACATACATGAAAGTGCCGGTGAACTGGGAGAAGAATAGAGTAAACATTATAGTTACTATCTGATATGAATAAAACACCTCGGCAAATATATTTGAATGAATTGTTATTGCTGCTTCCATAGACACCATTGTGTATTTTACAACCTATGTATTGTTTTGCTATAAATTATATGTATTTAAATGTCTGAAACCTAAAATAAACATTATGTGGCTGAAAGCACTGAATAAGTGATATACGGTATGACCAGCGCTGAAAGTCCCTCTTTAGCTCAGCGCCAGCCATAGCGCGAAAGCACAGTTTGAATTTGGCAGTGATGTCACGTCACTGTATATCCCCTCCTAGTGGTCAGCTGCTGCAGAGCGTCCCAAAATCGAAATTGCTGATGAGATGTAGAGGAAAATATCTAGTGGTAAATGAGTGTGTTACGTTATGTCATTATATGAAAGGCACTTAGGAGATTACCCATCAACACTAATTTTTCCCCGGCCTTAATTTAAGACCGGCCTTTATTTGTCTGTGTTGACCCCGCCCCCGGCCACTATCAGAGAGGCCCGGCGTTTAATTGACTACCGGTTTTTATTTGAGGAATTACGGTACTTATAAATGTCTTCTCATGTCTTTGATGATTTTACAATATTTTTGCTTAAAGGAACACTCCAGGGTTTTTTTTTAAATAGGGGTTATTCACCGTCTCCCCTACATTTAGATAGGTGGGCAAATGCATTTTTTGTCTCAGTGCATGCATTGTGTTAGTCTGGCAGCGCCACCGCTAGCTTAGCTTAGCATAATGAATGGAATCCTTTGTTGCCGGATAGCATGTCGTGAGTAACAGTGATCCAAAAATTCACTGGGGGGGCGGGTGGAGCACATGCGAAGCACTGCTATCTTGCCTTAAAAAACTCTCCTTTGATATTTATAATTTTTTACCAACATTTGGGGAATAAAAAGACGAAAAATTCGTGAAAAGGTTGCCGTGTCCAAGGAAAGCGAAATATTAGTCGTATCATCCTTTTAACGTTTAAGGGTATTTAGACGTTGGCATCAGCATCAGCTGCAGCGCCAGTCAGCTTTCCACAGCACGAGGAAGCAGCAGGAAAAAATTCACGCATTCAGAGATTAAAGTTCTCCGTCGCTACGGCGGATTTACGTTAATTGCAGCGAGTCTATGACGGATTTCCGTCGTCAATTGCAGGGTTCCCGTCTGTCCTTAATGTCTTAAATTCACTTTTCATAATGTTAAGGCCGTAAATAGGCTTTCATTTCTCAAATAGTGTGATAAATGTCTTAATTTTAGTTTGAATAGGTCTTAAATTAAGGAAAGACGAGGTGTATTCACCTTGCTGAGGGGATATGATAAAGCCTGGATTGGAGCGAAAGCAAGTTCCCTCTCTCCACTCAAACATTCTGTAATCACTTCGCTTGTGGTCCAGTCCGGCTTTTCAATTCCCGCTCTTTGGAAAAACTGCTCCGTGTTCACTCAATTAATCTTAGTTTTGAAGAAGTGCATGTCAGGCTACAGCTGGTTTGCTGCGGTCTGAATCCGAGCACGTTTGTTCCCGTTTAATGATCAATAATATCCAGTATAAAAGTATAAGTAGCCTAATATAAGAAGCTATACAATGAGAAATAAAGCAAACAATTCAGTCAATTAAACTAAATATATAAAGTTATGAAACTTCACTTTGCCCTCAGCCAAAACGATTTGCCATGAAACAAACTATACATTAAAATAATTTAGCATTGTTTGGTCTTATAAGATAAATAAAAACATGCACTGAAAAGTTATGTAGATGGTTGATTATTTGTCAAGCTAAGAAACTTTTTTTCATAGATTAAAATAGCTTTTAACATATGAAAACTGGCAATATTAAAGCGGTTTAAAACATCTCCCCTTAAAATGCTATTGGTCTCGACTATTTAAATAAAGTTAAAGGAATATGAATTTCAGTCAGAAGAATTTTTTTCACTTTAATCCCTGTGCATTGAATCAATGCCATTGGTCTCCATTAAGTGAAGCTTCAGCGTTACCCATGCGACGCATTGCTGGTCAGCTGAGCCTTGAAAAGTGGATCTCAAAGTTAAAAATTATTAACAGCTTGTTTCATTACATCTATCTTTTAATGAATCAGCGTTTTTTTGAACGTTCGTTGAATGAACGGTTTGATGAGTAACAGCCTTTCAATGCGCAGAGACGTCGTTTGGTTTCGGTTACATTGGTTACTGAAAATGTCCTCTTTTTTGTTCATGCTGACCACATTGTAACTTATTTATATAGACACAAATAAATATAAATAAATCCTCCCCAAAATAATGGCGATACTACAACATATTGCGCTATTAAGCCACTCTAAATTAATGCAAGGGAAATTTCTTCACCTAGACAGCCCTACTATCAAATTGATTATAGTTTAACCTATCCATCTTGACCGCCACACTAGTAACACATATAGCTGTGCCCTCACCACAGTGCAACAGTGAAAAGCGACCCCTCTCAAACAGTGTCTCGCCACGCTCCCACCGTTGTTAAAGCGACATACACCGGTATTGCGGAATATAAAAAATTCATACTGTTGCGAGCAGGACGAGGCAGAGGGACGTGAGAGAACGGCGCGAGGCCGGTGGCGTGATTGTTAATGAATGACACCTGCGAGACGCATCGGTCTCGCATCTTTCACAGAGGAGCGGTAGTATAAAGGAGGAGCAACGGCTGTGATGATCGAGAGAGGACAGGCCTGTGTTTTATTTGTGTTTGGTTTTTATTTTGGGTAGCCAGCAGTCGTCCGCGAGGGGCTGCTGGCGGTTCTTTTTGTTTATGTATTTATTTTATTTTGAAAATTAAAATCTTTAAATGTTTGCTGGTTCCCGCCTCCTCCTTCCCTGAACTACGAACTTCGTTACACATACCATAACAAAAATAAACACCGGTATTCGGTATGAACTGGTATACAGCCCAGCACTAATATAAATTACCTTGTTGAGTCACTTCATGTCTCAAGTCAAGTCAACCTTTATTTTTATAGCACATCTAAAAACAACAGAAGTTGAGCCAAAGTGCTTTACAGATCAAGCAAGAATAAATAAACATTTAAAAACAACATCATTCTATCAGCTTAAAAAACCCATTTCATGATCTATTCAAAAGCTAAAGAAAACAGATATGTTTTTAAAGACGACTTAAAAATGGCTAGCGATTAAGGTGACCTCACATGGAAAGGAAGACTATTCCATAATTTTAAGACCCTTCACCGAAAAGGCACGGTCACCCTTAGATTTATATCAGCAACGAGGAACTGTTAATAACAATTGAACAGAACACATGAGTGCTCTAGTTGGATAGTAAAGCACCTTTCAGCACCATTAGTGTGCTCGCGCGCACGCTGTGGTCAAAGTTCAAAATAGTTCAACTTTTGCCGCTGCACTCTTTCATGATTACTAGCGTGGCCAATAGAAACGGGGCATCCAAACAAGCACAGATGTCAAAATGGATGAACAGTTAGTACTGGCCTGGCTAACGTCAGACCTCGTCTCATTGAGACGTGGGTCTGGGAAACGCATGTTCATTTTCTTGTATTTGAGGCGTGGTTTACGAATGCCCAGAGCCATTTATTGGGTGCTACGAATGTCTATCAAATGCGCCTGTATGTAGCTCATAGGCAATCGTTTCAATTATACCAGATGACGTATGTAGAGTGACAGAAATTAGACGAGGAAGAAATTGATTGGTCAGAGATTTAACTAAACTACTTAGAACAATATCTAATGCTGCATTGAAAGGTAACTTAGCGTCTGCTGCCATGTTGGATCCATAAGTATAAACAAACCAGATTTTCGCCTCAGCGAGGGGACCAATCACAGAACGGGGAGAGAGCAGCAAGATGATGACAACGTCTATGCGACACATAGACTATGTGTGTCGCATAGATGTTGTCATCATCTTGCTGCTCTCTCCCCGTTCTGTGATTGGTCCCCTCGCTGAGGCGAAAATCTGGTCCATGGAATCCAAGCTGCCTAGCAGCGTGAATAAAATCGCGCTGCGCGCAAAACAGCACGGGGAACCCCAGGTTAAGTTAGTACTGTGTGTGTCGGAAATTCCTGAGCTGTACGATACAAGTTTGAGGTCGTATATGGAACCGGTTGTGTGGAAACGGAGCTCCTTCGCAAACCTATAATCCCCAAACTGTTCTCTGGACCTGAGGGTTTCATGTACCCACAACCTCTTCTTCCTTGCTGCTAGGGTTTCATGCTCCCACAACCTCTTCTTCCTTGCTGCTCTCTTTCTTCTTCTCATTAGCAGGATTAATGCTGTTGCTCGCTTCTTAGCACTGGACAGATACATAGTTTGCCGCTGACCGAAAGGAGGAACAACAATCAAAATAACTAACATTAGACGTATAGAACTCCTGCTAAAAGTTTCGAAAACTCCCCTTACTTTGCACTGGCGTAACGTAGCGCAAATCGCATTGTATCTGAAGGGCCAGTGTATTTAAAGGCGGAGAGCGGTAGGCGGAGCTTTCAAAACTTTTAGCAGGAGTTCTATACGTCTAACGTTAGTTATTTTGATTGTTGTTCCTCCTTTCGATCAGCAGCAAACTATGTATCTGTCCCTTGCTAAGAAGCGAGCTGGCCCTTCAGATACACTGGCTCAGAATTCTGTGTCCTGTCTGAAAGGCGCTTAAGGGTGTAAAAGGTCACTAATATATTTGGGTGCACCAAATAGTGCCTTGTAAACAAAAGTAAAATTTTTAAAATCCACCCTAAATTTCACCGGGAGCGTGAAATTTGTAAGTGTATAGATACCAAAACTGGGGAAATTTCTTAATTCTGTTAACAGCCTGGCTGCCGCATTCTGGACGAGTTGTAGACTAATGCAGTTTGGGGCAGACCACTATACAAAGAGTTCCAATAGTCTAACCTAGATGAAATAAATGAGTGGATCACAAGTCAGTATGGGAAAGGATTTTTTTTATTTTAGCAATTGATCTCAGATGGGCATTCTCAGATGAGCAATTTTTGTCTATACTCACTGGGAAATAAAATTGTGAATCATCGGCATAACAGTGATAAGGTATGCTGTACTTCTGAAAGATAAAGCTTATACAATGAAAATAACAGGGGTCCCAAAATTGACCCCTGAGGGACTACACACAGTAGCTGAGCCAATGCAGAAGAAAAGTTGCCCAAATTCACAGAAAATTTCCTTTCTTTTAGATACGATGAAAACCACTGGAGGGTTATCCCCTGGATGCCCACCATATATTCTAAATGATTTAAAAGAATATCATAGTCTATTGTATCGAACGCAGCACTGAGATCTAACAAAACTAGGAGAACAGGCGAACCTGAGTCCATGGAGAGTAGAATATCATTTGTGACCTTCAATAATGCAGATTCAGTGGTGTGCAAACATCTGAAACAAGACTGAAATGTATCCAAAATGTTAAATGTATTTAGATAGGAGTAGAGCTAGGAATAAACAACTCTCTCCAAAATCATTGACATGAAAGGCAGTTTGGAGATCGGCCTGTAGTTGTCAGATCCAGTTAAGGTTTTTTTTTAACAAGGGATGTAAGATTGCCTGTTTAAAACTGCTAGGAACAACTCCACTTGCTAATGAGCTGTTAATTATAGCTGTCACACTGGCACTGAAAGTCATAGAAACTTTAAAAAGACTTGTAGAAAGGGAATCCAGCTTATAGCTAGAACACTTCAACTTGGAGACTACATCTGCTAATTGTTCTGATGTAACTAGTTCAAAATTAGTCAGGGAGCTGGATAGTGGAGTAATTTGTGGTTGATCAAATGAATGGAGATATGCTTCTGACGAACAATTCATATGTGGAAATTTTGAGTTTCCACATAAGGCTTTTTGTGAGTGTGGAAGCTGACATCTGCTGATGAAACTGCAAACTATTCTTTAGTAAAAGTTTGCATCTCTGACTCCTGGTCTTCATTCATCACATCTGGCCCTTGTGTCTTAACTGTAAATTCCCCTACACTCTCATAAGTAAGGCCATATCCACACTAATACGTTTTCATTTGAAAGCTCATCTTTTTCTCAACGTTTTGGCCTTCTGTCCACACTGAGACAGATCACACTGTGGACTGTCAAAATAATGTTTAGTCATGCAGGGCTCGAAATTAACTTTTTTACTTGGTAGCACTGGTGCTCCCAGCTTCAAACAAGTTAGGAGCACCAGCAAAAATGAACCAAATTTGACATTTAGCTCTGCCAGTAGAGTAGAACGCCCGGCAGCATTCTGGTGATTAAAAGCCTTAATAATCAATCCTGATTTGTTGTCGCTGCATTTTTTGTGCTTGGCACTCTCTCCTTGTTTTTACCCGAGCTCCCGCGCTTAAAATGTATTGGTTTTCGGTGGTGGCCGATGGCCACTGTCATCCTTTCTTGCCCTCGGTTTTTTGTTATTTTTAAGCTGTGATTTTACCACTGTATTTCATAGCTTTGTAAGATAAACCTAATAAGTATTTTGGTATATCATCATATCAAAAACTAGGATAAAAAAGTAGCATTAAAAAGTTTAATTTAACAAATTTTCTACCATATACAATCGAAGACAATTAGCAGCTAGCTAACAACAACCTGATTTGCACTTTTTTTCTGGTTTCACCTCACTCCAGTCTAAACTAAAAGGTTTTTTTTTTGTAAGTTTTTCACATTGTCATATAAATAACCTGATAAATACTGTACATTATTAAGGTTAAATCTTCCTAACCACTCTTACTAAAAATAAATGGGGTATGCACACTTACATTCTCATTTTAAGAGGTGTTCTGAGTAAATGTGGTTTGATTTGTTAAAATTAGTTAATGCATTTAATGTATTTATTAATCTGTTAAGCTTAGTTAAAAAAATACAGCTGTTTATTGTTTGTTCATGTTACTTCACAGTGCATTAGGCTAACTAATGTTTACAAATACATCTTTTGATTTCAATAGGGCTACTATTAATGATTCAATTAACATTAACAAAGATTAATAAATGCTAATGTAGTTAACTAGAGTTTAATAAATTGAACTTTATTGTAAAGCGTTACCGATTTGTTATACACCGATTCAGACGTCTCGTGAGTTCAGTGTTGGACATATCAGTTGTTTTAACATTAAATGGAATCAGTTCAAAGGAGTCATTAGTTCGCGAATCGGACGTGTCATTAGCGGATGTGTAGGCCGGCACACATTGTTGTGTGATTATCCTATGGCGTTATATGTGTGCCTCATTCCTGAGCGAGTAATTGTAAGTTTTGAGCACAGAGATCTATATTTTGTAAGCACATTACATTATATTTTGAACAGAAATTAACAATCGCAAAAAAAATTTCGTTTGAGCAAAGAAAAAACGATTCCGTGCTCAATAAATGTATTTGCTATCATCCATATTAACGTGCAATAATAACCCCTCTCACGCAGTTTACTCAGGTGCTCTCTCACAAACTTATTCTCTGCGCTCCTGTCAAGTCCCTCTCTCTCTCTCTCGACCTCTTAATTCTGTGCGCGCTCAACTTTTGACACACACGCTCGCTCAACTTGCAACAGCGTTACAAGTGTGCCACTAAATAATCCAATCAGAAAATTAAAGGTCAATTGTGATTGGCTGTTGGTCTCCAATCACCACGCAGCACAAAGAAGACGAAAAAGGAATTTTATGGATAGATGTGGTCAGGGGATCTCTGGATAATCCATAATTCGTTTGTAATTATAAAACGAAAATACCGTTTTTCTGTTTTTTGTTTAAAAAAGAAAAAACAAATAACCGTTTTTGGTATCAGAATCAAAAAACGAAAAACCAATTAAAAAACGGCCCGTTTTTTAATATGGATAACAGCAAATACATTTATTGAGCACGGAATCATTTTTCTTTGCTGAAACGAATTTTTTTTTTTTTGCGATAGTTAATTTCTGTTCAAAATATAATGCAATGTGCTTGCAAAATATAGTTCTCTGTGCTCAAAACTTACAATTACTCGCTCAAGATTGAGGCACACATATAACGCCATACTATCCCAGCAGTTTAGGACATCGCACAAGATTTGTGTCATCACAGAAAACATTTAATTTAGTTTCATAGTTTGTTTTGTTTATTGAAATTGTGGTTTATGTCAGCTGAATGTGCGAAACGCTTTTCAGAGAAGATAAGGCAACATTTCTTTTTTTTTTTGCACAATTCACACCCTGCGGTAATTCAGGAGAAAGATCTCAGAATGCTCCACGTGAAATTTCGGTCTTCTTACCTTTTACCATCGTGTTAATTCTCAATTGATTTTGGCACTGGCTGAGACTGCTCTGGCTCTGGCTCTGGCTCTCTCTCTATGCTTGTTCTTTCAGTAACATGAGCCCTGTCACAAGCGCAGCAGTCATCTATCACTCACCGATCAAATAAGGCTTTGGCGGTCGCCAAAAAAATCCAATGCAGGAAAAACCTTGTTTCATCTCTCTTATTCAGCCATTTAAATTTTTGCGATAGTTAGCTCCCTGTCACGTGACAACGGAGCGCAGCGTAAGGGAGTGGGAGTGATTGACAGCTAATATTAACCAATCTAAAATCTGCTTTAAAGTTAAGAACGTAAGGATGAAGCTTGATTGGATGTAATCGTTGGATAAATGGTGGTCCGGCCACCGGGTATCAGTGCACGTACAGTAATTTGCGAACGTTTTGTAGAGAAATAAAATCAGGTCGCACCACAACCATTATCGAAACTCGCACAAATGCTCCCAAATATATTTTTAGGTCGCACAGATTAAATTTCAGGAGCATATGTGACCAAAATGGTCGCAATATCGAGCCCTGTCATGTGATGCATATTAAACCCATAGATATTCAATGTTTATACCGGTATTGTGCCTGTTATGTGCTATACACTTTTACACAGTTGCTAAAATGTTACTTTGTACTCTCTTCATATCACAGTCCTGCAAAGATGAAAGAAAATTCACTCGCATTTGCTGTCTGCGGTAAAACTAGAGAGCAGTTGCGTTTTAGACCAAACATATGGTGTGACTGAGTGCAACCTGGACGCATCAGTGAATGGTGAGATATGTTAAATAAAATGATCCTGCCAGAAGAATTGCGTGATAACTTCATTATGTCTTGTTCTGTCTGTTTCATCTCAGTGAGCTTTTATGAGGGTTTTACGTATGGGCAGTAAAGGTGTAGGCTATTTAGGGTTTTCCGACGTTTCAGTGTGGATGAGAAACTTTTGGAAATCAATTGAAAACGGGCGGAGAGCGTTTTGAATCGAATTCTCCGTTTTCAAATCTATGCGGATTAATGTAGATGTAAACTATCTAATGCAAATTTCAAATGTTGGAGCACAATATAAAAAAAAAAAACACATACATCAGTGTAATATGGACTACAATAAAACTCACTTCTGCTGCAATCTGTTCATGGACCTCTGGACTGAGAGACCGGCGCCTTTTCGCTTGAGAACCACCAGCACTGCGTTGGTCAACCAGGGAGGGGTGAGAATTTCTGCAAAGGAATAAGAAAATGTATGAATAATAATAATAACAACAAAAATCGCAAAAGGAGGAATATAGCTGCTACCTGATCTTCTGTATGTCCTGCTGGAACTGCTGGATGCTACTCTTGATGTGGACCGAATCAATGTCTTTCTTCTGGAGTCGAGTAAAGAGGAGTTCCACATGCGGTATGATGGTGTGGAAAAGTTGCAGAAAGAACTTAAAATCCTGATCCTCAAGCAGCATGGCAAAGGCTCCTGCCTCTCTGACGGTAACAGGGTCAAAGTCCCCCGAGACTCGTATGGTTTCAAAACAGCGGATGAGGTCTTCTCTGTGCTCGAACACGGTATTGATGGCACAGCTGTGAAAGTTCCATCTAATATTGCTTGAAGTTGGTAGTCTATGGGCCACTGCTTTATCAAGAACATCTGTGCGCTTGGGTGATCTGGAAAAAAAGCTGGAAAATCCTCCAAGGTCAGAGAAAAAAATTCTCACTTTGGGAATATGAGAAGTGGTCTGTTGTATTATTAGATTGAGTTGATGTGCATAGCAGTGGATGTAGTGGGCATTTGGGTAGACATTTTGTATCTTCCTTTGAACACCACCAGTGGCACCGTTCATCACATTGGCTCCATCATATGCTTGGGAGATGAGTTTACTCCTCTGATCCTCAGGAAGGATGACAGTGAGACGCTCTTTCAGTGCTGTGGCGATGGAATCAGCTGTAGCCGAATGTAGTGGAATAAACTCAAAAAACCTCTCCTGGACATTGCTTTTGGCATCAATGTAGCGCAGCAAAAGCACAAGTTGGTACTGTGTGGCAATATCAGTGGTCTCGTCGGCCTGGATTGAGAGAAAATCGCTTCTCTGTGCTTCTTTGATTATGTGTTCCTTCACAACAGACAACATACAGTCCAACAGCTCATCCTGCACCATTTTCGAAGTTCCCTTAAACAAAGTGCCATTCTCAAGGTGCTCTTTCAACACTCCATCAAGGGAAGCAACAAAATCCACCAAGCCGCGGAATATCCCGGGATTATCTGAGCTCTCGCTCTCATCATGGCCACGCAAAGCCAGCTCAAACGCGCCGCAAAATTTCACACAGTCTATTATTCTAGAGAGGACGTGCCGATTTTTTGCGACCTCTTCATTGTGCCTTCTAATGCCAATCCTGTAGCCTTCATCTAGCTGTTCAGCAATGCTAAGCTTCCCAAAAAACTGTAGTCTCATAGCGTTGTCAAGATGGCTGCGGCTACTTTCATGCCGTTTGCACTTTTCAGAGAGATGTTTTAAGTCGCGTACCCCTGTCGTTGTCCACGACGTTTCGGTGCCAGAATTTTGAAACAGCAAACAGGGAAAACAATAAAAGGCATGACTTATATTGCATCCAGCTAGCCAACTCCGTTTGCCGTAAGAAGTGCTGGAGAAGGCCCGAGTGTAAATTCGTCCGCGATTACTTGACTTCTGCTTAATTTGCAAGTTGGGTTGATCTGGTCCAAGCTCCTTGATCCTTTTTTTTTCTTTGTGTGAACGTTTGGTAAAAGGGTATTTTTGTAAAGATAAAACTGAATTTTCTTTCATCTCGAAGAGATATTGCGCTTGCTTGCTTCCACATTGATCAGTACCAGTCAACTGACAAGCCACTGTGCGGGAATAGGAGTCATTGAGAACGGTCCAATGACATGAGGCTAAAAATATAAAAACAACATTGATTCGCTAAAATCAAAGGTGTGAGGGTCTGGGGCGCAGAGCGCTGTGACCCCCGGACAATGTGACGCAAAGCAATCAGAGCTCAGCCTCAAGTCACATGCTTTTCAAAAGTTTACAGACCTAGTACATACACACTTAATAGGACAGCGCCCCACACACAGATATAAACGAAATACAATTTAGATTTTTTTAAATAAAATTTAATATGACTAATAGTGGAATACTGTGAGTACATTTTATCTCTTTATTCATTTGTGATATATTTAACTTATTGTTAACATGTTAAAGTAGCTTTCTTCTCTGACTAACTTGAAGGGGTTACTATTGATCAGCCGCCACTGCTCATGACATTTTTTTTTAAAAATGTCATTAATAATTTCTGTAGAAGCCAATATTTTAATAAGGATCAACTGACTGAGTTCAGTTTTGAGAATGAAACCAACCTGTTTGTTCCTCAGTATCTTCTTGTTTCACACTGAATACTTCTTCAATCCTGATGTCACCACTCTCCTCTTTAATAAACGCCATGTTTACAATAGTGTCACATGGATCTCAGCTGCTTCCCCAGGTGTTTAAACACTCTGTCATGATTAAGATGAGAATAATTAAAAGAAAAGACAAATCAAAACTAAATCTCAGGGTGCGTCTCAATCAGCTCAATAGTTCAGTAGTCAGCACACTGGTAGTCAGTCAATGATCTTAAATTACCTGATTAGACAAAAAACACTCATAACTAACGTTAGCTCAGCAAATTAAAACCCTTATGTGCTGTTGGGGATGTTTTCAGCCACTATGGGGTATTTTTTAGTCTTAATTTGGCCATCACTTTCTCCGTGTTTCAGCAAATGGAATGATTTTTGGGGACAAGTGTTATTTTTACACATATTTTGGGAAAATGCTTTGGAAATTTTCAAAAACTCAACAGTACACTGTGGGCAAATTCACTACCCTTTCATTATGTTCGTGGCTAACAAACAGCCACTACTTTACCCTGCTGTAAAAATGTATCAGATAAAAAAAAAATTCAATTTTTTTTGCATAAATCTATTAATCAACCTCAGTCCTGATAAAAACTACTAAATGTTTTTTTTTTTTTAAATCAGGATTTTAACTCTTTAATTGCCAAATTCATACATGATGTCACTGATTTGGGGAAAACAAACACACAAAATGACTTATTTTCAATATAAAATGTGATTGTGGACTGGATTTTTTTTAACCTTTTATCACAGTCTTGGACATGTCAAAGATTAGAAACAACATTGGTTTTGATGCATTGTTAGTTTTTGTGCAGCATCAGATTTTAACTTTTTCTCCCTTATTTACTGTTCATTATACTTCCATTATAACCACATTTTTTGATTGCAAAGCCATGACACCATATAATCATGCATTTTTGATTGTTGGTGGTTTTCCCTGTTGGGAAGAGGTCAAATTTGTAATTTTTACTGTTGATAACCAAGTGGCACCATTAACCCTCTAGATAGGCCTGTGCAAAAAAAAAGCTTCGTTTCTGTATTTTACATGGAGTTATATGGAGTATAATAGCATATTAGTGTGTGTGTGTGTGTGTGTGTGTGTGTGAGTGTGAGAGAGAGAGAGAGAGAGAGAGAGAGAGAGAGAGAGAGAGAGAGAGAGAGAGAGAGGAGAGAGAACTCACCTTGATGCATCTGAGAAAATCAAAGTCAGATCCTGATTTGGATGTGGCACCCTCATCATCCTCTCTAGCTTCCACTGAAGGCGTGGAGGATTTGGAGGATCCTGGATCTGGGTGGATTGGGAGAAACGGCGAAGTGTGGTTTTCCACCAGCCCGGAGACAACTCCCTTTCTTCAGCCTGCCAGAGGCGTGACTCAAGGGCTGACGCGCTATGCCATCGCAAGGGTCCAGAACATGGATTCTGTGTTCAATCTGTTTTTCACGGAAGAGATGATTGACCTCATTGTCAGCATGACCAACCTCCATGGGCGACGCACAATGAGAAACTGGACCAGGGTGGACTCCACAGATCTCCGTGCCTACATGGGGCTACTCATTTTGGCCGGCGTCTACAGGTCCAGAGGGGAGTCCAAACGTTGCCTGTGGGATGATCGCAGTGGTTGTGCGATTTTTTAAAGCCACCATGTCCCTCTCAAGATTCCATGAAATCAGCAGAGCTCTGCGTTTTGATGACAAGCTGCAGAGACCAGCTCGCCGTAGAGAGGACTTGCCCCGATCAGATCCCCGTAGACGCCGGCCAAAATCAGTAGCCCCATGTAGGCACAGAGTTTTGTGGAGTCCACCCTGGTCCAGTTTCTCATTGTGCGTCGCCCATGGAGGTTGGTCATGCTGACAATGAGGTCAATCATCTCCTCAGTGAAAAACAGATTGAACACAGAATCCATGTTCTGGACCCTTGCGATGGCATAGCGAGTCGGCCCTGGAGTCACGCCTCTGGCAGGCTGAAGAAAGGGAGTTGTCTCCGGGCTGGTGGAAAACCACACTTCGCTGTTTCTCCCAATCCACCCAGATCCAGGATCCTCCAAATCCTCCACGCCTTCAGTGGAAGCTAGAGAGGATGATGAGGGTGCCACATCCAAATCAGGATCTGACTCTCCTGAGTCTGTGGTGTCAGAGGGAGAAGACAGCTCGCTGGAGGGGTCAGGCTGCATAATCATCTCTAAAACTTCACTACAAGACAAGCCCTTTCTCATGTTGCTTGCTGCTCTTCTCACCCACAAATGACCAGCAGGCTTGCATGCAAGTGTTTAAATCCACTTGCTTTGTTTTTGTTTAGTCTGCATTTATCACCATCAAAAGGCACTTTGTTTTTGTTTACTCCATGTAGTTCTGAGAGCTGAGGTGCATGTTTTCATTTTCTCAGACGCATCAAGGCGAGTTCTCACACTCTCTCACTCACTCACTCTCTCTCTCACACACACACACACACACACACACACACATTAATATGCCATTATACTCCATATAACTCCATGTAAAATACAGAAACTAAGCTTTTTTTTTTGCACAGGCCTATCTAGAGGGTTAATGGTGCCACCTGGTTATCAACAGTAAAAATTACAAATTTGACCTCTTCCCAACAGGGAAAACCACCAACAATCAAAAATGCATGATCATATGGTGTCATGGCTTTGCAATCAAAAAATGTGGTTATAATGGAAGTCAATGGGGCTATAACAGCCACGAACAGTAAATGAGGGAGAAATAGTTAAAATCTGATGCTGCACAAAACTAACAATGCATCAAAACCAATGTTGTTTCTAATCTTTGACATGTCCAAGACTGTGATAAAAGGTAAAAAAAATCCAGTCCACAATCACATTTTATATTGAAAATAAGTCATTTTGTGTGTTTTTTCCCCAATTCAGTGACATCATTTATGAATTTGGCAATTACCGGTAAAGAGTGAAATGAAAATCCTGCATTTTTAAAAAAACATTTAGTAGTTTTGATCAGGACTGAGGTTGATTACTATATTTATGCAAAAAATTGAAAAAAATATTTATCTGATACATTTTTACAGCAGTTTAAAGTAGTGGATGTTTTCCTTTCCTTTAACGAAAGGGTAACTTAGTGAATTTGAACAATACTCAAGGCTTAATAAAAGAACATACTATACAGCGACGGTTCATATTTTGTTATGACTTATATCTGTATTGATTGCATTTAATATATTTCTATCAAAATATTTGCTGTTGATTCGTAAAAGTTGTCATTACACATGGTTGTTATTTTCGTTTAATTAAATGGGGTTGACCAGCATGTGTCGTCAGCGTGCGGTGATTCAAGCGCTTCAAAAGTGTTAATGTTGCGAAGCATTTGATTAAAGTTGACTCAGACTTCGGAAAAGCTCCCTTTCTCTCATCAGTACATGTCAGTATCGTTAGCCAAATTCGTTTACTATTACCTATTTCAAGATATAGGCTAGGAATCGAAATAAGACGCACCTTCTCTGTTTCTTTTCAGTTACTGTGCAGATGAGCTTTTCTCACAAAAATAAACTTAATATTAGTTAAAGCACTGCAATATTATATTCAATAATAATTCCCTTATTGTACATCGCTAGTATAAAAAATATACATTTGACTGTATTGGGGTTTATCGATTTATACACCTGAAACGCTGTAAAAAAACACAAACCTTTCCTCAGCCAAAACAAAACAGACGTAGGAGCGAGGCGCAGCCTTACGACGTCATATCGCCAGATCAAAATAAAAGTCCTGCTCACACGCTGCTTTCTAAAACAATAGTACGTGATGTATGGATGTATGTATTTGCTTGCTTGCAATCTTTTGAAAACTGAACATAGAAAGTCAATAATAACATCAGTTAGATCAAATCAAATAGTAGAATAAACAAATACAAGGACAATAAAAAAGAAAAATGAAAAACAGAGAAAAAAAAATCTCTATAAAAAAGTAATACACATTTTCCATGAATAATAGGCAAGTTTACAATATACCACAGTTTAAAGTCAACATTATTATCATAAAAAAAGAAAATATATTTTTCTGAGAGTTGTATTACAATATTTGTATTATTTTTGAACACACCAAAATCATACAAAAATAATTGTGTAAATACATTCATAAAATAAATGAACAATGCCTCTCTCTTCCCTCTTTGGCGAAAACACATTTCAAGTCAATATCTTTACAAAACGTTGCAAACACCAGTTTTACAGGATAAACCCGGTGAGCATTCTTTAATGATACCTCCCTAATTTTATTAGTTATACAAAAGCAACAAAAGATTTTAAAAGTCTCTTTCCAATTGACATCCTGAAATTTTGATCTCCAAAATCCAATGGCTAAAGAAACAGTGGAGATTTGGCAAACTGTTTTAATTTAATTTAAGATAATTATTATTAATTATTTTTGTCTTTTAAATGTATACCTTCCAATTTAAGACTAAGATTTCAAATGATGGCGTTATGGTGATTAATGCCATTCCCTCAGAATTTACATTGCTAGAAATCTACAGTATATAGAAAATTGGACTTGATCCAGACTTAAATTGGAAGGTATAAATTTTAAAAGACAAAAGATCTTAGAACAATTTGCCCAAATCTCCACTGTTCATGTACATAAAATAAATGTTCCTAATAATGCAGAATAAGTAAGACAATTACCATTACTGTTCAAAAGTTGTGAAACCGACAAAATAACTAATCCAATTAACTAAAATGAGAGTCTTTTGTGGTGGTATAATGTCTTTTTTATTCCAAATTAAGCATTTGTGAGGGGAGAAATTGTGTTTGTATTAGGGGTGTCGCAATATACCGGTACTGGTGTTGACTATAAGAGTGACTGTTAACTAAGAGTGTGACAATATATCGCGATAACCTTAATATTTTAAATGAATAGGACACATATGATATATGACACGTAAACAATCCAGTGCCAGTATCTGGTTGACAATAGGTGACAAAAGTACAATAGGTGGTGGTTTTGCACCTTAACACTGCCATCTGTTATTAAGCAGAAGACGCAGCGCACAGCTACTGTACTTACTGCCGTGTAAAATCATGTCATCTGATAATACAGAGAAGAGTCTCTACCCACACTCAAAAATAAGCTCGCCAGTATGGGAGTTTTTTGGATTTCGAGAAAATGACTCGTTAGACACCCCAGTCGGTAGGACTTGCCAATAAACAGTGAGAGCAAACGGGAGCAATACAACCATCCTCTTCATGTTACATTAACCTGTTAACTGCTGACGCCTTTCTGTGTTCCGTTATATTAACATCCTTTGAGGCTTTTAGTCCAAAAGTTTGCTCATTCGGATAAAAACTTACGGATGTTTACTTCAAATATCTTGAGAGAGGAATATTTTTGTTGTATTTTTATCCAAAATAGGGCGATGTGAGCATTATGGCGCACTAAACTCTCACATGTATTTTATTTCATTCATACAACATCAGAGGACGCTGCACTTTCAAGCAGTACTTGCCTAGCAAACCAGGCAAGTACGGTATTGACTAGTTGCATGGATTGACATGTTTCTATTTCTGCTTCCTTGAGTGTACATGTGATGACGGCAGCTAAGGTGTTGTCATCACTGCCGTAGTCATTACAAATTGTTTGTGGGCTTATGTTTCCTTACATTTGTTATTTAGGGTTTTGTGTTTCTGTTGACTATGGTGCAGTCCCTTAGCTTCATTATTCTATAATACTCATTTATAATAAGTTTAAGATATGCTGTTGGAGTTGATTGCAGATAGGTGCACGTATCAGTGGTCTTCACAACATGTTATGTCTACTATAGTTTCTTTTTGATTTTCTCATTAACCACACAGACAAGTTTTTAGTTATGCATTTTTGTTATTTATTATTTCAAATTTGTATTTATTCCCACATTGCAAACAGTTACCCCCCATGCTGTCTACTCACCATTTCCTGTTCCTGTGACTCCTCAAAGGAGGGGGCGGGTCCACAGCTTTCCTTTTTCTTGGGTCGGGTTAAACCATTTCTACTAATAAGGAACTTAACCATTGGTAATGTAGGCATGGAGAAATGTCTTATGGTGTTTGCATTTAGTTTAAGTTGCTGAATGAGTTTATTTTATTTATTTTAGATTTTTGAAAGTTAATTGGATAATGGTCATATATTTAAGCTACAAAGGTTTTGTATTGATACCCCGGTAGTTGGTATGGTCTTGAGTGTAATGAGCCTGTTCTGGGCTATATAAGACAGTCTAAACTGAACCTTGGGAGGAAAGGAGGGGGTTATATTGCTGAACGTATCATGAAGATTTTTGCTGCCTGTAGCAATTTGTTTTTCTTTGGTTATTGTCATATCAAAGTTTGCACTGAGTCCAGTGTATGTTTATTTTAGTAAATATTTTTTTTTGGTTTAATTTTGGAATTGTTTCCGTGACACTTCACTGAGAGTTTGTATACCCCTACTGCTCCACTGGCCTTTAATAAAAAATCCTTCTTTGGGATGATATCTGAGTCCTGAGCCTATCTACCACCTCCCCTTGATCTCTACGGGACACGTTATGACAGTACACTTATACACTTTCGATCCTGAGATACAATAGAGAAGATAGGAAGGATGGCGCTGTTTTACACAAGATGCCTCCAAGACTACCAGCAGTGATGTACACCGGCTAGTACAAGCTGCAAGCTCAGCCCTGAGGAGAAAAAGGGGTACAAGATGTATATCTAATATTTCTTATAAGTTAACATGGCAAGTTAATTGTTTTTAGGCTATTCATTTTGTTTTTCTGAAGAATACACACCTTTACCTTTACTCTTGATACCTTAAGTACATTACAGTATGCAAGATAACACGTTTACTTAAGTAAGCTTTTAAATATGACTAGTAGTTTGTCCCCAATGTGGTATTGGTAGTTAAGGCGAGACACTACAGGTGAATAGGGTAAACATTTTAACTTACAGATATCACCATGAAACTTTACCAGTTGATTACTCACATGAATAGGAGAAAAAAATGTATTGCAAGTTTTCTGTAATTTTTTGTTTAAATATGCTAATCAGGCTATATCTAATTAAATACGCGCCATTTTGCATATATTTTGAAGTGACGTTTTTTTGAAGATGAAAAAAACAAGGTTCAAAATTATTTTTGCATTTTGTTGATGTATTCAATGAAAAGACATTACCAAAGGGGATTATGAATATCTCCTTTTGTTACCTTGTAAATCAGAAAATACTGCCAATAGCCTTAAAAAAAATTGATTTCCGCCCTGTTTTTAGGCATAAAATGTCATATAAATCAGGCCAAGAATGATATATCAACAAATCCCTCTGGACAAACCTTCACAATATAGTTAGGTATATAGTGCAGCAGATTAGTAAAAAAATCCTTCACTTTGGTATAGAAGCATGAAATTTGGCACAAATACTCTCTAAGGGCCACTATTTTGGAAAAGGCAGTGGTCCACTCAAAAATTCAATATGGCGGCCAATTTTCAAGATGGCCGCCATTTCTATTGAATGCTTATTATATCAATTATTCAAACAGTGAACTAAGCATAGAATTTGATACAAATACTCTCTAAAGAACATGTTAATGGAAAAAGAACATGGTTAAACATGGCCACCGTTCCTGTCGAATATGAATTATTTCAATTGTTCAAATGGTGATGCAAGCATAAAATTAGGCAGAAATACTCTTCAAGGAACACTCTTTTGGAAAAAGGTATGTGCCACTAAAAAATACAGGATGGCGACCATTTTCAAGATGGCCACAATTTCTGTCAAATAGTCATAATGTCTGCTTTGTCTGCCTCCTCTTCTTTGACCTGTCCGGCTTAGTTAAACTTGCCAGGAATATAAAATTCCCGTCGGCATAGCTCTCAGGTTCATTGGAGTACACAAGCATTTTCACCACGGCAAGTTGCAGTCCACATAGAAGAAGGGCCACTGTTAGCAAAAGGAAGTGATACAACTAGGTTCGGGTCACGTACACCTAGCCCAATCATTCATCCAGTGCCATTTAAGTCCCGTGTGATCTGTACACCTTCCAGATATGCATACATTAACACGTCATGTATTTCCCCGCTTACCCGTGGCTTGGCTCTCCCGTAGGGCTGGTCCGAATACCATTTTTTGAGCTTCGAAGCTTCGGTAGTAATGAACATCGAATATTCGAAGCTTCGGAATCTCTATAGCCTATGTCTGTCTGTCCGTTGCATTTTGATTATTTCGAGAACCGTTCATCCAAACGACTTCACAAGGGAGTGCAGTGTAGTATTTGGTGCAATATAGATAGACATGCGAGACAGGACACGTTCAGAATTAATACACTTTTAATAAACTACAGAACAGCGTGAGCCCGATGCGCGCGCGCCCCATCGAGCAGAGTTTATATGCTCCGAGAATGGACACTGCACTAGTGATATAAAACACACACAGGTCTGTTAACTTAAGCAATATTTTTAATAAGGTAGTCTAATATTTTTCTCACTAACAAATTACTGACAAAGTAGGGTAGATTTAAATAAAGAAGCTGCGCGCCTCACGCATGCAGGCATGCTCCGAGAACGGACACTGCGCTAGTAATATAACAAACACACACACACACACACACACACACACACACACACACACACACACACACACACACACACACACACACACACACACACTCACACACACACACACACACGTCTTTTAACTTAAGCAATATTTTTAATAAGGTAGTCTAATATTTTTCTCCCTAACAAATTACTGACAATGTAGGGTAGATTTAAATAAAGAAGCGGCTCTCCTCACGCATGCAGGGCTTATATGCTCTGAGAACGGACACTGCGCTAGTGATATAAAACACACACACACACGTCTTTTAACTTAAGCAATATTTTTAATAAGGTAGTCTTATAATATTTTTCTCACTGACAAAGTAGGGTAGATTTAAATAAATAAAAACGAAATTTAAATAAATAAAAACGAAATTTAAATATAGAAAAAAGAAATTTAAATAAAGAAAAAAGAAATTTAAATAAAGAAAAACGAAAAATAAACATGACGTCCCAGTAAAATCTCAAAGTCTCCTATATTTAGCTGTAGATTCATTTAGATTGATAAGAGTAAAAAGTATAATACATTTTGTTTCTATTATTCTATGTTCCACAATGTCAAAGCAACGCAGCTTAACCCAAAATACTAGCTCATGCATGCCCTTCTGTCCATACAAACTCCGCTGTTCTGCACACTAGTCAGAGAATACTCCCGTTGCAGGAACACATTTAGTAGTCCAAGAAGAAGCAAATATATTTATTAAGTAGATATAACAAAGTTATAAGTTAAGTATTATATTTCACCAGATTTTATAGTGTAAAACATATTCAAGCGCGAATGAGAACCGTTTCGAGGGGGATGCCGGGTGTGCAAAAAAAAAAGAAGAATATTCGAATGTCACATTTTCAAATCGAATACCAACACACCGAACGAATATTCGAATATTCGAATATCCGGGTCCAGCCCTACTCTCCCGTGCTGGCACAACCTGTCAATTCAGGTGCGGCTATCTAACAACATCTATTACTAGCTAATTGATGAGGGGCTGTTAGACAGCATTTGGGACACTAAACTTAGCTATACTATTACTACTACTCAATAACTACAGTGTAAGTAAAACTAGATCAGCTGACACTGAACCCCATGCTGAGTTCCACAGCAGTGAAGTTACCAGTGTGCTCTGGTTGTGTAAAGACGTTCACTCTATTAAAAAAAACCTTCCTTAACACATTAAATTGAGCTCTGACAGAAATGGTGGCCATCTTGAAAATGGTCGCCATCTTGAATTTTTGAGTGGCACACACCTTTTACCATGATAATGTTCCTTGAAGAATATTTGTACCAAATTTCATGATAGCATCACCATTTGAAAAAAAGATGTAAGGATTCAAGAAAAATGGGGGCCATCTTGAAAAATGGTTGCCATCTTGAATTTGAGGGACAAGCACCGTTTTCCAAAAAAAACATTCTGAAGAGAGTATTTTCACAAAATGTTATGCCTACATCACTGTTTGAACGATTGACATAATGAGCATTTGACAGAAATAGCGGCCATCTTGGAAAAATGGCCGGCATGTTGAATTTTTGGGTGGCCAACGCCTTTTTCCCAAAAAGTGACCCTTAGAGAGTACCTGTGCCAAATTTGATGCTTCTATACCAATTTGAACGATTCTCTTGAAATATGCCATTAATATGCTGCATTAATAGGAGTGTAAAGTTTGATGTATGTAGGTGCTACAGAAGTGGAAAATCGTCACTAGGAGTGTGATTTGTATGGCAAAGTTCCACTAATTTCTATTGAAAGCCATGAATTACAGACACAATATGCTTTAGGTACAAGTAAAATCAATGTATCACACTGTTTAACATCCAAAACTCATTATTGCTTCATTCATCACTGATCATAACATCCAAAACAACACATCACAACAACACATCAACAGTCCATCACACAGGTGATTATGTATCTGCCTGAGGGACTCACAACCACTTTAGGATCCCACAATTACAGATTTGTTTAGTATTATATAGTAATTATATTATACAAAAACTGAAATGTGTTGTGTAATGTAATTGTTTAGTATGGTGTGTATAGTATGTGATGTATGTATATAATGTCAGAGCGTGTCACGTGACGATTCTGAACAAGTCACGTTGTCAGAAATTGGCATCAGCCAATGAGATTGCGCATTTCGAGTTAAATCGCCCGTTTTACTTTCATGATTGGTTGCTGATAAACAGGAAATGACCATATTTGGATCCGACAGCATTGTACAGGAGAGAGAGCTTTCTAACGGTGTGTGTGATGACTGTGCAGACAGCGATCGCGGAGCAGCGGGATGATTTAGAACGCCAACTTTTGATGAATTTATGCAAAATCTACAGACGCAAACGGAAAAAGTGTAATAAAATAAAGACCTAAATGTGTATTTTGGACTTTTTTTCAGCACAAGTCTGAAAGAAGACATGTTATTACAAATAGCCCAAAATCTCAAAATTGACCAGTGAAAAAAAAACGATGTTTTTGCCTGCCGTGTCGCGCCTTAATAAAGTAGCTTCTCTAAAGTATCTCAATATTTCTTCCACAAATTACTTTATCATAGCACTACACAATTTCTCTTCTTTGTTTCCCTAAATTAGACCAGACCTCTGTACTGCAGGATAAACCTGAACGTCCCAGTGCTGGACAGGTCTTTCAAAGACATGGACACACGGCCTGATTTTTGGCTGCTGGAGCTGTTGAGAAGTGAACGGCGACATGGATGGGGCTCCACAATAGAGACCCTGGTATTTCTTTTCTGGCTGTCGTGTGGTACATCATACAGGGTTGTCTCCAGAGTGTTTGACGTGCCCGATTCCACTGTCCACCGCATTGTCCAACGAGTCGCTGAGGACAAGTCATTCACTTCCCGAACACCCCAGAGGACCTGGAGGCAGTTTGCCGTGGGTTTGCAGGGCTAGCCAGACACAGAGACACCTACGTGGGCCCGGGTCAGTACATGACGCACGAATGCTCTGCTACAGTCCACTGTACAGGAGGTCAGTTTATCCTGGCAGACGGAGGGTACCCATGCCTTCGACACCCCCTCCCCCTCATCACTCAATTTTTTAGAGGATATCATTTTTTTATCATTTCAGGTCATCACAGCCTGTGCCGTCCTCCATCACATCTATCTCGGGGTTTGTGACATCATGGCCCCGGAGGATGAGCATGAGGATGAGGGGGACCATGGTTTGGAGACAGTCAGTGGTGCTCCCTGGCGAGACCAGCTGTCTGCAGAGGTGTCTGCCCTGGAGGAGGCCATTTTTTAATTAATCGAGTTGACAGCCCTAGATTAATAATTGTTTACTTTAAAAGATTTAGTTGGTTTACTTAAATATTTTTAGGGTAATCAGTTTCAACAAAAGTTTTAATTATTCTGAAATTACCAGGTTTTACATTGTGCTTCTTGGCTGGTGTTGCTGTTGTTCTCAAAAACTTCACAGAGGGTAAGGGAAGATCCATTCAGCCACAGCGAGTCTATGTACTGAGCCAGGGTACAGGCTTTCAGGGGCACAGGGTAGAGGAGATGTGGCGAGGACTCAAGTGCAGAGGAATAAGGGCTTTAATGATAATATAAAACAAAATACAAACAAAACTACCCCGTAGGGGAAAACAAAAGACTTGACTTGACTTGACTTGGCCGGACACAAGGGGTACATTCGACAACGAAACAGCACAGGACTGCAAACACAAGGAGAATAAATAGTGAAGCAAACAAAAGAGGGTAACAAGGGTGGACAGATGGGGCAAATTAATCAATCAGGTAACGAGGGAGGACAGGTGGGGCAAATTAATCAATAATCAGGTAACCAGACGGACTCAAGAGGTTCAGGAGTCCCGGCTGAGGGACAGGGTGGATCAGGAGGGTCAGGATCCCTGACAGAAGGCCAGGGTGGGTCAGGCGTGTCTGGATGCTTGACTGGGGCCCTCACTGGACCCGGGACAGGAGACAGAGCCATCTTGTACGAAGACACAGGCACAGCTGACTTGGCGTGAACAGTCTGTGGATCGGGAGGCTTGATGTGAAGCTCTGGCTCGGTAGACATGATGTGAAGCTCTGGCTGGGTAGACATGTCGTGAAGAACTGGCTCAGTATACATGACGTGAAAGGTCTCTGGCTGGGCAGACGTGATGTGAACGGTCTCTGGCTGGGCAGACGTGACGTGAATGGTCTCTGGCTGGGCAGACGTGACGTGAACAGTCTCTGGCTGGGCAGACGTGACGTGAACGGTCTCTGGCTGGGCAGACGTGACGTGGACGGTCTCTGGCTTGGCAGACATGATGTGAACGGCCTCTGGCTTGGCAGACGTGATGTGAACGGTCTCTGGCTGGGCAGGCATGACGTGAACAGTCTCAGGCTCGGCAGGCGTGACGTGAACAGACTCAGGCTCGGCAGGCGTGACGTGAAGAGACTCAGGCTCGGCTGGCGTGACGTGAAGAGACTCAGGCTCGGCAGGCATGATGTGAAGAGGCTCTGGATGGTCGGCCACGACAAGACAAAACTCCAGAAGGGTGGCCTCCAGGAGCTCAAGTGGAGCTGGCATGACAGACAGCATGGGTGGATCCGGCAGGGCAAGGTGCTTGGACGGCGCCGGCAGGGCAAGGCGCTTGGGCGGTGCCGGCAGGGCAAGGCGCTTGGGCGGCGCCAGCAGGGCAAGGCGCTTGGGTGGCGCCAGTAGGGCAAGGCGCTTGGGGGGCGGCGTCGGTAGGGCAAGACTGACAGGAGGCTTTAGAACGATCTCCGGGCCCTGTGATAAGCAGGGAGCCTTCCTCCACCTCCTTTTCTGTGAGAGAGGCGGCGCTGCAGCCTCTTCAGCCACCACTGGGGACGCGACAGAGGGAGTGGACGGCTCTGGGACCACCAAAGTTGGGTCCTGCTGGAACACCGGACTAGGGACCACTGAAGTCGGGTCCTCCTTCTCCTGCGCTTATGAGGGCGAGGTAATGTGAGAACAACCACTCTTGGGGAATCTCCAGTGTCATCAGCCACACCTGGGGGGGGGGGGGGCTGTAGCAATCACAGGCACCTCAGGGTAGGTGGGAGATGAAGCGGACCCGTTCTTCCTCCTCCCTCTCCCCGAACGGGTCATCGGAGGACTGGGGACCTGGTAGTTTTTGAGGTGAATGGAAGGTGGGCCAAGAGGCGGAAGGCCACCCTCTTCCCCATGGACATACCCCACAAACTGCCAGAAAGACAGTATCCCCAGCATTTCCATCTCCCAGGCGCTGACAGGCTCGTTCAGGCCGTTGTTAAAAATGTCTTTAAGCGCAGTGTTGATAAGGTCGAGCCTCTCCGCAGTGATGACAAACTGACTTCTTACAGTAGACTTCCCTTGGCGAAGAGTAAAGAGCTTGCCATTGCGTTCCATTGTCTGACGAGCGGAGGGGCAAGGGCTGGGAGATGTGCACAGGAAGATGCCCATTCTCTGCTGAGTCCTCTTTTGGCTGTTTCGTTCGGTCAGGGGTTGGGGTAGAGGAGATGAGGTGAGGACTCAAGTGGAGAGGAATAAGGGCTTTAATGATAATATAAAACAAAATACAAACAAAACTACCCTGTTGGGGCAAACAAAAGACTTGACTTGATTTGGTAGGACACAAGGGGTACATTCGACGTACATATGACAACGAAACAGAACAGGACTGCAAACACAAGTAGAATAAATAGGGAAACAAACAAAAGAGGGTAACGAGGGAGGACAGATAGGGCAAATTAATCAATCGGTAACGAGGGAGGACAGGTGAGGCAAATTAATCAATAATCAGGTAACAAGATGCCGAGTCCAACTTTTAAAGGGTCAGGAACCTTAGATGGAGAGCAATGCAATTGAATGCAATTTTGTTTTGCTCTCATTGTTTTAACATAGGCAGTTGTAATATGTCACATACTTTGCCAGATTAGTTACTTTTGTGTGTGTGTGTGTGGGGGGTCCTTTCAATTTTATTGTCTCCTATTGTTAAGATTGTTTGTCCTTTTTTTGGTCAGGGAGTGAAACCTGGGCCAAAAAACAAAACGGTCATCAGCAAACCAAGACTCAACCGGCTCACGGAAGGAGGAGTCAGGAGTCCTTTCAATTTTATTGTCTCCTATTGTTAAGATTGTTTGTCCTTTTTTGGTCAGGGAGTGAAACCTGGGCCAAAAAACAAAACGGTCATCCGCAAACCAAGACTCAACCGGCTCACGGAAGGAGGAGTCAGGTGAGGTAGTGAGATGCTATTGCAATTACTGCATTATACAGTCTACATATGTATACACACACACACTTATGTACACATATACACACATATATGTACACGCATACAGGTACATACAGTATACACACACATTTATGTACACACACACACACACACACACACACACACACACACACACACACACACACAAATAAATAAAAGAAAGATTCCATAGGTGTCAGTAACCTGCAATTAATACTAACACTAATTACACTACTAACACTAACATTACTAACACTATTACATTCTTTCACAGGAGTACACTCTACAAGGGCTTGGTTGGGGACCCACTAGACATCTCTTTGCTACTGATGGAAGACATGTACAAAGACTTTAGCATTATTGAGAAACCTCTAGCAGCAACTATGGGCATCAGTGACGAGAAGACCCTTGTTGAGACAGCTTTTGGCTTAGCACAAAGGAGGAGTGTGCTCTCATACCAGTAGCCTGTATTGCCCACAAAGTCAGTCAAGATGCACCAGGATCCTCCACCTTACCCACCGCTGCCTGTTGAGGAGTACAGGCTTGCCCCGACAGACTGTGTGCATGTGTGCACTGAGGAGGAGCACTTCCACTGTAAAAGCTTGAATGTTACACTGGACATGGCCTATAAGATTGAAGCAGCGACAAGAGAGCAGGCAGCAGACCAGGAATGGCATCAGCTCCGCAGGCCTAGGATCAGCTCCTCACGTTTTAGAGAGGTGTGTTTTGTGAGGGGAGTGAGCTCTGCAGAGTCTCTTGCAGAAGGAGTCCTAAAAGGAACCAGAGAGACTGCAGAAATGAGAAGAGGTGCAGACATGGAGTTTGAGGTGGCAAAGGAGGACTCCCAGTTGAAAAATGTCAACTACACACCCTGTGGCCTCGTCATCCACCCAGCTGCCCCTTGGCTTGTTGCCTCGCCAGATGGCTTGATTTTTGATCAATTCGCACAGCCACCGTTTGGACTGGTTGAGATAAAGTGCCCTAATGTGAAGAACTATGGGGACTGTAAATACCTTAAAATGCAGGATGGCACTTTGGCTCTAAATAAAAGCCACTCTTACTTCTGGCAGGTGCAGGGTCAACTGTTTATCACTGGCCTGCAATGGTGTGACTTTGTGATTTGTGCTCAGGAAGACATGCTGGTGCAGCGTATCAGAGCAGTCATCAGAGAGAGGGTGGACCAGTTTTACTTTAAAGTGTACATGCAGAAGTACTTGTCTGTCTCCAAAAGATCTTACTAATCGATGCAGGATAATTCAGGTGGGGGCCTTTGTATGAAGAAAATGAAATTACCTGCAATAAACTTTTGTGATTGTGAGAAACAGGAGTAAATAACATTTTATGCATTTCACCTGAATTTGGAAAATGTATTGGCTTATTTCACTATTGTATTGTTATATTACATAACATATTCACCTGCTATTTGTGTAATTAATTATTTCATGCTTTGTTTCATTTTAAATGCTTTAGGTCTTCATAACATACAGAACTACACATTAGCCACAGCATATGCCTCACAAGTGTTTAAACCTGTTAACCGTTGCCATAATATTTATTGAATTTATACCCAAATGGGCCGTTGTAATCATTATGAGCGCTGGATACTCTGATGTAATGTGTTTTCAATCCATACTACCGTGTACACATGCAGTCCATATATGGAACACATGAAGAAGTGCCATAATCATGTGACATTCAGGAAGTCCCAGTGTTGCCAGATGTACGATAATTATCGTATTTGTACGATAATTTTGACCTCTGTACGATGTACGATCAATAATGTAAAAAATCCCATAATGTACGATAATTTCAGAGTTTTCAGTCGTTCGTCCAAACACACATTCTACCGCGTCTCTCACCCAGAATCATTTCTGCCTGCACGCAAGTACGTATACACACACACACACACACAGGCACCACACGATGTCGCTCGGCCCGCACGTCAACATACACCCCATATCCCCCCATCACACCCCATATCCCCCCATCATCCCCCCATTTGGAGAACAAACATGGTTTTAATCTCATAAATTGTCATGTATTGATGGTCTGCTAAACTAACATGCTACATAGCCCTCAGATCCACCTGCCACCTAGCTGTTATTTTTATGATTTTTTTCTAAATAAGAATGCTTACTGAAATGTTTCTTTTTTTCAAGAAGGACATTTGATACAGTTTCAAATGTGAAGTGAGAACTTTGAAAAAATAAATTAGGGATTGAAACAGTGTGAGTAGCCAGTCGTTAGTAATTATAATGAAGACAAAAGAAAAACATATTTAGAGCCATAACCAGGCCGGTGAGGTGTGAATCTGTGCATGGGAGACTGAGACTGAATGGGGCTCGTTTGCATCACAAAACAATAGAGCCAATAGACTGAATAGATGCTTAGAACATGACAATAAACATCAGTTTGCATTTTAGAGTCTTATCAAAATAAAGTCATATCACATGATCTTGAAAAACATTTAACTAAATACAGAGTTTTAGACTTGTCATCTTCAGATTTTAAATATAACATGGTCAGACATGTGGCTTTAGCTGCAGTGCATTCATAGATTGATACAATGCCAACTTCAATATTATTTTTATGAAGATATTTCATAAAAAATCAAATTCTAACTTTACAAAACTTTGAAGCTATTTATAACTATTTTTTCATTATGACAATAATTAATTCTACATTTACAATAAACTGCCAGGTGTCAGCTTTCAAATGAGATCATATTCTGCTTTTAGTACAAAGGGTTCATGAACTGTATGTGTTTTAGTTTGGGTATACCATTTCTGGGGATTTTTCAAAAGTGAGGTTGAAGCTTAACAGGTTAAAATAATTACACCACACATAGGTGCCATTTACTTAATGTTGTCAATTTTATTGACAGTAAAATATGGTTCAGATTTTTCAAGCAAGGTGACTTTTTTTTACAGTTCCCATTTGTCATTTACGTTTGTCATCTAGAAATGAAACCATAGCTATTTTTGAGGGGCTCTTAAAGGCAATTTCAATGTTTCATGCATCACTGTTGGAAGGATGTTCTTTAGGTCAGCCAAACTCTTTATCGCCAAAGAAGCAATATTTGCATCAAAAAGTTACACCATAATTGTTATATAACTAGGTTATATAAATACAGCGTATTTTGCAATAAACACAAAGGAGAGAAAAAAGTTTTTTTTTCAGATTTATTTGTAACAAAAATAATTAAATCATTCCATATACAATGTCTCATGGTGACTATAAAAGATGTTTTCAGATTTCATATACAATATTTTACTGTATGCATGGTTTGATTTCATACATTTTACTACAAGAGACAGAGAGGGGGATAATTAATGAACAGTTGGCACTTTGACAAATTAAATCACCCAAAGTCAAACATAACATTACTTGTATTACTACATAAACATGTATCATGTAATACACATGTCAAATCTACATCAGAGAATCCAGTTCGTTCAAATTGTTGTTTATAAAGAGAGACAAATGGAACAGAATTGAGGGAGGTCCATTAGCAGTTTAGCGAGTAGATCTGAGACAATAATATTGACCATTCAGTGTATTAGTATCCAGAGAGACTGGCTCAGTGAGGTTAACACAGTTATTTGGCCCAAGCTTTGACCAGTGGCTTGTTTTGATAGTTTGCTAGGAGGCAGTGTAGCGAATTAGCTCTATGAAATATTAATAACCAATTGTAACTTGTTATAATCGATTATGAATATTTGGATCAGTTAATCGGGTTAACTTGATGTAGCTACATTAACGTTACAACCAATTACTCGGTTCATCCCGTGAACACTCAATATTGGTTATTTATTAATTAATAGAAATAATTTCCGGGGCATGGGAAATGTCTTTCTTACTAAGTACTACTAAGAGCAAGTAGTCAAAATCTATGATTAGTGACTCCAGATATGAGCTTGAGACACGGGCAACTTTACGTGTGACATGAAGAAGATTTTATTAACTAGACTAAACATTTAAACTACTCTAACATACACATACCAGGCTTGTGCACAATTCAGAATTGAATTGAGAATGACTCCTAAATTCCAATTCAATCCTTGAATTTGAATTGAATTTGACTTGTTGTCAAAAACAGGATCTAGAATTACAATTCAAATTTGAATTAAAGGAAGCAGAATTACAATTCAAAAAAAATTCTAAGAAATTCATATAGATATTTTAAGTGAAGTGTTTAACAATGAAGCTTTACAGTATTTGTCAGATATGATTGCATTACATATCCTATAAATTATATTAGTTTGAACTACCTGTACAGATTACATTAACAGGAAATATTTTCCCCCAGCAATGAATGTTAAAAGCTCTAGTCACAGAACAAATAATTAAGTTTGATTTATTGTAATTGTAATTTTGTGGAACACGATAGAACATGACTCAGAACATGATAGAACATGACTCCCAGAATTACTTTTGTAAATCTTTAGAAGAAAAAAAAAACAATTTTAGGTGGACATTTGTTATATAGGGTTAGGCTATATACAGTATATATTAGAACAAAATGTATGCAGGGTTGAGGAGTGAGTTAACTGTAATAAAATTATGTTATTGAATCACAAAATGAATGTAATTGTATTTAGTTGTAGCCTATTACTGAGGTAAAATGTGTAATTTAATTAGTTACTAATCAAATTAAAAGGAAAATGATTTACATTGATAAAGTAATCCAAATAAAATAATCCAAACCACATTTATAATGGGTAACTTATAACAGTAAGCAATTACATTTCCAAAGTAACCTTCCTAACGCTGAATGGATGTGAGATTCAACATATTCTTTCTGTTGTGTGACTAGGGTGACCACCTGTTGTACCGCACAGCATTTTCACCCCTTGTCCCCCACGTCGCATATTGAGAAAATGTCCCGCATTTTTATCAGTCTGTTTGTTTTTAATTATAATATTAAGAAAATGTGCATGCGTTCTTTTGCCTTTTTAAGAAAGCATTTTATTTATTCTTTTTGCGCCGTAGTTTTTCACCTATATTTAACAGCGCTTCGTCAGAAGTACAAATACAACAGCCGTTTTTAAAATCATATCCAATGGTTGAAAAGAAAGGAGTAAACACGGTCACTACTGGGTTGTCAGTCAAAATCTTGAGCGGTGATTCATGTGTTCCCTGTCAGAAAACAAATGGATAATTCGGTAAATTAGAATTTATCAACTTATTGCCTGCTGTAGTTGTTTTAATTCACATCCTTTCTAAAAATATGAAAGTGTTTGGTGTAATATATTCTTAATATATAAGGCTGTCAATAAACTAATTTCATGTTGTTTTATATTTTATTTGTTCATTATTTATTTATTTTAGTTGGACTTAGTCAGAACTGTTTCAAAAATAGTGATCTGCATGATGCCTGCTGCCTTGCTCAGTGATGTTGAATTTAAATGGCAAGTAAAATAAAGACATGTTATGTTACATTGTGATGTAATTGTGTTGTCTGGAAGGGACTAAATAAAGCACATTTGTTAAGACATCTGCTTTAAACATTACAATCCTCATGATAACTTCTGTTAACTTTACATCAAGTAAATCCACTTCAAAAGCTAATTATTCCTGGACAGCAATCCCATATGTAGCAAGGTGGAATAACTCCACCTATTGGGAGATCGTGCGCATGCGTGTGGCTTATTGGCTGCCCCTGTATGGAGTATAAAAGAAGTGGGCTTTGGCGACCGGATATGCGTCTTGGTATTGCCGTGATGTCACATCATCTGTTGCCGCCGACGATTCAAACTGTTCGTGTCTGCGGTGCGCGCGCTGCCTACTTGTCACAGCGATTATGTTTCTAATGGAGTGGCTGTATTCCCGCATGGTGTGCGACCATGAATGGTTTGGTTACATTGACCATCCCGCGGTTTATCTGCAGATCTGAGGGTTCTCCCTATGGGATTGAGCGTCAATATTAACTCGTCAAGCGGCTAAGTGTGACTATGTTGCTGTTTTGCCTCTGTATAGTTTTTATAGTAACGTTAAACTGTGTGCACCTTGGTGCGGTATCGTCATGCGCCTCGGTCGAGGCTGGTGCGGCATTGGTTGGCTGGTCTGTCTTCACCAGCTGCCGCCTGCTTGATCTTCTGATTGTGCATCAGTACATGGAGTTTCTTTATGAATGTTTGTTATTTTGTTATGGTACATAATTCACTCTGGGCATTGTAATGTATAACGGCTGAGTGAAATGTGTGTGTTTTTTTTTAACTGTTCTCCCTTACGAGAACAGTTATTTGTATGTTTCTTTTTGTGGTTTCTTGTTACTGTTGTACATTTATATTGTGTTATTTTCTTTGCAGGAGCTGGAGGTTTCCAGAGAGGGAGGGCTAGCTGCTATTGTGTGTGGTGATTTACACCTAGGCCGTGTTTTCTTGCATCCAATCTTCACGTGTGTGTATGGGGCTCCTGTTAATTTGGCAGCTAGCCTGAACCTCCAGGAACCTCCACTGCTGGTCCATTAGTTAAATTTAGATATAGGTTTGTTGTAGTGTGTTTCTGATGCAAACTGCGTGAACGTTACTGTAAAATTGATTCTGAGAATTGTGACTTTTTAACTTTTTATTATGAAGTGCTGATGAGAGAAATAAAAAGTCTATTTTTCTATATGTTACCCCACGTCTCTTTACCCACGTCCTAGATGACGAACCTGTGCGCCCTTAGGGCGGTTAGTCCCCAGTATTCTGGGGTGGCGTAGTCGACCGTTTTTGCCATTATTGGAGCTTTTATTTTGCTCTTAGAGGAGACAGTGGCTCCCTCCACTCCCGCTTTGCCACACATAGAGATATACAGAGCGATCGCTAAAACAGAAGTTCAAAGACAATATTCCAAAGATGGCGGCACCCTCGTTTCTCTGGCGCATAAGGTCTATAAAGTGCAAAAGAAACTACGAGGCTCGCGTGCTTTGCATGCAGGTATGATTTTCATTCTATTCACCAGGAGCAGTTTCATTAACAGTTCTTGTTATTATTGTGTATTTACCATGGTAAGTGTCGTTTCCATAACCCCAAAATGCCACTTTATTTTCACTTTGTGTTATTTTTTATATTTTTAAATGACTGTGGTGGCTCATATCAACATTGTATTAACAAAAACTAGTTTGGGACTGCTATTTAATTGCTTTAGCATAGTCCTAATGTTTTTCTAGTCTTTACTATAAGTAATTCTTACAATTTATGTGTATGTTAAGTAAAGGGGGACAGTACTTGTGTGTGTTAACAATTTTTGTGTAAACATGTATTATAATATGCCTATATATATTCAATGTAAATTGTGATAATCGTAATTAATAATCGCAATTACAATTTCAAGGGAATAATCAGCAATCATGATTTTTGTCATAATCGTGCAGCTCTACGGTGGACTGATGAATACTGAAACGATCACCCAGATCTTTCTCCTTCAGTCCCAGTGATAGGTACACCAAGAACAGGGACAGTTCATCAATCATCGGAAGGCATCGGGGAGCAGGGGGAACAAGTCTTAGTAGTAAAAACGATAAACATTTCATACTCATGGTCATCATAAATGTTTGTAAAGTGGGGTCCAAAAGTCTGAGACCGCTTGTATGTGGTTTTAATTATATTGAATTAGACAGTTGTGTTGTTATGGATGCAGATTTACCAGCAAGCTACTTTTATAAACAAAATGATTAAGTATGAACTATGCCTACCGTTCGACGAGGTGGATCAGTGGCATTGTCAGGAGCTGCTGTTGTGCTGGAAGTGGATGACTGTGTACCAACACGCACTATTCTCATTTTTGCAGGTTTTATCTCTCTCCAAAATGCCTGTAGGTGGCAGTAGCTGGCAAATCTAAAAGAGTGAAAGAAAATTATTATTACCTTTAAATCAAAGCATAACCCATTATTGTCTTGGAAAATGCATCATCACAAAGCTGAGATATGTGGTTCTCACAGGACAGAGATGCTACAAACAGGCTATGATGATCTTATAGATTAAACTAGCCAACAGTATATAAAGACTTAAAATAATCACAACCTTAAACATCTACAGCAGTAAAATGAAACATACACATTAATAAACACTGAAAGGGATCATTTTACTGCACTATGAGTACTTTTACTTTTCATACTTTTAAGTAATTTTTTCTGATAATACTTACATACTTTTACATAATTAAGGTTTTGAATGCAGGTAGTGGAGTACTTTCACAGTGTGGTATTGGTGCTTTTACTGAATTAAGGATCTGAATATTCTGCCCACTACTGTGATGCATAAATTAATGGATTTGAACACAATCTAGGTCTGCAAGAAAGTCATAACCACAGAGGTATGCAAGCTAAATATCATATGACATGATATGTACCTGGTATAGAATCTGATGTCCTCATCCGATGCTAAAAACCTCTCCAAGCCAAATGACTGCTTCAGTGTAACCTCAGCCATTCTCTTTTGCATCTCCTCTATCACCTGCTGTTAAGCCTCTATTTTCTTACATGCTATATCCAGAGCTGGTGGTTCTGGTTTTGCATCGTAATCATGGCACTAAAGCAACACTTCAACATCCATCTCTTCCTCTTCAGTTGATTCATCCTCTGGTCGTTGTGTTCTATCCCAGACACTTGGTTTGACTGCCGGAGTAGTCGTTTCAGGCGAACAACATGGGCACAGCCCCCTCTTTCAAGCGTCGTCGTCCACCTTGAATGAAATGTCTACTACAGACTGTGGTGGTCCTTTTAATTACCAAATTATCACGTCTCAAATTACGTATCCATATTTTTCTTATGGTTCTCTTTCATCATCTCTCTGTTCGAGATCCACCTATGGGAAGGGCATCCGTACCTGACCTCTGCATAAGCATCCATTGCACCAAGTCTGGCTAGACAGACAGAAGCGCGCAGCCAATGCCAGGTTAGGCCACACCCCCTTACCTACGGGCATATAACAGCTGGGCGCGCTGATATTCCTCAGTTGACATTCGCTTCTCACGATCTCTGCATCTCACAGCTTGGTTGATTTTACACTGCTCACCTCGTGTCTTCAGGAGGACATATCGGCCAGATCAGCCTCTGCCGGACGTGACAGTTGTTTATTTTTCAACTGCTGCTGCTTTGCATTCGGAGCCGCCCACGCTCTCGCTATTTTCTCCGTTTCTCCTCACGGCTGCCCGCCACGGATTTCTCTGATTTCTTCGCTGGTATGTCACTGTCTAAGCCTGCAGCCTCTCCAGGGGATAGCCTATCAAGGGCCTGCCCGACCGCGTGTGGTGCCCTTATCGCGGCTAAGGATCTTCATCAGCTTTGCGTGGTCTGTTTGGGTCCTAAGCACGCTCGGGAAGCCCTGGAGAACCCGGAGAATTGCAGTTTCTGCCTCATGCTGCCTAGGAAGCTGCTTAAACGGCGTTTTAAGGTGGCAGTGACACAGTGCACCGGGCCCAGCCCTTCTGACTCGGACGCGGGACACGGTGATGACAATGCGCTACCAGGGGCCTCCCAGGGCGCAACATCTCTCATCTGGGCTGACCAGCCCAATCCCGCCTTTCCCGAGGAGGACATCTTCGAGGACAACCTCGCTCTCGTCCACGAACCGCCCGGTTCTGGCGAAGAGGAGGATGCGGCCATTCTTGGGGTTTCAGAGGATGAGGAGGCCATCCCGCCCTCTGGTGTTCCCCAGGCTACCGCCCACGCGGCTCTGCCTCAAGCCATCCTCCTGGAAGTGTGTGAGCGAGTGGCCGCTCGTCTCAACATTGATGGCCGGCACCTCAGAGCGCCACCGACCAGGAGAGGGATATTTATGATGGGAAAGTCCTGGGACCCCCTCCCGGCCCGAGGAAACAACTCTTCCCCATCCTCCCGGCGTGTGCGAAGCACATGAGGAATTATTGGAGCGACCCCCTCGACTTCAAACACGGTCTCACGGGACTCGAGGTTAAGGACATGGCAGCGCACAGTATGGGCGACCCTCCCGCCGTTGAGCCTTCCGTCGCCAGGCACCTTAACCCCGCTCAGGGCGGGCTGCTCACTCCCCCTAAGCTGTTCTTGCCCAACAAGATAGACCATTTTGCTCCCTCCGTTCACCTGGCAGCTTATAAGTCCTCGGCCGTGGCTGTCAGGGCCCTTAACGTTTCTTCGCTCCTCTCCGCCTACCAGGCGGAGATCCTCGAAGAATTAGGGCAACAATTGGAAAAGGGAAATCCTTTTGAAACCCTGTGGAAGGGTTTCTTTCTGAATCCCTGTGGCTCTCTTGGCCCCGCCGTCGCACTGATGCAACAACGGTGTGACGATAAGAGGAAGGAGGATGAGGCCTTCAAGCTTTGCCTTCCCAGGAAGGCAGTCCCATGCCAGGCGCCCCCTGTGCGTTTGCCTAACCCACCGGCCACAGGACGACAGTTTCATCAGGGCAAGGAAAAGCCCCGCAACAAACCACCCCCACGGCAACATAACCCAGCAACTACAAACAGGCACTGGGGTAAGCCTGCTCCCGCCGCGGCCGCGGCCGGGAGACATGCGAATCGAGGCATCGAGTCCATGTTCACGGGCCGCGAGCCCTTCGGACTCCCCTCCTCTTCTAGGACCCCCGTCCAAGAGACCCAGGGGATCACGCAGATGGATCAGCTCACTGCCTGTCAAGACTGCCCAGCTCGTGTGTTCGAGAAATGTGTGTTTTCCCCCCACGTTCAGGGGCCCTCTGTGATGGAAAGTTTAAGCTCAGTGACACCACACTGCCCACACTCTGTTCCCCTCACTCTCTAAATAAAGGCTTCGGCCCCAGTGTTTGCCCAACACAAAACACAAAAAAATATGAATCGAATGAATGCGTTTCGGAGAGAAAACCTCTCTCCGCAGAGAGAACTCATCTCACTGCAGAGAGAGAAAATCCCTCTGAACCCCTGCATGTCGCCTCTAGTGTGTCCACTAGATGGCGCCATTGCATCACAAATAAACCTGTTGGTCTCACACAGCTCCGCTCTGGCCCGAGCGGGAGCACTCGCGAGTCACAAAGCGGCTTGGCGAACCGAGTTTCAGCTCCCGAGTGGGTGATGCGTATAGTAATGCAGGGTTACAGATTGCAATTCGCAGTAAAACCCCCGCGTTTCAACGGCATTCTCTTTTCTCACACGGAAGAGAACACCTCTCACATTCTGAAAGAGGAAATTTCATCTCTCCTAAACAAGGGAGCGATTCAGGTGGTGCCCCCCAATCTGATGAACCAGGGCTTTTATTCCCGTTATTTTCTGGTCCTGAAAAAAGGCGGCTCTCTCCGCACTATCTTGGACCTTCGAGTGTTGAACAAACATTTGAGGAAATACAATTTCAGAATGCTGACACAGGGCGCACTCGCCCGTGCCATAAAACAGAACGACTGGTTCACATCAGTCGATCTGAAAAATGCTTTCTTTCACATAAGCATCTATCCTCCTTCTTCGTTTCGCCTGCCAGGGCATATGTTACGAATTCACAGTTCTCCCGTTTGGACTCAGTTTGAGTCCCCGGTCTTTCTGTCTGTGCGCGGAGGCGGGCTTAGCACCTCTGAGAATATCAGGTCTGAGAATCCTGACTTATATAGACGATTGGCTCATCATAGCCGAATCAAAGGAGAAGGTGTTGCAGGACACCGGCCGTGTGCTCGCGCACATCACATCGCTCGGGTTCCAAGTGAATGTGAGCAAGAACAATTTCACGCCCAGTCAGAATGTCATTTTCCTGGGCTTGGAGTTGAACTCGGTCTCCATGCGAGTGCGTCTCGCTCTAGAGCGCATTCACTCTCTGATGAACTGTCTGTCGCAGTTCAGAGAAGGGGCGAAAGTGCAATATCGCACATGTCTCAAGCTGCAGGGTCTCATAGCTTCATCCACCCAAGTTGTGCCGTTGGGACTCTTGAGGATGAGGGCGTTCATGAAATGGGTTTTGTCACTACATTTCAGCCCGATTCGCGACCTTTGCCGCTCGGTAACAGTGACACGCGCCTGCTCGGCAGCCTTGCGCCACTGGGAGAGCGAAGACTTTTACGCACGGGGAACCCCTCTGGGGGCGGTGACGATGCGGAAAGTTGTGACGACAGATGCGTCCTTAACAGGCTGGGGTGCCACCCAGGAGGGCAGAACGGTGAACGGTCTGTGGCCAAACAGACTACGTTCAGCGCACAAATTATTTCGAGCTTTTAACCATTTTGGAAAGCTCTGAATCATTTTCTGCCTCGCCTGCAGGGACATCACGTTCTAGTACGGTGCGACAATACCAGGGCTGTGGCTTATATCAACCGTCAGGGCGGCATGCGCTCGTCGAAACTCCACACTCTAGCTTACAAGCTTTTGGTGTGAAGCAGACGGGTTTTCCTGTCGTTTCTTTCCATCCTGGGAAGGAAACGGAAGCTTTCCATTCCTGGAATCGGAGATCGCCTCCTGCCACCAATGTACAAGATCGTCAGGATGATCGTCAGGCATACTGTCTGCTGGGTTCTGTTGAGGTCGGTTCATTCTGTTATGTGGATGCAGGAGGTGAACCCAAATGCAGACAGAGTGCGATGAAGGTTTATTGGTAACAAACAAGAAAACAAAACCCACGAGGGGGCAAAATACGGACAGGACAGGGAAACTTAGACTGACAAGACTAGACTATGACTGTACTAAAACAAACTATACTACTAACAAAGTGTTCACAACGACACAACCTTCCACAAGGTACTCACAGGTAAGATAAGCACGGAGAATGATACACACATTGTTTGACACAATGAACCGACACAGGACAGCAAACACAGGGGGATTAAATAGGGAACACTAATGACGAGGACAGGTGAAACTGACTAGACAATAATGACAAGACGAGGATAACAAGGGGGCGGGGTTACGTAACGAGACAACACAAGCACATGGCCCAAGCAAAAGGCCATGTGCTTGTACACAAAACATGGGTCTGTTATGATCCTGCCACAATACTAGAAGAATACAAGGACATGATGGCAGAATCTAGACAGTTTAACTTGAATACTCACATAGAAATGGAGGTTGAATACTCACCTAAAAAAACAATCCAGCAATGGCATTTTACTCAATGTTGGGGGATAAGGATTTTCTTCAACAGGTCGCTTTTTCTGCAACTCTGTCTATGACCAAGTCATTATCAAGGGACATGAGGATGTCTTTATCTGTGGTCATAAGCATGAATGCTTCCAGGTGTTCTTGTGACTGTGTGCTTCTTATTCGACTTTTGATGTGTTTGAGAACAGAGAAACTTCTCTCACAGGCTACCTGTATCACAGGCAGAGTAAGGAGGTACCTGTATGCCCAGCCAAGGATATGATAGGCATCTGTGAAGAGGTTGTAGCGTTTCAGAATTCGATAGCAACAGACTGGGTATTCCTTACAAGATTTGCACTGTTTGTTTAGTACATCTGTGTCTTCTTCGTCATCATCACTGCCACCACCTACCATCCTGACTGTGTACTCTTCAAGTGCAGACATTTTAAGCCATGGCCACTGAGCTGCCAGACACTTTAACTCAGACTACAAATTGACAGCTGTTGCTCTGCTGTCAAATCTGAGCAAGCATTTGCTAAGTTCTTGAAATGCAGAATCAGGCAGAGTACCTGATGACACTTCAGCAAAGTTTCTCGGATCAAGAAGAGCCAAGTCGGCATAGAGTGTAACATGGGTCAAAAAAGCCTGTGGATGCTCTCGGTGATTGTATCCATAATCTGGTTATGGACCTCAACTTCATAGGCTCTGTTTGCATCTGTGAGAGTCTCATCACTTGTTGTCATTTGTCCAGCCATCATCTTCCTTTTCCTCTTCCTTTTCTGTGGAAGTTCTGCCTCCAATTCAAGCTCACAGTCCTCTTCCACCATGAGTTGTGCATTTGCCCACTGGACAAAGGTATCAGCAGCTTGCTTAACTGACTTAAAATCTCTTGCCATGTTCTTCATGGCATCTTGAGTTGCCATTACCATTCTGTGTGCAGTTAAGATATCTAGTCCACTTGACTGTAGGTATTTTGACAGCGGTGTTGTGACCTCAAATATCCGCTGGAAAAGCTGAGCAGTTAACACTGTGTCATACCTCATCAGAGCCTCTAAGAATCTTCTAGCTTTGACACACACTGCAGTTTTTAAATTGGCCTGACCTTGAAAGATGCTGAGTGTCATGAGGACATCAATGTATAAAGCCTGGTCTGGTTTTCCAAATAACCCAAAGATCCTCTTCAAGGCTACATCTTTGGTCCACCACCTTGTCTCTCCGATAGTAGAGAGACGTCTGTGTTGAGTATCCCGGCTTCTTTGTTCCTACACATTCATTCTTTGATACGATTCACGAATGAACACAGCAATGTCATTCATGAGGGAGAAGAGGGACCCACTGGATATGGCCATTTCAGTTGTGTCAGCCAGAACTAGGTTCAGCACATGTGCATATCACCAAACATGTACCTGGTTTGGGGCTTTGGATGACAGGAGTGTGGAGAAGCCTCTGTACTGACCTTGCATGTTTGATGCCCCATCTGTAGCATTATTGACACAGTTACTGATGTCCAGATTAAAACGTTCTATCACATCTGTCAGCATCTGGACAAAATATTGACCAGTGGATGCCTCACACTTAACCACTGCAAGAAGCCTTTCCTGGATTATATCTGTAACATAAATCAGAATTACAGAGCATTGCTCATGGGACATAATGTCTTGGGTTGTATCTATCTGCACAGAGAATATCACACTTTCAGCAACCTCTTTTGAAATGGTCTCCTGAATTAGACATTTCACTGTAGAAATTACAGTGTTCACAGTGGTTTTGGATAAAAAATGTTACAGCAGCACCGCGAGCCCTAGCCTGTGACTGGTGTATCTTTTTACTTTTTTCTATGCACTCAGTGAGATGTTCCTTCAAACATACATCATATTTCCCTAGAAGAATGATGAGCTCTAGGAAGTTGACATGGTCAATGTTATGGTCATCTAGAGTGTACGCTGCCTCAGATTGCTGTCCTCTGTAGCTCAGTCCTCTCTTTCCTATGAACTTCACCACATCTACTACTCTTTCTAACACCTGCCGTCTCTTCCTCACTTGATCTCTGTGAGCCGCAATTTGGGGACCATGTAGCAGGCTGGCTATATCTGATTAAGATGCCCTCAAAAAATATGCCTCAGCACAACCTCTGTACATGTTGATCCTTTCATGTTCCTCAACTCTTTGACTGATATGGTTCCAGTCCTGCATTCCACTTATGAAGGGACTGGTTTCAGTTGGTTTTGCAAATGCTAAACATACTGAACAATACAGGGTAGGGATGGGAATTGATAAGAATTTAACGATTCCGATTCCATTATCGATATTGCTTATCGATTCGATTCCTTATCGATTTTCTTATCGATTCTCATTGGGTGAGGGAATAAGTACAAAAGTGTTTGTTTGTATTAACTCGCTTTAATATCTGATCAGAAGACACAGCACAGAGTATTAGTGGTTTTAACCTACACTGGTCTCATGGTTCGGTTCGATTACGATTATCATGTCATCGATTTAGTTCAATGCGATATCTCGATGCATCGCGGTGCACTGCATCCAATTTTCAATTTTACTTCAAAAGTGATGTGTCCGTGCGCACGCGTGTGTGTGTGTGTTCGCCTGTTCGGGAAGTCGCAGTGACAGAAACAGTGACATTCCAGTTACAGTTTCATGGGACTAAAGTCTGTTTATGCCATTAAGAAAATGAAATTCGGTCAAATCAATTTTGTTTTAAAGAAATGTTCATTTAAAAGCAGCGCTCATTCATCATTTATATAATGGTTATCCTGAGGCGCGCGCATCCGTCAACGAGTTCGTTGTTGAAGACGATCATCCATTTATAATCACGCGTAACAACACAGAATACTTGTAATTTGACCATCGGGTGCGGATACCTAAATCAGATAACATTAGGGCGGGTGGATGATTTGTTTTTGGCTGCGGATCCGGGTGATATTGGAGCTCATGCTTACTCTAAAGCAGTCAGACTCTGCAGGCGTTATAACAGCTCGAGTGAACACGGCTAACGTGGTATTTCAAGTTAGTGGTATTACCTCCTGCATATTCTATTTGTGCGTGACATGAGCGCACACGCACTGTCTCTTCTCCAGGTCGTGCTTACCAGGTTGTTCATAAAAGCCGAAATGTGCCCAGATTCAGGCTTTTAAAGTAGTTGGAGCATTTTTAATTACTCACACTCGCGTCAAATTAGACCCCGAAGCCGCCGCCAGGCGCCGCCATTTGCGCCATTTAGAATTTCAGCCGCCGCCAGCCAATAATTTCGTAAGCCAAATTGAGCCGCCATCTGATAAAGTTTGGCTGAGCTGGCTAGAATTATTTGCATCAAATAATAATTCTATCACATAGAGACATACACACACGACACGAATATATAAACAATACACGAGATCTATTTTCCCACTGGATTCATAACGGCACAGTCTTGTGCTCGTTGCTACGATACACAGACTCACTGTGAATTGACGACCAATTAAAATTGCTCGTTTTCCGTACAGAAGAAGCGATGCATTTTTTTCTCGCACTGAGGTGAAATGGCGGAAAGAAGCAAGCAAGGTAATTTTGATCTCACTTCTCACATACTTTGCTAATTCCTACTTACTTTTTTTTTTTAACTTAGGCCTAGCCAGACTTTTGTTAAATCTTCAGGGCACGGTTGCACAAACACCTGAATCAAAGATATGATGTTATGAACCAAATATTCTGGAACGGAGAGATTTATAGCACTGAACGTGATATTACTGCAGTAACAAACCACCGTTTCCACATTGCTAATTCACGACGCATGCTTCAGTGTACATTGAAGTGAAATGTGCAAAACTTTGTCCAAAATAATACTGATAACAGTGTGTGTTTATATTAAGGCGAGACACGGCAGGCAAAAACATCGTTTTTTTTTTACTGGTCAATTTTGAGATTTTTGGATATTTGTCTTCCATGTCTTCTTACAGACTTGTGGTGAAAAAAAGTCCGAAATACACATTTAGGTCTTTATTTTACTACACTTCGTCTGTTTGCGTCTGTAGATTTCTCATAAATTCAACAAAAGTTTGCGTTCTTAATCAACATAACGTACTTCTCCGCGATCAGACTACAAAATAAATATGTACATACGTTGTGAAAGTAAAATCTGGTGTTTTCTTTATTACATTGTATTGCATTTTGTAGAAATATAGTGTAAGCCATGCATTGCTTGGAAATATTGAGATCTAGTAAATCAGTATAACATAGACATCTGTAGACATGAAGTGGCAGCTTCAGCCATTTGCAGCTATGAAAAGTTTGGCGGCTGCAGCAGCCATTTAGGTTTTGGCTGAGCCGGCTAGCCAGCCAATAACTTCATCAGCCAGCCATTATTCTCAAAACAAATGGCTTCGGGCTCTACAAATTAATTGCATGCTGTGTGGCCAAATGTTTCTGCATATTGGAGGTAGTTCCCTTTGACGAAATTGAAATTTTACAAGTGTTGCAAGTGACCGTATTGTCGTCTTTTCGCGTGAAATATAACCAAAACAATGTAGCGCGTGTGTGACGTCATGACACATTTGCAACGAGCGGAACCGATAAGAGGAATCGTTAAGCAAGCATGCTAACGGTTCCAAGGAATCGGTTCACTGGGCACCGGTTCTGAAGAAGAACGGGTTCTCGATTCCCATCCCTAATACAGGGTATGGTTCTCTTCACAGTATGTAAGCCATTTTGTGTCTGTGCCATCTTTGTGTTTAAACACTCTCTGTACTGTGTGGTATTTTGTCTTCTTCTGAGGGTGTATGAAAAAAAACCCCTCTAGGCTGTGACTGTCTGACTTAGGGCACTTAAAGTAATTTAAAGTTGAGCTGGAGTGGGTGTCTGCTCTTGTTCTAAGCTCAACCTGAATAAATAAATGATGGAATGGATTTAAAAAAAAAAAAGGTTTTATTCCAAGATAATGTAACCAGGTTGAAATTATATTTTCATTTTTTGTTGAAACTTCACCAAATCCTGATAAATATTGAAGAATATGTGTTTTATTAAGTTCATAACATGTTTTGTACGGTTTATAGACGGTGGGCCGAGGGGAGATTTCGTGTTTTCAGACGATCTGTGGGGATGGATAAACCAGTTTTTAATATATAACCACTACACTTTTCAACAAAGCAAATAGAAATTGTTGTTGCCCCAAGGAGAGATTGAACTTGTTAACTCATTTTGCCCAATTATGCTACATATTCAGTTTGACACAAAATGTGAATGTAGAGGTAACGTTATGAATTCTCACTGTTTTTATTTAATGTAACCATCTTTTGTCATATGATGTCCTGTCATTTCGTTGTAATCTTTAATAAATATACCGTTCTGATTTCACACATTTGATCCATGGTATTGCTTGGAAACACAACATCATAAAAACCATAGACATCTACAGCAGGATACAACGCTAAAATAGCCTAAATATAAAGTTATGAAACTTTACCCTCAGCAGAAACGATTTGCCAAGGAACAAATTATAGATTAATGAGACCAAAGATCACCCGTTAGATATAAACAAGACGAATTATATATCATGTTTAACCACTAGACATCAGAGCCAGCGGCAAACGTCAGAAGCACTAGCCGAGGTAAGGCTGTTTCAGGTGGGGTACATGAGCGCTGAGCTCCCGGTGATCGCCTGGATCTCTCACACCGAAAACATCAGATAAAAAATAGGATCAGATTTAAGGATCTATCTTTATGAATAAACCATAGATTTGAGCTTTAGACAACTACACTGTCGACTGAAAAACTATTAAAACTACATTTCGTGACACAATAACAGTAGTATTTTGAAATTTCTAATTATATAATGGCCAAATACAACCAGAAACAAATGTTCAGTCTTGCTTGTGAAAGGTAATTCCTCGAGACCTGTTTTCAATTGTTTGGCGATTTGTACAGCCCCAAGCAGCCACCGAAACACATTTTTCTCAATTCACGGTATGAAAGTTATGGGAAAGTTGCCCTCCGCAATGTGGCGGCACTGTTGACATACGCTCCAGCGGGCAATTGGGCGTCTATGTATTTATTATGTCTATGATAAAAACGAGCCAGACAATACTCTTTATCCCGCACATTTTTACTGTGGAAGAAATGGCAAAAACATGAAGTGCTGCATGCATAGATGTGAGGGAAATGGACCCACCATTCCCTTCACAGACATAAGTTTGGAGAAATTTATTAAATCGGTGTTTCTGTTGAAAGACCCTAGAATGCAGAGAAAGTCTTATAGCAGAAGAGGCAGTACAGGTATACAAGTTACAAAGCCAGGAACCTACAAACCAGTTAGTTAAACCAGCTAAAATTGGCTACCACAGGGAGTGCTACAGCCATTTCAAAAATATCACGAAGATAGAACGAGCACAAAGGAGAAGAGAGAAGCCAGTATTAGTTGAAGAAACTGCAAATGAAGGTTGGTATTATATTGTATAGACAGGAGGAGCAGTAAAAGACATACAGTGCAGTTTTATATTGTATAGATAGGTGGCGCAGTATTAGACATTGGGTACAGTAGTATACATTTAAGAAAGTAGTATGTTTTACAGTAATATAAATGATAAATGTGCAATGTATTAGCAGTAGAGCATATAAGAGCATAATAGGGATGAGTCTCTCCTTCTCCATATCCAAGACAGGGACTTGGTGGCTAGTGAAGAACGTTATCAGTTCACCTACTATCGAGATTATACCCAGTACCTGACCACACAAAAAAATGAGCAGAAACAAACATATATGAAAATGGATACAAGTGTCACGGACTGGGGGCACTATGCCCCACTGGCACTTCCTTCTCCCAAGGGAACACATATCCCACCCAACAAACACCAAGGCAAAAGGATGTAGTTTAAAACAAGGAAATGTTCTTTATTTAGTATCTTTGTTAAAAGAAAGTCTTGGGGTGTTGTGGGACAGTGGAGCGATCAGAGTTGTTAGCCGGTGGCCAGATGAAGCTTTGGGTTCCACAGGGGTGAGACACCAGGCGAGTTGGCTTGATGTGTCAGCCGGTGTGCTTGGCCCCACCAATGCAGAACAATAGTCAGATGGCTTGATAAAGTAGGAGGGCCAACCGGACTCCGCCGGGGCGAGGCAGCCGTGGACAGATGAATTTGATGCAGCAGATGGCCCTCTAGACTCCTAGGACAAGGCGGCGATGCGCAGGTGAACAGGCCAATTAATGTACCAAGCAGACTCAAACCACTGGGTGTAGGAACAATGAAACGGTAGACTGGGTGCCGAGGCGGTCCTCAGGACTCTGCTGGTACAGGGCAGCAATGAACAGGTTAACAGGTCAGTTTGACGTAATAAGCAGACTCAAACCACTGGGAATAATAGCAATGGGAAGGTCGACTGGATGCAGTGGTGGCTCTCAGGACGCTGCTGGTACAGGGCAGCAATGCACAGGTTAATGGATCAATTTGACATAATAAGCTGGCTCAAACCGCTGGGGGTAATAGCAATGAGAAGGTCGGCTGGATGCAGCAGCGGCTCTCAGGACCCAAACCACTGGGGTGTAACAATGAAAGGGTTGGCTGGATGCAGCGGCGGCTCGCTGGGCTCTCCTGGTACAGGACGGTAGTGTGCAGGTTAACAGGTCAGTTCGATGTAATAAGCAGCCTCAAACTACTGGACGTAACAGTAATGAGAAGGTTGACTGGATACAGCGGCGGCTCTCAGGACTCAAGCCACTGGAATGTCACAATGAAAAGGTTGGCTGGATGAAGCGGCGGCTCTCTGGGCTCTGCTGGTACAGGACAGTAGTGTGCAGGTTAACAGGTCAATTTGATGTAATAAGCAGCCTCATACCACTGGACGTAACAGTAATGAGAAGGTTGACTGGATACAGCGGCGTCTCTCGGGACTCAAACCACTGGGGTGTAACAATGAAAAGGTTGACTTTTTATTGGCAATTGGCAAAGGTTGGCAATTATTATTAGGAGTGGAGGAAGCTGCACGGGCACGTCGCCGTTGCTCAAAGCATCTATCGAAGCGAATCGCCAGCTCTATCAGTTGGTCAAGCTGAGCCGGAGAACCGAGAGCATAAATCTCCTTTAAAATCCACATTCAAACCCTCCAGGAAGCGCGCGACCAGAGCAGGTTCATTCCATTCAGCTGTGGTGGAAAGGGTGCGGAATTCAATCGCGAAATCAGCCACTGTTCTCCTCCCCTGGCGAATTGTGGTGAGAAGACGCGAAGCCTCGCGTCCGAAAACTTTAATCATCTCCTCCTTAAAGAGATCAAAACAGTGACAGCAGGAAGTCCCAGCCTCCCAAACGGAGGTGCCCCACTCACGAGCGTGTCCAGTCAATAACGAAATCACATAGGCGATGCGGGCACGATCCTCCGCATAAGTCTGTGGTTGCAGGGAAAAAGCTACCTCACACTGAGTCAAAAAGGCTCTACATTACGTAGGCTCACCTGCATAACATGGAGGATTGTTCACACGAGGTTCGGGAAGAGAAGGACGACTCTGAACAACCGGTGATTCCTGGTGAGCATGAAGGAGGCGTGCAGACAAACCATTAACCTGTGCGGCCAAACATTCCACCGCATTTCTGGCAGCAGATAATTCCTCCTCGTGACGACCCAGCATAACTCCTTGGATCTCTACAACAGAAAAAAAAGATTCCTCCTTTGCTGGATCCATCCTGGTCGGATTATTCTGTCAGGGTTGATACAAAAGGATCCAAAAGCAAAGGAAATTCTATGCAAAGTCTTTAATGTCCAACAAAACCAGCTTTAAGAATAACTGCTCAGAACTAGAACAGAAAAAGGTGCTCTGCAGATAGACAGCTTCTCAGTGGATACTTTGTCGGGAGAGGTTACGAAGAACAGAAAATACTCTCAGAGTCAATGGTCCTTGAAGCCGGCAGCTGAGCAGAGAGAACAACGGATGAATCTCACCGAAGCAGGTCACAGGAGACAGGAGACAACAAGGCGAATACTGCTACACAAGACAAGACATAGGTAAGACTCTTTTAACTGACAAAATGAGAGAACGTACTCACACAATAATCCGACACAGAACAGAGAGAACAAACACTAGAAGTAGACTGAGTAATTAGACAAGACAAGACACAGGTGTGAGCGGACAGCAGCGAGAGCGCTGATACTGATGATCAACAGGTGAAGGCAGAGCGCAAACATGACAGTATGTGTGTGCGCTGGAGAGTGAGAGAAATGGGTGTGTAAATGAGTGTGTGTGGTGGTATGAGAGTGAGAAAGAGCAGAGAAGTAACCCAGATCCTGACAGAACTAGACCAATCTCTCTCCATTAATAATAATAAAAAAAATTGCAGTAGCCCATGTTTGTTTGGGATTTGAGCCAGTGTCATCTAAATCATTAAAACCTATGTTCTACCACTCGACCACAAATTTACTAGAAAGTTTGGTTGACCAGCAGTCAGTGTGTGCTCGCACACGAGAGAGAAGCGCTCCTCATTCGTCTCATTCCTCAATAGAATAGTAAAACAAAATCAGCGTCATTGCACCTAATTTATTTTCACTGACTGCGAGATATGCCTATAATGGTCTTTGTGTATTTTTTTGTTTGTTTGTTTGTGATCGCGCTGCTCCCCCGAGGAATAGGCTTCTGTTTCCCACCGAGGTCTACAATATGAAATATAGGCTATATTGTTGTGGTCTATTTTTAACTTTTGATTCTAATAAAAAAAAGTCTTGACTTCCTGCTTATCTACTGTTCGGACGCTCTTGCTTACTGCTCCGTGCTTTGCTCTATCACTTTTATATTTTTTCTCCTTTTATCAACTAATTTTAACTTCAGCAAATCAGCACAGTGCTCAAACGCTTGGATTACAATAAAAAAGCAGAATTCTTTTATCCGACCAGCCTCCTGCTGAATGCTTATATTCCGGGGAAGGGAAAACACAACTGCCTACATTCAAAAGGATGAGAGAAAATGCCTCTTCTGGAATCTACTTGCTGCACTAACTGCCACAGAATTTTACAAAGGATTGCAGTCCATGACACACAATAACATTCCATTCGTATTGACTATTAGGCCTGTATGCGAGAGTACCTGTGTAATGTCTCTTGTAGCCTATAATTTGAATTTAATTTTGCTAAAGCATAAAATACAGACGCATGACTCATGAGAAAGCCCCAAAAGCAAGACCTCAGCTTTTAATTGCACGTGCTTATTTAACACAATTCTCTCGTGGTTGCGCAGCCGACAATAGCGGGTAGGTCGATAGGCTACTATTCCATCGAAACATGGCAGAGAGGGCTAACTTGGTGGCACTGGTGGCAAAGCCAAATGTCACGTCGCCAATATAGGCACATTTTGACTTCGAACCAGACGAAAAAGCACTTCCAGACAATTTGGATGAGCCTATTTGTAGAATTTGCCACAAAAAGACACCGGTATCACGCTCAAATACTTCAAACCTGAGGAAGCATCTCCGAATCCATCACCCTTTGCAGCACCACAAGTGCTTCGTCTAAAGATCGGCCTACAATCTCAGATCAGGGGAGACAACTGGGATCGCGTTGAAGTACCAACCCTGACGGATAGCGTGACCAGGCTTCTGGTGGAGGAAAAGTTGCCATTTAACTTAGTCGAGAAGCCAGCCTTTAAGGCGATGCTACAGACCTTTGACAAACAATATGTCCCCCCTGACAGAAATTACTTTTCAAAAAAGGCAGTACCAGAGAAGTATGTGAAAATGAAGGACAGTTTGTCTCGTGAGTTAAAAGACACTGACCATTTTTCTCTCACAAAAGATATGTGGTCAAGCATTAATATGAAGCCCTACATGAGCGTGACCATTCATTACCTGAACACCAACTGGGAGCTGAAGTCAAGGTGTTTGGAGACCTCCTTCATGCCAGAAAGTCACACAAGTGATAACCTGTCCGATACTGCAATCTGCTCTTAAAGAATGGTCTCTGGATGAGAAGAGGTTGGCTTGTGTCTCTAGTGATAAAGGAGCCAATATTGTGGCTGCGGTGAGGAAACTTGGATGGGGATGGCTACCATGCTTCGGTCACAACCTCCATTTAGCCGTCACCCACTCCATGAAAGCAGAAAAGAACGCATCGCCAGGGCCATGGGTTTGTGTCGAATGCTGGTGACCGCTTTCTCCCATAGCTGGCAAAAGAAACAACGGCTTCAGAAAGAACAAACTGAGCTGGACCTGCCTCAGCACTCCTTAGTACTGGTAAGTTTTAACTCTCTTCCAATTCTGTTTTGGAAAGACTGACAACAAATAATCTGGGGCCTGCGAGATTTCATTCAATATAATCAATAAATAATCTATTGTAGGCAATTAAATATTTAAGTATGTGATTCTGAAATTCTAATTTCATTAAAAGGCTATCGAAAAAGAAATCAGTCTGGTAGGCTTACAATCCAGGTAGTGTGAACCGTGATTTAATTAAAACTTTGTTAAATTAAATACACTTCGTTAAATAGCCTTGAGCCACTGAGACAAAAGCGGACACGAGATATGTAAATTAATATAAACAGAGCCGGCCCGAGCCTTTTGGGGGCCCTAAGCAGAATTTGATTTGGGGGCCCCCTCCCACTACGCGAAGTCACCTGTGCTTGACAATTATTGACACAAATGTCACGCAATAATGATATATTATAAATGAATACAGTGAGGTTATGTATTAATACAAAATAAATACTTAATAAAAAATAGATGCCAACTTAAATAAAAAAGTTTAACTTTTACTTTACTCTTTTACTAACTCTTTGAAACTTCTTAAAACAAACTGTCTCAAAACATATAAAATAAATTATTTGCAAAAAATAATGACAAAACTGAGAAATCAGAAACATAATAAGAGCAAGGGTTCAACAATGACAATTATTGTTGAAAACTGTACAAATATTATTATTATTTCTCAACTGTCTCAATACAGTGTAACTGTCCTCAAAATCTTTTTTATTATTATTATTGTAACAGACTTTGTTGGATTGTAAATGACAGAATCCAACAAAGTATGTTACTATTATACTGGTAATGATGTACTGGCGCTCGTTGTATGTGTGTATGCAATCTATTTTTCCCCTCGGGGCTTGCCGTAGATAGGAATGGGTAGTGCGCACTTGGTACCGGAGTGTCGCGGGTTTTTGGAGTTAGTGATCTGATGTGTGGTATAATATAGTGGAGAAGAGTTCAAACTGCTATGTTTATTATTTATTCAAACTGCTACCCTTACAAGTTGAAGGTTAAGTTCCCCTGCGGCTATTTTCTCCAACTTAAACCGATACCGTGACTATGCGCAGTTGAGCACGAATTGTCTATGTACTCGCGAGGTGACTAGATTATGTGCATGACTTAAACGCTGGCAGACACAGCAGCAGTTGATGGCAGGTATATTGATCATGAAATCAGAATTTTCTTGTCTTGAATTATTCATTCATTCATATTCATTCATTCATTTATGTCACTTGTGGTTTAAGTCATCTAAAAAAAAAAAAAAATTTAAACTCGATTGGGGGGCCCCCTGGTGGCCAGGGGGCCCCAAGCAGCCGCTTAGTTCGCTTATGCCTCGGGCCGGCCCTGAATATAAATATGTAAATTTTATAAAATATCGTCCTTAAGTTAAAGTTAATTGTACTTTAGTCTTACTTTAGTATTTTAGTTTACTTAAACGTACAGTTGGTACTCAACCAGAATAATACTTGTAATTGCGGGTGTGTATTTGCTGCCTTTTACCGCTAAGAGGCGTTACAATCACAAACTTTGAAAAGTGTCAGTTTATTCTCTCTATTGCGTAATCTGCCGCCACGCCACGGCCTTTTTTACAGTCTATGGCCACGGCTCATTCAGAGTGATTGAAAGCTGGTAGCAGATGAATTCAAGTGAAACATTGTAGTTAAACGAATTCATAAATCACAATACTGAAATTAAATTGAATAAATAATGAAAACATTTCAACATAAAAAATTGCAATACAAACATATTAGGCTACATCAATGAGGCTTTGCAAGAGCTGTAAGGAACCTGGGTCAGGCTTTGGGGATATGTATTCAAAAATGAGTAATTTTCAATTAATAATGATTCATATGGGTTTGACCCAGATAATCATACATGTTAAATCTCCCAAAAAGGATAATATTTTCCCTGCATCTACATTCATATATGTACCTAGACAATTAACCACAAAGGATTGAGGATTATAATTAATTGCATATGTAGACTATATTTTACAGACAGGTTATTATCAGCTCAATTGTATATCAATACTTAATCAAAACGGATTTTAATAAAATATTTAATATATCAATTATGTCTATCATAGATAGTCAGGATATCTTTAAGGGGATTAATTTATGATTGAATCATCTGCTTGTCTGGCAAGATCATTCGATCTCATCAAACCTTACAAAGTTATCCTACTTTATAGACTTTCAAGAGAAGCTATTCAGGCTAAGTTCATTTACTCGTCTGAGGAAATGAACAAAGTGGAAAGGAAAAATAAAACTTGAACAAACAAAGGAAAAGATCCCGGATGGGGGACATATATGTGGTACAGCAATATGGTACAGCAAAGTAAAATAAATTTTACGGTATGTTCGTATACATATGTGACCCGTCACAGAAACCAGGGACACAAGTCGGCAGCACAACTTTCGAGCAAAATGAGAAAGAAGAGTTTTTTTTCAAAATTGGTGATTTTAAATTTTTTGGAGAATCTGTTAATTGAAATCACGAAGAAGCCTCTCCATGTTTGAGATAGCAGTATTGGTATATTTAAAAGCTTACATTTTGAGGTTGAAATCGGCTTGTTTTCGGAGATTTCAGCATGCAGTAGGGGCGTGGCGTGTCATTGTCTGTGTGTATTTCCATACTGAATAACCCGGCGCTTTTGCCCCCGCCCTCCAAGTGAACCACATGGCTACTTATTATGCTGTGCTCTGGCCGGCTCTCTCTGATATCAAAATTCAATGAAGATGGATGCTGCAAAGATTGTCGCAGACGAGCTGAACCGTCTGGCAGTTACACCGAAAATGTTTTCGCCGCACTTCGTGGGCTCGGGTAACTGAACCGGAGGTATGGGCGCGGCGCGTGCGCCCTCAGTGCTTGAATACGGCGGCTCGGCTTGCTGACAGCGGTGGCTGGCTGTTTCATATGTGACGGAGAATCGAAATAGAGGATGCAGTTAAGACCTTTGCTGCGATGAAGGCCTGCCGTGCGTGTTTCTGAAATGTAAGTTAAGCTTCATTTGCTCTTTAGTCGTTATTTAAGATGCTGAACCTGCTGATGATATAATGTGCTTGCGGACATTTCATTTGTGTGTGTATACGCACATAAGAAAGTGGTGTAAAGAGATTTGCAACAGTAATTTGAGGAGGTGAAATGTGATTATTTGGAAAATTCCAGAAATTACTGCTTAAAGAAAAATGCCAGCAGGCATTTGCCTCCTGCATAAACTTTAATATTGTTGACATTTTGGGCACACGAGCGTTGCGCACTATTTGCGTTATATGTAGGCCTATGGCTTATTGGTCTTTGTGTGTTGTTGCTGGTTTTGCGTTATATGTATATGGCATATTGGTCTTTGTGTGTTGTTGCTGGTTTTGCGTTATATGTATATGGCATATTGGACTTTGTGTGTTGTTGCTGGTTTTGCGTTATATGCAGGCTATATGGCATATTGGTCTTTGTGTGTTGTTGCTGGTACGTTGCAAATAGAGGGGCAGCACAATTGTTTTTCGCCTAGTGCGGCAGAAGTGCACTCATTCAAAGTGCAAAAAAGCTGTAAAGCACATGGAGGAGCTTTACAGGGGGTATGGCTTATCTAAATGAGATGTAAATGAGCCCTATTGTCACCCCCAGCAGCAGAGAGAGGTGAGAACTGAATCTCTTTAGAGCTCGTTTTCTCCTCTTTGAGCTTTTTTAAGTGCCTACTTTAAAATGGCCACAACTTCTCCAAATATTATCAGATTTCCACATGTTACACATCGTTGAAAGGCTTGGAGATTACACTTTCAGAATCTATGAATAACTCAAAATGCCCCAGAACCGACTTGTGTCCCTAGTTTCCGTGACTGGTCACATATATGGCTTGGTCAGCCCCAGGACATTAGGTAGGAAGAAAGACATGTACGGAGGATGATATTGCAAAGTAACATTAAACACATATTTAAAATCACTTGTAGTTTGTTAGAACTTCTATACACTCACAGATACCTTCATAGGACCTGGGCAATCAGACGAACATAACAACATATCAAATATATCTCAGTAAAGTCTACTAAATGAGATAATTAGTAACGGTCCATGTATGTGTGTGTGTGCGGAATGTGTATGTGCGTTTCGTAGAGAGCTTTCTGGCCCCTTGGCCTGGCTCTGAGGAGATAGCAATCTCTTTTGATGCCTGACCCCCGGCTGTGTGTGTGTGTGTGTGTTGTATACAAGTTCCTTCTTGCTGAAAAGGGGGAGGCTTGGTTTTAACCTCAGTTCGCGCTGAAAAGGGGGAGGCTTGGTTTTAACCTCAGTTCGCTATGAAAGTGTCAATGAGCGCCATTAGGAACAGACTTCCTGGCGCTTGCTGGTGAATTACTAGCGTGGAAGTCAAAGATTAAAAGCTTTTCAACTGTGGATTTGAATGAGTTCCAACTGACAGAGTCCAGATACCCTACAGAGCATAAAAGACATTATCTTAACACTGTTCAGACAGTAGCTTTGTGGTGAACGCAACAACATGAGCCTCACAGAGCTTCAAACGATCCGAGATCGAATCTCACTGTAGTCTACATGCGGTTAACTGATGTTGGCCAACAGCATTTATGTCTTACGGTTCTTGATGCTTAAATAGTTCCCTTTCGAAGGGAACTCAACAATACGTCAACGACGTTATGGGGAACGCCTCAGGCGTGACAGGTGTCTGAAATCACTATCAAATCACGTCAATCACATTGACCGGCGACAGCCCGTGAATCATTAGCGTGAATGATTAACGTGCGACCTGGAAGTATATAAGGGCGCCTTGCAAACACGACAAATCATCTCATCGTCTTCAGGGACTGTCTGTTTGAAATGCTACTCAAAGAAATGTAGGAGAAAGAAATGAAATGTACAGCGAGCTGTGCTTTTCCTGCCTGGGAGAAGAGCGCGCACGGGAGGTTCTCGAGGGAACCCTCTGTGCGAACTGTGAGCGTTTTTCTTTTAAAACGCTCTGCTCTCTTCTGGCTCTCTTCTCGAGTGAAGGGGGTTCAACTTCTGGTCCTCGTGGTCCCACTCGTGCCGAGGCAGAGCGGCGACTTGCATCACCAGCTCAGGTAAGCCTTCCATTCCTTCCTGATTCTCACACGGAGATCGAGAGGGCATGGAAGAGCCCATGCCCTGCCCGTTTTCACCGACATCAGCGGGTTAGTTTCGCTGATGTTGAGGGGATCGCAGAGCATGGGTATGTGTCGATGCCGCCCATTGACTAGTCGTTTGCGAACAATCTCGTGTCTGGGCAGGCGTCGACACTGAGAGCTCCAACCTTGCCATCCAAACCGTTAAAGACAACAGCGCGTTTGAATGGCAGAGCATACACGGCAACGGTTCAGGCTGGTGCTTCCCTGCACACCATGATGGTGCTGCAGGCATATCAGGCCGACCTGCTGCAGTATCTCGACCAGGGGGCAGGGACGTCCCCTGAGGCGGTTACTGAGCCGCGCCGAACCACGGATCTTGCTCTCCGGGCCACCAAACAAACTGCTGCCGCGATCGGTCGGTCGATGGCGGCGATGGTGGCCACGGAGAGACTTCTGTGGTTAAACCTGGCCGACGTCGGAGAGAAAGAGAAGGCCTTTCTGCTCGATTCGCCGGTTTCGCCCTCTGAACTCTTGGGACCTCCGTGGACCCTCACCAGGGCCGCCTCTGTAGCTGGCCTAGGCTGTGCCAGGGATAATGAGGCGCTCTGCTTAGAATGCATTTCTTCCTCTGACTCTTCACTTTGTGAATGTATGTTTCTAGCATCCCTGTATAACAGCCTCCTTTCATGCAGTCGTTAGGCCAAGGCCCGCCCCCTTCTCTGCATTCTGGGGCGATTAGAGTAATGCAGCTTGGTGCAGAGGTTGGTTTATAAGGACGTGGTAGGCCTCAAACAGGCCTCCATGGTATTTATGTCTTTTTTGAGCAGGGTTAGGCCGTCTTTCGCTTCACGAAGAAGACTGGGTTTGTCTGCCCGACCCTGCCGTGCAGAACTGGCATACGGATTAGGCCGCCAGTATAGGCTTTACTTACCTTGCCGAGCTACTGCTCGAGTGCTGGTTTGTAGTGGTGGCTTTTAAGAAGCCCCACTCCCCTAGGTTGGGCACAGATACATTTCTGTCACCCCTAGAGCCGCTGGCAGGCCCGCACCCTGGTAACCTCAGGGTGAAGTGTGAGTTTTCCCCTGTGATACAGGGTAGGTCTGAGCACTTCACTCCCAGTTCTGTATTTTCCTACCTCGCACCACTATGGCTCGGGTCGAGTATGAATTAAGCATTCACTTCTTCTTTGGTCGAAGTACGCTCCCCTGAAGCCAGAGCATTGCCCTGAGCTGACGCCCATGCATAGATGGTAGGGCCCTGACTAACTGGGGCCTCCGTTAAGGCAGAGTGGCATATGTTTGTACTCCCCTTGTTTTAAGGGTGCTAGCTTTCTTGCAGAGTACACTGCCATGGGCGATGTGATTAGGCACCAGGATGCTGTAGGCGCTGTGTGAACAGCTTATCTGCCAACGAAGGCTGCGCCATTGAGTAGTAGGCCTCAGCAGGCCTCCTTGATTGGGCAGCCCCCAAGAGGGCGCTGTAGGCCAGCTCACTTTACGTGGTTGGCCTTGGTGGTTCGGGCAGTTGACTCACTGATGGGTAGTAGGCCTTAAACCGGCCTCCTCAGAGGTGAGTCCCAACATTGTGGGACATACCTTATAGCGCTACTGGAATCCCAATAGTAAAATATGCTGGTGGTATGGTTCCCAACAGTGTATGTTAGCAGAATATGACTTGCTATCAGCTAGTAGGCCCGACCAGGCCTCCCTGATAGGCGAGTCCCCAGCTGGCTGGCCTTAGCAGGCCACCTTGTACTATCACCCAGACTCAGGGCTCATAGCTACCAGTGGTTATCAGGTAGTAGGCCACTCAGGCCTCCCGGAAGGGGAGCTCCCCACATACTGTGGTTACCAGGTAGTAGGCCTCACCAGGCCTCCCTGAAGGTGAGCTCCCCACGTACTGTGGTTACCAGGTAGTAGGCCTCACCAGGCCTCCCTGAAGGTGAATTCCCACATACGTTGGCTATCAGGTAGTAGGCCTCTCTGGGCCTCCCTGAATGTGAGCTCCCAAATGTTGTGGCTGTCAGGTAGTAGGCCTCTCTGGGCCTCCCTGGATGTAAGCTCCCACATGCTGTGATTATCAGGTAGTAGGCTCCTCCAGGCCTCCTTGAATGAGAACTATCAGGTAGTAGGCCTCTCTGGGCCTCCCTGAATGTGAGCTCCCAAATGTTGTGGCTGTCATGTAGTAGGCCTCTCTGGGCCTCCCTGGATGTAAGCTCCCACATGCTGTGATTATCAGGTAGTAGGCTCCTCCAGGCCTCCTTGAATGAGTACGGTCAGGTAGTAGGCCTCACCTGGCCTCCCTGAAGGTGAGTTCCCACAGACTGTAGCAACCAGGTAGTAGGCCTCACCAGGCCTCCCTGAAGGTGAGGTCCCCACATACTGTGGTTGTAAGGTAGCAGGCCTCACCGGGCCTCCCTGAAGGTGAGTTCCCACATTCTGTGGTTATCAGGTAGTAGGCCACTCTGGGCCTCCCTGAAGGTGAGCACCCCACATACTGTGGTTATCAGGTAGTAGGCCTCACGGGCCTCCCTGAAGGTGAATTCCCACTTACGTTGGCTATCAGGTAGTAGGCCTCTCCGGGCCTCCCTGTAACGTTTCCCTAATGGTGCTGGGTTTATAAGCTAGTGGCCTCTTGCTATCAGTTTCAGCTAGCCTTAATAGGCAGCTGATGAAGGCGAGCTTGCGCCCTGGCTCGCTAAAGTGTTTATTCTCTGCTATTGGTTCCCTCCCGGAACTTTTCCTGCCTACAGCCTGGTTTGTCTACCAGGCAGACATTGTGCTCCCCTCACCGAGGGTCTCTATGAGCATGCGGCTTCCTGAGTCTGGTCAGACGGTCGTAGGCCTCTCGTGAGGCCTCCCAGTTAGATCAGCCCTTAGGCCTTCACAGGCCTCCTCAGTGTTTTGAAACACAGACACTGGGTTGATCCGTGGATCGAGTAGAGAAACTCCCCTCGCTAGCAAGGGTTGGAAAGCACTATGCTGAGTCATACTCTCCGGGATATCCCGTCTCTGAGATCCGGGCCGAGTGGTTCACTGCCAGCTTCGCAGTCCTTCAGGTTGGATGCCTTACTTAAGGCTTTTGTCCAGAGGCTCCGTCTTCAGACAGACAGGATTTGGCCAGACTAAGTGTCTATGTACTGACGCCAGGTCAGGCCGTCCTGGTGGCATTTCGGGGTGAGTACGTTCCCCTGAATAGTGACTGGCTGGGGTTCCTTTGGGTTCCCTAGCCACATTCCCTAGAAGGGACCCCTTCTAATTGGAAGTTGTGGTTCCAGGCCCGGAGCCGGCCCAGGTAGACCCTTTATTTAACTATGTTTATGAGGGTTTTTCTGTGGGGCTGTAGCTTGGGCTATGACCGTAGGGAATGCTGTCACTGACAGCCCAGTGTGACCTGAGGGTGAGTGGTTCTAGCGTTTCATTTGAAGTTGCTGGTTCTGACAGTTGTCACTGCCACTTGGCATGCACTCTCCTTAGCATGGCGGCGTTGGTATATCGTTCCCCATAACGTCGTTGACGTATTGTTGAGTTCCCTTCGAAAGGGAACGTCTCAGGTTACGACTGTAACCTATGTTCCCTGAGAACAGGGAACGAGACAATACGTCTCCCTGCCATGCCTCGGGGCTTGCCTTCCGTACAGTCCCTTCAGACGATAAGGTGATTTGTCGTGTTTGCAAGGCGCCCTTATATACTTCCAGGTCGCACGTTAATCATTCACGCTAATGATTCACGGGCTGTCGCCGGTCAATGTGATTGACGTGATTTGATAGTGATTTCAGACACCTGTCACGCCTGAGGCGTTCCCCATAACGTCTTTGACGTATTGTCTCGTTCCCTGTTCTCAGGGAACATAGGTTACAGTCGTAACATGAGACGGTAACCATTTATTAGAGAGTTTATTAACTGTTTATTTATTTAAAGTCAAGCATTTTGTTTAATTATTAATGGCACATTACAACATAAATTTTGCTACATTTCAGTAGAGCCGTTGCACAGACGACAAAACTGATGAAGGAAGACTGTCAGCCGATAGCATCAGAAAATTAAAATGAAGTAGCTTGGTCTTTAATCTGCTAAATTATTGTTTTGTGAATCATTCAAGAAATTGAGATGACTGACAGTGATACCCGGCCATAGCAACGGAAGACATTTTTCAAAACAGATCCATACATTAAACAAATCAGAAAAAGACTGATTTTGTTGACTTGGCACACAAAATAACAGACTAACTAAATAGTATTGCTTTCAATATAAAAACTAATGGAAATGTAAAAGAACACTAAAATTAATTAAGTTTGAAACCCCATCACACATTTCCTAGTTTAAATAAAGTGTCGTGACAGTTTATTTTATTTAAAACAGGGTTGCATCGAGTTTAGAGTTTATTTCCTTTGCGCTGCAAAATAAGAAACACAGAATCGTATTCTTGCGACATTTTAAATTTGTATTGCAAAAGAAATTGCAGCTAAATTAAACAATTAAAACAGTACAAAACGAAAATAGTCCAAAGCAACATAAATTAAGAACATGCGTTTTTCTTTGCCTCTCTCTCGCACTGGATCTTTTTTTAGCAAGTTTATTTTGTCTCCCTCACTGCGCGCCAGGTCTCTCTCGAAATTAAACATTTCAGGGTAGAACCACATCATACAGCTGATAATACAGTATGTCGCTGCGTGTCATCCATACACATCACGAAAAAAACTGTAACAAATTATTTAGCCTTTGTTGCTTCAAAGACACAGCATGCCTTGTTGAATCGCCTTACGATAAAAGGAGGTTGATCGCGAATTAAAAAGCTCTGTATATACTGCTCACTCCTATTCGTTTTCGTCAACAGTTCATGTTTAGATAATGCCAGATTGTTGACAATCATACACACTGCTCAAACATTCTATAACTCTACAAAACCAGTTGAAACAACTGGATTGAACACTTCAATTGAAATTGTGTGAAAAATACAATAAATAAACTACAATATTTATAATTTAATAAGATATAGGGCCTACATTTGGACACATTGAGAGATTTATCCTTAAAAGAATTTTGCCTTTGCCTGGTCATCAGACTGGCTATCCGACACTCTCCATATGAAAGACGGAACATTAACACCTATTGTCAATTAGCAATTAACAATTTATGTCAAGGATAGATTTGAAGCTTCTATATTGCTATCTGAATCAGTGGTTAAACAATATGAATTACTAGCTTTAAATCTCATTGTTTCTAAATCCGTACATCTCATAGTAGTTGGTTGCTATACTCCTCCCTCGGCTAATAATGATGCCATTTCATCTCTGATGCACACGCCTCAGTTGCTACGCCTCTCAAGCTTTCGCGCCTGGCACGTCTATTACTGTATATGCACCGGTGTCAGACATTCCCAGTGAGATAATTAGTAATTTTTGTGTGAACATGTGAAATATCTGAAAGAGCAAGACAAAAGGGACTGCAGTATGCATTCGAGGGATATATCCACGGCATAATATGCAACCGATTAACGAATAATTTCATAAAAATTGAAGCTAAAGCCTATAGTCCCAGCGCAAGCAGAAGCCGCCTCATACGCTGACCATTCAAATGGTAAACACACAAATTGAGGAACAGCTATGTTCGTGCACAGAAGGGTAGGTGAAATGTGAAAATAACAAAAAATTATAAATCAAACAGTTTATCCATAAATTTTGTGGAATAACACTAACACCGGGAGAGCCGTGATCAGATTGGGTTAAAGTTACTCAGTCAGGGGTAGTAGGCCATCAATTAACAAAATACTGAAATATATTTTAAAGTATGTCAGTGAGACTCTGTCTTGTCTTTAATCGTCTTATTTTATGTTAAAATATATGCATTATGAACAAATAACCATCATTATTTCCAACTTCCAAGCAATAGATGTTTTTTTTAATCCTGTGGACATGTAGTTGTGAATGGGGTCTCTCACTGCTGGATCCACGCACATCCTTTCTCCCCTTGGCTTTTAGATTTTCGGAAGGAAAAAAATACTCCCCCGTCCAAAGTTTTAGGATACTGGTATCAGATTTGCACAATCCATACGCACAAATTTTACGGCATGTTTCCCTCGCTCGAAAGCTTGCCAGACCTCCCGGTCCTAGTTACGGTTGCTAAGACACGATTGGACAGTGGCGGTTTTCGGGTGTGCGCTAGCGAAGGGTCAATTATAAGGAGATTGTTCTCCTGGGTGATTTTAATGTGAACTGCTTGCAGTCAGCCTCTGATGGGCTTAAATTAATTTGTGATACTATTAACTTTTCTCAGCTATTTGAGACACCTACTAGACCAAATTTGAAGGATTATAAAAAGTCAACATTAATTGACCCTTTTTTTACAAATGTTCCACACAAATATTCTATGCCTTCTGTATATGCAAATTATGTTAGTGATCATTGTGTCGTTGCTATAGTTAGAGATACAAAATTACCTAAGCAGAAATCACGTATTATTGCAAAAAGTTGTACGAAATATTTTAATGAGCAATGTTTTCTCCAAGACCTTGCTCTTTATGATTGGGATAGGATCTTCCTTATCCCTGATGTTGAGTTTGCCTGGCAATATTTTTATGATGGTTTTACATCGGTTCTTAATAGGCATGCACCATTTAAGAAATTTAGAGTTAAAGGGAGGGATAACCCTTGGTTTTCCACAGCTTTGTCTGTTCTTATACACAAGCGGGATGTTGCTTCGGCAAAAGCTAGGCAAACTGGCACAGGTACTGATTGGATTTGTTTTAGACAGCTTCGAAATAAATGTACAGTTGCCGTTAGGAAAGCTAAAGCTGATTATTTTATTGCAAAAACTATGACAAATTTAAATAATCCTAAGAAATTTTTGGCAGAATATAAAATATATAGAGGGGAACAAAAAATCCTCTGATTTTCCTTCATGTATAAATACAGATTCTACTAGCATATCTGATAAAGAGAAAATGCTTAATTGTTGTAAGCACTTTATTGCCTCTGGGTCATTATTTGAGTCACAAAATCTTTTGCGCTCAAACGATGATTTTGTTAGTGCAGAAACTTGTTTTAAAAAGGAGGAGTTCACTTTTGTACATATCAAGAGTTCTGATATTCATAAAGCACTTATATCGCTGGATATAAATAAATCACCGGGACCTGATTGTGTGGAATCCATTTATTTGAAATTAGCAGCTAATATTATTTCGACTCCTTTAACTTATATTTTTAATCTTTCGTTAGATGCTGGTGTTATTCTGGAAATTTAGAAATCAGCTTTTGTTGTTCCGTTATTAAAAGGGGGAGATCCCACTATATTAGTAGCCTGGGTTTCCCCATGCTGCCTTGCCGCAATGTGATTTTATTCAAGCTGCTACGCAGGCTGGATTCCATGGACCAGATTTTCGCCTCATCTAGGGAACCTACGGAATCACAGAACAGGGAGGGAGCAGCAAGACGATGACGACGTCTATGCGACACACCGAAGCAGTTTGTTTATACCTATGGATCCAACATGGCAGCAGATGCGAAGTTACCTTTTGATGCAGCCTTACGGCCGTTTCACACCGCAAGCTTGAGCGACACTTGAGCAGCGCGTCAACGTAACTACATCGTCACTGCAGCTGCAGACGCACAAAAGTATTCAAACTGGAAGCGTTTGTACAGTGTCACAGCAGCGGCTCCATATATAAGCGAGCAATTCTTTACAAAGACAACTATACATTTGTTTTTAGAAGTTGGTAATTTATAACATTGATAGTCTTGAAAGTTTGTTATGGGGAGGTGTACAACATTCGCATATAAATGTTAAACAACAAAACAACCCAGAAAATGTCTCCAATCTATTAGTTTCAGTCATACTTTCGATATGTTTGCAAGACCTCAAACTCCGCGGATAAAAAACAAAATAAACCACACACTCGGGTTTGATTTGGGTTGTGCTAGCCTATGTAGCTCAGGCCCCTTCTTACAGAGCATGCTACACAACTCCTTGTCCAAGCACTTGTTCTATCCAGACTGGACTATTGTAATGCTCTCCTGGCTGGTCTTCCAGCTTGCTCTGTCAAACCTCTACAATTGATCCAGAATGCTGCAGCCAGAGTGCTCTTTAATGAGCCAAAGAGAGCACACGTCACTCCTCTCCTCACAAAATTGCACTGGTTGCCAGTTGCCGCTCGCATTAAATTCAAGGCACTGACGTTTGCCTACAGAACAACCACTGGCACTGCTCCCTCTTACCTAAACTCATTGCTTCAGACTTATGTGCCATAAGCATCTGCTAAATGAATAAATGTAAAATGTAGCTGTCTGTGTGTTACATAAACTAAAAGAACGTTTATATAATATTTTCTAGCTAGTTTACTTTAGTTTTTTTTATATAATACACAACTTTCACCCGAACTGAATAATTAAAAACCCGTTTTTACCTATAAATATTTTTTAGTCTTGATTTTCTTTTATTTGCCTATTCAAGTTCAAGTTAAAACTCACTAGAAATGCTTATTCTGTCTATTTTGGGCACTTTTTGTGTGAAATATTTATTTGTGTCCATCAAAAGTGTGCTTTCACTTTAATTTAGCGTGAGCATTGCAGCAAAAACCGCTTCACTGCTGCTCACGCTCCTCTCCTGCTCGACACTCACGCGCTGCTCCTGCTCCCGGTGTGAATGCACTCATTGATTAACATGCACGCCGAAAAAAATACGCGCCGCTCACGCATGCGGTGTGAAACGGCCGTTAGATACACGCCATTGTGTACACATCAATCTCTGACCCATTGTCTTCTTCCTCATCTAATTTCTGTCGCTCTACATACATCATCTGGTATAATTGAAACGATTGGCTATGAGCTACGTACAGGCGCATTTGATAGACATTCTTAGCACCCAATAAACGGCTCTGGGCATTCGTAAACCACGCCTCAAATACGAGAAAATGAACATGTGGTTCCCAGACCCAAGTCTCATTGTCCCATTGTCTCAACTGGGGTCTCGTCCTTAGCCAGGCTAGTTTTTACCCGGGACAGATCGAATAATGTTACGTGACTGCGTTAGCTGGATACGGCTGAATAAGGGATTTTTTTCCCGGTAGGTTTGAAACTGCTGGGGGTCGAGGAGGGAGAGAAACATTAAATTGTGGGTTAAAAAACTATTAAATCTACAGTATATTTTAGTTTCTGCAGTTCGCTACAGATGCGGTTTGTTAGCTCTCACTATAAGTAATAGTATGCGGCTGTCCATCCAATCAGAGAATGTGAAAATGCCGATGTTATTGTACGCCTGCTAGATGGCCCCGGTGCAGTCAAATTGAAATCTGATTGGCTGATTAAATCTGATTGATTATCTGATTGGTTAAAGAAACAGTTTCATTGCCATTCATTTTAGGCAACAGGCGCCCACACTATTTATTCTGAAGGCCTCAAGGCAGATTTCTTTGGCCATGGCAACACATGATGGCTAGAATATGATTGGATAAAAGCTCTAACATAAATATACACTACTGGAAGCAGTGCAACCAAGAGAAAATCTATGGAATTAAGAGAATGTGCTATTGGGAATAATTGAATACACATTCATGGAAAAAATATTATATATTATAAAAATTATAAGTCAGTGGTTCTGATAGTTTTTAGGCCAGCAGAGAAGGCCCTGCTGGCCCACCACTGCTAGGATCTAATATATCCTATACTATATCCTATACTGACACATAGGCCTATTCAGTTTTCACAGAGCTGTTTACATTCACTTAAGCCGTAACGGAATGCATTTACATGAGATACTCCACATGATGGTAATTTTGACAACTGTGTCTGCATTTGACCATTCAGGCGCAAAGAGAACTGAATTTGCGATCCTGCACTGTCTGAGAGAGCGCTTCTGGTTAGGGATGGCCCGATACCGATACTGGCATCGGGGATCGGGTCGATACTTTCCTCATATACTCGTACTCGTACTCATAATAATTCGCCGATACCACGCCCCAATACCACGTACATTTTGCGAAACGAAACTGGCCGCCGCGAGTGCTTTGTCGAGGTGAACTGAGGCAGAGGGACGTGCACTCCCAATGCAATAGAGTGCGGCGCGGGACTAGATTTGATGGCCGAGTGCGAGCGCGTGCGGTAATGCACTCACTCAGTGTGTGTGTGTTGCGGGTGAATAAAACGATTCGCGGGACTCCCACAAAATAAAAATGTCTATGAATAAAACATTAAAACTAATAGATTTTTATTCATCTGTTGCAGAAAAGCAAGAAGAACAACTAAAACAAAATAGAAACGATTTACAGGCCAGAGTTTCTATTCATAACATGTTTGCAGCATTGAGCGATGTTGCCAATCACAGTCATATGTGTTGATTTCTTGAACGCAATGGCCAATCAGAAGCATTTAAGATAGACTCCCCTCACTGCTCAACTTTTTTGTTCAGTGCTGAATTCTGTATGCTGGCAAATCCTCTGATTATAACAAACAAAGTGTGGAAATTATGAAAGATTCATTGTGCAGTCAGCTTCATATATAATAACAGAGATTTATGAGATCGCTATGAACTGTCAGCTTTTTAGGAATTAGGTTATTAAGGGAGCGCACTTTGCACGCATTCAGTCATGTCAGACCATGCACGCAGTAAACTGTTTGCTTTTATGTTAAATTAACAGTGGTTTGTGTGTTAATACATTTATTATTTTACTCATTATTATTTATTTTTAGACTTGTAAAAACAAGCAGAGAAGAAAATTAAAACAGTCTTCTAACCTGTGTTCTAAAATAGTCTTCTGTCTTCTTTTCTGGGAGTTACTTTTGCGGTAGAAATATCGGTATCGGTACTCTGTATCAGCAAGTACACAAATGTAAATACTTGTATCGGTTTGAAAAAAATGGTATCGGGCCATCCCTACTTCTGGTGTGTATCATTCAGCACGATACTACATCGAGTTCTTTTTTTCACAACGTATAGCACACTTGATAACCTCTTTTTGAAAATCCTTGTTAAATGGACACATGCTTCTTTGACATCTTCACGTCTTCTGACTTGATCGAATAGAATTCGTAAAAATGAATTAATTTTCCCAATGCAGCCCAACTAAGCACTTGCTTCTTTTCTCCTCACATGTCTGCTGCACGTCAATATTTTGTCACAGTTTTCAGTTCAGTTAATGTTTTCAGAAAATAGACTGCTAGACTAAGCAGTTAGACTGCTTCCATACAATTTAATGCATGTCGTAATAATTAAAGGGATAGTTCACCCAAAAATTAAAATTCTGTCAGTATTTACTCACCCTCATGTTGGTCCAACCCCGTAAAACCTTCGTTCATCTTCGGAACACGAATTAAGATATTTTTGATGAAATTTGAGAGCTGGATCACTCCTCCATACTAGTCCATAGGCTTCTTCAGGGATTGAAACTTGCCAGCCCCGAAAAGTTATTAAAGACATCATTAAAATAGTCCAAGTGACTACAGTGGCTCAATCTTAAGTTTATCAAATGACGAGAATACTTTTTGTGCGCATAACCAAACAAAACAAAAGTGCTGTCTAAAATCACGAAACTGTGTAGAAATTTACATACAATACATATAATAAAATTTATATTAGAGGAATTGATAGTTCCTTCTTCTTCTTCTTCTTCTTCTTCTTCTTCTTTCCGTTTTATGGCCGTTCACTCCTTTCGAGTATTACCGCCACCTACTGCCCTGATGAAAAAAAAAATAGAAACCATTACAGAATTGCTAATGGTTTTAATGGTTGTATTGGAAACTGTATTGGTTTTAATGGAAACCGTAATGGTTCTAGTGGGTCTCTATTGGTAATTTGTTTTCTTCTATTGGTGGCATGTTTTGTCTATTTGTCTGTATTGGTTTTAATGGAAACTGCAATGGTCCTATAGTAGGTCTCTATTGGTAATTTGCTTTCTTCTATTGGCGGCAAGTTTTTTCTATTGGATACCATTATAAGGACCAATAAAATACCTTTTGGCAAGGTTACATGTTCTACTGGACACCAGTATGAACCATTAAGACTCAAATAAATTGAATGTTTTATTTGGTTTGATGATAATGATTTAATGTAGCCTACATATACACATAGTTAATAGGCTAGATGCAGTATTTCTTTTTACAATTATTACAACAAAAATATATATTTAAAAATGACTTTTGTATTATTATTTTAGTTTGTTTTGGAGTAGGTAAAATCAAACGTTTCTCCAAATGAAAAAAAAATCAAATAGCCTAAAATACTTGGCTATTGCCCGCCACTATACACTCTAAAAAACGCTTCGTTGGCTGAACAACCATTACTTATAAAAGTAATTAGACTAAACACAAAAAACTTAGTATTCATAACTTTTCAACTTCTACTTAACATATATAGTGTGTGTAACACAAAAATATGAGTTACCAGGTGAACTTAAATGTATGCATAAATAAAACTAAAAAACACAAGTCAAATCAACTACTATAACAATTGCATCAAAATTAAGTAAATCTAGCATAACATTTTAAGTAACTATAGGAGCCACGTGATATGCAATTTCCCGTGTTGCCTTTCCAGACAAAAATTTAAGCCATTTTGTGAAGCACACGAAGATGGTGAAAAGGTAAGCTTAACTTTCTATTAACTTAGTAAAATATTAGATTTTGACGTTTTAACAAATACACACTTACAGTAGGCCTACTTGTTTCTTGTGTTAGTGGGTGAAGATTTTCTGAAACGCAACGTGATGAAGACACTGAAAAGAGGTAAATTTAACTTTTTTAACTTAAGGTACAATCGTTTATTGCATTTTTGGTCAATAAATTAACTTTTAAACTGAATTTCAGAACTGCTATGAATTTTCAACAATTAGAAACGTGTTACTTACGAATACGTATGAAAACGTTTGTAGACTAGCCTACATATTAGTTGATGTATAGCCTATGAAATGAGTGAATGTGAGCAAGTATTCAAAAACATATTATTTGATTTATTAAGCGAGAAGGTTAAGTGTTTATAGTAGTCAGAGTATTTATTGTTTATTTTGTGGGATATGACCATGCATCGCATTTGCACGTAAGATTGCATTAAGAGGACAATTCAGGGGGCTCGCTCTCACGCACGGAGAAATTCATACTTTACATTAACGAGTTGTCACGTACCTTATACTTGAGTATTTTTTTAAATAAATGTAGTTGTCATTTATTATATGCATATAAGTTGTTCTTTGCATATTTACATATTCCTATGGATCGCGGGAAATGGGGGAGGCCAGGCCTTGGGGGCGGGTTACTTTTGGTAACGTTAACGTACAAATATTAAATTCGAAAACACATTGGCTACAGCTAAATATGTGTGCACGATTTATCATTCAAAAATGGCGATCTTGATTCAAGCACAATATTATTAAAAATGACAACGACGACTGTCTATTAAACCTTCAAAATTATTATCAAAATAAGTAAATGCCCTTTAAACAAAAGTTTAGCTTCAAATAAAGTTTGTAGATCTACACTGTTAGGCTATTCCAGTAGTGACTGTTAAACTGTTTTCAATGAGATTCATTCAAAACCTCTTGACAAAAGTCTTCATTAATTAACTTATTAATTAATTAATAAATGTATTTATATTTATATAGCCTATTTTTTATTTATTTTTAAATTAATCAATATTATTTAATAGACTCATTTTTATATTTATAGGCATTTAATAAATTGACTAATTAGTAACATTTGATTATTATTTTTTATTTTTAGATCGATTTTTGATCAACAGACAAAATAATAATTATATAGAGATACACACACACAACCACAACCAGTACGATTTTTAATGTTTATAAAATAAGTCCCATCTGTTCACCAAGGCTTCATTTATTTGATCCAAAATACAGCAAAAAATGTAATATTGTGAATTTGTTTTACAATTTAAAATAACGTTTTCTATTTGAATATATTTTAAGATGCAATTTAAAAGTTTGGGGTCAGTTAGATTTTTTTTTTTTTTTAAAGAAATCAAATAAATTATAACTTTTATTCCGCAAGTATGCATTATATTGATCAAACGTGACAGTATAGACATTAATAATGTTGCAAAATCTTTATATTTCAGATAAATGCTGTTCTTTGGAACTTTCTATTTGTCATATCCTGAAAAAATTGTACACAACGGTTTTTCAACATTGATAATAATCATAAATGTTTCTTGAGCATGGAAACATCATATTAGAATGATTTCTGAAGGATCATGTGACACTGAAGACTGGAGTAATGATGCTGAAAATACAGCTTTGCCAACACAGAAATAAATTTAAAATATGTTAAAATAGAAAAGTTTATTTTTAAATTGTAAAAATGTTTCACAATATTACAGTTTTTGCTGTATTTTGGGTCAAATAAATGAAGCCTTGGTGAGAAGAAGAGACATCTTTTAAAAACATTAAAAAATCTTACCACCCAAAAACTTTTGACCGGTAGTTTATATAGCATCTAACTTGTACTTATATTAAAATGTACAGTCTTACAATACCAATAAGATGTATAGAAGTTTCTTGTCCTTTGAGTCCAATTTATCCGTTGAAATATTACTTAGATATAGGGTTTCAAAAGTAAATGGAAAAACAAATGCAAAAACATTCTGTATATGGTCATGTATTCTAGCACAATACTGAGAAATAACTTGGCAGTCCCAAAAAATGTGGTAATGGTTAGCACAATCTGAATCGTATGCACTTTTGAAGTGTCTTCCAAACCACAAATTTGAATTGCTTCATTCCAGGCAGATATCATTACATGTGAAATGGGTTCGTCTGTTAAATGAATCTTATTCTGCAGTTTGATATCTGCTAATAAAGCTTCAACTGTTGTTTCTTCAATAGTTGTCCCCTCCACCTCCTTCCATCCTGCGGTGTAATATGAAGAACACAAACATATTAATAGTCTTAACTGTGCAGCATAGTAGTATTCTTGTAAACATGGAAGACCACGACCTCCTTTATCTTTCTTCAATTGTAAGGTTTTATATTTAACTCTAGATTTTTTCCCTTTCCAAATATATTTTGACAGCATTCTATCCCACTCTACAAATTGTTTTTGAGGTATGAAAATTGGTAAGCACTGGAATAAGTAGAGCATTCGGGGGAGAACATTTAATCTTATTGAATCGATCCTAGAGTATAAATCCAAAAAAGGTATGGTAATCCATCTTTGTATATCCGATTTTATTGCTATATTCAGAGGGCCATAATTAGCTTCAAACATTTTAGTGAAATCTCGGTGCAATACCACCCCTAGATATCTGATACTGTCTGCCTCCCATTTCCATATATAACTATCCTTAATTTCTTCTGGTGGGGCATAATTCAGAGTTAATACCTGTGTTTTATTTACATTAACCTTGTACCCTGAAAAAGAGCCATAGTCTAGTAGTAGTTTAATGATTTTAGGAACAACCTGTGTGCCGTAAGATATAGTCAATAATAAATCATCAGCAAAAAGTGCCAATTTTTGCTCCCCAATACCATGTATTTTCAATGCAATGTATTTTTCGCGACAGTCTGAACAATAACAAGTGATGTTGCAAGTAAATGCAGATTTGCTGAAAAAGTTGTAAGTGAACTTCCATTTGTCAATTTGCCATATTTTGTTGTACATTTCATGTGTGGTTTCAGGCTGTGGCAAAAAATAAAGTGAAATGCTTTATTGTGTGTGATTTGCATGTTTAATTTATTTTAAGACATTGAAAGCAGTGCAGTGAGCAGACCAATGGCTGAAGATCTAAAATAAGTTAAAAATGTTAAGTAAAAATGTTAATTCAGTTAATTGTCTTAATTTTATTTATAAATTAGCTTAAATGTTAAGTTAACACAACTAAGATTCATTTTGATCTCACATGTGTTGTATTTACTTAAAATATAAATGAACCATTTTTGCGTCACACTTTTTAAGTAATCCTTAAAAGCTTACTTTTCATTTTTAACTTTCTAATTTTATTTTATTTTGTTACGTGCCTCCCCAGTCTAAGGGGTCCGGGAGGCAGTAACAAGGAAATTATCAACAAGTTGGCAACCAAGAACTCTCCTCCCCTGTCTCACTCCACAAATCACACAGATTTTTAGAACTCAAAAAGACTTTATTTGGATTGATCCAAAGTACAAAAGGAAACGGAAAGCGTCAATAGGCTTCGGGAGGGGACAAGGCCAAAACAATAAACATAAAGTTCTGACTATAGGAGAAAAGCTTTCTTAACCTTTCAAAATAAGATAGAAAAGAATAACAAATACCTTACCTCACTCCCTCTCTAGCCAAACACAGGAGAAAAAGGTGGACATAACATAAATGGCATCCTCCTCCCTACTGCTTCCAAAATAAACTTAAATCAAAAAGGAGTCTGGTAACTGGTTTGAAGAATGTAAGAAGAGCTGGTTTAACCGCAGTCCAAGTCTGTTCAGATCAACAACAATCAACAATGTCAGCAATTGACAACAAGATGTACAATTGCTCTTAACACACATGCAAAGGGGTGAGGCAGGAGAAGACAGTCTGGGCACCCTGGAGTCAAAAGAGGATCTCCCCCAACTGGCTTTTCCTTTCCAGCTTTATCCACGAGCTTCCCTAGTCAGGAGCCAATCAGTGGGAACCAGGAGATGATAGTAATTCGTATCAGCTGGCCCCCATTTGGACATGAGAGAATGAGAGAGAGAGAACAAAGAAAAAGAAAAAAAAACACCAAAACATTGCACACATAATAATTACGCCCTGGGATGTAACAATTTAGACACGTTTCTACTTTAACAACAGCGAGTGAAAATGATTGCAGTTTTATTGCACTTAAGTACTGCCTACCAGCAGCTACCATCAACTCTACCTGCGCGACTCCACCGAGCAAGGACACCAGAAAGGCACTTAAGTATCTCCTTCTCCCTTTCCTTTCCCACTTTTATCTTATTTTCACTTTCCTCGACATGTGCTTTCAATACTCCTACCTTGGAGTTATATTGGATGACCAGCCACAAGACTATGCCGATATAGTTATTTAAAACACTTACATCAGGTTTCTTTAAAGATAAAGATAAAAAGGAGTGAATCAAATATAATATTTTATGAAAGCCAAAACAGTACAGAAAAAGAATGGCTCAAGAACATTTACCTGCCATTTACGTTTGTTGCCATACATACTGCATTTTACTTACAAGCACTTACAACATACAAAACATCTTTAGATAACATAACTTGACTTAACATCAGCCAAACACACACACGCGTCTGGCAAGGGTTTGCTCTAGTCCCTCTCAAAAATGTTTGGAAAACTGCAAATGTATAGTTTGTTTTCCACTTTGATACACATGCATTTACCCTGAAGGCAACTAACAGAAACTAATTCTGTCTTGGATGATTCCCAGCATTGCACAATGGAAATGTGTGGAACAAAACCACAAGGTTGTGGTAGTGGAAATACTGGAGCTACCTTAAATGTTGTTAATAATAATGCTATGTGATCATCCGTGTGAGAGAAAGAAATAATTTTATCGATTACCCCACATGTTCCATCTGTTAGTTTCACAAAGCTTTCATCTCGTCTCTGAGATAGGGTGTAGTCTCTGCTAGTATACACCAGACCACCTTTGATCATGCGCTTGTGCACTACAACTTCATCAGGTATGCACACGCGAGAGGCACAGAAGGCAGCCCGTTCTTCCTGTGTAACAACATGCACGCTCCCATTGTCAAGTAGCGTAGTATTGTCACATTTGACAGTATTTTGGACCCTTGGGTACTTGCTCAAATCAGAACAGAACCGTAACACCTCTTCTTTCACCATGTACTTAGTAAAGAATTGATCTAAACAGAAGAAACTTGGTAACTATCTGATTAGCCACTCCTTTTGTTCCTTTTACCAAAGTCAGGAGTTTGCCATTTGCATTCTCGAAAGGAAATGCAGAATGTGTCCACAATGGGCCCCACAACCTGACTGACTTGGCAAGATGACTGAGAAGGTGAATGTTAAATGTCATCTGTGACTCGCCATATAAAATCTGAAACCTTGAACATGAAGTCATGCAACAAGATCTCAGCTCTGTTGATTTCACAAGGTTTTAGTTCATCCTTCAGTAGCAGATAAATGGCTGATACAAGTAGGCCAAGATGTTGCAAGTACTTTTGGGGAAGAAGTCCTTCAAGACATGGTAGGCTGTAGAACAAGAACCAGGATCGCCACTCAGAGGCTTTCCAGTGCACCCTATCTGTCAACCCTCTAGGCAGTCGAGTAATCAGGTGTGGAGGTTGGATACCAACAATTCTAGCATCGATCTCTCTCAAAGTGGCAGGTCTGCCTACATAATATGGCTGGGTGGATGAAGAAGTTTCAACCAGGAGTCTAGTAATCTGTCTTGAAACCCCCAGTAAGACTGCATGCATGTAGTCTGGGACAAAACCCCAGACAACATCAAAGTATGGCAAGTTGATTAGTGGAGAAGGACCTTTTATGCCCCTAATATTTGTCCCACCTTCTACAGCCAACTCCATATCCCTAACCATTTCCTCATTTGTTCTGTCAGAATATTCTTCTTCTGAAACTGGATACTTTACTACCCTATCAACCAGCTTCCCAGAATGCAGACAGAATCCGCAGATATGATATCCATTAAACTGGGTAGTGTTTTGCATCAGCGGTCTCGCTTTGGAATCAACACTACAACAGAGGCCAACTATTTTGCTGTTAATAACAGACCCTTCTTTATACCATGTGACACCAGTGTCAGCTAGGGTCTTGGCCTGGTCCAGAAATGACTTGAGAAAGATTTCCATCACAGGCTCTTTTGGCCCAAACCAAAGGCCAGCAAGCAATACATTCTTAAACCTAAGTTCAGGGGGAAGCTCATTGATCATTATGTGGATGGGCCATATAGAGAACTTTGAAGAATTAAACACAGGGCTTCCATCTGAGTTGAATATGTATGATAGGTTGTGAGAATCTGAGAGGATCTGATTTGGACCAGACAAATATCTGTACTTCTCCCCATCATAGATGTCTGACAACATCTCATTATGACTCTTTTGCCTATCAAACCTATAATTCAAATGGGTACTCACTTCTGTGCTTTCAAGCAGAGTCTGAATTTGTGGGGCAAGAGGAACATTGATAAAGAAGTTACCTCCATTCATAGAACCAGAATCAAAAGTGCTGCCACATGATCCACATTCATCAATTTGTTTGTCACTGATTTCCTGGACTGTTCCTATGTTGAAGTAAAAAAAAATTTAAACTGGCAACCAGTTATTTTATGCTTTGCTGCATGGTTCATAATCATTAGCATTTACATATATATAATTATAATAAATATAATAATTGCCTATCTTATAGCCTATGTATAATAATATTAATTAAATTAATTTATTATATTATAATGTGAATATATATATATATATATATAATTCATATTTTAATATTATAATTAATTTAAAAAATTTAACTTTACACCTCGCGTGCAAGGCCCGCGAAAGAACCTGGAAGACGGTATAAAAGCTCTGGGGCCGTATTCACAAAGAATTTTAAGGCTAAAAGTAGCTCCTAACTGGCGAATTTAGTAGCAACTCCTAAAAATAATGGGCGTGTCACTCCTAACTTTAGGACTCCTAATTTTTTTCACTAAAAGTAATTCACGAAGCATTTTAGCCCTAAAAGTAGCACCTAAGTCTGGGACAGCTTAAAAGAAGTCGAGAGGACTCCTAACTCACTAAGACCTATTCACAAAGGATTGTAGCGCATATCACCGCCTCGCAGTCGTCCGGGGTCCGCCACACAAGCGGGAATGCTGCATTGATCTGCAAACAAATCTTCTCCTATGTCTCACGCTTAGTTTTACTTGATATCCCAGTGTCGAATTTCCCTTTTATTTTTATTTTTTTATTTTTTCAGCACCAACTGGGCCAGCAGCAGTAACTGATCCTGCGTCCAGTTGGGCTTTCTTTTTCGTTTTGGCGAGTTCATAATCCACCGTCATTCAACTATTACATTACTTCAATAGGAGTAACATTTACTTGCTTTAAGTAGTCTATTTAGGCTATGGAAGCTTGTTTCCGCCACAGAATGAAAAATAAAAAAGCTAATTGCGACTTTTTATCTCACAACTGCGACTATATTTCTCACAATTCTGACTTAATATCTCGCAATGAGATAAAAGTCGCAATTATTTTAATTTATTTTTATTCAGTGGCGGAAACAAGCTTCTATACTAATAGGATGTCAATTAACCAAGCAAGTGTTAATGCAAGTGTCGTTTTTCATTATTAGGCAAGTGGCGGTTTCATTAGGGTATTAGGCTACCTTAATTTAATTAAATTGAATTCACCACTTTTCTCTCTCTTTCTGCCTTTTTAGAATTACACTTCACTGGGGCCTGCACAAACATGTCATTATATATGCATTTCGATGACATTACTATTATTATTTTGTGTAGGACACAGACATATTTAGATGTCGTAATTCCATGATTTGTTGCGTCTGTGTTATGTTCCGCATGATGGCCCTGTCATCTAACAACCAATCACCGTGATCATTGCGAGGAAACTCGTGCATGAGAATTGACGTCATCCATAGCAACGAAGACTCACTCTTAGTTTAGGAGTTGTCATTTTTCCTTACTAAGAGTAGGTCTGAAAGGCGTTGTGAATAACTTTTAAGAGAAAACTCCTAGCTAAAATATTTTAATGGGATTTAGGAGTACTCCTAGTGGTAAAATAAAATTCTTTGTGAATACGGCCCCTGATCAACGGCAATGGACATATCCTGACTGAGAGGTTTCCTGAGGTAAAGTACTTTTTAAACTATTTTATTCAAATAACTTTTAAAAACTTATAACTCCAATACAAATATCAATGACAATTAAAAGTATTAAGAAAACGTTTATCAAATCTTGATTTTTCAAAAAAATGCGATCTGAGGGAAAAAAATAGTTTTTCTCAGGCTATGTTTCAAACACATTAATAATAATAATAATATCAGCCCCCATATAAAACAAAATGAATTATCACTTGACGGGCCACCTTTTACCAACTTTAATGTTCACGTAAACGGGTTTTGCTACCGTCTACACTTCAGCTCCGTCAATAACCGTTAATGTCGTTATACCTGTGTGACGTCATTTGGGCATTTGCGCGAATGGAGAATATCTAGTCAAATTGAGAAAAACTCTTTGGTTTTTGAATCACACCCGTCAAGGTGTTAGTAAAAATTAATAATTTTACAATTATTATTAACAATATTTTCACTCTGAAGGAAAGCGCTCACTGGTTTGAGCTAAAGCGAGTGACCTCAAGTTCAAGTGCGCGAGCTCCGTCTAGAGACAGAGCGCATTTAGGCCACACTGGGGAATTTTTTTTTTAACAGTGTCCATTGACTTTGCATTTTTCCATTTCATTTCGGACTTATAACGAAAACATTTTCAGATGTTATTGTACATATTTACGCAACACAACCATTAATAACATGAAAGCAATTATTCTTTGTTCTTTTTTATAGTGTTGTTAACTGACATCTGACTGTGGTAAGTGATCAATCTAATAAGTTAGTCATCCTAAATCTCTGATTTGGCATGATGCTCAAAAATGATCTGATGAAAAACATGTTTAATTTGAACAGTAATGTCTGAATACTGTTTTTTTTGTGTCTTTTTCTGTCTTGCAGCAAGCAGCTAAAATACACCCCAACGGCTCTTTTGAGAGCCAAAGCACTGACCATCTTTGGCTTTTTTGTGAGTATATTAGACACTTTCTTAGTATTTGCATTTAGATCAAACATCATGCAGCAGGTTAGAGTCATAAGTAATGCCTTATACAAATTAAACAAATATATATTTTAGAAAACAATTTAGCATCATCTCTAATTAAAAATGTTCACAATGATCATTAATGAATAAACAATCCATGTCAATTCATACGGTATGCAGTGTCTGACTAATGTTTTGGTCTTTTTCTCCACTTTGTTTTTGTGTCATCAGCAGCACCCCAACGGCTATTTTGAGAGCATCTTTGGCTTTTTTGTGAGTATATTTTTTTGACTGTCAGACACTTTTTTAACATTTTTAATTATTAGTTTTGCCAACAGCATCTAAATAAAGAAAACATTTTTTTTCTTTTTATAGACTGTTTCTTGCTTTTGTTTTTTTGGCTCATATTGGCGAAAAAGTAAGTAGCCTATTATACAATTTTACTATCTATACTAAGTAATACAAAACAGACTTAGTGGCATATTACAAAAATCCTAACTTCAGAATCATATCTTGTTGGTTTAGTAATCATGGCAATTTCACAGGAGCTCATTTAGAACCAGTCCAGCACTATTGCAGACTTGCCAACCTGTACGCATTTTGCGTTGCGGTTACGCATTTTGAACTCAAAGTACGCTGATACGATTCAGGGGCGCAGATGGCACTAGGGACGGGGGGGACATGACCCCCCCCCCCAGATTCATAGTGACCCGATCCGTCCCCCGCCCTCACTATCCCTACGAAAGGCGACAAAAATCGGTAAAAAGAGGATTAACCGGTGTTTTCGCTATGTACATTAGCCAAAGTAGTGTCCCGGCCCGCCGCTGCCTCAGAATCGGGTAGGGGCAGACGCGGGCTGACACACAATAATAATCTACACCGGTCACCATTACTTTGTTTGTACCCATGTTCTCACTACACGCTGTTCTGTTGTCAATAAACACACGATGCCATCATGCCACCGACGTTTACACTCTCTCTTCTGTGTGTGTGCTACGACTCCTGAGTGACGTCGCCGGGGTCCTATGAGGAGCTGGTAGCTGCCTCAATCGTGCCTGGGCGGACCGGTAACCATAGTGATCATATACCATCTATGACTGAGCTGAGTCGGTGATTTTCTGAACTGAAAAAAATCGACAGTATAAATGCCACATAAAGGCAATGAAGAGACAAAAAACAATCACCTCATTTTTTCAAAAACCAAACAATTTAAGGATCCTATGCCTGTTGACTTTCCCAGATGTGGCAGATTAGATTTGTTAAGGGGAATAGCTAGTCTGACAATAATGGCAAGAAGGCTTTTGCACTTAGTAAACAGCAAAATGTGGAGACCATAACTATGCATTTAGGTGAGTGGACAGAGACAAATAATGAATGAACACAAAAAGAATGGTTGGATAAATCAAACAATTTATCGTCGTCAGGAAATAATGTTTTATCTTATCATTTAACCCATTGTACTGTATAAATTGACTGAGGTATGTTCACTGTCGTGTAAGCCACTATAAAAATAATTATAATAAGTAAATTTGTGTGGTGCAAGGTTATGCAAACAACAAATAAAGGCCTACATAAACTTTTGACATCCTCTTATAGCAGGAAATCATGTTTTTTATTGTATGGACTGGAGCAACGGAGGATATAGATTTTTAAATTATGGGCTATGAAAAACATTTCTTAATTTGTCATACATCATTTGAAAGATATTTCTAATCTATAAATTGCAACAAACTTGTAATTAACACTTAAATTGAGTGATTCTTAGAGATTTTTGAAATAGTAGTTTTAGCCATTAATTCATAGGATTATGTTGTATTTCACATTGTTGTGAAATTCTATAGAGGTATAGAGGGTTTACTGAAATTATACGATTTAAAATGTTGTCCTCCTGGCCTGCAGGCGATTTCTGATTACAGTAAGGCAGGCCCTAGTCCAGAGGTCTTCAATCCTGCTCCTGGAGGGCCACAGTTTAGTTCCAACCTGCTTCAGCACACCTGCCTTTGTATATTCAAGCGATCCTGAAGAGCTTGATGAGCTGTGTGTTTCAGGTGTGTTTGATTAGGGTTGGAACTAAACTCTGCAGGACAGTGGCCCTCCAGGAGCAGGATTGAAGACCTCTGCCCTAGTCAGGCAAGTGAGGATCTGCAGGAGGGCAGCCACAAAAAATATTCATCAGCCCAAAATCATTAGCCCAAATTACGCAAAGTAACTACTTGAGCACTAGTTAAAGCCCAAATTACGCAAAATAACGAATTGAGTTTAAATAATTTGCTGACAGCTTGGTCCCCCCTAGTTAAAAAAATCCTCTGCGCCACTGATACGATTTGTCACTCTAAACTACGCAAAAACCTGGTGAGCCGCCTCTTTTCACGCGCAGTCCTCAAATCAAGCAACAGCAAATGAAGAAGAGTTTGACCAATCATAGCGCTTGGTTCATTTCCCAAAATAGCAAGCGGGGATGAATGACAGATGCGTAAGGCAATAAAGAATTCCGCTCGATCCCGCTTCCACTCCCGCGGCCCGCCGTCTGACTGATTTGAGCGAGGACAGTACGGCTACAGCCACGGTAAAGTTACTTCTGACTCCTGAAGGTAAACGGGCTGGGGTGGATGTGGAAAGTTGAAATATTGTATTGAGTTGATCTGATCACTCAAAATACTCCGGCATTCATGGTCACTCAGATAAGAGGAAAACATCATTCAACCATGCAAATTATAAAATGCTTAAGTAATGCTGAACAATAAATCTTAATAAAATTAATCGTTATGGTTTAGTGATTATGAAAGTTCTGTGATTTGTGGATGACTGATAAGCGCGAGTCTGGAGAAACAGGCGTATTTAGCATACTCATTCTCATGATTGAGGAACGTAGCCTGCATGTGTTACATTATTGTGTTAATAATAACTAAAGTAACTAATTATGTTACATATTTATTTTGTATGAAAATTAGCGCGTTCGTTACTTGCGGATAATAAAGTACCCTTGAATCAGTGCGCGCTCTCTCTCTCTCACAAACACTGACGCGCGCGCAGAGAGAAGATAACTGTAAAATGAAAATTGACGGGCTAAGTTTAAATTTGTATTATCCACCCGTGTTTTTAGAATTCGTTAAATGACGGACGTTTACTGTTAACAGCTCTTCCTATATTTCGGATTCGTCTAACTTATATGTGGTGTATTTAGTATTGTTAATATGTACATGAAGATTTTCCCTTAAGACTTGCCGTAGTTAGAAAAGTGTAAGACAGCACGTCACAAATAAAAGCCCTTTTTTCTTTGAGATTTAGTATCATATTTGGATATTGGAATAATAAATTACAATTTAGCTTTAATGTACATGTACTGTTTTTTTAGGGGTTTCTTAATTTTAGACTAGTTGACAAGCACACATTATATACAATGCAATATTAATCATGAATAAAAAATGGTTTTGAGCAGTATTGAAACTTTGGACTTTCACTGTAAATTGCAGTGCAAGTGAAATTTTCGGATTTGGGTCAGAAAAACTCAAACTTTAGAAGCTTTTTTCTGAAAAAAGAAAACTTTTTAAAAACTTTCTAGAATTATGAAGATAGGCATGCATGCGTATACATGCAAAGACATGTGTTTGTGTGTGTCTCTTGCATTCTCAAAAAATATATGCCAATACATTATTCTACGTAGTAATCTTATAGAAATAGGCTATAGGCCTATTATTTTGGGACATAATATCGAAGTATTGAAGTATTTTGTGACAGACTATAGAAGTATCATAAGACTGTAGGCTACTGTAGGAGGGTAAGGTTATCATAGAGCTCATAAGTGACCTGGGCTACACATCACTAAAAATCTTATAGTATTACTTGTATATAGGAACAGATCATGGCAGACAGGTGGCCTACATGATGTTAAGAGGATTGTGTTCGGTGTGTGTGTGTGTGCATGCGCGCGCACCTTGCAGTTAATCAAAATGGCTTCAGACGAGGAAACTGACAGGGAGAGCAAAACCTAAAAAGAAGCGGGTCTCTGCCCCTCAGAAGTTCCTGACAAAATATCAAGAGCAGTGGCCATGCCTCCGCCACTCTAAACTGGCCAATCATGCCTTTTGCACTTTGTGTAATTATGATTTTGACATTGGCCTCCAAGGAGCTACAGGTAATAATGTACTTATCATATATATGGTTGGTTCCTGTTTAATTAAACAATTGAATACAATTAATTTATGGATATCAATACATATAAGCACACAAACAATTAAATATTGATCATGAAAAAAATATTTTTAAGCAGGTGTACTGAAAAAAGTATAGCGTAGTAGTGCAGAGCAAGTGATATTTTTAGAATCCGGTGAAATCATAGTTTTGCCTAATCACTTTTACAGTCTACCCTAAAATTACGAAAGAAAGGCTTTAGAGTGTGTGTACGTATGTTTTTTGCAGACTGTCGACGGCATGTGGAGGGGAAAAAACATTTAAAAAATGTGGCTGCTACAGACTACAGGATTTGAGACCAATCCGCGCAGAAACCCTTTACACTACATTCATTGTAGAACACAACTTGCCATTAGCTGCTGCAGACCATGCCGGGCCACTGTTTAAGAAGATGTTTCCTGATAGTGAGATAGTTCTGCCACAGCCATACTGTTTGGCTGAGACTGCTGCCATAGTAAAAACACTGGCCTGGCATGATGATGAGTGCATTACAGAAGCAATGAAGCACTCTTCATACAGCCTTGCTACAGATGGGAGCACAGATATGGAGGACATAAAAATGTACCCCGTTGTAGTGAAGATTTTTAACGCCAGTTTAGGTAGGGTAGTTGTGATGTTGCTTAAGATTTGTGAATCAGAGAATCTACTGGTAGAGCAATATTTGAATTGCTTGATGGTGAACTGACAAAGAGAGGCATACCATGGTCAAATTGTGTCAGCCTTGCAGCTGACAATGCTGCAGTTATGCAAGGTTTTGGGGAAAGGTGTAGCGGCTTTTTTGAAGGCACAGCATCCGCATATCTACCTAGTTGGTTGCCCCTGCCACCTGATACACCTAGCTGCAGAGAGGGCATCCATGCAGCTTAGTGTGAACATCAAAGATTTCCTCATTACCATCTATTACTATCTAGACAAAAGCAGCAAGAGAAAGTCGAACCTAAGTGATATTCAAATCATGTGTGACACAGAGGTGAGGAAGATCATCAAGCTGGCCTCCACAAGATGGCTGTCTCTGGGGCAGTGTGTGAACCGTTTATTGCAACAGTGGGATGCTCTTACTGTTTTATTTGGTAATGAGGTGGATGCAGGGAAGAAAAAGAGGACAAAGTTCTCAGGTTCCTCCAATCTGGCAAAGCTTCCACCTGGTCCTACACAGAAGCCAAAAGCCACATCCTCCAGGAGCATGCCAGCTAAAGTGCAGCCCAAGCTCTCCTCCATCCTACCAAAGCTATCTGCACCTCCACCTGGTCCTATCCAGAAGCCTAAAGCCACAACCTCCACCAGCATGCCAGCTAAAGTACAGCCCAAGCTCTCCTCCATCCTACCAAAGCTGTCTGCACCTCCACCTGGTCCTACCCAGAAACCTAGTTTCGCAGTGCCTCGCACATCGTTAAAACAATGATTACAATATCATAATAGAAAATACACATCGCACACCACTAAAAGAATAAAGAAGGAACTTACAATTGAACTGACATTTACCGACTTGATTCTCCTTCTCTCCTCCTGTGTCTCCTGGACACGCGTAATGCTGGCGCGAATGTGACACTAAATGTCACGTGGACAAGCAAATCCACAAAAAAGAAAAAAATTAAAGTACGCTAATTAGATAGTTCTAATTTGGAAAACATTTAGATATGTCTAAGTTAAATTGCTATTGAAAAATTAAGACATTTTATAAGTAAAAATAAAAAAGTAGTCTTTTAGAATATCTAAATATATATCTAAATTAAAAAAAACGAATAAGATAGATTTTCTGCCCCCGCTTCTGTGTGTGTATTGTGCGGCCTAGCCTGTTACATCAGCTCGGCAGATAGTTAACAGTTTCCCCAAGACAAAGAATGAAGCTTGCATATCCTTTCCAAACTTTACTCAGGAAGCACTGTAAAACTGCAAAGAACAATACATTTCAGTATTTCATTCGAATACAGTTGTTGTTCAAAAACAATATTGAAATATAGTCTGTTAAACATAAACAAATGCGCTAGCTTAATGCTAACTTCTATGGAAAATTGCATTACGAAGCTAACATTTAGCATATGTGATCAAAATACACATTTAGAACGAACTCAAACTTCCTTAAAGGATTTCATTTCTAAAATTCTTAGTGTTAAATGTCAGGATAACTGTATCAATTCGTACTTACAGGCAAACGTGTATTCAGGCCAAATTAAATCCAGATAGAAAAAGACAGTCACTAAACGTGACTGTTTACTTCACCAAGAGCCATAGAACTGACACGTAAAAGTACAACATAAACATTACGCTACATCAGGAGACACCACAAGAGGTCTCTCTTTCCCCAGATAAACATAACATAACACTCCCCGCTTGTTATAATGCATTCCGCTTGACCTGTGCATCCTTGAGCAGCACAACATCTCCTTCGCTCAGGTTTGGCTTGTCCAGGTGCCACTTTCTCCTTGGTTGGAGTGACACCAGATATTCTTGACGCCTGCGTTTCCAGAATTAGTCGGCCAACGCTTGTACTTGCTTCCACTGTTTGCTGTATAGGTCTTTAAGGTCTCTCCCGCTGGTGGGAGCACTGGGTCGACTTTCTGTGTTAGCAGCATGGCAGGTGTGAGCACTGTGGGCATGTCTGGGTTGGATGACACCGGAACAAGGGGTCTAGCGTTCATAATGGCCATGACTTCAGACATGAGCGTGACCAGAACTTCATGAGACAGGTGGGCAGTGTTTGTCTGTAAAAGCAGTGCATCCAGTATTCTACGGGCAATACCTATCAAGCGCTCCCAAACACTCCAGCCATATGGGAGGAGTGGGGAGGATTAAAGGTCCAGGTGACTCTTTGATCATAAAGGTAGGCATTCAGTTCATGGTCATCAGATTTGATCCGTAGCTCCTTGCATGCCCCTATGAAGTTCGTTCCCTGGTCAGAACGAAACAAGCGAACAGGACCACGGACAGCTGTGAATCTTCTTAGTGCATTAACGAAGCTTGAGGAGGACAGAGACTCGAGCACTTTGATATGCACGGCTCTTGTTATCATGCAAGTAAAGATGACTGCCCAGCGTTTGTTCTCTGCAATGCCGCCGCGAGTTCGTCTTGAGCTTATAGTCCATGGCCCGAACACATCGACACCTACATTCGTGAATGGAGGACCAGGATCGAGTCGTTCAGCAGGTAGGCTTGACATTTTTTGTTCTTCCATTCTTCCTCTCAGCTTATTACAGATCACACATCTAGGTATGATGCTTGACACCATTCTCTTGCCACCAATCAGCCACAGTCCAGCAGAGCGAACAGCACCCTCTGTCAGATGTCTTCCTTGATGAGCGACCTTTGCATGGTAATGCCTCACCAATAAGGTTGCTACGTGGTGCTTTCTGGGAACAATGATTGGGTGTTTCTCTTCCCAGGGCATGTCAGCCAAAGAAATGCGTCCTCCAACTCACAGCAGGCCGTCCTTGTCCACAATTGGATTCAGTTTCCTCAGAGGGCTTGACCTTGGAACGACTTCACCTCTGGAAAGGCATTTCATCTCTTCTGCAAACGCATCGTGTTGAGCGTTTCTGATGACTATTAGTTTTGCTTGTGTAGACTCATCCTTGTTGCTGAATGAGCCCTTTGCACAGGACCTGGCCTTATGTATGAGCTTAGTAACGGCTCGACTGAGTGACTTCCAGCTGGAGAAGCGCTCAAATCGGTTTGATCCCAGCTCGACTTTGAAGACCTTGGTCATGAAAGCTTGGATATGTGGGCGTACGTCTGCGTCTGCTTCAGGGTCGATGAGCTCAAACTCCTCTGGCTGTAGGGTGCCTTTGGCTAAGAAGGCTGGTCCTTTGAACCAGTTGGTGTCTTTCAACATGGCTGCCGGCACTGAGCGAGTCCCATGGTCTGCAGGGTTGTGTTCTGTGGTGACAAAGTGCCATTGTTCCGGGCTTGTAGACTTTCTGATGCGAGTGACTCTGTTGGCGACATATACATAGAATCTTCTACTTGTGTTGTTGATGTAGCCCAATACAATACGGCTGTCTGGGTAGAATGTGATTTTGTGGATGTCTACGTCGAGTTCTTCTGTAATTAAGACTGCCATTTCAACAGCCAAGACAGCAGCACAAAGCTCAAGCCGTGGAACAGTGTGCGGGGGATGCGGAGCCAGCTTTGCCTTGCCCATGAGGAATCCAATGTGAGTGTGTCCTTTTTTATCAGTTACTTTGAGATAGGCCACTGCTGATATGGCCATTGTGGAGGCGTCGGAGAAGAGGCAGAGTTCTCTGTGTTTTGTGGAGCACAAGGAAACAGGCACATAAGGTCTTTCAATCTGAAGCTGCTCAAGCTCACAGAGTGAGTCCGTCCATATTCTCCACTGTTCCTCTTTTGGCGCTGGCAGAGGAGCATCCCATTCAGCTTGTTCAGCAGACAGTTCCCTGACTAAGGCCTTTCCTTTGATTGTGACTGGTGCCACGAGCCCTAGGGGGTCGTAAAGTCCATTAACTGTAGACAGGATTCCCCTTCTAGTAAATGGCTTCTTCTCTCTAGATACACAGAAAGTGAACGTGTCTGACTGCAAGTTCCAGGTGAGTCCCAAACTGCGCTGCATTGGCAAGGGGTCAGCAGTTAGCTCTAGATCCACAAGGTTTTTTGCCCGCTCCTCAGGGAGAAAGGCATCCATCACAGCACAGCTGTTAGAGGCTATTTTGTGTAGCTTAATGCTTGACTCTGCTAACATCTCTTTTGTGTTTTTCAGTACGGCGATGGCCTGTTCGTCGGTGGGAAATGAGGAAAGCCCATCATCAACATAAAAATTTCTCATGACGAACTGTTTAGCTTCACTGTCCCGTTCCTTTCCTCCGTGCAAGGCTGCTCTTCTCAGACCGTAGATGGCTACTGCAGGGGAAGGAGAGTTTCCAAAAACGTGCACTTTCATGCAATACTCAGTGATGTGTTTGTTTGGGTTGTTGTCTTTAAACCACAAAAATCTTAGAAAATCACGATGTTCTTCCTGGACAATGAAGCAGTAGAACATCTGCTGTACGTCTGCAGTTACTGCTACAAGCTCTCTGTGGAAACGCATGAGGACCCCCAGTAGGGTGTTGTTCATGTCAGGCCCACTGAGAAGTCATCTCTTCTGCAAACGCATCGTGTTGAGCGTTTCTGATGACTATTAGTTTTGCTTGTGTAGACTCATCCTTGTTGCTGAATGAGCCCTTTGCACAGGACCTGGCCTTATGTATGAGCTTAGTAACGGCTCGACTGAGTGACTTCCAGCTGGAGAAGCGCTCAAATCGGTTTGATCCCAGCTCGACTTTGAAGACCTTGGTCATGAAAGCTTGGATATGTGGGCGTACGTCTGCGTCTGCTTCAGGGTCGATGAGCTCAAACTCCTCTGGCTGTAGGGTGCCTTTGGCTAAGAAGGCTGGTCCTTTGAACCAGTTGGTGTCTTTCAACATGGCTGCCGGCACTGAGCGAGTCCCATGGTCTGCAGGGTTGTGTTCTGTGGTGACAAAGTGCCATTGTTCCGGGCTTGTAGACTTTCTGATGCGAGTGACTCTGTTGGCGACATATACATAGAATCTTCTACTTGTGTTGTTGATGTAGCCCAATACAATACGGCTGTCTGGGTAGAATGTGATTTTGTGGATGTCTACGTCGAGTTCTTCTGTAATTAAGACTGCCATTTCAACAGCCAAGACAGCAGCACAAAGCTCAAGCCGTGGAACAGTGTGCGGGGGATGCGGAGCCAGCTTTGCCTTGCCCATGAGGAATCCAATGTGAGTGTGTCCTTTTTTATCAGTTACTTTGAGATAGGCCACTGCTGATATGGCCATTGTGGAGGTGTCGGAGAAGAGGCAGAGTTCTCTGTGTTTTGTGGAGCACAAGGAAACAGGCACATAAGGTCTTTCAATCTGAAGCTGCTCAAGCTCACAGAGTGAGTCCGTCCATATTCTCCACTGTTCCTCTTTTGGCGCTGGCAGAGGAGCATCCCATTCAGCTTGTTCAGCAGACAGTTCCCTGACTAAGGCCTTTCCTTTGATTGTGACTGGTGCCACGAGCCCTAGGGGGTCGTAAAGTCCATTAACTGTAGACAGGATTCCCCTTCTAGTAAATGGCTTCTTCTCTCTAGATACACAGAAAGTGAACGTGTCTGACTGCAAGTTCCAGGTGAGTCCCAAACTGCGCTGCATTGGCAAGGGGTCAGCAGTTAGCTCTAGATCCACAAGGTTTTTTGCCCGCTCCTCAGGGAGAAAGGCATCCATCACAGCACAGCTGTTAGAGGCTATTTTGTGTAGCTTAATGCTTGACTCTGCTAACATCTCTTTTGTGTTTTTCAGTACGGCGATGGCCTGTTCGTCGGTGGGAAATGAGGAAAGCCCATCATCAACATAAAAATTTCTCATGACGAACTGTTTAGCTTCACTGTCCCGTTCCTTTCCTCCGTGCAAGGCTGCTCTTCTCAGACCGTAGATGGCTACTGCAGGGGAAGGAGAGTTTCCAAAAACGTGCACTTTCATGCAATACTCAGTGATGTGTTTGTTTGGGTTGTTGTCTTTAAACCACAAAAATCTTAGAAAATCACGATGTTCTTCCTGGACAATGAAGCAGTAGAACATCTGCTGTACGTCTGCAGTTACTGCTACAAGCTCTCTGTGGAAACGCATGAGGACCCCCAGTAGGGTGTTGTTCATGTCAGGCCCACTGAGAAGAACGTCATTAAGGGAGGTGCCTTCGTGTTTCGCACTGGAATCAAACACTACACGTATTTGGTCCTTTTTCTGTGGGTGATAAACACTGAATATTGGTAAGTACCAGCATTCTTGTTGTGGCCTCAACGCTGTGGCAGGCTCTGCTTGGTCAGCATCAAACATTGCTTGCATAAAGTTGAAGAAGTGTTCTTTCATGCCATGTTTCTTTTCTAGCATGCGACGGAGGGAGGCGAGGCGATTGACAGCATGTTGTCTGTTGTTGGGCAGACGCGGCCTGTTTGGCTTGAATGGCAGCGGAGCTACCCAGCAGTTTGCTTCGTCTATGTAGACCTCCTTATCCATGATGTCAAGGAACAACTCATCTTCAATGGACAGGCCAAGCTGATCGTCGCGCTGTGTTCTTCGAAACACGTCTCTGCCCAGGCTATCTGCTTCATTGACTGCATACGACACACATGGATGGGTGTGGGGTGTTACAGGGCTGTCAATCTTCTCTCTGACCATTAAGTTGCTGGTGCATGGATTGAGGATGGAATGGCGTCCGCTTATCAGCACACTGGTTCTGAAGACGCTGGCAGTAGTGGTTTTATGTGCTCTTCCCAGACACACATCTCCGATTACCACCCATCCAAGGTCGAGTCGCTGGGCAAACGGTGCGTTGTGTGGCCCATTACATTGTTTGCGCACTTTGTGCAGCCGGATTATGTCTCGCCCAAGTAGAAAAAGGATGGACGCGTTGGGATCCAGGTCTGGGATTTTGTCTGTCAAGTGTTTGAGGTGAGGATGATGACTGGCTACCTCTGGTGATGGTATTTCAGACCTGTCGTCTGGCAGCATGTCACACTCAATCAGAGTAGGCAAGGGAATGTGGATGTTGCCGTCCACTGACTCCACTATGAAGTTGCTGGCGCGTCGCCCTGCTATATCCACAACTCCTGAGCATGTCTTCAGAGTGTACCTTGACCCCGCACCTTGAATTCCGAAATGTTCAAAGAATTCTGTTCTTCCAAGAGACTTGCTCTGCTCATCAAGGACAATGTAGGTCTTCATGGCTTTGTGTCTTTGGCCAGCAGGATACACTAAGGCGAGACAAATTTTGGAGCAGGATTTTGACGTGTTCACATTCCCACAGATTTCTGTGCATTTGGACGTCACAGACGGAATGGCCTCCAGCGGCTGCCACTCCCCGCTGTGATCCACAGTACTCACGTAGACATCAGTTTTCCAAGGGGCGGGCCCTGGATGTAGCGCTGATGGGTGTTTGTCGCTGTTGCACTCCTGGCACAGCAGAGCCCTATGACAGTCCTTAGCGACATGAGTGGATGAAGCACAGCACCTGAAGCAGATGTGTTTTTCTTTCAGATACGCTTTCCTCTCCTCAAGAGTTTTGTTTCTGTAGCCACGACATTTTCTCAATGGGTGAGGTTTGTTATGTAGCGGGCACTGTTTGTCGGGATCCTCTTGTTTCCTGACTGCTGTTGTATTATCGCTGTTGCCGCCACTTTTTGAGATTTCAGTCCTCCTCACAGCAACTGATGTTCTCACGTGATGACTGGCTGGCTGGTAAACACTCTTTTCTGGCTTTGTTGCACACCATGCTCCTGTTATGCTGGCAAAGCTAGGATCGTTGCGTGTTTTTGCCTGTTCACAGACAAAGTTGACGAAGACTGCAAATGGAGGATATGGCACCCTGTGCTGCTCCTTGTAACGTGATCCTACAATAATCCACCTCTCTTGTAGGCTGAGAGGGAGTTTCTGGACTATTGGGCTTACTCCACGGTAGGTGCTGAGGTACGAGAGACCAGGTAAGTATCCATCTGCTCTGGCTGCTTCAAGTTCTATGAGAATGTCTCCCAGTTCTCTTAGCTTGTGGTTTTCTTTGGCTGAGATCTTAGGAAATTCTTCAACTTTTTTCAGAAGAGCATTTTCAATCACCTCAGGTGAGCCATAAACGTCTTCCAGTCTTTGCCATAACATCCTAAGGCCTGCGGGTGCATTGTGAATGTGTACCGCTCTGATCCTTCTAGCCTGCTCAGATGACGTGGGCCCAAGCCATTTGCATAGCAAATCAAGTTCCTCTCCGGCAGAGAGTTTCAGGTCCACGCCTTCCAGGCCCATTAGTTCTCCGGCTTGTCATCAAACTTCAAAAGGCCTGAGCTCACCAGCTCTCGTCGCATCAGGTACTTCCCTAGATCTGTTGCAGCCAGTGCACTGGATGGGCTTGTGTTGTACATAGGGAACGACTGTGTGTAGTAAGACTGGGGAGGCTTGAAATCATCACTGGTCTGTTTCACATTGTGGGAGAGCTCTCTGTAGCTGTATGATTTTCTCTGTGCAGTGCTGGTTACCTGATTTGGGGTCCAGATGGCTTCTCCTTTGTCCAAGTGGTGTCGATTCATTTCAAGAAACTCGTGTTCACTGATTTCACTTGGTGACGCGTTGTCCTGATTCTCACATTTGTTTGCTTCACCGCTGTCCATGTAAAGCTGGCGCACTGGTGAATGTGAGGCCATCTGTGGTCTTGCATCTGATTGTGAGACTGTATTAGAATTTATTATATTAGCTGCTTTTGCACTCTGATAAGGCTGATGACCTGGATGTATAATAGGAATCTGCATTGCAGCATTTCTACTATGAATTTCGACTGGAGTTAGAGGCACTGTGTGTTTTTTTTATTTGCTGAAGTGGATTTGACAGTTCATATTCTTCCTCAGCAGCTGCTTCAAGACTTTCTGCTTCGGCGTAGGCAGCAGCCGCCGCTCTTGCTAATTTCAGCTCATGTAAACTGGCGTTTAGAATGGCTTGTTGTTTTATTAGCTCTGCCTCTTCTCTAGCAAATGCAAGCTCCGCGCGTGCAGCTTCTGCTTTGGCCCGTGCTTTCAATGCCATAGAATTAGCCACAGAGTGTCTGCTGGTTCTTGAACAATTAGATATTTGTGATCTGGTTTCTAATCCATCAAAATCCTCTTCTTCTATTCTGTGTGCCATGGTGGCTGCTTTTAGATGATTTTCTACTTACAGATCGACAAACGCTGGCCGTTGGAAGAGTTGCCTTTTTAATTTTCTGCCCCCGCTTCTGTGTGTGTATTGTGCAGCCTAGCCTGTTACATCAGCTCGGCAGATAGTTAACAGTTTCCCCAAGACAAAGAATGAAGCTTGCATATCCTTTCCAAACTTTACTCAGGAAGCACTGTAAAACTGCAAAGAACAATACATTTCAGTATTTCATTCGAATACAGTTGTTGTTCAAAAACAATATTGAAATATAGTCTGTTAAACGTAAACAAATGCGCTAGCTTAATGCTAACTTCTATGGAAAATTACATTACGAAGCTAACGTTTAGCATATGTGATCAAAATGCACATTTAGAACGAACTCAAACTTCCTTAAAGGATTTCATTTCTAAAATTCTTAGTGTTAAATGTCAGGATAACTGTATCAATTCGTACTTACAGGCAAACGTGTATTCAGGCCAAATTAAATCCAGATAGAAAAAGACAGTCACTAAACGTGACTGTTTACTTCACCAAGAGCCATAGAACTGACACGTAAAAGTACAACATAAACATTACGCTACATCAGGAGACACCACAAGAGGTCTCTCTTTCCCCAGATAAACATAACATAACATAACAATAGAGAAATCATGTCTAAAACAACAATAGGAATCAAAAAGCCTTTCTATGTATTTATATAGGAAGCTATGGGAGCCTACAGGTGCTTACAGGACATTACACACAATTATATATATTTTATAGCCACTAGATGGCGCTCTTCTCACTTGAAATTTTTTTGTTTGAAGGCCTAGACTCTATTTTTATGTGAAATGTTGCATTTATTGAAAAAAATATATATATTATATATTAATTCCAATGGAAAAATTTGAAAAATGTATTTATTCTAAATAATAATCAGAAAATATTATAGAACAAAAATATATTTGATTGGTTATCCTGGAAAAAATAAAGTTAAATTTTAAGGCTTCGTCCCTTTTTAACCAGGAGGAAGTTAAGTGTAACCCATTTACGAAGAAGCCCAGAGGGTTATCGAATAAATTTCTCGATGTGCAATAAAAAAAAGTATGTCACATAACAGGAGCAAAGCCGATTGTAGGCTACAGTACATGTTTTGAATGTTCCGAAATGCCTGACCAAAGTCTGTCATCAAAGTTACAGTGCGAGCGTTTCACTCGCATTTGCATAGTAGGCCTAGGCCTAATCACCAATGACAGAATTTTTATTTTTTTGGGTGAAGCATCCCTTTACTGTTTCAGGGCAGAAAAAATACCTGAATGTACGTTTCGCATTCAAATGAATTAAATAATTTTGCTTATAAATGTCTTAAGAATTTTTAATTTGTAGAAATGTGATGACAAATGTTCATCTTATGATAGCTCACAGAGTACTGGTTTATTGTTCTGTAGCAGATTATGAGAAAGCCAGACAGAAGGCCAAAAAGGCTGAGACATCCTCCTGTCTCAGTTCAGAAAATGACACCATGGGAAAAGTTAATGGCAAAAGGAAGTACGTTTCTTCGTTTTCGCATTGATTATAAAACTTACACAGGAGAAAGAAGTAGGAATGTAGAGTGTGTAATTTCAGATTACAAAAAATCTAGGACTAAAGGTTCACTTTTGTGACTTTTATCTACACCAGACCAAACTCACGGTACCCTGATCAGGGCCACTCTTCTTCTGAAGAAGAAGTACATAAAAGAAGAAAGGGCTCTGTACCAGTTCCACCACTCCGACCATCCCCACCATCCCCATCATCTCTGCTGTCGACACGAATCTCACCAGCCCCGCCTATTCCCCCTGCACCACCTGGCCCACCAGTAACAGTTCTGTCAAGAAGGCAGACAATTACACATAAGCAATGCATGATTTCAGGTTTTTACGTCTCATGAAAAGAGGATATTGTTGTATTAGTTGCAGAACAATTGTAAATTAACAGTAAATTAATGATTACAATGAGTTTTTTTTACTTTTTTCAAGATTTCATATTTTCTGTCTCTATCTCTCCAGCAACAGAACGTCAAATAATAAGCCAACTAGAACACCTGAAAGGGGAGGTTGCTGTTATCAAACAATTGCTTTTAAAGCTCACACAGAGCTCTGTAGATGCAGACCTGCCAGAGGGTGTCCGTTTGCCTTTGCAAAATATGATAGACCTTCAAAATTTAGAACTCCAACTGAAGGATGAGGCGTGCTACAGTGCAATGGTACACTTGGTTGTATTAAATATTTGGTTCTTGATAAGTCGCTTTTGATAAAAGAGCCTGCTAAATGAATAAATGCATTTAAATAAATACAGTTTTGTACTTTTTCACTACAGTTTCATTATAGCTGTCCTGTGAATACACTGATGTGTTACTGCTTTAATTTAGGCAAAGTATCTGGCAACAGTCGGGGGTACAAGCCCAACCTCCAACACCAGACGTATCCTGGTCTGCATGCTGACCACTCCACTTGCCCAGCAACTGTGCTGGAAGGGCTCTGGCCAGAAGATGGCCTTTGGGGAGATGTTGGTCTGCAAAGCAGTTATAGGTACAGTATATAATGTTTATATGTGATAAGCCCTTATAACAGGAATTAAAAATATTTAAAAAATGGGAAGGAAAAATCAGTAGTCAGGTGTAAATGTAAAGTAAATGAACAATGACTGATCTATCTCCGTGTTTCCTGTACCCAGTAATCCTCGTTTGTTTGTCAGCCCAATGCATTTTAGCATAATCCTGGAGATTTTTCAGTTCTAGGGCCTTTGTTACAACTACAAAATGTACTTTATGTTGTTTAAACATAAATATTAAAATATTAACAAATTAATTTACTCATTCACTGTGTAATCTAAATTCTGATCCATTAGTCTAATTTTCTATACCAATAAACGGTAACACTTTATAATAACGTTCAGTTGTAACTCATTAGTTGCAAGTGGTTAGTTAATGATACTAATCATTAAAAAAAACATTCATAAATGATTAGCAAGTGATGTACATTTTATGTATGTTTTGTAAATTTCGTTACAAGTCATTTACAAGTGATTAGTAAATGATTAACTAATTATTTACAAAACATGACTTTGCGTTTCATAAATGTTTAATAAATTATGTTACATTTTTTTGTATGTTTTGCACACATCAGGTTAAAGACTCCATGTGTTTCAGAGAAGACAGCTGTCTATAGTCAGCACTTACACTGCAGTACACACTACAGTGTTCAACACCTGTGTAACCGCAAGCAGATGGCCAGTTCTGCCATTTCTATTAAATTACTGGTTTCTAATCTACAAACATAGCTCCACTGTTCTCTGATCGGGACACCAGCAAATGGGTGGCTGCCATTTGATTAAATTACTAGTGAATACACAAAGCAGTGTCCGGTTTTACCGACATGTTACCAAAAGGCGCCGACCTAACTAGAGATCCCGTGTGTAAACTCCCCAGGGTCCCCCTCCTTAAGATTGCCCCTCACAAACAAGACAGTGTGTAGCCAGATAGTCAACCACTATTCTGGTGTTAAACTCATCAATTCACAGAAAACGCACACACAATCCCCCGCAGGGGATGAGCAAAAGTTTACCACGCGTCAACCACGGGATGAACTTTTACACACACGCACACACATACACCCACAAACACACACACAGAAACACTCATTTTGACCACGTGTGAGACAAAATACCTTGTTAAATGTTTCGATATGTGTATAAAATGTTTCTTGTTGTGTTGCACTATTCCCATGTGATTTTCATTGCTACAACCATCAGCTTTATGATATGTGATATGCGTTTAATCACGAATAATCATGTATCTTTATCTTACTAGCACACAGAAGTACCGTGTGTGGTATTGTTATGATCCAAGCAATTCAATGGTATCGAATTCTTAGCCCAAAGTGCAACATGACGTATTCTTTTATTAATACTAGACTAGAAATGTTTTATGATTCAGTTCTGTCTCCTCTGTACATTGACCTGAACGAAGTTTGCCGCCACGCCTCCTCTCAACGGATTGGATCGGACACATGAGAAAGGCGTGCCACTGCTCCCTTTAAACATGAAGCGCCACTTCTGTTCTGTGCAATCCTACGCCAGTGAGAGGTTCCCTTCTTCAACAAGAACTCCAACCGGAGCTCTTCGTTTGCTTTCTAAATTTCGTTTTAATCTAAGTTTTTCTTTCCGTTTATCTACCTCAGTTGATAGTTTTCCTTCGTTCAGTGCACTCACGAACGAAACGAATTTAAGATTAAGCATCTGTCATACGAGCTGAAGAGATCGCAACATCTACCTCCGTCCGAACGAAACTCCGGACATTCAGCCTACGTTTCTTTTCAAACCAGCTGCACAAAAAGGGGCCATATCAATGCAAGAATAATCTTAAATGGAATGCTGTTTTTAAGGTTGTCTAGAACTTCCTAAAAGCCTTTGGGTCTCATTTTGAAGTAACTGTTTGAACTGTTCTGTCCTGAGAAGATTTCTCTCTCTCTCTCTCTCTCTCTCTCTCTCTCTCTCTCTCTCTCTCTCTCTCTCTCTCTCACTCTCACCCTCTAACTTTCTCTCTCAAATATTTCGTATTGCAATCATTTTCTGTTTCGTGTAATTGTTTGTTTTGCTATGCATATTTACTCCTGCGTGATTTAAGTAGTTTATGTAATCTTTAGTCTTGTTTTATTAAATTCCATAATCCTTTGAATTGAATCTGTCTCATTGTTCCATACTTGAAGTCCCTGAAAATGTCGATTTAAGCTCCAAGCTCTATTTAGTTTAACTTTTGAAATATCTAAAGTGCCTTACACGAAATTATCCTTTCTAGTGGCCATAGAAAGGGTATTGCCGCTGTTTACAGGCCGGTAAATTATGATAAGGAAGTTTCGCCTCCATTCTGACATAGATTGCGTGATAAACTAAATTTGAATCACATGAAAATTTACCCTGATAATTGATCTGATTTTACCGATCTATATTAATAATTAATATTAATTTATTAATATTAATATTAAAAGATTAACGAGTGTTAATCGTGTTAAACCACCAGGTGGTGGTGATGGCACAGTGGATAAGACACATGCCTGTGGTGTGAGAGACCTGGGTTTGAATCCACTGTGAGACACCAATGTGTCCCTGAGCAAGACACTTAACCCCTAGTTGCTCCAGAGGCGTGCGACCTCTGACATATATAGCAATTGTAAGTTGCTTTGGATAAAAGCGTCAGCTAAATGAATAAACCGTAAAATGTAAATGTTAATGATTCATATACAGTGAGGCTTAACCTCTTCCCTATTTCGGATAATCTAATTTGTGTATACGATAATGCATATTCATCATCTCATGAATATTATTCCCCCTTTGAGTTAATAATTTCCCTACAAAAGTCATTGTCGCTACAGCTGTTATAGATAATGTCTAAACGAATGAATAAATCATTTACAACACTACAGCATTATGTAATCTACGAATGATGTGTAACACATTTACAAGTGATGAATAGTTTACACTTTAGGGGATGCAGAAAGTGTTGTAAATGATTTATTCATGCGTTTAGACATCATTGTGTTGAACACTGTTACTTACCTGTTGCAAATTATCTGTACGTGTATACAAGGCATTTACAACACTTTCTGCACCCTCTAATTGCTACGTACATACAAAAAATAAAAACATTTATTAAACATTTATGAAACGCATGTTCATGTTTTGTAAATTATTAGTTAATCATTAATCAATCAATTGTAAATGACTTATAACTGAATCTACAAAACATACATACAATAATTAACATATCACTTATTAAACATTTATGAAACGCATAATTGTTTCATAAATAATTAGGTAATCATTAACTAATCACTTGTAACAGAATTTACAAAACATACATAAAATGTTAGTATGTGACTTGCTAATCATTTATGAATGTTTTGTAAACGATTAGTTCATCATTAACTAACTACTTATAAATTACTTACAACTGAACGTTATTATAAACCGCAGCTCTCTCATTGACCTATTCAGTCATTCTCTCAGTTGAGCATTTATAAATAGCAACTGGAACAATCAGAAGACGTTTCCTCAACCAAAGTGCAGGTTGAAACATTTCTTAGGTTGAAATGGCTTAACAGTACTTGAACAACCCTTATTTTTTTAAACATTTGTATTTAAATTTATCCTTTCTCACTTAGATGCTGTGACAAAAAGCAGCCAAGCCACTGCATGTGAGGTGGAAGCCACCATAAAAACGCGGCTCCGTAATGCCAGGGACAGAGATGGTGGAAGGCAAGGAAGGGCCAGAACTGCAGCTACTGGTGCTCCTGAGGGGATTGGTTTTTAATTTACTTTGACTTGTTTTAAGTGTTCTGTGTTTCTGTTTTTGTGGTTATTGCTGTTTTAAACTATATTATTATTAATTACAATTATTACTGTCAGTAAATAAATAATTATTTTTTTAAAACATGACCCTCGATTTATTGCTGCTAACAAGTGCAATTGTTCTGCATATAGTAATATGGGTCTACCTACACTCTGTGTGCTCAAACTTTGCACCTGCACCCACAGTGTGCCCACATCCAGCCCACATGAGGGCCCGCTCTAACTTGTTAACATGGGGGCCCACTCTATTTACTGTGGGCCTGCCCACAGTCAGCCCACACTTTGGGCTGTCCCACTGGGGCCCCACCTGGGTCCCAAAGTGTGGGGCCCACATGTGCCCCGCATTTCACGCCGGTATCTGGGCCCACAGTGGGCTGCCCACAATGGCCCCACATGGTCCCTTATAAGGGTTTGCTGTGGGCCCACAACTGGCCCCAATGGTGGCCCACTCTATTTACTGTGGGCCTGCCAACAGTCAGCCCACACTTTGGGCTGTCCCACTGGGGCCCCACCTGGGTCCCAAAGTGTGGGGCCCACACGTGCCCCGCATTTCACGCCGGCATCTGGGCCCACAGTGGGCTGCCAGCAAGGGCCCCATTCGGGCCCCAAAGGGGTCACATGTTTGCTGGGGTCATATCGACACAGTGTCTGGCGAGGTATCTTTGTCTTACTTTGAGGTTCCAGGTATAGCTTATATTTTTGCCTATTTCTACACATTTTTGTCAAAAAAAAAATATGAGGAAAAAAGTGCTCGAGACGAGATGTTGATCACGCAAAAAGGGGGCGGAGCTTAGCTTGCGTGTGACAGAGGGCCAACTGAAATAACGGGATAATAATTTAAACTGATCTGCCCGTTCACTAACCACCCTTTTTACTTTTTCTGTCAGGTAAGTGTCATTAATACTTTTCATTCCTGTTATTTTCGATGCAATGTTTACTTTTCTGTCCTGTCAGCTATTGAGGTAGACTAACGTTAAGCTAACATAGGTCCAGCGGGCCAATGGCGGCCCACCAGTGGCAAAGTTGGCGGCCCACTGGCGTTTTGCTCATCGTTATTCCAGCGGACCACCTTCCCGACAGTGGTCCGCTACCGAGCCCCTGGATCATAATAAGTGTTTTCTGGCGGACCACGGTCGGTCCACGGTTTAGACTGGTCCAGATTGGTCGGGTTGCCGATGGTTTTCGCCTGAGGTCCGACCGTGTCAAGCCGCTGACTTTTTGCCACCCAAAAAATGCTGGTGGACCGCCAGCCATTGTTAGCTAGCTGATAACGTACTTTACCAGGCTGTGTATTTATTTATACATAAATGTAAAATGTATCAACATGACTGCTTAGTAACATCAGTCAATAGCTTAAGTTACCGAATTAATTTCACAGTCAATGTCTTGCCCAGTATTCACGTATAAGTTACAGTTGGTTGAGAATAACGTATATAAGTGAACGTAAACAGTTAAACAATCCGATATGTTATCCTTGCTTTAGGTCGACAGCAGCCTAATAAACATGCTATTTCATTTCTTTTATTTGCCCCTTTTGTCATGTTTCTTGTAATTTGGTTATTTGCATTCTAGTGAACAGAGAGCAAGGTAGTGGCTTGCAACAGCGAGTGGCTGCAAGGTAATTATTCACAAATAAGACATTTTGTATTGCTAATACAAATTAATTTATATAAAATGTGTTTTTATCAATTGTCGTTTGTCTTGTATGTTAGCATGTTTGCCTACGTCCGGTATATCGACGACAACATTCGACAGATAGTGCCCTTGGACCACATAAAAGGCTTCTGTCCAAAAGATGTGAAAGATTTTGAAACAAAGAAAAAATATAATATTTTGTGGAAGAAATCGCCAGAGGACCAGGGGCAATACTACTAAGCACAGATATTAAAATTGGCTAGTAGTGTTTGTTTGTACAGTATATTCTTATGGTTGGGTTTATTTTGGGTCTTTTTAATTGTAGTCAATTAAGTTTTCCCCCTTTGTGTTTGGTGTAGGTTAGCCTTTGTGTATATATACCCCCATTTTGTGTCATTCAGGTCAGATTTGTTACGTTCCGATTTATGTTGTGGTTCTGTTATGTTGACCTCAGTTTAGCTGAGACCCACTTTGATTAATTCTATTGTTACTTTTTTTCCCCTAATGATTTCAAACTTTGTTTGATTTGTAGGCTAAATAAAGCCATTTTTTTTTGCAAATCCTCGACCTTGTGCCTTGCCTTTACTGCTTGGTCCATGACAGGGAGGAATGAGCATAATGAAAAGTGAAAACAGCTGTTAGTAAAGAGAGTGAGAGGGAGATGTGTGTGTGTGTCCAGCAGAGGGAGACAGAGAAGGAGACAGCATCATGACAGTACCCTCCCCTCAATGAGCGCCACCTGGCACTCCCGAGGGTGTACTCTGGTGAGACAGGAGGAAATCATCAATGAGTGAGGGGTCCAGGATGTCCCGGGGGGAAACCCAGCTTCTCTCCTCAGGACCATACCCCTCCCAATCAATCAAATATTGATGTCCACGACCCAGACGGCGCATGTCCATGATTCCGCGGACAGTGTAGATGGGGGTGCCCTCAATACGAATGGTGGAATACGAGGAGCGAGAAGGCGAGCGATTGAAATACAGGGTGAACACGATGAAGATTAGGCGGCAGACAGAGCTTGACGGCGACAGGGTTAATGATCTTGACTATGCGGAATGGTCCGATAAAACGGGGTGCCAATTTACGAGACTCGGACTGGAGAGGTAGATTGGAAGTGGAAAGCCAAACTCTCTGACCAGTAACATAGCGAGGGCTCTTGACGCGAGATCTGTTGGCTGAGATGCTCATGCGTCTTCTCGAAAGACAAAAAGCAGATCTTACCCTCTTCCAAGTTCAATGCAATGACTGATGAAAGCTTGAACGGAAGGACAGTTAGAATTGGTTTCTCGTGATAGGAATAATGGGGGATGATAACCGAGACAACAATGAATGGGTGAGAGACCCGTGGCAGAAGAAGGAAGAGTTATGTGCATATTCTCCCCAGGGGAGCTGCTCTGTCCAGGATGCAGAATTACGATAGACTAGACTGCGGAGAATACGGGCGACAATCTGATTGGCCCTTTCGGCCTGGCCGTTAGTCTGGGGGTGAAAACCAGAGGAAAGGCTGGCGGTAGCACCAATGAGGCGACAGAACTCTCTCCAAAACTGCGAGGCAAATTGCGGTCCCCTATCGGAAACAACATCGGTGGGCAACCCATGTAACTTGAACACGTGATTAACCATTATCTGGGCTGTCCCTTGGCAGAGTACCCACCGAGGTACCCACCACACGACCGGGAGGAATAATTTCCTCCTGGGATGTGACGGAGGTCGAGGAATCAGAGAGACGAGACAACGCTTCAGGCTTGACGTTCTTAGAGCCGGGGCGAACAGAGATGGAGAAGTCGAAACGCGCAAAAAATAGCGCCCAACGAGCTTGACGCGCATTCAATCTTTTAGCGGAACGGATATATTCCAAATTACGATGGTCAGTCCAAACGATAAAAGGGACGGTGGAGCCCTCTAACCACTGTAGCCATTCACCCAAAGACAGGCGGATGGCGAGCAGTTCGCGATTACCGACATCGTAATTACGTTCTGCGGGAGAGAGTCGATGAGAAACGTAAGCGCACGGGTGTATCTTGCCATCAGAGGCTGATCACTGAGAAAGAATTGCGTATAAATCGACGATAAAAATTAGCAAAGCCGAGAAAGCGTTGTAACGAGACACGAGAATCAGGCACGGGCCAGTCGGCAACAGCCTAGACCTTAGTGGTATCCATACTGATTCCCTCTGCAGAGATGACCGAGCCCAGGAACGTTACAGAGGATGCGTGAAAGGTGCATTTCTCAGCCTTGACGAAGAGTCGATTCTCAAGTAAGCATTGGAGAACGTGGCGAACGTGTTGTACATGGACCTGGAGAGAGGGTGAGAAAATTAATACGTCGTCAATACAGACAAAAACGAAAATATTGAGCATATCCCGAAGGACGTTGTTGACAAGAGCCTGAAAGACGACGGGGGCGTTGACCAATCCGAACGGAAGAACCTTATATTCGAAGTGCCCGAGGGGTGTGTTAAAGGCGGTCTTCCACTCGGCCCCCTCTCTAATTCGTACGAGATAAGCGTTACGAAGATCGAGCTAGGAAATAATCTTTGCTCCCTGCAAGATCTCGAAGGCCGATGACATCAGTGGCAAGGGATAGCGATTCTTGACAGTGATTTCATTCAGCCCCCGATAATCTATGCAGGGACGCAGAGACCCGTCGGTTTTCTCAACCCCGCTCCGGCAGGCGACGAGGACGGAACTATGGTGCCGGCGTTAAGAGATTCGGACAGATAATTTTCTAACGCCTCCCGTTCAGGAGCCGAAAGGGAGTAGAGTCTTTCCCGTGGGGGCGTGGTCCCCGGAAGAAGATCAATACCGCAGTCCTAAGGGAATTTTGTTGATGAGGCGTGGGCATTTCAGCAAGGTATTCTTCTCACATACTTAAGTGATTCCGCCCCCCTTTTTGCCCTAGATGGTAGTTCCCTACCTAGAGTACAGAGAGAGACTGTTCCATTGACTCTTACCGTTTCTGGTAATCACAGAGAGACAATTTCTTTTTTAATTTTCCGTTCTCCTTATACTCCTATAGTTTTAGGCCATCCCTGGCTTAAGCTCCATAATCCCCACATTGATTGGTCCCTGGGATCTATTTTGTTTTGGAAGTTGATTGTTTAGTGTCTGCTGTTCCCCCTATTTCTTCTGTTTCTGTTTTTCAGGAGGAGCCGGGGGACTTGTCTGGAGTACCGGAGGAATATCATGATCTGCGGGGGGTATTCAGTCGTTCCCGAGCCACTTCCTCCCCCCTCACCGCCCATACGACTGCGATATTGATCTTTTCCAGGGGACCACGCCCCCACGGGGAAGACTCTACTCCCTTTCGGCTCCTGATTGCCGTAAGAGTCCACGTCTGCTTTTTTTTATAAGCTAACCCATGGACTGGCTCGCCGTAGGTCTCTGTGGCGCTACCTGACAGCCGTGCGGCTGTTTCACAACAGTCAATCAAGCGCGAGCACTCCATCATTGTTGAGTGAATGGCGTTCTCGGACTTCATCTTTGTCAGAGTTCCTCGGCCAATCATGCGTCGTATCTTCATCTGTGCTTGGCGAATGGCGTTATCGGGCTTCATCTTTGTCAGAGTTCCTTAGCTAATCACGCTTCGGATCTCCATCTTTGCTGAGCCAATGGCGTTCTCTGGCTTCATCTTTAAGAGGATTCTTTGGCCAATCACGCATCGAATCTTCATCTTTCAGGCGCCGTGGAGAGACGGGCTCTTTTTTATTCTCAGGTGTACCCGCGCCGAAAGTATTGCCGTTTATTCATCGAATGTCAACAAGTAAGATAAACTACATTAACAACAATATACTAATACATATTTCATTTTCTTCTCGTATTTTATGACCCATTAAGGTGCTTATTGTTATGATCTATCGCGATCTTGATCTGCTTGCAAACTCAGCATTTCATCTTAATGTTTTGATGAACTACATTAACATCAGCAACATATTTTTCATATATTGCTAACTTTTTCTCATATGTTATGCTGCATTAAGGTACTTTTTAATGTTATTATCTATTTTTTGATAAACTTCAATCTAGATTAACAACAACATATTTTAATTTGCATGTTAAAATGTAAAGTTGTTTAGTGTCATGATCAGTCTTGATGTAGTATACTGCAGCACTTCTCATGTTATTGTATCCAATGATGAAATACATTAACAACAATAATATATTCATGTTTTTTTACCTTCAGTGTTCTTTAAGGTGTGTTTAAAAATGTCAATATCGATCATGATTCTGGTATGTTATTGTTTAGTGTTTAATTAAAGTAGTACTGTATCAAATACAGTAATAAGCAGTGTTGGGAGTAACGCGTTACAAAAGTAATGCATTACAGTAACATATTACGTTTTGCTGTAACGCAGTAGTGTAAGGCATTACTAATCAATTTTCAGTAATATTTTACTCGGAATCAAGAATCTTACAAAAGACTTTTAGTTTTAATTGTAAAAAAAAAAAAAAAAAAAAAAAACAGCAAGACCGCCAGACATTAACGAATGAAAGATGCAAGTAGGCTAAATTACCTGTTCGTGGTCAGTCAATAGCCGCGTGTGGTGTCCAAGTCTGTAATTAAAGACTAAATGGCAGCGTCTGATATATTTGTATAGCGATTTATTTTTGACAGGAGTGCCGTGAGGTATGATTTCGGCCTCTGTGCTCGCGCTGGCCAGTGGAAAAGCGGCTAATGGTGAAGATGGCATGAAGAAGACTACATTCGCGAGATGGACGTATGCGCATTAGGCTATTCGTTCTGTGTTTTCTTTCTAAACAGTTAGGCTATGTTTATGTGGTATTTTTCATGTTTTCATCACGCAATCATGTTTTTGATGCCGTGGTGACGCGTTCATGTAAGGGCGGCGGCGCTGCCGATAAAGCACCTAAAAGCAGTCACAAAGAACCGGCAAAAGCAATGATTATGAATATGTCAAATATAGCAAGGAGATGTTGATTGTTTATTAATAAAGTCAAGTTGAAGTTGACGATGCTGACTCGCGATCTTCGCAGTAGGCTAGTGAATGCACCAGAGAGAAATGCACATTTCATTTCATAAGCAGAGAGCAGTCTGTTTTCTTTCGTTTTGAATTGTTCTGTTTACAAGTAGACATTTCAATATAGATATATTTTTCAGGTACGTACAATTAATACAAAACGAAATTCACTTTAAAGAAAGGCTTCGTGTCTTCTGTGTAAGGTGTCTGTGAAAGTTTTAAAGCAGTCTTTTAGTGCCGCTTTAGAGCGGTCGCGTCCGTAATGGAGAACTGTCACGTCTGTAACATTGTTTTTTCCTTATAAATGCGAACACGAAAAATAAAATAAAATGAATATTTTATCTTCTGTGGAGAGCCAACCCTTCTTCATTAGATTTGCGCAGTGTAATTCACAGAATTACAACAACAAAAAATCGTTGCCTCCTAAAAGTTAAAGATTTTTTTTTGTCACACATGACTGTCGATTTCCCTAATATTAAATATAAAACGCATGTGTAGACTGATATTTTTCTAATGTCTGGACTCCTTTCTGGGAGGAGCCTATGGATAAACAGACGTTTCAATATTTTGGTTTTAATGCATTTTCTGAGAATTTATATAATTATATAAGTTAACTGCAAGTCTGCAAATGTCATGTCCATAACGCTGGAATTCCCAAATTTTAAATAATTTATTCTCAACTAGTTTTGTGGTGTAGGTCTACGTATTTTATAATGTTAAATTAACTTCAAATAATACTAATAGTAATTTAAAGATGTGGTAGCATTGGATCTGGACGGTATGGATAACGCTAGGAGTTGGAAGGGGTGTGTCGCCATTCTGCAGGTTCGTGGATCTGAGTGTCACGATTTCGGTTTCACATCGCATAACGTTACAGCCCTAGTCATTTTAGAATGTTAAGTTCTACTTCTGTATAGTTATTTTGTTGAAAGTAACTCAAAAGTAATACAGGAGTAATGTAACGCATTGCAATTCTGAGACAGTAATATTGTAAGGTAATGAATTACTTTTAAATAACAGTAACAAGTAATATATAATGTACTACAGTTTGGAAGTAACTTGCACAACACTGGTAATAAGTAGTCAAGCGTTTGTAATACGTAAATATAATTTATGTTTTAGCTAAAAAGACTAAAGATGTTTCAAATGTTCCATAGATGTCTATAAAGTCACACAAGGCCATGGGGGACGATGAGTGGATGTCCTGTTTGCGGCGGTTTGCCAGCACAGGGGTTTGGCCCTCGGAGGCAGGCAACAGACCTGCCCCACGCCAGAAGAAATGGTTTGACCTCTTTCAGAGGGTATGTAATGACAAAAGTTAATGAGAAAACATGCTAAAACTGGTTTAACATAACTTTGAGGGCTTAATTTTTACAGATAGATAAATGTCCAATGCAGGTTCGTTGTCAGGCGACACTTTTTGGTGAACCACATAAATGCCTTTGTGGATTCCATCAGGCTAAGGTATGCATTTCAGACTTTCAGGTTATCATCTCTTACATCTTTCTTCACTGTAGGACCACACAATCATATTTTTGACTCAAATGCCTTCAAAGTTCACTTCTGTGGGATGCAGCAATAGTCTTTGTAATTTTGCTTTTTATTTATAAAGCTTGATAAAGTGATACCACCTTTTACCGTGGATAACAATGTTGGCTATATCTAGTCCCATAGCTCCTCCAACGATTAAATAGGCAGAGACAATTTCTGATAGGCTTTGGGTTTTGCTCATTTATTCAAAAAAGTATTTTTTATAAAGCTTTTAAATCTTACCTCAAACAAAGTTGATGTGTCAGCAGTCCATTACCATTACCTATATCAATAATATTTATGTAAGGATTAATTTAGGATCAATTACATGGATTAATATATCTATGTAATTGACTGTCTAATTCTAAGCTGCAAGCAAATATGTATATGTATATATATATATATATATATATATATATATATATATATATATATATATATATATATATATATATATATATATATTTGTTTGCATCTTAGAATTAGACAGTCAATTACAATTTCATCTGCGATTTGCAGTTAGGCTCCATTAATTAGTGTATAATTGTAAACAAATAAAATATATATAATGTGAATATAATTAATTTGTGCCCACTGTGTGTATTTCTCCAAATATCAAAATAGACGTATCCACAGATTACGAAGCACAGGTATTATTTATGACCTCATTACAGATATAAAAACACAAGCAAACAAAAACATGTAGAAATGATTTGGATTTTAAAAATTGCCAAAGAGACCAGTTAGTATTGATTTTATTTTTATTGGGTGTTATATTTATATTCATACAGCTTCTCCTTGCTGTTTCTGCTCTCAGACTCTTGCTGGTGTACAGGGACGGATTGTCCTGATTAAATGTATGAATGTCTGTGAATGTTAGATTTTTGCATGCTCAAAACTCCTTTTAAAACACCATCGAGCATCCGTAATAACTTCCGACATTGATCGGACGTGGATTTTGTTCTCATAAGGAGGGCACCGGTAACTTGTAACCTATCAGGCTCTCAAGCATGAGGTTAATCGATTGGCCTAGGCATAGGCATAGGCCTGTATGTACCAGCGTTTTTGCTTCCGGATGGAGGTTGTGTCCCTCCAACTCTTTGTTGTATGACTCACTTTTGCCTTTGGATATTTGGAAAAGTTTGCCTTCGGTAACCGCTCTCTCACTCGACACACCGAAACGGAACTTTAGCTCCGGGTTGTGCATATTATTGGCCTGCTTTACTGGGTCAAATTGTATTCCCCAACAACAGATATGGCTCAAACAAACAAAGTACACTCTAAGCCTACCTCTAGGCTTAACCCTGACTTTACCCGCAAGAGGCTATGCCAAGCCTGTGCGAAATGTGAGGCTCCCTTTCACGGGCGCAATTTAGGCACGGATAAAGACGGCAACCAGCCCGAAGCAGGTCACCGCAGTTGCCCGGCTAGCTCAGAAGTAGAGCATGAGACTCTAAATGTCAGGATCGTGGGTTCGAGCCCCACGTTGGGCGCTTCCATTAGCCCTCTCTCTTCCCAACGGGGTCTCGGTTTCCAGCGTGGAAAGCGAGTCCGCCATTGCCGGAAAAGTCCAGGCCTGCTTTTTTTATAATCTAACCCATGGACTGCCTCGCCGTAGGTCTCTGTGGCGCAATCCGTCAGCGTGTTCGGCTGTTAACCGAAAGGTTGGTGGTTCGACCCCACCCAGGGACGAATGGTGTTTTCGTTGACGTCCTGCCATGCCACCACCAACACAGCTGCAGAATTTAGCACACGTGTGTCCACTAACACATCCGTGTCATTTCGGACGCATGACACGACGTTTCTTGGCACCTTTTAGCGTTTACAGCTTGGTGAGTTGCTTTGTGTTCAAAGAAGAAAGCGGGTGTTGTGAAAGTTTACATCAGCTTATGTTTGCTGTGGCGCGTGGATGGAATGCTCATGTTTTGTTCTGGGTGGTGGAGGCCTGTGTTCCAGAGAGGTCCTGCTCAAAACTCCTTTTAAAACACCATTGAGCATCCGTAATAACTTCCGACATTGATCGAACAAGGATTTTCTTCTCATAAGGAGGGCACCGGTAGCTTGTAACCTATCAGGCTCTCAGGCATGAGGTCAATCGATTCGGCATAGGCCTATATGTACCAGCATTTTTGCTTCCGGTTGGAGGTTGTGTCCCTCCAACTCTTTGTTGTATGACTCACTTTTGCCTTTGGATATTTGGAGAAGTTTGGCTTCGGTAAGCGCTCTCTCACTCGACAGACCGAAACGGAACTTTAGCTCCGGGTTGTGCATATTATTGGCCTGCTCTACTGGGTCAAATTGTATCCCCCAACAACAGATATGGCTCAAACAAACAAAGGACAATCTAAGCCTACCTCTAGGCTTAAACCTGACTTTACCCGCAAGAGGCTATGCCAAGCCTGTGCGAAATGTGAGGCTCCCTTTCACGGGCGAAATTTAGGCACGGATAAAGGCCGCGGCCAGCCCGAAGCAGTTCACCGCAGTTGCCCGGCTAGCTCAGTCGGTAGAGCATGAGACTCTTAATCTCAGGGTCGTGGGTTCGAGCCCCACGTTGGGCGCATCTATGAGCCCTCTCTCTTCCCAACGGGGTCTCGGTTTCCAGCGTGGAAAGTGAGTCCGCCATTGTCGGAAAAGTCCAGGTCTGCTTTCTTTTATAGGCTAACCCATGGACTGGCTAGCCGTAGGTCTCTGTGCCGCTCTATCCTCGTCCAATCGCGTCGCTCGCTTTCCAATGTGAGATTGGACAAGTGCCAATCGCATCGCTCGCTGTCCATTGTGAGATTGGACGAGAGCCAATCGCTTCGCGGCATGAGAATGGACACAGCCACTCACCGCGCTTACATCCATTGTGAGATTGGATGACGAAACGCGCTCTTCAGAAACCCCTATAACTCCGTTATTACCGAGCAAAGTAAGTTTTAAATGTTTGTTTTTCTTCTTCTGTTGACTATATTATTAATTGTTCATGTATTAGTTACATTTTCATCCCTCACACAAAGTCGTTTTGTCGAGTGTTTTCTTTTAGCAATCACTAAGTTGCTAACCTAACGTTCTGAGGAGAATTATGAATAAAACCATCATTAAATTCATGTTAAATGACTTTATTTTGTGAGATGTAATTAGGAATCGGTGTTCTGTATGCTAGATCTGTCTGTCGCGATGTTTACGTGGTTTTACTATAGTAAAAGTGATTGTCTTCATAAACGGTGATCACGTGATCACGAGTTGCCTATAATCTTACATATTAAACAACATTTAGTCAGTTTTAAGTTTGGTTTGAATGAAAAAAATGCTTATAGTTGTAGATAACGTCATCACTTATATTAACCATGGTTTTACTATGGTAAAATAAGTGTTTCTGTTTATAAACTATGGCCACGTCGTCACGAGTTGCCTCTAATCTTGCATATTAAACACCATTTAGCCAGCTTGAAGTTCGGTTTTAATAAATAAAACCTCTTATAGTTGTAGATAAAGTCATCACTTATAATAACCATGTTTTTACTATAGTATATGTGTTTCTGTTCATAAACTGTGGTCACATTATCACCAGTTGCCTATAATCTTAAATATTAAACACCATTTGAAGATTGGTTTGAATAAATAAAACCTCTTATAGTTGTAGATAAAGTCATCACTTATAATAACCATGGTTTTACTATAGTATAAGTGTTTCTGTTTATAAACTGTGGTCACTTTATCACCAGTTGCCTATAATCTTAAATAATAAACACCATTTAGTCAGCTTGAAGTTTGGTTTGAATAAATAAAGCAATGTTATAAGTAGTAGAAATAGTCATCCCTTAAAAAAATTAACCATGGTTTTACTATAGTATGTTTATTTAGCTGATTACCATTTATATAACCACAGTTTTTACTATGAATATAATGGTTAGACTGTGGTTAGTGTAGCAAAACCATGGTTCGTTTGTGTTAAACTATATGAACCATGTTTTATTTGTTGTAAAATCATTTTCCGGAAGGGGTGCCATCATTTAGTTAGCTTGAAGTTTTGTTTGAATTCTTTTTTTATATAGTTGTATCATTATAATTTAGTGGGGGGAAAATCAGTGTAGTCCAGTACTTGCAAAAATGCATTTTTTTACTTTTATTTCCCTGTTATGTTTAGATGAGCACAAAGCCAAAGAGCCACAAGGCCATGGGAGATGGCGAGTGGATGATGAGGTTGAGGGCTTTTGCCAGCTCTGGGGTTTGGCCTTCTGGAGGAGGAAATAGACCAGCCCCAAGGCAGCGGAAGTGGTATGACCTCTATCAGAAGGTAAAGCAAAGTTATCTGTATCTCATTACATAGTATGTAGTATGCAGGTCACCTGAAAATGAATGGTGCAGAAAATATCAGTAAATAATGCTTCTTGTCTTTTCAGATTGAGAAATGCCCCATGCAGGTCCACGGACAGACCACCCTCTTTGGAGGGTCCATGGTCTGCAACTGTGGATTCCACACCACTAAGGTGATGCATTTGAAAATGACATTTAATGTTGCATTACATATATGTTAAAATACTGTTATGCTGTTTCACTACATCTTATGCCCTTCTGGTGTTGTTTACGCAGCCTGCCGCTGCCACTCAGTCTTCTGCTGCACCTCCCCAGTCTGAGGCTCCTGGCACAGCTGCTCCCCAGTCTGAGGCTTCAGACACTGCTCCTACCCCACGGACATTCCTGAGGCCCCCTCCAAGTTTGTCAATGGTGAATATTAAATCTGTAATTAATGTTTACTTAGATTCATCTTGTGTTTGTTTGATATGATCTACGGCCCACCAACATCAAAATAATTCTAGCATACTCCTGCAGACTGATCAGTCAGGCCATTCACATTTTTACACGCACACACGCTTGCACGCACACACACATACACATTTTTGTTTGACTATATTAGTGAGGACATTGCATAGACTTCCATTGCCTTTATGTCAGGTTAATTTATATTTTCTATCACCAAACCGACCCTTACCCCTAAACCTACCCACCACACATAAGTAAACACTCGATTTGAATAAAAATGTTTGTGTTGAAAATGTATAGTGTGGTTGTCATACAATTAACTTTGTTTCTCTTTTTAGTTCACTAAGTCACGGTTTGGTGGGTCCCAGATGTCGTCACTTAAGCCAAATTTAGTGGGTCGGAGGACCCCCAGCCCCTCTCCTCCACCCTCTTCAAGGACCCCCAGCCCTTCTCCCAGCCCCTCTCCTCCTCCATCCTCCGTGAGGACCACCACCCCTTCTCCATCCTTTATGAGGGCCCCATCTATGGCCTCTGTGAGGACCACCACCCCTTCACCATCCTCTGTGAGGAGCCCCAGTCCTGCTCCATCCTCTTCAAGGACCCCCAGCCCTTCTCCTCCCAGCCCGTCTCCTCCTCCATCCTCCGTGAGGACCACCACCCCTTCTCCATCGTTTGTGAGGGCCCCATCTATGGCCTCTGTGAGGACCACCACCCCTTCTCCATCCTCTGTGAGGAGCCCCAGTCCTGCTCCATCCTCTGTGAGGAGCCCCAGTCCTGCTCCATCCTCTGTGAGTATAGCAGCAATTTACTTTTTTTTTAAAAAAATTCACTTTGGAACTGTTTCACAAGTAAGGCATACATTTTTAAAACTCTTTACAAAACTCCAAGCTGATCACACATGTAATACAGCTAGTCATTCTTTCAAAACCTGATCTCATGCTTTCATTCTAGTTAACCTAAATGAGAAGTATTCAAGTATTCAGTTTTATAGTATTCAATTCAATTCTTATGTATTTGTATATGTATATATATTTTTTATTATTCTTTATTTATTAATTATACATTTTAATTATAATGTATTATGTATTTACAATGTATATAGTTTCAAAGCAGCTTTACAGAAAATGCATGCATCTAGGATACAATTTAGAGTGACCTGTTAACAGAGATGTACATATACAAATCACATAGTTATTAAGCTAATAATGTAGTAATTTAAAGAATGTCTTTATTTACCAATTGCTTGTGGGAATTGCAACAAAGCAATTAAAAAACACTATTGGACAGGCTGTGGTGTATATTACAGAAGCCTTTATTTATACAATAAACAAATTGTCTTCCAAACAGGAGGAGCCTGGAGGAGTCATGCCAGCCCCGGCTGAGGCCTCAGCTTCATTCTGGTTACCAGGGGAAATGAGCAAGACCATCCCTGTGCAGGACCAGAGGTGGATTGCCAACACCTTATTTCACTCTGGCAAGCTGCGGCCAGATTTGAAGCTGTGGTATGAGCCCCCTGTCCCAGCCCTCATTTACCACCAGACACCAACTCCAGACCGGTTCTTCACCCATCGATTGATGGTGTGGATGCCCTACCACCTGTGGAAGGTGAGGGTGTCCTGCCCAGATTGTGGCAAGAACCTGACGGGCTATGGTGTTCACAAGAGGGCTCGGAAGGTCCTGGACATTGACAGGTACTACCTGATGGTGACAGAGACACTCAGGTGCACTGTGTGTTCTCTTAACTATCTGTCAACAAGTCAGACTGTCCGGGACCAGCTTGACCTGCCTCACCAGAAAATGTTCCGGCTGATCCTGACCCGCAAGTGAGTAAATCAGTGTAGAAAAGATGTTGATTGTAAGAATTAAACCACTGAAATGACCCTTCAATTAACATGTAACTAATCACAGCAACAATGCGTTTTCAGGTATGCCTGTGACATCCGTGTCATTAGGCTGCTCCGGGACCGGACGCTGGGCAACAGTCCCGCTCGATTGGTGAGGCAGTTGAAAGAGAACCATGGGGAAGAATGGCTGAATCGGTTGGCACACTATCTTGGGGAGTGTGCTGACTTTGTGGATCGACCCAGCCTCTTTCCGGTTGTCTGTCAGGAGCCTCCAGAGCCCATCGACATCCCCACCAGTCGTTGGGTGCTGTCCGTATACGGCAGGGACATCCTCTGCCGTATAGACCACATCAAGGCCAGCATCACGTCGACCTTTGGCACCATCTTAAAGATGGATTCCACCAAAAAGGTAATAAATAATCTGACTCTGTAATAGACTTACATGTTCTTAAATACTGCCAAATAGACATTTTTCTCAATCGCTTTGGCTCAATTCTCAAATGAGTTTTTTCTCTCTTAAAACAATAAGTTCAGATCTCTGAATGTGTCGTTACATTGGTAAATTCCAGATCACAAAGAAGCTGGCTGGCCATGGACGGGGGACAGCACTCTGGGTGAGCTCTATTGGCAAAGAGGTCGGCCAGATACTGACCAGTGTCCTGTCGGTGCAGGAGGGGCCAGGACTGGACAGGATGGTGGCTGGTGTCATGGAGCGGTACCGCCTGGCAGCCGTTCCACCCCCAGTGCTGCTGTATGTGGACTGTGGCTGTTGCGTGAGTAGTGAGGGGGCAACCAGCAAGCTGCACACAAGGTTTGGGCAATGGCCAGACCTCCACATCCGGCTGGACATCTGGCACTTTATGAGAAGGCTGGCCGTGGGCTGCACCACCGATGCCCATCCCCTCTACCCAACCTTCATGGGATGCCTGTCCGCCTGCATTTTTGAGTGGGATGCGGGGGACCTCAGCCTGTTGCGGCAGGCCAAAAAACAACAGCTGATGCAGGAGGGTATGCCAGCTATTACTGACCTCCTGGTGGACAGGAGCATCAGTAAAAGGGACCTCAGCCTTTACTGCCGCAGGAGGACGCGCAGTGAGGAGGACACCATTCGCCTCATCGAGAGGCTGCTGCAGGAGCTGGGGGGGGCCAATGGGAGGGACCTTATGGGTGTGCCACTTCTGGATCAAGTGCGCATGGAGCACATCTGGCGTGTGCAGAATCAGAATGTACGGTGCATCCAGGACTTGCCAGAAGTGCCGCTCTACACTGAGGTAGGCACCACCAAAAAGGCGGGGGTCATCCTGACACGATATCGCTGTGCCAGAGGGTCCACATCCCTGGAATCTTTCCATTGCCACCTGAACAGGTTCATTCCAGGTTAGTGTCTCACATGTATGATGTCTTAAATAATTGCTATGCATTATTCAGATTGAAAGGCACATCCTTTTACAGTGGTATAAATGTTTTGTTCTTCTTCTAGGAACCAGTGCCAATGCACTGAACTTCCAGCTATACCTCCTGGAAGGCCTGAACAGGTGGAATCAGGATCGGGGGACTGCGGCAGTGACCGGCAAGCCAGCGTCCCTTCTAACCTACTCCGGGGATATGGCTCACTGCGTCAACACAAACAGCCTGAAGGTGTTTGGCCGGGCTTTTGTGCCAACTTTCAGGGCACCTGCCAAATACACTGGTATGTCTTACCCTTATCTGGCTACATTATACTTTTAATTTGTGGGTTTTTAATGTTTCAACTAGACATTGAGTCCATAATTTTATTATTACCATTAACAAAGCCAACCATACACTGATTCTGATTACAGTTGCATTATATCTTGACAGAATGCTTTGAATATAATTAGTCATGTATGTGTGTGCTTTTATGTTCTTTTTCATAGGAGAGCTGCTTGGTGTTGACTATCTCCTGAGTCAGACTGGACAGCCTCTGGTGGTGAACCCCGACTCAGAGGAGACAGAGAACATGCTGGAGGATGTGGATGAAGGTGTGGACGAAGAAGACGAGGGCTTCGGGGAAGACCAGACTCATGACATTACTGTGTCAAGTCTTACCGATGACCCTAGCTTCTCTGTCTCCTCCTTCTTTATGCCCTCTGAGTCTCTATCCTCCACCACGCCTGCCACCTTCTCTCGGCCTGCTGCTACCCCGTCTCAGCCTGCTGCCTCATCCACCTTGGCTGCTGCCCTGGCTGCTCCCTCCTGCCAGTCTGTTGCCTCAAGCCTTACTGCCTCCTCCTCCACCACCCGGCCCGCTGCCTCATCCACACAGCCTGCTGCCTTATCCACCATGGCTGCTGACCTGTCTGTTCCCTCATGCCAGCCTGTTAGCTCTACCCATACTGCCTCCTCCACCCAGTCTGCTGCCTTCTCCACCCCCCAGTCTGCTGCCTCCTCCACCCCCCAGTCTGCTGCCTCCTCCACCCCCCAGTCTGCTCCCTCCTCCGCTGATTCCTCCACCCCCCAGTCTGCTGCCTCCTCCACCCAGTCTGTTTCCTCCTCTGCTTCCTCCTCCACCCAGTCTGCTGCCTCCTCCGCTGCCTCCTCCACCCAGTCTGTTGCCTCCTCTGCTTCCTCCTCCACCCAGTCTGCTGCCTCCTCCGCTGCCTCCTCCACCCAGTCTGCTGCCTCCTCCACCCAGTCTGCTGCCTCCTCCATGCTGCAGCCAGGTGCTTCAGCATCTCCTGATGAGTCTGCGGTATGTAAATACTTTTTTTTATTACAAATGTCTAAATTATTGTCAGTCTGCTGACATTTTAGAATGCAATAATCAATCCTGGTATTTCTATAGAACAGTGTATATGTATCTGTGTTTTATCCCACTTCACTGTTCTCATATTGTTGCTCATATCTTTATTTTTTTCAGGCTGTGGATGACTTTGGTGTGCCAGGTATGGACAGAGTCGACAGCCTGGCGGAGTGTCTTGTGGAACTCAGGAACCATCCCTCTCTGGCACTCACCAACCAGCAGGTCAGGATCATTCAACTTTTTATACTTTCCCTCTTTGACTTGTCATACATGTTTACACTTGCTTGTTTTTTTTTCTCATTTGCTCTGTATTATATGCTCTTCTCTGCTTAGGTGAGCAATATTGTTGCTATTTGGCAGAACCTGCTGGACTTCGACAAGAGGAGAGTCATGTTTTCTTCCAGATACAGGAGCAGGCTGGATACTGGGAGGTTCAGGTCACCCAAGAAGAGGCAGGAGTTCACTCCAGGGGTGGAGAGTGTGAAGAGGCATGCACTCACCACCACTGCCCCACTTGCCCAGTGGCCAGATTGTTCTCGCCTGATTGAGACAATTTTTGTCAGGCTCTGTGCCATTCACCGGAGTCCCAAGAAGAAGGGGACTGGCACAGTGTCCAGATGGGACCTCATCCTGGAGGACTATAGAAAAATCAGGCGGTGCATTCTGGGAAATGCAACAGTAATGCAGCAGACCACAATCCAGCAGGTGGACGTTAGCCACACCACCTTCGTTCAGTGGCACAACAGCCGGGTAAAAAGACAGGACACTGCAGTTGTAATGCAGGGGCTGGAACTGCCTAGCCGCTTGTCTGTTGCTGCTGACCCTCTGCTCCCTGCCAATGTGCGCCCCCTATCTGCGCCCCCCCAGCCAGGCCCAGCTCACGAGTACCACCTGCCAAGTAGCACTGTGGGCCAGGCACAGGTGAAGAGGAAGAGGAAGATCCCTTCAGCCCCAGTGGTTTTGACACCAGCAGCTGAGACACCACCAACCCAGCGGCAACTATTTCCTGCTCCTCCCCCAGGCACTCAACTGCTGATGTTGACGCCAGTTGCCTCATCGCAGGGGCCCGTCCTGGTTGCTGCTCCACAGGCTCTAAGGGTCAGCCTCTCCTCTGCCCCTCCTGCTCCAGCTCTAGCTCCAGTTCGAAAACTGACCCGCAAAGTGCAGCACAACACTTGCAAGAAATGCGGGCAGTTCAGAACAGCAGAGACTGGGCACAGTCAGTACAAGGGAATTGTATACTGCCCCTCAGTAGAGACAGTGGCAAAGGAGCAGTGGTTGGAGGATATAAAAAAAAGAAAATAAATAATTTATTTCTCCTTGTATATAGTTTTCCTTGTATATAGTTTTCCTTGTATATAGTTTTTAAAAAAAGGATGAAAATAAAATGAAAGTTTGGTCTTTTGATCATAAATGCTTCTCTCCTTGTTTTTTGTGTGTTCCTTTACTATAGTATCATTCCAAAGTTAGTCACTTGTGAAAAAAATGTTGTAATGGATGAATTCAGTAATACAATAATTGACTAGTTTATAGATTAGTTTTTATAAAATTACTGAAGCAGAAATATAATTAAAACTATAGTTTAATGAATATAATTAAAAGTATAGTATAATTTACTATAAATAAAATATCTAGAATCATTTAAATGTCATTAGTACAATATTCATTTATATTGTAAAACGACAGAACAGAACTCATTTCTGTAATATGGAAACCAGTTATGTGATTTTTAATGATAAAACATAATTCACACCATAACACAGTCATCTTAATTTCTGGCAGCAGTGGGATTCGAACCGCCAACCTTGTGATCATCTTTAATCCCATATAAATGTATAGGAAGATACAAAAAAACAGTTTTTGCAATAATTTATGACAAACGTAGACTTTCAAAATATTGATATTGGGGGGACAAAGTCATAAAAAAATCTCTTTTCTTTTCCTCTCCTTTTTCCTTCTTTTCTCTCTTTTTTCCTCTTTTTTCCCTCTTCCCCCTTCTTCCCTTTCTTCCCCCCCTCTAACAGACTATTGTTCCCCAGCTTTGGCGCAATCGGTCAGCGCGTTCGGCTGTTAACCGAAAGGTTGGTGGTTCGAGCCCACCCAGGGACGAATGGTGTTTTTCGTTGACGTCCTGCCATGCCAACACTGGCATGTGGATGCCATACCACTTCTGGAAGGTCAGGCTGTCCTGTCCTATGTGTGGGAGACAGCTCACAGTCTATGGGGCACACAAGAAAGCCCGTCAGGTTCTGGATGTGGACCAGTACTACCTTATGATCACGGAGACTCTCTGGTGCAGTGGGTGCAAAACGGCCTTAATTTCCACCAGCAAGGCCATCTTGGACCAGCTGGACTTAGCCCAAAGACTGGAATTTAGGCTGATCCTAACTCGAAAGTGAGTATACTGAGATTACTTAGCTTGTGTAACAAATGTTTGTCATTTAAAACACAATTGAGATGAGCTGGTTTTAATGTTTGTGTCTTTCTGTCTCTCTTTCCCTTTGTTTTATTCAGGTATGCCTGTGACATGCGGGTCATAAGGTTCCTGAGGGAGAGGGCCCTGGGCAACAGCCCCTCTCGCTTAGTGAGGCAGCTGCGGGAGAACCACAGCGAGGAGTGGCTGTGCCGATACCTTGGAGTGGCTTTGCGAATACCTTGGTGCCTGCTCAGACTCCATCTCCCAGCCAAGCCTGCTCCCTGTGAGGTTTCAGGAGCCACCTGAGCCCGAAACTATCCCCTCCCACAGGTGGATGCTGGCTGTTTATGGGTGAGATATCTTGTGCAGGATTGACCACATTAAAGCCAGCATAACGTCCACATATGGTTGCATTCTGAAGATGGACTCAACCAAAAAGGTAACTATTTTTACATTTCAATCAAAAGAATTGAAAATACACCATTAGTAGTAGTACAGTAGTATGTATGTAATGTTCCATATATAAATAATTTAGCATCACTCACTGTCTTTTCTGTGTGATTACAGATCACAAAGAAGCTGTCGGGGTTTGCAAAGGGGACAGCTATGGGGCTAACATCTGTCAGCAATGAGGTGGGCCAGATCCTCATTAGTGTTCTGACAGCTCAGGAGGGTCCAGCCCTGGACCGAATGGCAGCTGACCTCATCCGGAGGTACACTGATGCGGGTGTGGCTCCGCCTCAGCTCCTCTATGTGGACTGCGACTGCTGTCGGGAGGGCACTGGGCAGACCAAGTTCAAGCAGCGATTTGGTGGGTGGCCAGACTTGGTGGTGAAGCTGGACATCTACCATTTCATGCGGCGACTGGCAGCTGGGTGCACTAAAGATGCACATCCTCTTTACCCCATTTTCATGGCACGCATGTCTTGCTGCATTTTTGAATGGGACAGTGGGGATGTGTCTCTGCTGAGGCAGGCCAAGAGGGAGCAGCTGAAACATGAAGGTGTCCCTGGTATCACCGACACTATGGTGGACCAACGGATCACCAAGGATGAATTGGCCCTGCACTGCCGAAGGCGGACAAGAGGAGAGCAGCAGACCATTCTGATGATCAAGCACCTCCTCAGCGAGCTGATGGGGGTAAAGGGTCGAGACCTTCTTGGTGTCCCTCTCTTGGACCATGAGAGGATGCAGCACATCTGGCAAGTCCAGATGAGGCACGTAAAGTGCAATCAAGATGAACCAGGTGTGCTGCTCTACACACAGACTGGCACCACCACCAAAGATGGTATTGTGCTGCCAAAATACAGATGCGCAAGGGGCTCCACATCACTGGAGTCCTTTCATCTACACTTGAATAGGTTCATTCCAGGTCAGTATAAATCATTATTCATCAGAAATATTAAGGGTGACTCAATGAATGTCTTTCAAATAGCATAGCACAAAAAAAGTAATGTAACGTTATCGATCTTATCTAAAGGAACAAGCGCCAACAGCTTAAATTTCCAGCTTTACCTCCTGGAAGGCTTGAACAGGTGGAATCAGGACCGTAAAATGGCATCTCTGGCAGGCACACCTCCGTCCCTGTTAAGCTACTCCGGGGACCTGGTGCACTGTGTCAACACCCACAGTGTTAAGGTACTTGGGAGACAGCTTGTACCGTCTTTTCAGACACCATCTGTCTATACTGGTGAGTTTCAGCTTTAAATTGCTTTTTAGATTGCATAAAAATAGAATATTTATATTATTTTTCTGAAAACTGATTTCCCTCTACTGTGTTCTCCTGTCTGTCCCAGGTGAACTCATAGGTATAGATTACCTGTACCGTCAAACAGGGCAGGCCATGCAGGACGTGGATCCTGACTCTGAGGTGACAGAACAGATGTTGGAGGATGTGGGCACGGAGGAGGAGTTGGAGGATGAGGGATTCGGAGATGTCAGTTTGGACCTTAACCTGGATCCCACTATTGAGGTGCTGGACCTGTCCCCTGGCTCATCACCCACCACAATCAGCGTAGCCAGCAATCCTGCCTCTGTCCAGACTGGGTCTGCTAACACCACCACAGCAGCACCTAATCAACAACTGGTAACTATTCTTAATAATAAAAGTACAAGTAGTATTATTTGTATAGCACTATTAACTTTATTTGTATAGCACAATGAAAAGAAAAATAGAAACAAACTAAATACCATTAATACAATCTAAAGAGTAAATAGATTAATAAAAAAGCAAAGTAAAAAAAGATAAATTAAATTCCATAAACATGTTTTTTTTCCCCTTTTTTCAGTCTTACAACTGGATGACCAGGGTGCCCTCTGGTCCTTCCTCTGCCACAACCACCTACGCCGCCTCTGGTCCATCTGCCATGACTGGTCCATCCTCCACGACCACCCACGCCGCCTCTGGTCCATCCACCATGACCACCCACAGCGCCTCTGGTCCATCCACCATGACCACTCACAGCGCCTCTGGTCCATCCTCCATGACCGCCTATGCCGCCTCTGGTCCATCCACCATGACCACCCACAGCACCTCTGGTCCATCCACCATGACCACTCACAGCGCCTCTGGTCCATCCTCCACGACCAACTACGCCGCCTCTGGTCCATCTGCCATGACTGGTCCATCCTCCACGACCACCCACGCCGCCTCTGGTCCATCCACCATGACCACCCACAGCGCCTCTGGTCCATCCACCTTGACCACTCACAGTGCCTCTGGTCCATCCTCCACGACCATCTACGCCGCCTCTGGTCCATCTGCCATGACTGGTCCATCCTCCACGACCACCTACGCCGCCTCTGGTCCATCCACCATGACCACCCACAGCGCCTCTGGTCCATCCACCATGACCACTCACAGCGCCTCTGGTCCATCCTCCACGACCACCTACGCCGCCTCTGGTCCATCTGCCATGACTGGTCCATCCTCCACGACCACCCACGCCGCCTCTGGTCCATCCACCATGACCACCCACGCCGCCTCTGGTCCATCCACCATGACCACCCACAGCGCCTCTGGTCCATCCACCATGACCACCCACAGCGCCTCTGGTCCATCCACCATGACCACCCACAGCGCCTCTGGTCCATCCGCCACAACCACCCACACCGCCTCTAGTCCATCCAACATGACCACCCACGCCGCCTCTGGTCCATCTGCCATGACCACCCACACCGCCTCTGGTCCATCTGCCATGACCACCTACCTCTCCATCCTTCCTCTCCCGACCACTCTCACTGTCTCTGTTGCTGCAGCCACTGCTCCTCCAGCAGTGCAACCAGTGCCTGAGCAACCGCTGGTAAGACTTTTTGTGACAAGTACATTGTGATGGTTGTGTTGTTCTTCTGCTTGTGATATTGTATCTTTTTAACATTGATTTACTCTTATATTTTACCAGGCTGTGGATGAGCGCAGTGTACCAGGGATAGAGAGAGTGGACAACCTGGCAGGCTACTTGGTGGGGCTTAGGGTGGAAACTGGGCAAACTCTGAGCCACCAGCAGGCCAGTACCATCATTGCCCTATGGCAAAGCCTGCTTCCGTATGACCAGCAGAGAGTGGCGTACGCTGCCCGGCACCAGGTGCGTCTTACAACAGGACGCTCCAGGTGCTCAAAAACCAAGCCTGAATTCACGCCTGGTGTGGACAGCATGACCCGTTGCATCCTTGGGTCAACAGGATCCCCTGCTCAGTGGCCAGACTGTTGCCGCCTGGTAGAGTCTATCTTTGTTAAACTGTGTGATATTCACAGGAGCCCAAAAAAATTGGGAAATCATGCCGTAACAAGATGGACTCTAATTCTGAGGGACTACAGCAAGATTCGGCAGCTGGTCCTGTGCAATGGGACTGTGATGGAGAATACCACCCTGCAATTGTTTGAGGTGAATCAAACAACCTTAATTCAGTGGCACAAAAAGCGGCTGAAGAGGCAAGAATGTGCCATCCTGCTTCAGGGTGTGAACTTGCCAGCCCCCATTCCTATAGCTGCTAGGCCTCTCTCCCCTGGACAGATTCACCCCACTAAAGCACCCCTACAGCCTGGTCCCCAACACCGCTACCACTTGCCTGAAAGTACAGTGGGAAAGGCAGTGGACAAGCGAAAGTCTGCAGTTCCAGCTCCGCACCCCACTCCTCCAAAAGTTTTCCGGCCAAGGCAGTTTTCCCTGCTGATTCTGCCCCTTTACCTGTTGTCCCCAACCCCAGTCCTGCATTTGCCCCCATTGTCCAAACACCTGTTTCTGCTCCTTCACCTGTCATCCACAACCCCAGTCCTGCCTTTGGCCCGTTTGTGTTTTTGTGTCCAGCTCCAGTTCCTGCCGTCCGGCAGATTGCTCCTGCTGGCCCCATTCCCTCCCCACCACCTGCTCGGAGGCCCTACATCCGCACTGTGGACAAAAAACAAGTGCAGTCTGTGCCACCAGCCCTGCAACAAAGATACTGGCCACAGCCAGTATTATGGCCACATTTACTGTCCCCAGACTGCTGTTATGCCACTTGACCAGTGGATGGAGGAGATGAAGAAGAAGAGGGCAGATAAAAAAAAAAAATTTGTTTATTTCAAAATGCTACATGTGTGTGTGTGCGTGTGCGCATCCGTTAGGGTCATTTGTTCACCCTCCATGAAGCTAATTTGTTCATTTGCTTTTTAAATTAGTTCATTTACCCCATATGAGACTATTTAAGCTTAGGTAAAGCTTTTTTGTTTGTAAATAGTCCACAACCTGTTATATACTGTGTGTGTGTGTGTGTGTGTGTGTGTGTGTGTGTGTGTGTGTGTGTGTGTGTGTGTGTGTGTGTGTGTGTGTGTGTGTGTGTGCGTGCGTGCGCGCGCGTGCGTGCATGTGTGCATGCGTGTGTGTATGCTCGTGAGGGTGTGTTTATGTGAGAGAGAAGGAGAAGGTGTTTGTAAATAAAAAATAAAAAGAACTTTATTTCTACAACAGTATCCTTTGGCTTTTTTCTGGAAAAAACTTTTTACAAACTCACACAGATATTAAAATTACAAGAAAGGGACATAATGGTATTCCAGACAGATCAAACAGGGTGTGAGAAGTGAATGTCAGAAAGAATGTCATTTCTTTAATATAAAGGTTTATTATTATTTATTATAAGCAGTAGTAGTATCATATTCTTATTTTAATTATTTGTATTGCAACAAAGCATTACAATTACAAGAAAGGGACAGAATTGTATAACAGACAGGTCCACAGGATCTGAGAAGTGATTGTCAGAAACAATTCTTTGATATAAAGGTTTATTATTATTATAAGCAGTAGTAGTAGTAGTATCACATTCTTATTTTTATTATTCTTATTGCAACAAAACATTAAAATTACAAGAAAGGGACAGAATGGTATTGAAGACAAATCCACAGTGTGTGAGAACTGAAGTGAATGTCAGAAACATTTCTTTGATATAAAGGTTTATTATTATTTATTATAAGCAGTAGTGGTATCATATTCTTATTTTAAGTATTTGTATTGCAACAAAGCGTTAAACTTACAAGAAAGCCACAGAATTGTATGGACAGGTCCACAGGATGTGAGAAGTGATTGTCAGAATGATATAAAGGTTTATTATTATTATTATAAGCAGTAGTAGTAGTATCAGTATTATTGCAAAAATTACCAATTCTATTTGTATCAGTTTTTAAGCTATATTTGATAGATTCATAGCACTTTGTAAGACTTTGCAATAGTTGATGCATGTTCCAATCGGGATGGTAGCCCTCTCTCTACCCAACGGGGTCTCGGTTTCCAGTGTTCAAAGCGAAGTCCGCCATTGCCGGTAAAGTCCAGGTCTGCTTTTTTTTATAAGTTAACCCATGGACTGGCTCGCCGTAGATCTCTCTGGCGCAATAGGTCAACGCGTTCGGCTGTTAACTGAAAAGTTGGTGGTTTGAGCCCACCCAGGGATGAATGGTGTTTTTCGTTGATGTCCTGCCATGCCACCACCAACACAGCTGCAGAATTTAGCACACGTGTGTCAACTAACACATCCGTGTCATTTTGGATGCATGACAAAACGTTTCTTGACCCCTTTTAGCGTTTACAGCTTGGTCAGTTGCTTTGTGTTCAAAGAAGTCAGCGGGTGTTGTGAAAGTTTACATCAGCTTATGTTTGCTGTGGCGCGTGGATGGAATGCTCATGTTTTGTTCCGGGTGGCGGAGGCCTGTGTTCCAGAGAGGTCTTGCTCAAATCTCCTTTTAAAACACCATCGAGCATCCGTAATAACTTCCGACATTGATCGAACGTGGATTTTGTTCTCATAAGGAGGGCACCGGTAACTTGTAACCTATCAGGCTCTCAGGCATGAGGTCAATCGATTCGGCATAGGCCTATATGTACTAGCGTTTTTGCTTCCGGTTGGAGGCTGTGTCCCTCCAACTCTTTGTTTGTATGACTCACTTTTGCCTTTGGATATTTGGAGAAGTTTGTCTTCGGTAACCGCTCTCTCACTCGACAGACCGAAACGGAACTTTAGCTCCGCGTTGTGCATATTATTGGCCTGCTCTACTGGGTCAAATTGTATCCCCCAACAACAGATATGGCTCAAACAAACAAAGGACACTCTAAGCCTACCTCTAGGCTTAAACCTGACTTTACCCGCAAGAGGCTATGCCAAGCCTGTGCGAAATGTAAGGCTCCCTTTCACGGGCGCAATTTAGGCACGGATAAAGACCACAGCCAGCCCGAAGCAGTTTACAGCAGTTGCCCGGCTAGCTCAGTCGGTAGAGCATGAGACTCTTAATCTCAGGGTCGTGGGTTCGAGCCCCACGTTGGGCGCATCTATTAGCCCTCTCTCTTCCCAACGGGGTCTCGGTTTCCAGCGTGGAAAGCGAGTCTGCCATTACCGGAAAAGTCCAGGTCTGCTTTCTTTGATAAGCTAACCCATGGACTGGCTAGCCGTAGGTCTCTGTGGCGCCATCGGTCAGTGCGTTCGGCTGTTAACCGAAAGGTTGGTGGTTCGAGCCCACCCAGGGACGAATGGTGTTTTTCGTTGACGTCCTGCCATGCCACCACCAACACAGCTGCAGAATTTAGCACATGTGTGTCAACTAACACATCCGTGTCATTTCGGACGCATGACACAACGTTTCTTGGCCCCTTTTAGCGTTTACAGCTTGGTCAGTTGCTTTGTGTACAAAGAAGACAGCGGGTGTTGTGAAAGTTTACATCAGCTTATGTTTGCTGTGGCGCGTGGATGGAATGCTCATGTTTTGTTCCGGGTGGTGGAGGTCTGTGTTCCAGAGAGGTCCTGCTCAAAACTCCTTTTAAAACACCATCGAGCATCCGTAATAACTTCCGACATTGATCGAACGTGGATTTTGTTCTCATAAGGCTCTGAGGCATGAGGTCAATCGATTCGGCATAGGCCTATATGTACCAGCATTTTTGCCTCCGGTTGGAGGTTGTGTCCCTCCAACTCTGTGTTGTATGACTCACTTTTGCCTTTGGATATTTGGGGAAGTTTGCCTTCGGTAACCGCTCTCTCACTCGACAGACCGAAACGGAACTTTAGCTCCGGGTTGTGCATATTATTGGCCTGCTCTACTGGGTCAAATTGTATCCCCCAACAACAGATATTGCTCAAACGAACAAAGTACACTCTAAGCCTACCTCTAGGCTTAACCCGGACTTTACCCACAAGAGGCTATGCAAAGCCTGTGCGAAATGTGAGGCTACCTTTCACGGGCGCAATTTAGGCACGGATAAAGACCGGGACCAGCCCGAAGCAATTCACCGCAGTTGCCCGGCTAGCAATGTCGGTAGAGCATGAGACTCTTAATCTCATGGTCGTGGGTTCGAGCCCCACGTTGGGCGCATCTATTTGCCCTCTCTCTACCCAAAGGGGTCTCGGTTTCCAGTGTGGAAAGCGAGTCCGCCATTGCCGGAAAAGTCCATGTCTGCTTTTTTTTATAAGTTAACCCATGGACTGGCTCGCCGTAGGTCTCTGTGGCGCAATCGGTCAGAGCGTTCGACTGTTATCTGAAAGGTTGGTGGTTCGAGGCCACCCAGGGACGAATGGTGTTTTTCGTTGACGTCCTGCCATGCCACCACCAAAACAGCTGCAGAATTTAGCACACGTGTGTCAACTTACACATCCGTGTCATTTCGGACGCATGACACCACGTTTCTTGGCCCCTTTTAGCGTTTACAGCTTGGTCAGTTAATTTAAATGGAGGTGGAAAGACTCCAAGGAGGTGGAGCCAAAGCACAGCGATAGCAGCTGAGCTCCACACCACCCTTCTTCAGTGTGTCTGTCTTCTGGTACAGAGGGAAGGAATCTGGGTCCTGAATACAGGCGATGTGCCTCTGCTGGTCTATCCAGACCTGTTGGATTCCCTCGTGGTCCAGCAGTGGTACACCCAGAGTGTCCCTCCCCTTCTCACTGTCCATCTCATCAATGAGCGCCTTGATCCTCCAGGTGGTCTCCTCCACTCCTCTGGTCCGCTTGCGACAGTGCAGTGCCAACTCCTTCCTGGTGATCAGCTTATCCAGAGCCTTCTCTGAGACTGGACCAACTCCTCTGGCCTGTAACTCCCCCTGTTTGGCCAACCGTAGAGCAGCGACATCATCTGGATCCAGCTCAAAGATGCACCTGGAAAGCCGAGCCATGAAGGTGCCGTAGAGCTGATGAGCCTCCGTGATGACACCTGCTGCAAAGCGCCGGATAAAGTGCCAAATGTTTAAGCGCACTTGGAGCTCATCCCACTCTATGAACATGGCTCTGACCTGCGACTGTCTGTGCGCGTGTGGGCTGCAGCAGTCTCTGTCCACATACATGACGGCGGGTGGTGCCACTCCCGCCTCCCTGTACCTCTTCATGAGACCCACCGCCATGGGCCACAATCCATGCCCCTCTGCCGCTGTGAGGACTGACACCAACACCTGGCCGTGCTCATTGCCTACATTAGTGCACCAACCAGCAGTGTTGGCAGCAGCACCGGCCAGTTTTGTAAAAAAAAAAAAAAACATAGAATAAACAAATGTCAGAAAAATTTAAGATAATAACAATTATTATTACTCAAACTTGACTTTTTATACCTTTTTGGTGGAGTCCATCTTGAGGACAGAGCCAAAGACTGAGGTTATTTTGGCCTTGACCTCAGGTAGCCGCGAGAGGACGTCCCTGGCATACACAAACAGCCACTTGGGTTTGGGGATGGGTGGGAGGGGCGGGGGCACAGAAAAGAGTGGAGGCTCAACGATGGAGGAGTCTGTGAAGGGCTCACAGACAGTGAGGTACTCCAGCGTCCGCTGTGACCACGCTGAGGTGTGTTGCTCCTGCAGCTTTTTGTGAAGCTGTGTGACACTGTTGCCCTGGGTCCTCTCCCGCATCATTATGACTACACGGTAGTCACACGAGTACCTACAGACAGTCAAATAATTCTGTTCAGTGCCACATCTTATTATTTCAATGTTAATATCAGTAAATCAACGTATTTGATTTTATACAGTACAACAAATTACAGTGCATCGCTCTAAATATGAATGTGTTCTACCTGTATGTCAGAATGGCGGGGAATTTTCTGCGGTGTCCCATGTCGAGCTGTCCCAGGATGTCTTCAGACCAGGCTGGATACTTCTTCTTGCACCCTTTGCACTCCAGATACTCTGTGGCCATGTCATACCACCCGTCTATGTCCAGGATCTTGCGCACAGTGCGATAAAGGCCAGCAGCTGTCAGCTTGTGGTTATTGCAGGCTGGCTGGACACAGACAAGTGGAATGGACCACATCTTCAGCGGCATCCAGAGGAACAGAGGGCGGCAGAAGAAAATATCAGGAGAAGTAGGGGGCTGGGTGAAGACGGTCGGGGGCTGGGGAGGATACCACCAGAAGTTGGGATGTGGCGTCAGCTCAGGCTTCCCTGTTTTTATGTTGGCCCTGAACAGAGTCTTCCTGATCCAGTCCTGCTGGAAAGATGGGAGTTGCTATTTCCAGTGGACAGGAAGCTCTGCAGGTGACTGGGACACCTGGCCAGGGGTCCACAATGCTGGAGGAGCAGGATAGGGGCAGGAGCAGGGGCAGTATCACGAGCCGGGGCAGGAGCAGGGCCTCTCGAGCCTGCAGTGGCTGGAGCGTAAAAAAACACAACAAAATTATCTTATTGTTTTAGACTTTCATTGCATGACTTTCTCAGCTCTGCTGGACAGCTACTGCGATTACAAGGTTTACTGCAAAGCATGTATGATTAGTAGAGAGACGACATGATGATGAAAAGATGGAAGGAACCAGTGAAAATCATCCTGTTTTTCATCCAAGCACCATTAGAAGAAATACAAGAAGAAAAAAAGATGGGATCAGCCAAGTGTGAAGCGAAGCAGACCAAACACTACAACAGCCACTTATTCCAAGGGGAGATGGGGGGAAGTGTGAGATGACAAGAATGAGCTTTAGTCAGTGATTACGATAAAAAATGAAATAAAACCTTTTACATACACCTTTAAATTCTCTTTTTTCCTTTGAGGATGTTCACTCAAAGGGTGAATGTAGATTGACACCTGAGAAGTGCCATTCCTCTGTGTTGTGAAATAAAATAATATGTCATTTAAAAAATACTGTTTTGTTTTATTTGTAATTGTTTGTAAAATATTGTTTAAGATTTACATACCTTGAGGAAGTTGTTCCTCAGCTTGCGAGGCTACAGTTGCCATCTCCAGGTCATCTTCCTCCTCAAAAAACTCCGTAGCAGCAGAATCTGTAAAATAACATAAAACACTAAGCACATGTCACCAACACACTTGTATGCGTTAAGTGATACTCACCACATGTAAAGAGCTGTCTCCGGGCTGCGGACTCAGACGCAGGAGGTACACGTGGTCCTGCAGCTGTTGAACACGTATTTTCGTTAGACATATATACTGCATAATATATACTGTAATGATTTTAAAGCTTGCAAATCACTTACAGGGTTTGGCTGGAGACAAAATCTTTTGTGCCAGCTGTGAAGCAGATAAATGCTTCCCCCGCGCCAACAGGGCCTTCACATTGGTCGCCAGCAGTGGCTTGTTCTTAGTGGCAGTAGGTGGAGGAGGAACAGACACAGTGGCAGTGGGCACAGCAGCAGTGAGGACAGATGCAGTGGGCACAGTGGTGGTGGGCACGTGGGCTGGAGCCTGCCTCTTCAGCACGTATGCTTTGAAAAGGGCCATATTGGTGTCAGGCCTGGCCTTTGCCTTCTTCAGGTAGGTGATGAGAGCCTGGGCCTCCTTGCTTGGGTCCTCATACACCTCCTTCATTGACCTACCATTAAAATCCCCAAACTCCACCATCAGACATCCAGAGTCTCCTGTCCTCTGGGCCTCCTGCAGCATGGCCTGTTTTTTCTGATACACCTCCACAGCCTCGCCTACCTCCCTGATCTGCGAGGTGTATCTGAGGAACAGGTGTTTGTTGGCCGACAGCGGGTTGTCCCTCTCCTCCTCCCCCAAAATGCTGCTGACCAGATAGCAGGCATACCCCAGTGAGTTCTCCAGCAGCCACAGGAACCTCTGACCCTGGTGTTTCCCAAACTGGATCTTGCAGTGAGCCAGAACCAGGAACTGGTCTCCAGGATTCCCTCCATTCTGCCTCACAAAGGCAGTGGCCTCAGCCAGGACCTCCTCCTTACACCTGGCCCTCCCTGCCAACACGATCTCCCTCCTATTGGCCTCCTCAGTTGGCCCCATAAGGAGTCGACCCTCAGAGGTTCTTCGTAAAACCGGGTATGCATACATAATCTGAAAGGACACAGGCATAAACAGAACGTTACATAGCTGTCATATTCCAACTGAAAGTATTTTACTACAGCATTTGTTTTTTTTTATGTAATTAATTATTATAATATTATAATAATTAATGATTATTATTATTATGAGCATAAGCATTATTGTTTTTATACAACTGTGAATCACTTTGAATTGCCTTGTGTACAAATTGTAAATAGTGTGATGAACTTATTAATAAGAAAATAAATAACACTTCTTGGTACAATCTTGCTGGTATCATGCCATGCTTAAATTATTTTGTTTTGTTTAGCTTTTGTGGCAGAGATTACTAAGAAACACCAAATATAACATAAAGGCGTTTATGACAATTCATAATAATATGATCATCAAACAGATCTAAAACTTAAAATGGTATATCAAATCGTTTTGGTATATCTTTTATAACATAGTTGAGAATCATTTGTTGAAACAAAAAAACACTTGTTTTTGCCTATTCATATCTTTTTAAATATGTATAACATAGTATTTAAAAAGATAACATAAATATGTATACTGGTGTATAACATAGTATAGTATAACATATATGAATTAAACTTTTTTTAAAGGTTTTAGTAAAAATCTTCTTGTGCTCAAAATAATGTAATGAATGACACAAAAAAACAACAACAAAATTAACAACAACAAAAAAATGGTTTAAGGAGGATATAGCTTAATTAGCGGTCGGCTAATTATCTTGACAGTAGTGACATGTTTTTTACTGTATATCATCGTAAAGTTGCAGGTTCACATGTACAGAAGAAAACGTGTGCTATTACACGCTAGCTAGCTTTATTGGCATGTTTAATTGTCTAAAAACAAACACTGTTTATGAATAAATAATGATCGATTATACAGTCGTGAAGAATAGACTTACCTGTTGCAAAGATTGCAAAGATGACGATAATAATAGCGGTCGCCGATTGGTCAAAAGTAAGCCACAGGAGCAGAGCCAGGAGAGAAACGCGATTGGTCAAAAGTAAGCCACAGGAGAGAAAGGCGATTGGTCAAAAGTAAGCCACAGGAGAGAAACACGATTGGTCAAAAGTAAGCCACAGCACAGAAACACAATTGGCTCACGTGGGCTTACTTTGGGCTTACTTTGGCTCAATCGGTAGGAAGCAGTAGGCGCAAGCGAGAGGTGGCGGGATCGATGCCTGCATTCTCCAGTGCTGTCCATCCTTTTTACGCCCCCCTTCAAGGGGCACTACCTAGATGAGCTCTTGCGGCTCAGTGCTGCCGAAAAAGTTTTTTCGAACGAGGTACTGTACACATTCCTGGCAAAAGCAGGTCCCACCGAGATTTGAACTCGGATCACTGGATTCAGAGCCCAGAGTTCTAACCATTATACCATGGAACCTTGGCGTATGTCAACTTTTCCCATGATCAGCAGAGATTTAAGTCATTGAGTCCAGAAGCACGATAGCAAGGAGCAAATGAAGCCTTTGCTTTTTAAGCCCATGTTGCCCCAATTCCGACTCGGTTTGAGAGTGCCAATTTCACCACTACGTCAGCAGTTGCGCATCACCTCTGTTTTTTCCCTCCCTTCCGCAAAGAACCTAAAAAGGTTCCACCAATATTTGAACTCGGATCGCTGGATTCAAAGCCCGGAGTGCTAACCATTACACCATGGAACCAACATTACCTGCTAGCTGGCTGTCTGAGAGGCAGATAGCGATGAGGCTAGGTTGAATTAGGTAAATAGGAGATGGATTTTGGTCAATTGACCACCTCGACTAAGAGAGGCAGACGTTGTTCCTCTGCCGAAACCCAGGATTGAACCAGGGACCTTTAGATCTTCAGTCTAACGCTCTCCAAACTGAGCTATTTCGGCCAGGTACTTGTGTGGTTTAGCCAGCAGTGATGTCTGGGAGACCACACGTCATTTTCGAGAAGAGCAGAGCGAAGGTCCCAGAGAGAAAATGAGTGGCCCGTACGGGGATCGAACCCTCGACCTTGGCGTTATTAGCACCTCGCTCTAACCAACTGAGCTAATCGGCCTCTCTCTGGCACATTTTATCCCCAATTTCTCAGAAATATCCTGGTTGCCCTAATCAGGCTGAAGAGATTAAAAGCAAAGCCTAATAATGGTCTCGGCCGGGATTTGAACCCGGGACCTCTCGCATCCTAAGCGAGAATCGTACCCCTAGACCAACGAGCCGAAACATACATTCTCCCTGCTGCTGCCGGGCCGCAAACATTTCAGCTTGCAAGGCTTAAAGCGCAATATTTTAATTAAATCTACAATTAAAAGGTAGCGAGTGCAAAGTTGCCAGCACAGAGGAAATGCGGCCTCTTTTTTTCTGGTCATTGGAATTCACGCTGCAGCACCTGCACACGTGCTAGGGATCGCGATTTGTCTTTGTCTTTGAGACCGATGGACACCTTATCTCCATCATCGAGGGGAATTAGCTCAAATGGTAGAGCGCTCGCTTAGCATGCGAGAGGTAGCGGGATCGATGCCTGCATTCTCCAGTGCTGTCAATCCTTTTTACGACCCCCTTCAAGGGGCACTACCTAGATGAGCTCTTGCGGCTCAGTGCTGCCGAAAAAGTTTTTTCGAATGAGGTACTGCACACATTCCTGGCAAAAGCAGGTCCCACCGAGATTTGAACTTGGATCGCTGCGAGGGTCGCTTAGGGTGCAATAGGGACCTATCGCACCCTAAGCGAGAATCATACCCCTAGACCAACGAGACGAAACATACATTCTCCCTGCTCCTGTCGGGCCGCAAACATTTCAGCTTGCATGGCTTAAAGCACAATTTTTTGATTAAATCTACAATTAAAAGGTAGTCAGTGCAAAGTTGCCAGCACAGAGGAAATGCGGCCTCTTTTTTTGTGGTCATTGGAAATCACGCTGCAGCACCTGCACACATGCTAGGGATCGCGATTCGTCTTTGTCTTTGAGACCGATGGACACCTTATCTCCATCATCGAGGGGAATTAGCTCAAATGGTAGAGCGCTCGCTTAGCATGCGAGAGGTAGCGGGATCGATGCCTGCATTCTCCAGTGCTGTCAATCCTTTTTACGACCCCCTTCAAGGGGCACTACCTAGATGAGCTCTTGCGGCTCAGTGCTGCCGAAAAAGTTTTTTCGAATGAGGTACTGCACACATTCCTGGCAAAAGCAGGTCCCACCGAGATTTGAACTCGGATCGCTGCGAGGGTCGCTTAGGGTGCGATAGGGACCTATCGCACCCTAAGCGAGAATCATACCCCTAGACCAACGAGACGAAACATACATTCTCCCTGCTCCTGCCGGGCCGCAAACATTTGCAACATAAGCTGCATGGCTTAAAGCACAATTTTTTGATTAAATCTACAATTAAAAGGTAGTCAGTGCAAAGTTGCCAGCACAGAGGAAATGCGGCCTCTTTTTTTGTGGTCATTGGAAATCACGCTGCAGCACCTGCACACGTGCTAGGGATCGCGCCTCGACTTTGTCTTTGACACAACGTTTCTTGGCCCCTTTTAGCTTTTACAGCTTGCTCAGTTGCTTTGTGTTCAAAGAAGACAGCGGGTGTTGTGAAAGTTTACATCAGCTTATGTTTGCTGTGGTGCGTGGATGAAATGCTCATGTTTTGTTCCGGGTGGTGGAGGCCTGTGTTCCAGAGAGGTCCTGCTCAAAACTCCTTTTAAAACACCATCGAGCATCCGTAATAACTTCCGACATTGATCGAACGTGGATTTTGTTCTCATAAGGAGGGCTCTCAGGCATGAGGTCAATCGATTCGGCATAGGCCTATATGTACCAGCGTTTTTGCTTCCGGTTGGAGGTTCTGTCCCTCCAACTCTTTGTTGTATGACTCACTTTTGCCTTTGGATATTTGGAGAAGTTTGCCTTCGGTAACCGCTCTCTCATTCGACAGACCGAAACGGAACTTTACCTCCGGGTTGTGCATATTATTGGCCTGCTCTACTGGGTCAAATTGTATCGCCCAACAACAGATATGGCTCAAAAAAACAAAGTAAAGTCTAAGCCTACCTCTAGGCTTAACCCTGACTTTACCCGCAAGAGGCTATGCCAAGCCTGTGCGAAATGTGAGGCTCCCTTCACAGGCGCAATTTAGGCACGGATAAAGACCGCGACCAGCCCGAAGCAGTTCACCGCAGTTGCCCTTACACCTGGCCCTCCCTGCCAACACGATCTCCCTCCTATTGGCCTGCTCAGTTGGCCCCATAAGGAGTCAACCCTCAGAGGTTCTTCATAAAACCGGGTATGCATACATAATCTGAAAGGACACAGGCATAAACAGAACGTTACATAGCTGTCATATTCCAACTGAAAGTATTTTACTACAGCATTTGTTTTTTTATGTAATTAATTATTATAATATTATAATAATTAATGATTGTTATTATTATGAGCATAAGCATTATTGTTTTTTATACAACTCTGAATAACTTTGAATTGCCTTGTGTACAAATTGTAAATAGTGTGATGAACTTATTAATAAGAAAATAAATAACACTTTCTTGCTGGTATCATGCCATGCTTAAATCATTTAGTTTTGTTTAGCTTTTGTGGCAGAGATTACTAAGAAACACCAAATATAACATAAAGGCGTTTATGACAATTCATAATAATATGATCATCAAACAGATCTAAAACTTAAAATGGTATATCAAATCGTTTTGGTATATCTTTTATAACATAGTTGAGAATCATTTGTTGAAACAAAAAAACACTTGTTTTTGCCTATTCATGTCTTTTTAAATATGTATAACATAGTATTTAAAAAGATAACATAAATATGTATACTGGTGTATAACATAGTATAGTATAACATATATGAATTAAACTTTTTTTTTTAAAGGTTTTAGTAAAAATCTTCTTGTGCTCAAAATAATGTAATGAATGACACAAAAAAACAACAACAAAATTAACAACAACAAAAAAATGGTTTAAGGAGGATATAGCTTAATTAGCGGTCGGCTAATTATCTTGACAGTAGTGACATGTTTTTTACTGTATATCATGGTAAACTTGCAGGTTCACATGTACAGAAGAAAACGTGTGCTATTACACGCTAGCTAGCTTTATTGGCATGTTTAATTGTCTAAAAACAAACACTGTTTATGAATAAATAATGATCGATTATACAGTCGTGAAGGATAGACTTACCTGTTGCAAAGATTGCAAAGATTACGATAATAATAGCGGTCGCCGATTGGTCAAAAGTAAGCCACAGGAGCAGAGCCAGGAGAGAAACGCGATTGGTCAAAAGTAAGCCACAGGAGAGAAAGGCGATTGGTCAAAAGTAAGCCACAGGAGAGAAACACGATTGGTCAAAAGTAAGCCACAGGAGAGAACGCGATTGGTCAAAAGTAAGCCACAGCAGTGAAACACAATTGGCTCACGTGGGCTTACTTTGGGCTTACTTTGGCTCAATCGGTAGGAAGCAGTAGGCGCAAGCGAGAGGTGGCGGGATCGATGCCTGCATTCTCCAGTGCTGTCCATCCTTTTTACGCCCCCCTTCAAGGGGCACTACTTAGATGAATTCTTGCGGCTCAGTGCTGCTGAAAAAGTTTTTTCGAACGAGGTACTGTACACATTCCTGGCAAAAGCAGGTCCCACCGAGATTTGAACTCGGATCGCTGGAGCCCAGAGTGCTAACCATTATACCATGGAACCTTGGCGTGTGTCAACTTTTCCCATGATCAGCAGAGATTTAAGTCATTGAGTCCAGAAGCACGATAGCAAGGAGCAAATGAAGCCTTTGCTTTTGAAGCCCATGTTTCCCCAATTCCGACTCGGTTTGAGAGTGCCAATTTCACCGCCACGTCAGCAGTTGCACATCACCTCTGTTTTTTCCCTCCCTTCTGCAAAGAACCTAAAAATGTTCCACCGAGATTTGAACTCGGATCGCTGGATTCAAAGCCCAGAGTGCTAACCATTACACCATGGAACCAACATAACTTGCTAGCTGGCTGTCTGAGAGGCAGATAACGATGAGGCTAGGTGGATGGCTTTTGGTCAATTGACCACCTCGACTAAGAGAGGCAGACGTGGTTCCTCTGCCGAAACCCGGGATTGGACCAGGGACCTTTAGATCTTCAGTCTAACGCTCTCCAAACTGAGCTATTTCGACCAGGTACTTGTGTGGTTTAGCCAGCAGTGATGTCTGAGAGACCGCACGTCATTTTCGAGAAGAGCAGAGCGAAGGTCCCAGAGAGAAAATGAGTGGCCCGTACGGGGATCGAACCCGCGACCTTGGCGTTATTAGCACCACGCTCTAACCAACTGAGCTAACCGGCCTCTCTCTGGCACATTTTATCCCCAATTTCTCAGAAATATCCTGGTGGCCCTAATCAGGCTGAAGAGATTAAAAGCAAAGCCTAATAATGGGCTCGTCCGGGATTTGAACCCGGGATCTCTCGTCCCCTAAGCGAGAATCATACCCCTAGACCAACGAGCCGAAACATACGTCCTCCCTGCTGCTGCAGGGCCGCGTAAAAAGGATGGACAACACTGGAGAATGCAGGTATTGATCCCGCTACCTCTCGCATGCTAAGCGAGCGCTCTACCATTTGAGCTAATTCCCCTCGATGATGGAGAGACGTTGTCCATCGCTCTCAAAGACAAAGACGAGGCACGATCCCTTGCACGTGTGCAGGTGCTGCAGCGTGATTTCCAATGACCACAAAAAAAGAGGCCGCATTTCCTCTGTGCTGGCAACTTTGCACTGGCTACCTTTTAATTGTAGATTTAATTAAAATATAACGCTTTAAGCCAATAGCTTTGACCATCAGCCAATGTTTTCTTTTCCAGACTTTTCCATCAGGAAAAGTTCAGGTCTGCTTTTTTTTATAAGTTAACCCATGGACTGGCTCGCCGTAGGTCTCTTTGGCGCTACCTGGATCAGGATCGTCTGTCTCTGCCGCTCTATCCTCGTCCAATCGCGTCGCTCGCTTTCCAATGTGAGATTGGACAAGTGCCAATCGCATCGCTCGCTGTCCATTGTGAGATTGGACGAGAGCCAATCGCGTCGCGGCATGAGAATGGACACAGCCACTCACCGCGCTTACATCCATTGTGAGATTGGATGACGAAACGCGCTCTTCAGAAACCCCTATAACTCCGTTATTACCGAGCAAATTAAGTTTTAAATGTTTGTTTTTCTTCTTCTGTTGACTATATGATTAATTGTTCATATATTAGTTACATTTTCATCCCTCACACAAAGTCGTTTTGTCGAGTGTTTTCTTTTAGCAATCATTAAGTTGCTAACCTAACGTTCTGAGGAGGATTATGAATAAAACCATCATTAAATTCATGTTAAATGACTTTATTTTGTGAGATGTAATTAGGAATCGGTGTTCTGTATGCTAGATCTGTCTGTCGCGATGTTTACGTGATTTTACTATAGTAAAAGTGATTGTCTTCATAAACGGTGATCACGTGATCACGAGTTGCCTATAATCTTACATATTAAACACCATTTAGTCAGCTTTAAGTTCGGTTTGAATGAAAAAAAAAGCTTATATTAGCCTATTAGCCCTCTCTCTTCCCAACGGGGTCTCGGTTTCCAGCGTGGAAAGCGAGTCCGCCATTACCGGAAAAGTCCAGGTCTGCTTTCTTTTATAAGCTAACCCATAGACTGGCTAGCCGTAGGTCTCTGTGGCGCAATTGGTCAGCGCGTTCGGCTGTTAACCGAAAGGTTGGTGGTTCGAGCCCACCCAGGGACGAATGGTGTTTTTCGTTGACGTCCTGCCATGCCACCACTGGCATGTGGATTCCATACCACTTCTGGAAGGTCAGGCTGTCCTGTCCTGTGTGTGGGAGACAGCTCACAGGCTATGGGGCACACAAGAAAGCCCGTCAGGTTCTGGATGTGGACCAGTACTACCTTATGATCACGGAGACTCTCTGGTGCAGTGGGTAAAAAACGGCCTTAATTTCCACCAGCAAGGCCATCTTGGACCAGCTGGACTTAGCCCAAAGATTGGAATTTAGGCTGATCCTAACTCGAAAGTGAGTATACTGAGATTACTTAGCTTGTGTAACAAATGTTTGTCATTTAAAACACAATTGAGATGAGCTGGTTTTAATGTTTGTGTCTTTCTGTCTCTCCTTCCCTTTGTCTTATTCAGGTATGCCTGTGACATGCGGGTCATAAGGTTCCTGAGGGAGAGGGCCCTGGGCAACAGCCCCTCTCGCTTAGTGAGGCAGCTGCGGGAGAACCACAGCGAGGAGTGGCTGTGCCGATACATTGGAGTGGCTTTGCCGATACCTTGGTGCCTGCTCAGACTTCATCTCCCAGCCAAGCCTGCTCCCTGTGAGGTTTCAGGAGCCACCTGAGCCCGAAACTATCCCCTCCCACAGGTGGATGCTGGCTGTTTATGGGTGAGATATCTTGTGCAGGATTGACCACATTAAAGCCAGCATAACGTCCACAAATGGCTGCATTCTGAAGATGGACTCAACCAAAAAGCTAACTATTTTTACATTTCAATCAAAAGAATTGAAAATACACCATTAGTAGTAGTACAGTAGTATGTATGTAATGTTCCATATATAAATAATTTAGCATCACTCACTGTCTTTTCTGTGTGATTACAGATCACAAAGAAGCTGTCGGGGTTTGCAAAGGGGACAGCTATGGGGCTAACATCTGTCAGCAATGAGGTGGGCCAGATCCTCATTAGTGTTCTGACAGCTCAGGAGGGTCCAGCCCTGGACCGAATGGCAGCTGACCTCATCCGGAGGTACACTGATGCGGGTGTGGCTCCGCCTCAGCTCCTCTATGTGGACTGCGACTGCTGTCGGGAGGGCACTGGGCAAACCGAGTTCAAGCAGCGATTTGGTGGGTGGCCAGACTTGGTGGTGAAGCTGGACATCTACCATTTCATGCGGCGACTGGCAGCTGGGTGCACTAAAGATGCACATCCTCTTTACCCCATTTTCATGGCACGCATGTCTCGCTGCATTTTTGAATGGGACAGTGGGGATGTGTCTCTGCTGAGGCAGGCCAAGAGGGAGCAGCTGAAACATGAAGGTGTCCCTGGTATCACCAACACTATGGTGGACCAACGGATCACCAAGGATGAATTGGCCCTGCACTGCCAAAGGCGGACAAGAGGAGAGCAGCAGACCATTCTGATGATCGAGCACCTCCTCAGCGAGCTGATTGGGGTAAAGGGTCGAGACCTTCTTGGTGTCCCTCTCTTGGACCAGGAGAGGATGCAGCACATCTGGCAAGTCCAGATGAGGCACGTAAAGTGCATTCAGGATGAACCAGGTGTGCTGCTCTACACACAGACTGGCACCACCACCAAAGATGGTATTGTGCTGCCAAAATACAGATGCGCAAGGGGCTCCACATCACTGGAGTCCTTTCATCTACACTTGAACAGGTTCATTCCAGGTCAGTATAAATCATTATTCATCAGAAATATTAAGGGTGACTCAATGAATGTCTTTCAAATAGCATAGCACAAAAAAAGTAATGTAACGTTATTGATCTTATCTAAAGGAACAAGCGCCAACAGCTTAAATTTCCAGCTGTACCTCCTGGAAGGCTTGAACAGGTGGAATCAGGACCGTAAAATGGCATCTCTGGCAGGCACACCTCCGTCCCTGTTAAGCTACTCCGGGGACCTGGTGCACTGTGTCAACACCCACAGTGTTAAGGTACTTGGGAGACAGCTTGTACCGTAGTTTTCAGCCACCATCTGTCTATACTGGTGAGTTTCAGCTTTAAATTGCTTTTTAGATTGCATAAAAATAGAATATTTATATTATTTTTCTGAAAACTGATTTCCCTCTACTATGTTCTCCTGTCTGTCCCAGGTGAACTCATAGGTATAGATTACCTGTACCGTCAAACAGGGCAGGCCATGCAGGACGTGGATCCTGACTCTGAGGTGACAGAACAGATGTTGGAGGATGTGGGCACGGAGGAGGAGTTGGAGGATGAGGGATTCGGAGATGTCAGTTTGGACCTTAACCTGGATCCCACTATTGAGGTGCTGGACCTGTCCCCTGGCTCATCACCCACCACAATCAGCGTAGCCAGCAATCCTGCCTCTGTCCAGACTGGGTCTGCTAACACCACCACAGCAGCACCTAATCAACAACTGGTAACTATTCTTAATAATAAAAGTACAAGTAGTATTATTTGTATAGCACTATTAACTTTATTTGTATAGCACAATGAAAAGAAAAATAGAAATAAACTAAATACCATTAATACAATCTAAAGAGTAAATAGATTAATAAAAAAGCAAAGTAAAAAAGATAAATTAAATTCCATAAACATGTTTTTTTCCCCCTTTTTTCAGTCTTACAACTGGATGACCAGGGTGCCCTCTGGTCCATCCTCTGCCACAACCACCTACGCCGCCTCTGGTCCATCTGCCATGACTGGTCCATCCTCCACGACCACCCACGCCGCCTCTGGTCCATCCACCATGACCACCCACAGCGCCTCTGGTCCACCCACCATGACCACTCACAGCGCCTCTGCCTTCTTCAGGTAGGTGATGAGAGCCTGGGCCTCCTTGCTTGGGTCCTCATACACCTCCTTCATTGACCTACCATTAAAATCCCCAAACTCCACCATCAGACATCCAGAGTCTCCTGTCCTCTGGGCCTCCTGCAGCATGGCCTGTTTTTTCTGATACACCTCCATAGCCTCGCCTACCTCCCTGATCTGCGAGGTGTATCTGAGGAACAGGTGTTTGTTGGCCGACAGCGGGTTGTCCCTCTCCTCCTCCCCCAAAATGCTGCTGACCAGATAGCAGGCATAACCCAGTGAGTTCTCCAGCAGCCACAGGAACCTCTGACCCTGGTGTTTCCCAAACTGGATCTTGCAATTGAGCCAGAACCAGGAACTGGTCTCCAGGATTCCCTCCATTCTGCCTCACAAAGGCAGTGGCCTCAGCCAGGACCTCCTCCTTACACCTGGCCCCCCTGCCAACACGATCTCCCTCCTATTGGCCTCCTCAGTTGGCCCCATAAGGAGTCGACCCTCAGAGGTTCTTCGTAAAACCGGGTATGCATACGTAATCTGAAAGGACACAGGCATAAACAGAACGTTACATAGCTGTCATATTCCAACTGAAAGTATTTTACTACAGCATTTGTTTTTTTATGTAATTAATTATTATAATATTATAATAATTAATGATTATTATTATTATGAGCATAAGCATTATTGTTTTTTATACAACTGTGAATAACTTTGAATTGCCTTGTGTACAAATTGTAAATAGTGTGATGAACTTATTAATAAGAAAATAAATAACACTTTCTTGCTGGTATCATGCCAGGCTTAAATTATTTTGTTTTGTTTAGCTTTTGTGGCAGAGATTACTAAGAAACACCAAATATAACATAAAGGCGTTTATGACAATTCATAATAATATGATCATCAAACAGATCTAAAACTTAAAATGGTATATCAAATCGTTTTGGTATATCTTTTATAACATAGTTGAGAATAATTTGTTGAAATGAAAAAACACTTGTTTTTGCCTATTCATGTCTTTTTAAATATGTATAACATAGTATTTAAAAAGATAACATAAATATGTATACTGGTGTATAACATAGTATAGTATAACATATATGAATTAAACTTTTTTTTTTAAAGGTTTTAGTAAAAATCTTCTTGTGCTCAAAATAATGTAATGAATGACACAAAAAAACAACAACAAAATTAACAACAACAAAAAAATGGTTTAAGGAGGATATAGCTTAATTAACGGTCGGCTAATTATCTTGACAGTAGTGACATGTTTTTTACTGTATATCATGGTAAAGTTGCAGGTTCACATGTACAGAAGAAAACGTGTGCTATTACACGCTAGCTAGCTTTATTGGCATGTTTAATTGTCTAAAAACAAACACTGTTTATGAATAAATAATGATCGATTATACAGTCGTGAAGAATAGACTTACCTGTTGCAAAGATTGCAAAGATGACGATAATAATAGCGGTCGCCGATTGGTCAAAAGTAAGCCACAGGAGCAGAGCCAGGAGAGAAACGCGATTGGTCAAAAGTAAGCCACAGGAGAGAAAGGCGATTGGTCAAAAGTAAGCCACAGGAGAGAAACACGATTGGTCAAAAGTAAGCCACAGGAGAGAATGTGATTGGTCAAAAGCAAGCCACAGCAGAGAAACACAATTGGCTCACGTGGGCTTACTTTGGGCTTACTTTGGCTCAATCGGTAGGAAGCAGTAGGCGCAAGCGAGAGGTGGCGGGATCGATGCCTGCATTCTCCAGTGCTGTCCATCCTTTTTACGCCCCCCTTCAAGGGGCACTACTTAGATGAGCTCTTGCGGCTCAGTGCTGCCGAAAAAGTTTTTTCGAACGAGGTACTGTACACATTCCTGGCAAAAGCAGGTCCCACCGAGATTTGAACTCGGATCGCTGGATTCAGAGCCCAGAGTGCTAACCATTATACCATGGAACCTTGGCGTGTGTCAACTTTTCCCATGATCAGCAGAGATTTAAGTCATTGAGTCCAGAAGCACGATAGCAAGGAGCAAATGAAGCCTTTGCTTTTGAAGCCCATGTTTCCCCAATTCCGACTCGGTTTGAGAGTGCCAATTTCACCGCCACGTCAGCAGTTGCGCATCACCTCTGTTTTTTCCCTCCCTTCTGCAAAGAACCTAAAAAGGTTCCACCGAGATTTGAACTCGGATCGCTGGATTCAAAGCCCAGAGTGCTAACCATTACACCATGGAACCAACATAACTTGCTAGCTGGCTGTATGAGAGGCAGATAGCGATGAGGCTAGGTGGATTCAGGTAGATAGGAGATGGCTTTTGGTCAATTGACCACCTCGACTAAGAGAGGCAGACATGGTTCCTATGCCGAAACCCGGGATTGGACCAGGGACCTTTAGATCTTCAGACTAACGCTCTCCAAACTGAGCTATTTCGGCCAGGATTTGTGTGGTTTAGCCAGCAGTGATGTCTGGGAGACCGCACGTCATTTTCGAGAAGAGCAGAGCGAAGGTCCCAGAGAGAAAATGAGTGGCCCGTACGGGGATCGAACCCGCGACCTTGGCGTTATTAGCACCACGCTCTAACCAACTGAGCTAACCGGCCTCTCTCTGGGACATTTTATCCCCAATTTCTCAGAAATATCCTGGTGGCCCTAATCAGGCTGAAGAGATTAAAAGCAAAGCCTAATAATGGGCTCGTCCGGGATTTGAACCCGGGACCTCTCGCCCCCTAAGCGAGAATCATACCCCTACACCAACGAGCCGAAACATACGTCCTCCCTGCTGCTGCCGGGCCGCGTAAAAAGGATGGACAGCACTGGAGAATGCAGGTATTGATCCCGCTACCTCTCGCATGCTAAGCGAGCGCTCTACCATTTGAGCTAATTCCCCTCGATGATGGGGTGACGGTGTCCATCGCTGTCAAAGACAAAGACGAGGCGCGGTCCATTGCACGTGTGCAGGTGCTGCAGCGTGATTTCCAATGACCACAAAAAAAGAGGCCGCATTCCCTCTTTGCTGGCAACTTTGCACTGGCTACCTTTTAATTGTAGATTTAATTAAAATATTGCGCTTTAAGCCATGCATTGACCATCAGCCAATGTTTTCTTTTCCAGACTTTTCCATCAGGAAAAGTTCAGGTCTGCTTTTTTTTATAAGTTAACCCATGGACTGGCTCGCCGTAGGTCTCTGTGGGGCTACCTGGATCAGGATCGTCTGTCTCTGCCGCTCTATCCTCGTCCAATCGCGTCGCTCGCTTTCCAATGTGAGATTGGACAAGTGCCAATCGCATTGCTCGCTGTCCATTGTGAGATTGGACGAGAGCCAATCGCGTCGCGGCATGAGAATGGACACAGCCACTCACCGCGCTTATATCCATTGTGAGATTGGATGACGAAACGCGCTCTTCAGAAACCCCTATAACTCCGTTATTACCGAGCAAATTAAGTTTTAAATGTTTGTTTTTCTTCTTCTGTTGACTATATGATTAATTGTTCATATATTAGTTACATTTTCATCCCTCACACAAAGTCGTTTTGTCAAGTGTTTTCTTTTAGCAATCATTAAGTTGCTAACCTAACGTTCTGAGGAGAATTATGAATAAAACCATCATTAAATTCATGTTAAATGACTTTATTTTGTGAGAAGTAATTAGGAATCGGTGTTCTGTATGCTAGATCTGTCTGTCGCGATGTTTACGTGATTTTACTATAGTAAAAGTGAATGTCTTCATAAACGGTGATCACGTGATCACGAGTTGCCTATAATCTTACATATTAAACACCATTTAGTCAGCTTTAAGTTCGGTTTGAATGAAAAAAAAGCTTATATTAGCCTATTAGCCCTCTCTCTTCCCAACGGGGTCTCGGTTTCCAGCGTGGAAAGCGAGTCCGCCATTACCGGAAAAGTCCAGGTCTGCTTTCTTTTATAAGCTAACCCATAGACTGGCTAGCCGTAGGTCTCTGTGGCGCAATCGGTCAGCGCGTTCGGCTGTTAACCGAAAGGTTGGTGGTTCGAGCCCACCCAGGGAAGAATGGTGTTTTTCGTTGACGTCCTGCCATGCAACCACCAACACAGCTGCAGAATTTAGCACACGTGTGTCCACTAACACATCCGTGTCATTTCGGACGCATGACAAAACGTTTCTTGGCCCCTTTTAGTGTTTACAGCTTGGTCAGTTGCTTTGTGTTCAAAGAAGACAGCGGGTGTTGTGAAAGTTTACATCAGCTTATGTTTGCTGTGGGGCGTGGATGGAATGCTCATGTTTTGTTCCCGGTGGTGTTCCAGAGAGGTCCTGCTCAAAACTCCTTTTAAAACACCATCGAGCATCCGTAATAACTTCCGACATTGATCGAACGTGGATTTTGTTCTCATAAGGAGGGCACGGGTAACTTGTAACCTATCAGGCTCTCAGGCATGAGGTCAATCGATTCGGCATAGGCCTATATGTACTAGCGTTTTTGCTTCCGGTTGGAGTTTGTGTCCCTCCAACTCTTTGTTGTATGGCTCACTTTTGCCTTTTGATATTTGGAGAAGTTTGCCTTCGGTAACCGCTCTCTCACTCGACAGACCGAATCGGAACTTTAGCTCCGGGTTGTGCATATTATTGGCCTGCTCTACTGGGTCAAATTGTATCCCCCAATAACAAATATGGCTCAAACAAACAAAGCACACTCTAAGCCTACCTCTAGGCTTAACCCTGACTTTACCCGCAAGAGGCTATGCCAAGCCTGTGCGAAATGTGAGGCTCCCTTTCACGGGCACAATTTAGGCAGTTGCCCGGCTAGCTCAGTCGGTAGAGCATGAGACTCTTAATATCAGGGTCGGTGGGTTCGAGCCCACGTTGGGTGCATCTATTAGGCCTCTCTCTTCCCAACGGGGTCTCGGTTTCCAGCGTGGAAAGCCCTATAACTCCGTTATTACCGAGCAAATTAAGTTTTAAATGTTTGTTTTTCTTCTTCTGTTGACTATATGATTAATTGTTCATATATTAGTTACATTTTCATCCCTCACACAAAGTCGTTTTGTCAAGTGTTTTCTTTTAGCAATCATTAAGTTGCTAACCTAACGTTCTGAGGAGAATTATGAATAAAACCATCATTAAATTCATGTTAAATGACTTTATTTTGTGAGAAGTAATTAGGAATCGGTGTTCTGTATGCTAGATCTGTCTGTCGCGATGTTTACGTGATTTTACTATAGTAAAAGTGATTGTCTTCATAAACGGTGATCACGTGATCACGAGTTGCCTATAATCTTACATATTAAACACCATTTAGTCAGCTTTAAGTTCGGTTTGCATGAAAAAAAAGCTTATAGTTGTAGATAACATCATCACTTATATTAACTATGGTTTTACTATGGTAAAATAAGTGTTTCTGTTTATAAACTATGGCCACGTCATCACGAGTTGCCTCTAATCTTGCATATTAAACACCATTTAGCCAGCTTGAAGTTCGGTTTTAATAAATAAAACCTCTTATAGTTGTAGATAAAGTCATCACTTATGATAACCATGTTTTTACTATAGTATATGTGTTACTGTTCATAATCTGTGGTCACATTATCACCAGTTGCCTATAATCTTAAATATTAAACACCATTTGAAGATTGGTTTGAATAAATAAAACCTCTTATAGTTGTAGATAAAGTCATCACTTATAATAACCATGGTTTTACTATAGTATAAGTGTTTCTGTTTATAAACTGTGGTCACTTTATCACCAGTTGCCTATAATCTTAAATAATAAACACCATTTAGTCAGCTTGAAGTTTGGTTTGAATAAATAAAGCAATGTTATAAGTAGTAGAAATAGTCATCCCTTAAGAAAATTAACCATGGTTTTACTATAGTATGTTTATTTAGCTGATTACCATTTATATAACCACAGTTTTTACTATGAATATAATGGTTAGACTGTGGTTAGTGTAGCAAAACCATGGTTCGTTTGTGTTAAACTATATGAACCATGTTTATTTGTTGTAAAATCATTTTCCGGAAGGGGAGCCATCATTTAGTTAGCTTGAAGTTTTGTTTGAATTCTTTTTTTATATAGTTGTATCATTATAATTTAGTGGGGGAAAAAATCTGTGTAGTCCAGTACTTTCAAAAATGCATTTGTTTACTTTTATTTCCCTGTTATGTTTAGATGAGCACAAAGCCAAAGAGCCACAAGGCCATGGGAGATGGCGAGTGGATGATGAGGTTGAGGGCTTTTGCCAGCTCTGGGGTTTGGCCTTCTGGAGGAGGAAATAGACCAGCCCCAAGGCAGCGGAAGTGGTATGACCTCTATCAGAAGGTAAAGCAAAGTTATCTGTATCTCATTACATAGTATGTAGTATGCAGGTCACCTGAAAATGAATGGTGTAGAAAATATCAGTTAATAATGCTTCTTGTCTTTTCAGATTGAGAGAAATGCCCCATGCAGGTCCACGGACAGACCACCCTCTTTGGAGGGTCCATGGTCTGCAACTGTGGATTCCACACCACTAAGGTGATGCATTTGAAAATGACATTTAATGTTGCATTACATGTATGTTAAAATACTGTTATGCTGTTTCACTACATCTTATGCCCTTCTGGTGTTGTTTACGCAGCCTGCCGCTGCCACTCAGTCTTCTGCTGCACCTCCCCAGTCTGAGGCTCCTGGCACAGCTGCTCCCCAGTCTGAGGCTTCAGACACTGCTCCTACCCCACGGACATTCCTGAGGCCCCCTCCAAGTTTGTCAATGGTGAATATTAAATCTGTAATTAATGTTTACTTAGATTCATTTTGTATTTGTTTGATATGATCTATGGCCCACCAACATCAAAATAATTCTAGCATACTCCTGCAGACTGATCAGTCAGGCCATTCATATTTTTACACGCACGCACACTTGCACACACACACACACACACACACACTTGCACACACACACACACACACACACACACACACACACACACACACACACACACACACACACACACACACACACACACACACACACACACACACACACACACACACACATTTTTGTTTGACTATATTAGTGAGGACATTGCATAGACTTCCATTGCCTTTATGTCAGGTTAATTTATATTTTCTATCACCAAACCGACCCTTACCCCTAAACCTACCCACCACACATAAGTAAACACTCGATTTGAATAAAAATGTTTGTGTTGAAAATGTATAGTGTGGTTGTCATACAATTAACTTTGTTTCTCTTTTTAGTTCACTAAGTCACGGTTTGGTGGGTCCCAGATGTCGTCACTTAAGCCAATTTTTTTTTAGCTTAAGCCCCTCTCCTCCACCCTCTTAAAGGACCCCCAGCCCTTCTCCCAGCCCCTCTCCTCCTCCATCTCCGTGAGGACCACCACCCCTTCTCCATCCTTTATGAGGGACCCATCTATGGCCTCTGTGAGGACCACCACCCCTTCATCATCCTCTGTGAGGAGCCCCAGTCCTGCTCCATCCTCTTCAAGGACCTCCAGCCCTTCTCCGCCCAGCCCGTCTCCTCCTCCATCCTCCGTGAGGACCACCACCCCTTCTCCATCGTTTGTGAGGGCCCCATCTATGGCCTCTGTGAGGACCACCACCCCTTCTCCATCCTCTGTGAGGAGCCCCAGTCCTGCTCCATCCTCTGTGAGGAGCCCCAGTCCTGCTCCATCCTCTGTGAGTATAGCAGCAATTTTTTTTTTTATTCACTTTGGTACTGTTTCACAAGTAAGGCATACATTTTTAAAACTCTTTACAAAACTCCAAGCTGATCACACATGTAATACAGCTAGTCATTCTTTCAAAACCTGATCTCATGCTTTCATTCTAGTTAACCTAAATGAGAAGTATTCAAGTATTCAGTTTTATAGTATTCAATTCAATTCACATGTATTTGTATATGTAAATATATATATATATATATATATATTTATTATTATTTATTTATTAATTATACATTTTAATTATAATGTATTATGTATTTACAATGTATATAGTTTCAAAGCAGCTTTACAGAAAATGCATGCGTCTAGGATACAATTTATAGTGACCTGTTAACAGAGATGTAAATATACAAATCACATAGTTATTAAGCTAATAATGTAGTAATTTAAAGAATGTCTTTATTTACCAATTGCTTGTGGGAATTGCAACAAAGCAATTAAAAAACACTATTGGACGGGCTGTGGTGTATATTACAGAAGCCTTTATTTATACAATAAACAAATTGTCTTCCAAACAGGAGGAGCCTGGAGGAGTCATGCCAGCCCCGGCTTGGGCCTCAGCTTCATTCTGGTTGCCAGGGGAAATGAGCAAGACCATCCCTGTGCAGGACCAGAGGTGGATTGCCAACACCTTATTTCACTCTGGCAAGCTGCGGCCAGATTTGAAGCTGTGGTATGAGCACCCTGTCCCAGCCCTCATTTACCACCAGACACCAACTCCAGACCGGTTCTTCACCCATCGATTGATGGTGTGGATGCCCTACCACCTGTGGAAGGTGAGGGTGTCCTGCCCAGATTGTGGCAAGAACCTGACGGGCTATGGTGTTCACAAGAGGGCTCGGAAGGTCCTGGACATTGACAGGTACTACCTGATGGTGACAGAGACACTCAGGTGCACTGTGTGTTCTCTTAACTATCTGTCAACAAGTCAGACTGTCCGGGACCAGCTTGACCTGCCTCACCAGAAAATGTTCCGGCTGATCCTGACCCGCAAGTGAGTGAATCAGTGTAGAAAAGATGTTGATTGTAAGAATTAAACCACTGAATTGACCCTTAAATTAACATGTAACTAATCACAGCAACAATGCGTTTTCAGGTATGCCTGTGACATCCGTGTCATTAGGCTGCTTCGGGACCGGACGCTGGGCAACAGTCCAGCTCGATTGGTGAGGCAGTTGAAAGAGAACCATGGGGAAGAACAGGTGTGCTGCTCTACACACAGACTGGCACCACCACCAAAGATGGTATTGTGCTGCCAAAATACAGATGCGCAAGGGGCTCCACATCACTGGAGTCCTTTCATCTACACTTGAACAGGTTCATTCCAGGTCAGTATAAATCATTATTCATCAGAAATATTAAGCGTGACTCAATGAATGTCTTTCAAATAGCATAGCACAAAAAAAGTAATGTAACGTTATTGATCTTATCTAAAGGAACAAGCGCCAACAGCTTAAATTTCCGGCTGTACCTCCTGGAAGGCTTGAACAGGTGGAATCAGGACCGTAAAATGGGATCTCTGGCAGGCACACCTCCGTCCCTGTTAAGCTACTCCGGGGACCTGGTGCACTGTGTCAACACCCACAGTGTTAAGGTACTTGGGAGACAGCTTGTACCGTCTTTTCAGACACCATCTGTCTATACTGGTGAGTTTCAGCTTTAAATTGCTTTTTAGATTAAATAAAAATAGAATATTTATATTATTTTTCTGAAAACTGATTTCCCTCTACTGTGTTCTCCTGTCTGTCCCAGGTGAACTCATAGGTATAGATTACCTGTACCGTCAAACAGGGCAGGCCATGGATCCTGACTCTGAGGTGACAGAACAGATGTTGGAGGATGTGGGCACGGAGGAGGAGTTGGAGGATGAGGGATTCGGAGATGTCAGTTTGGACCTTAACCTGGATCCCACTATTGAGGTGCTGGACCTGTCCCCTGGCTCATCACCCACCACAATCAGCGTAGCCAGCAATCCTGCCTCTGTCCAGACTGGGTCTGCTAACAACACCACAGCAGCACCTAATCAACAACTGGTAACTATTCTTAATAATAAAAGTACAAGTAGTATTATTTGTATAGCACTATTAACTTTATTTGTATAGCACAATGAAAAGAAAAATAGAAACAAACTAAATACCATTAATACAATCTAAAGAGTAAATAGATTAATAAAAAAGCAAAGTAAAAAAGATAAATTAAATTCCATAAACATGTTTTTTCCCCCCTTTTTTCAGTCTTACAACTGGATGACCAGGGTGCCCTCTGGTCCATCCTCCGCCACAACCACCTACGCCGCCTCTGGTCCATCTGCCATGACTGGTCCATACTCCCCGACCACCCACGCCGCCTCTGGTCCATCCACCATGACCACCCACAGCGCCTCTGGTCCATCCACCATGACCACTCACAGCGCCTCTGGTCCATCCTCCACGACCGCCTACGCCGCCTCTGGTCCATCCACCATGACCACCCACAGCACCTCTGGTCCATCCACCATGACCACTCATAGCGCCCCTGGTCCATCCTCCACGACCACCTACGCCGCCTCTGGTCCATCTGCCATGACTGGTCCATCCTCCACGACCACCCACGCCGCCTCTGGTCCATCCACCATGACCACCCACAGCGCCTCTAGTCCATCCACCTTGACCACTCACAGTGCCTCTGGTCCATCCTCCATGACCATCTACGCCGCCTCTGGTCCATCTGCCATGACTGGTCCATCCTCCACGACCACCTACGCCGCCTCTGGTCCATCCACCATGACCACCCACAGCGCCTCTGGTCCATCCACCATGACCACTCACAGCGCCTCTGGTCCATCCTCCACGACCACCTACGCCGCCTCTGGTCCATCTGCCATGACTGGTCCATCCTCCACGACCTCCCACGCCGCCTCTGGTCCATCCACCATGACCACCCACGCCGCCTCTGGTCCATCCACCATGACCACCCACAGCGCCTCTGGTCCATCCACCATGACCACCCGCAGCGCCTCTGGTCCATCCGCCACAACCACCCACACCGCCTCTAGTCCATCCAACATGACCACCCACGCCGCCTCTGGTCCATCTGCCATGACCACCCACACCGCCAATGCTCCATCTGCCATGACCACCTACCTCTCCATCCTTCCTCTCCCGACCACTCTCACTGTCTCTGTTGGTGCAGCCACTGCTCCTCCAGCAGTGCAACCAGTGCCTGAGCAACCGTTGGTAAGACTTTTTGTGACAAGTACATTGTGATGGTTGTGTTGTTCTTCTGCTTGTGATATTGTATCTTTTTAACATTGATTTACTCTTATATTTTACCAGGCTGTGGATGACCGCAGTGTACCAGGGATAGAGAGAGTGGACATCCTGGCAGGCTACTTGGTGGGGCTTAGGGTGGAAACTGGGCAAACTCTGAGCCACCAGCAGGCCAGTACCATCATTGCCCTATGGCAAAGCCTGCTTCCGTATGACCAGCAGAGAGTGGCGTACGCTGCCCGGCACCAGGTGCGTCTTACAACAGGACGCTCCAGGTGCTCAAAAACCAAGCCTAAATTCACGCCTGGTGTGGACAGCATGACCCGTTGCGTCCTTGGGTCAACAGGATCCCCTGCTCAGTGGCCAGACTGTTGCCGCCTGGTAGAGTCTATCTTTGTTAAACTGTGTGATATTCACAGGAGCCCAAAAAAATTGGGAAATCATGCCGTAACAAGATGGACTCTAATTCTGAGGGACTACAGCAAGATTCGGCAGCTGGTCCTGTGCAATGGGACTGTGATGGAGAATACCACCCTGCAATTGTTTGAGGTGAATCAAACAACCTTAATTCAGTGGCACAAAAAGCGGCTGAAGAGGCAAGAATGTGCCATCCTGCTTCAGGGTGTGAACTTGCCAGCCCCCATTCCTATTGCTGCTAGGCCTCTCCCCCCTGGACAGATTCACCCCACTAAAGCACCCCTACAGCCTGGTCCCCAACACCGCTACCACTTGCCTGAAAGCACAGTGGGAAAGGCAGTGGACAAGCGAAAGTCTGCAGTTCCAGCTCCGCACCCCCCTCCTCCAAAAGTTTTCCGGCCAAGGCAGTTTTCCCTGCTGATTCTGCCCCTTTACCTGTTGTCCCCAACCCCAGTCCTGCATTTGCCCCCATTGTCCAAACACCTGTTTCTGCTCCTTCACCTGTCATCACCAACCCCAGTCCTGCCTTTGGCCCGTTTGTGTTTTTGTGTCCAGCTCCAGTTCCTGCCGTCCGGCAGATTGCTCCTGCTGGCCCCATTCCCTCCCCACCACCTGCTCGGAGGCCCTACATCCGCACTATGGACAAAAAACAAGTGCAGTCTGTGCCACCAGCCCTGCAACAAAGATACTGGCCACAGCCAGTATTATGGCCACATTTACTGTCCCCAGACTGATGTTATGCCACTTGACCAGTGGATGGAGGAGATGAAGAAGAAGAGGGCAGATAAAAAAAAAAAATTTGTTTATTTCAAAATGCTACATGTGTGTGTGTGCGTGTGCGCATCCGTTAGGGTCATTTGTTCACCCTCCATGAAGCTAATTTGTTCATTTGCTTTTTAAATTAGTTCATTTACCCCATATGAGACTATGTAAGCTTACGTAAAGCTTTTTTGTTTGTAAATAGTCCACAACCTGTTATATAGTGTGTGTGTGTGTGTGTGTGTGTGTGTGTGTGTGTGTGTGTGTGTGTGTGTGTGTGTGTGTGTGTGTGTGTGTGTGTGTGTATGTGTGGCCTGGTAAACCCTACCTTATGGGGACAAAATGTCCCCATAAGGATGGCAATATCTGAAATCCTTGTTCGTGTGGGGACATTTTTTGGTCCCCATGAGGAAAACAGCTTATAAATCAAACTAAGTGATGTTTTTTGAAAATGTAAAAATGCAGAAAGTTTTCTGTGATGGGTAGGTTTAGGGGTAGGGTAGTGTAAGGGAATAGAATATACAGTTTGTACAGTATAAAAATCATTATGTCTATGGAAAGTTCCCATAAAACATGGAAACACTACATGTGTGTGTGTGTGTGTGTGTGTGTGTGTGTGCGTGCGTGTGTGTGCGTGCGTGCATGTGTGCATGCGTGTGTGTATGCTCGTGAGGGTGTGTTTATGTGAGAGAGAAGGAGAAGGTGTTTGTAAATAAAAAATAAAAAGAACTTTATTTCTACAACAGTATCCTTTGGCTTTTTTCTGGAAAAAACTTTTTACAAACTCACACAGATATTAAAATTACAAGAAAGGGACATAATGGTATTCCAGACAGATCAAACAGGGTGTGAGAAGTGTCTCCCCGTCTCTACCCAACGGGGTCTCGGTTTCCAGTGTGGAAAGCGAAGTCCGCCATTGCCGGTAAAGTCCAGGTCTGCTTTTTGTTATAAGTTAACCCATGGACTGGCTCGCCGTAGATCTCTCTGGCGCAATAGGTCAATGCGTTCGGCTGTTAACCGAAAGGTTGGTGGTTTGAGCCCACCCAGGGACGAATGGTGTTTTTCGTTGATGTCCTGCCATACCAACACAGCTGCAGAATTTAGCACACGTGTGTAAACTAACACATCCGTGTCATTTTGGATGCATGACACAACGTTTCTTGGCCCCTTTTAGCGTTTACAGCTTGGTCAGTTGCTTTGTGTTCAAAGAAGACAGCGGGTGTTGTGAAAGTTTACATCAGCTTATGTTTGCTGTGGCGCGTGGATGGAATGCTCATGTTTTGTTCCGGGTGGTGGAGGCCTGTGTTCCAGAGAGGTCTTGCTCAAAACTCCTTTTAAAACACCATCGAGCATCCCTAATAACTTCCGACATTGATCGAACGTGGATTTTGTTCTCATAAGGAGGGCACCGGTAACTTGTAACCTATCAGCTGTGTCCCTCCAACTCTTTGTTTGTATGACTCACTTTTGCCTTTGGATATTTGGAGAAGTTTGCCTTCGGTAACCGCTCTCTCACTCGACAGACCGAAACGGAACTTTAGCTCCGGGTTGTGCATATTATTGGCCTGCTCTACTGGGTCAAATTGTATCCCCCAACAACAGATATGGCTCAAACAAACAAAGCACACTCTAAGCCTACCTCTAGGCTTAAACCTGACTTTACCCGCAAGAGGCTATGCCAAGCCTGTGCGAAATGTAAGGCTCCCTTTCACGGGCGCAATTTAGGCACGGATAAAGACCACAGCCAGCCCGAAGCAGTTCATCAAAGTTGCCCGGCTAGCTCAGTCGGTAGAGCATGAGACTCTTAATCTCAGGGTCGTGGGTTCGAGCCCCACGTTGGGCGCATCTATTAGCCCTCTCTCTTCCCAACGGGGTCTCGGTTTCCAGCGTGGAAAGCGAGTCCGCCATTGCCGGAAAAGTCCAGGTCTGCTTTCTTTGATAAGCTAACCCATGGACTGGCTAGCCGTAGGTCTCTGTGGCGCAATCGGTCAGCGCGTTCGGCTGTTAACCGAAAGGTTGGTGGTTCGAGCCCACCCAGGGACGAATGGTGCTTTTCGTTGACGTCCTGCCATGCCACCACCACCACAGCTGCAGAATTTAGCACATGTGTGTCAACTAACACATCCGTGTCATTTCGGACGCATGACACGACGTTTCTTGGCCCCTTTTAGCGTTTACAGCTTGGTCAGTTGCTTTTTGTTCAAAGAAGACAGCGGGTGTTGTGAAAGTTTACATCAGCTTATGTTTGCTGTGGCGCGTGGATGGAATGCTCATGTTTTGTTCCGGGTGGAAACCTATATGTACCAGCATTTTTGCCTCCGGTTGGAGGTTGTGTCCCTCCAACTCTTTGTTGTATGACTCACTTTTGCCTTTGGATATTTGGGGAAGTTTGCCTTCGGTAACCGCTCTCTCACTCGACAGACCGAAACGGAACTTTAGCTCCGGGTTGTGCATATTATTGGCCTGCTCTACTGGGTCAAATTGTATCCCTCAACAATAGATATGGCTCAAACAAACAAAGTACACTCTAAGCCTACCTCTAGGCTTAACCCGGACTTTACCCACAAGAGGCTATGCAAAGCCTGTGCGAAATGTGAGGCTACCTTTCACGGGCGCAATTTAGGCACGGATAAAGACCGGGACCAGCCCGAAGCAATTCACCGCAGTTGCCCGGCTAGCTATGTCGGTAGAGCATGAGACTCTTAATCTCAGGGTCGTGGGTTCGAGCCCCACGTTGGGCGCATCTATTAGCCCTCTCTCTACCCAAAGAGGTCTCGGTTTCCAGTGTGGAAAGCGAGTCAGCCATTGCCGGAAAAGTCCATGTCTGCTTTTTTTTTATAAGTTAACCCATGGACTGGCTCGCCGTAGGTCTCTGTGGCGCAATCGGTCAGAGCGTTTGGCTGTTATCTGAAAGGTTGGTGGTTCGAGCCCACCCAGGGACGAATGGTGGTTTTCGTTGACGTCCTGCCATGCCACCACCAAAACAGCTGCAGAATTTAGCACACGTGTGTCAACTTACACATCCGTGTCATTTCGGACGCATGACACGACGTTTCTTGGCCCCTTTTAGCGTTTACAGCTTGGTCAGTTAATTTAAATGGAGGTGGAAAGACTCCAAGGAGGTGGAGCCACGAGCACAGCGATAGCAGCTGAGCTCCACACCACCCTTCTTCAGTGTGTCTGTCTTCTGGTACAGAGGGAAGCAATCTGGGTCCTGAATACAGGCGATGTGCCTCTGCTGGTCTATCCAGACCTGTTGGATTCCCTCGTGGTCCAGCAGTGGAACACCCAGAGTGTCCCTCCCCTTCTCACTGTCCATCTCATCAATGAGCGCCTTGATCCTCCAGGTGGTCTCCTCCACTCCTCTGACAGTGCAGTGCCAACTCCTTCCTGGTGATCAGCTTATCCAGAGCCTTCTCTGAGACTGGACCAACTCCTCTGGCCTGTAACTCCCCCTGTTTGGCCAACCGTAGAGCAGCGACATCATCTGGATCCAGCTCAAAGATGCACCTGGAAAGCCGAGCCATGAAGGTGCCGTAGAGCTGATGAGCCTCCGTGATGACACCTGCTGCAAAGCGCCGCATGAAGTGCCAAATGTTTAAGCGCACTTGGAGCTCATCCCACTCTATGAACATGGCTCTGACCTGCGCCTGTCTGTGCGCGTGTGGGCTGCAGCAGTCTCTGTCCACATACATGACGGCGGGTGGTGCCACTCCCGCCTCCCTGTACCTCTTCATGAGACCCACCGCCATGGGCCACAATCCATGCCCCTCTGCCGCTGTGAGGACTGACACCAACACCTGGCCGTGCTCATTGCCTACATTAGTGCACCAACCAGCAGTGTTGGCAGCAGCGCCGGCCAGTTTTGTAAAAAAAAAAAAAAACATAGAATAAACAAATGTCAGAAAAATTTAAGATAATAACAATTATTATTACTCAAACTTGACTTTTTATACCTTTTTGGTGGAGTCCATCTTGAGGACAGAGCCAAAGACTGAGGTTATTTTGGCCTTGACCTCAGGTAGCCGCGAGAGGACGTCCCTGGCATACACAGACAACAGCCACTTGGGTTTGGGGATGGGTGGGAGGGGCGGGGGCGCAGAAAAGAGTGGAGGCTCAACGATGGAGGAGTCTGTGAAGGGCTCACAGACAGTGAGGTACTCCAGCGTCCGCTGTGACCACGCTGAAGTGTGTTGCTCCTGCAGCTTTTTGTGAAGCTGTGTGACACTGTTGCCCCGGGTCCTCTCCCGCATCATTATGACTACACGGTAGTCACACGAGTACCTACAGACAGTCAAATAATTCTGTTCAGTGCCACATCTTATTATTTCAATGTTAATATCAGTAAATCAACGTATTTGATTTTATACAGTACAACAAATTACAGTGCATTGCTCTAAATATGAATGTGTTCTACCTGTATGTCAGAATGGCGGGGAATTTTCTGCGGTGTCCCATGTCGAGCTGTCCCAGGATGTCTTCAGACCAGGCTGGATACTTCTTCTTGCACCCTTTGCACTCCAGATACTCTGTGGCCATGTCATACCACCCGTCTATGTCCAGGATATTGCGCACAGTGCGATAAAGGCCAGCAGCTGTCAGCTTGTGGTTATTGCAGGCTGGATGGACACAGACAAGTGGAATGGATCACATCTTCAGCGGCATCCAGAGGAACAGAGGGCGGCAGAAGAAGATATCAGGAGAAGTAGGGGGCTGGGTGAAGACGGTCGGGGGCTGGGGAGGATACCACCAGAAGTTGGGATGTGGCGTCAGCTCAGGCTTCCCTGTTTTTATGTTGGCCCTGAACAGAGTCTTCCTGATCCAGTCCTGCTGTAAAGATGGGAGTTGCTATTTCCAGTGGACAGGAAGCTCTGCAGGTGACTGGGACACCTGGCCAGGGGTCCACAATGCTGGAGGAGCAGGATAAGGGGCAGGAGCAGGGGCAGTATCACGAGCCGGGGCAGGAGCAGGGCCTCTCGAGCCTGCAGTGGCTGGAGCGTAAAAAAACACAACAAAATTATCTTATTGTTTTAGACTTTCATTGCATGACTTTCTCAGCTCTGCTGGACAGCTACTGCGATTACAAGGTTTACTGCAAAGCATGTATGATTAGTAGAGAGACGACATGATGATGAAAAGATGGAAGGAACCAGTGAAAATCATCCTGTTTTTCATCCAAGCACCATTAGAAGAAATACAAGAAGAAAAAAAGATGGGATCAGCCAAGTGTGAAGCGAAGCAGACCAAACACTACAACAGCCACTTATTCCAAGGGGAGATGGGGGGAAGTGTGAGATGACAAGAATGAGCTTTAGTCAGTGATTACGATAAAAAATGAAATAAAACCTTTTACATACACCTTTAAATTCTCTTTTTTCCTTTGAGGATGTTCACTCAAAGAGTGAATGTAGATTGACACCTGAGAAGTGCCATTCCTCTGTGTTGTGAAATAAAATAATATGTAATTTAAAAAATACTGTTTAGTTTTATTTGTAATTGTTTGTAAAATATTGTTTAAGATTTACATACCTTGAGGAAGTTGTTCCTCAGCTTGCGAGGCTACAGTTGCCATCTCCAGGTCATCTTCCTCCTCCAAAAAATCCGTAGCAGCAGAGTCTGTAAAATAACATAAAACACTAAGCACATGTCACCAACACACTTGTATGCGTTAAGTGATACTCACCACATGTAAAGAGCTGTCTCCGGGTTGCGGACTCAGACGCAGGAGGTACACGTGGTCCTGCAGCTGTTGAACACGTATTTTCGTTAGACATATATACTGCATAATATATACTGTAATGATTTTAAAGCTTGCAAATCACTTACAGGGTTTGGCTGGAGACAAAATCTTTTGTGCCAGCTGTGAAGCAGATAAATGCTTCCCCCGCGCCAACAGGGCCTTCACATTGGTCGCCAGCAGTGGCTTGTTCTTAGTGGCAGTAGGTGGAGGAGGAACAGACACAGTGGCAGTGGGCACAGCAGCAGTGAGGACAGATGCAGTGGGCACAGTGGTGGTGGGCACGTGGGCTGGAGCCTGCCTCTTCAGCACGTATGCTTTGAAAAGGGCCATATTGGTGTTAGGCCTGGCCTTTGCCTTCTTCAGGTAGGTGATGAGTGCCTGGGCCTCCTTGCTTGGGTCCTCATACACCTCCTTCATTGACCTACCATTAAAATCCCCAAACTCCACCATCAGACATCCAGAGTCTCCTGTCCTCTGGGCCTCCTGCAGCATGGCCTGTTTTTTCTAATACACCTCCACAGCCTCGCCTACCTCCCTGATCTGCGAGGTGTATCTGAGGAACAGGTGTTTGTTGGCCGACAGCGGGTTGTCCCTCTCCTCCTCCCCCAAAATGCTGCTGACCAGATAGCAGGCATAACCCAGTGAGTTCTCCAGCAGCCACAGGAACCTCTGACCCTGGTGTTTCCCAAACTGGATCTTGCAGTGAGCCAGAAGCAGGAACTGGTCTCCAGGATTCCCTCCATTCTGCCTCACAAAGGCAGTGGCCTCAGCCAGGACCTCCTCCTTACACCTGGCCCTCCCTGCCAACACGATCTCCCTCCTATTGGCCTCCTCAGTTGGCCCCATAAGGAGTCGACCCTCAGAGGTTCTTCGTAAAACCGGGTATGCATACATAATCTGAAAGGACACAGGCATAAACAGAATGTTACATAGCTGTCATATTCCAACTGAAAGTATTTTACTACAGCATTTGTTTTTTTATGTAATTAATTATTATAATATTATAATAATTAATGATTATTATTATTATGAGCATAAGCATTATTGTTTTTTATACAACTGTGAATAACTTTGAATTGCCTTGTGTACAAATTGTAAATAGTGTGATGAACTTATTAATAAGAAAATAAATAACACTTTCTTGCTGGTATCATGCCATGCTTAAATCATTTTGTTTTTTTTAGCTTTTGTGGCAGAGATTACTAAGAAACACCAAATATAACATAAAGGCGTTTATGACAATTCATAATAATATGATCATCAAACAGATCTAAAACTTAAAATGGTATATCAAATCGTTTTGGTATATCTTTTATAACATAGTTGAGAATCATTTGTTGAAACAAAAAAACACTTGTTTTTGCCTATTCATGTCTTTTTAAATATGTATAACATAGTATTTAAAAAGAGAACATAAATATGTATACTGGTGTATAACATAATATAGTATAACATATATGAAATAAACTTTTTTTTTAAAGGTTTTAGTAAAAATCTTCTTGTGCTCAAAATAATGTAATGAATGACACAAAAAAACAACAACAAAATTAACAACGACAAAAAAATGGTTTAAGGAGGATATAGCTTAATTAGCGGTCGGCTAATTATCTTGACAGTAGTGACATGTTTTTTACTGTATATCATGGTTAAGTTGCAGGTTCACATGTACAGAAGAAAACGTGTGCTATTACACGCTAGCTAGCTTTATTGGCATGTTTAATTGTCTAAAAACAAACACTGTTTATGAATAAATAATGATCGATTATACAGTCGTGAAGAATAGACTTACCTGTTGAAAAGATTGCAAAGATGACGATAATAATAGCGGTCGCCGATTGGTCAAAAGTAAGCCACAGGAGCAGAGCCAGGAGAGAAACGCGATTGGTCAAAAGTAAGCCACAGGAGAGAAAGGCGATTGGTCAAAAGTAAGCCACAGGAGAGAACGCGATTGGTCAAAAGTAAGCCACAGCAGAGAAACACAATTGGCTCACGTGGGCTTACTTTGGGCTTACTTTGGCTCAATCGGTAGGAAGCAGTAGGCGCAAGCGAGAGGTGGCGGGATCGATGCCTGCATTCTCCAGTGCTGTCCATCCTTTTTACGCCCCCCTTCAAGGGGCACTACTTAGATGAGCTCTTGCGGCTCAGTGCTGCCGAAAAAGTTTTTTCGAACGAGGTACTGTACACATTCCTGGCAAAAGCAGGTCCCACCGAGATTTGAACTCGGATCGCTGATTTCAGAGCCCAGAGTGCTAACCATTATACCATGGAACCTTGGCGTGTGTCAACTTTTCCCATGATCAGCAGAGATTTAAGTCATTGAGTCCAGAAGCACGATAGCAAGGAGCAAACGAAGCCTTTGCTTTTTAAGCCCATGTTTCCCCAATTCCGACTCGGTTTGAGAGTGCCAATTTCACCGCCACGTCAGCAGTTGCGCATCACCTCTGTTTTTTCCCTCCCTTCTGCAAAGAACCTAAATATGTTCCACCGAGATTTGAACTCGGATCGCTGGATTCAAAGCCCAGAGTGCTAACCATTACACCATGGAACCAACATAACTTGCAAGCTGGCTGTCTGAGAGGCAGATAGCGATGAGGCTAGGTGGATTCAGGTAGATAGGAGATGGCTTTTGGTCAATTGCCCACTTTGACTAAGAGAGGAAGACGTGGTTCCTTTGCCGAACCCCGGGATTGAACCAGGGACCATTAGTTCTTCAGTCTAACGCTCTCCAAACTGAGCTATTTCGGCCAGGTACTTGTGTGGTTTAGCCAGCAGTGATGTCTGGGAGACCGCACGTCATTTTCGAGAACAGCAGAGCGAAGGTCCCAGAGAGACAATGAGTGGCCCATACGGGGATCGAACCCGCGACCTTGGCGTTATTAGCACCACGCTCTAACCAACTGAGCTAACCTGCCTCTCTCTGGCATATTTTATCCCCAATTTCTCAGAAATATCCTGGTGGCCCTAATCAGGCTGAAGAGATTAAAAGCAAAGCATAATAATGGGCTCGTCCGGGATTTGAAGCTTATTAATAGGATGAAGCTAATAGGATTTGAGCCTATTAGCCCTCTCTCTTCCCAACGGGGTCTCGGTTTCCAGCGTGGAAAGCGAGTCCGCCATTACCGGAAAAGTCCAGGTCTGCTTTCTTTTATAAGCTAACCCATGGACTGGCTTGCCGTAGGTCTCTGTGGCGCAATCGGTCAGCGAGTTTGGCTGTTAACCGAAAGGTTGGTGGTTCGAGCCCAACCAGGGACGAATGGTGCTTTTCGTTGACGTCCTGCCATGCAACCACCAACACAGCTGCAGAATTTAGCACACGTGTGTCCACTAACACATCCGTGTCATTTCGGACGCATGACACAAGTTTCTTGGCCCCTTTTAGTGTTTACAGCTTGGTCAGTTGCTTTGTGTTCAAAGAAGACAGCGGCTGTTGTGAAAGTTTACATCAGCTTATGTTTGCTGTGGCGCGTGGATGGAATGCTCATGTTTTGTTCCCGGTGGTGGAGGCCTGTGTTCCAGAGAGGTCATCGAGCGTTGTACACCATCGAGCATCCGTAATAACTTCCGACATTGATCGAACGTGGATTTTGTTCTCATAAGGAGGGCACGGGTAACTTGTAACCTATCAGGCTCTCAGGCATGAGGTCAATCGATTCGGCATAGGCCTATATGTACTAGCGTTTTTGCTTCCGGTTGGAGGTTGTGTCCCTCCAACTCTTTGTTGTATGGCTCACTTTTGCCTTTTGATATTTGGAGAAGTTTGCCTTCGGTAACCGCTCTTTCACTCGACAGACCGAAACGGAACTTTAGCTCCGGGTTGTGCATATTATTGGCCTGCTCTACTGGGTTAAATTGTATCCCCCAATAACAAATATGGCTCAAACAAACAAAGCACACTCTAAGCCTACCTCTAGGCTTAACCCTGATTTTACCCGCAAGAGGCTATGCCAAGCCTGTGCGAAATGTGAGGCTCCCTTTCACGGGCGCAATTTAGGCAGTTGCCCGGCTAGCTCAGTCGGTGTAGCATGAGACTCTTAATCTCAGGGTCGTGGGTTCGAGGCCACGTTGGGTGCATCTATTAGCCCTCTCTCTTCCCAACGGGGTCTCGGTTTCCAGCGTGGAAAAGGCTAGGTCTGCTTTTTTTTAGAATCAAACCCATGGACTGGCTCGCCGTAGGTCTCTGTGGCGCAATCGGTCAGCGCGTTCGGCTGTTAACCGAAAGGTTGGTGGTTCGAGCCCACCCAGGGACGAATGGTGTTTTTCGTTGACGTCCTGCCATGCCACCACTGGCATGTGGATGCCATACCACCTCTGGAAGGTCAGGCTGTCCTGTCCTGTGTGTGGGAGACAGCTCACAGGCTATGGGGCACACAAGAAAGCCCGTCAGGTTCTGGATGTGGACCAGTACTACCTTATGATCACGGAGGCTCTCTGGTGCAGTGGGTGCAAAACGGCCTTAATTTCCACCAGCAAGGCCATCTTGGACCAGCTGGACTTAGCCCAAAGACTGGAATTTAGGCTGATCCTAACTCGAAAGTGAGTATACTGAGATTACTTAGCTTGTGTAACAAATGTTTGTCATTTAAAACACAATTGAGATGAGCTGGTTTTAATGTTTGTGTCTTTCTGTCTCTCTTTCCCTTTGTTTTATTCAGGTATGCCTGTGACATGCGGGTCATAAGGTTCCTGAGGGAGAGGGCCCTGGGCAACAGCCCCTCTCGCTTAGTGAGGCAGCTGCGGGAGAACCACAGCGAGGAGTGGCTGTGCCGATAACTTGGAGTGGCTTTGCGAATACCTTGGTGCCTGCTCAGACTTCATCTCCCAGCCAAGCCTGCTCCCTGTGAGGTTTCAGGAGCCACCTGAGCCCGAAACTATCCCCTCCCACAGGTGGATGCTGGCTGTTTATGGGTGAGATATCTTGTGCAGGATTGACCACATTAAAGCCAGCATAACGTCCACATATGGCTGCATTCTGAAGATGGACTCAACCAAAAAGGTAACTATTTTTACATTTCAATCAAAAGAATTGAAAATACACCATTAGTAGTAGTACAGTAGTATGTATGTAATGTTCCATATATAAATAATTTAGCATCACTCACTGTCTTTTCTGTGTGATTACAGATCACAAAGAAGCTGTCGGGGTTTGCAAAGGGGACAGCTATGGGGCTAACATCTGTCAGCAATGAGGTGGGCCAGATCCTCATTAGTGTTCTGACAGCTCAGGAGGGTCCAGCCCTGGACCGAATGGCAGCTGACCTCATCCGGAGGTACACTGATGCGGGTGTGGCTCCGCCTCAGCTCCTCTATGTGGACTGCTACTGCTGTCGGGAGGGCACTGGGCAGACCAAGTTCAAGCAGCGATTTGGTGGGTGGCCAGACTTGGTGGTGAAGCTGGACATCTACCATTTCATGCGGCGACTGGCAGCTGGGTGCACTAAAGATGCACATCCTCTTTACCCCATTTTCATGGCACGCATGTCTTGCTGCATTTTTGAATGGGACAGTGGGGATGTGTCTCTGCTGAGGCAGGCCAAGAGGGAGCAGCTGAAACATGAAGGTGTCCCTGGTATCACCGACACTATGGTGGACCAACGGATCACCAAGGATGAATTGGCCCTGCACTGCCGAAGGCGGACAAGAGGAGAGCAGCAACACCTTCTTGGTGTCCCTCTCTTGGACCAGGAGAGGATGCAGCACATCTGGCAAGTCCAGATGAGGCACGTAAAGTGCATTCAGGATGAACCAGGTGTGCTGCTCTACACACAGACTGGCACCACCACCAAAGATGGTATTGTGCTGCCAAAATACAGATGCGCAAGGGGCTCCACATCACTGGAGTCCTTTCATCTACACTTGAACAGGTTCATTCAAGGTCAGTATAAATCATTATTCATCAGAAATATTAAGGGTGACTCAATGAATGTCTTTCAAATAGCATAGCACAAAAAAAGTAATGTAACGTTATTGATCTTATCTAAAGGAACAAGCGCCAACAGCTTAAATTTCCAGCTGTACCTCCTGGAAGGCTTGAACAGGTGGAATCAGGACCGTAAAATGGCATCTCTGGCAGGCACACCTCCGTCCCTGTTAAGCTACTCCGGGGACCTGGTGCACTGTGTCAACACCCACAGTGTTAAGGTACTTGGGAGACAGCTTGTACCGTCTTTTCAGACACCATCTGTCTATACTGGTGAGTTTCAGCTTTAAATTGCTTTTTAGATTAAATAAAAATAGAATATTTATATTATTTTTCTGAAAACTGATTTCCCTCTACTGTGTTCTCCTGTCTGTCCCAGGTGAACTCATAGGTATAGATTACCTGTACCGTCAAACAGGGCAGGCCATGCAGGACGTGGATCCTGACTCTGAGGTGACAGAACAGATGTTGGAGGATGTGGGCACGGAGGAGGAGTTGGAGGATGAGGGATTCGGAGATGTCAGTTTGGACCTTAACCTGGATCCCACTATTGAGGTGCTGGACCTGTCCCCTGGCTCATCACCCACCACAATCAGCGTAGCCAGCAATCCTGCCTCTGTCCAGACTGGGTCTGCTAACAACACCACAGCAGCACCTAATCAACAACTGGTAACTATTCTTAATAATAAAAGTACAAGTAGTATTATTTGTATAGCACTATTAACTTTATTTGTATAGCACAATGAAAAGAAAAATAGAAACAAACTAAATACCATTAATACAATCTAAAGAGTAAATAGATTAATAAAAAAGCAAAGTAAAAAAGATAAATTAAATTCCATAAACATGTTTTTTTCCCCCTTTTTTCAGTCTTACAACTGGATGACCAGGGTGCCCTCTGGTCCATCCTCTGCCACAACCACCTACGCCGCCTCTGGTCCATCTGCCATGACTGGTCCATACTCCCCGACCACCCACGCCGCCTCTGGTCCATCCACCATGACCACCCACAGCGCCTCTGGTCCATCCACCATGACCACTCACAGCGCCTCTGGTCCATCCTCCACGACCGCCTACGCCGCCTCTGGTCCATCCACCATGACCACCCACAGCACCTCTGGTCCATCCACCATGACCACTCACAGCGCCCCTGGTCCATCCTCCACGACCACCTACGCCGCCTCTGGTCCATCTGCCATGACTGGTCCATCCTCCACGACCACCCACGCCGCCTCTGGTCCATCCACCATGACCACCCACAGCGCCTCTAGTCCATCCACCTTGACCACTCACAGCGCCTCTGGTCCATCCTCCACGACCATCTACGCCGCCTCTGGTCCATCTGCCATGACTGGTCCATCCTCCACGACCACCTACGCCGCCTCTGGTCCATCCACCATGACCACCCACAGCGCCTCTGGTCCATCCACCATGACCACTCACAGCGCCTCTGGTCCATCCTCCACGACCACCTACGCCGCCTCTGGTCCATCTGCCATGACTGGTCCATCCTCCACGACCACCCACGCCGCCTCTGGTCCATCCACCATGACCACCCACGCCGCCTCTGGTCCATCCACCATGACCACCCACAGCGCCTCTGGTCCATCCACCATGACCACCCGCAGCGCCTCTGGTCCATCCGCCACAACCACCCACACCGCCTCTAGTCCATCCAACATGACCACCCACGCCGCCTCTGGTCCATCTGCCCTGACCACCCACACCGCCTCTGGTCCATCTGCCATGACCACCTACCTCTCCATCCTTTCTCTCCCGACCACTCTCACTGTCTCTGTTGGTGCAGCCACTGCTCCTCCAGCAGTGCAACCAGTGCCTGAGCAACCGCTGGTAAGACTTTTTGTGACAAGTACATTGTGATGGTTGTGTTGTTCTTCTGCTTGTGATATTGTATCTTTTTAACATTGATTTACTCTTATATTTTACCAGGCTGTGGATGAGCGCAGTGTACCAAGGATAGAGAGAGTGGACAACCTGGCAGGCTACTTGGTGGGGCTTAGGGTGGTAACCCTGATTTTACCCGCAAGAGGCTATGCCAAGCCTGTGCGAAATGTGAGGCTCCCTTTCACGGGCGCAATTTAGGCAGTTGCCCGGCTAGCTCAGTCGGTGTAGCATGAGACTCTTAATCTCAGGGTCGTGGGTTCGAGGCCACGTTGGGTGCATCTATTAGCCCTCTCTCTTCCCAACGGGGTCTCGGTTTCCAGCGTGGAAAAGGCTAGGTCTGCTTTTTTTTAGAATCAAACCCATGGACTGGCTCGCCGTAGGTCTCTGTGGCGCAATCGGTCAGCGCGTTCGGCTGTTAACCGAAAGGTTGGTGGTTCGAGCCCACCCAGGGACGAATGGTGTTTTTCGTTGACGTCCTGCCATGCCACCACTGGCATGTGGATGCCATACCACCTCTGGAAGGTCAGGCTGTCCTGTCCTGTGTGTGGGAGACAGCTCACAGGCTATGGGGCACACAAGAAAGCCCGTCAGGTTCTGGATGTGGACCAGTACTACCTTATGATCACGGAGGCTCTCTGGTGCAGTGGGTGCAAAACGGCCTTAATTTCCACCAGCAAGGCCATCTTGGACCAGCTGGACTTAGCCCAAAGACTGGAATTTAGGCTGATCCTAACTCGAAAGTGAGTATACTGAGATTACTTAGCTTGTGTAACAAATGTTTGTCATTTAAAACACAATTGAGATGAGCTGGTTTTAATGTTTGTGTCTTTCTGTCTCTCTTTCCCTTTGTTTTATTCAGGTATGCCTGTGACATGCGGGTCATAAGGTTCCTGAGGGAGAGGGCCCTGGGCAACAGCCCCTCTCGCTTAGTGAGGCAGCTGCGGGAGAACCACAGCGAGGAGTGGCTGTGCCGATAACTTGGAGTGGCTTTGCGAATACCTTGGTGCCTGCTCAGACTTCATCTCCCAGCCAAGCCTGCTCCCTGTGAGGTTTCAGGAGCCACCTGAGCCCGAAACTATCCCCTCCCACAGGTGGATGCTGGCTGTTTATGGGTGAGATATCTTGTGCAGGATTGACCACATTAAAGCCAGCATAACGTCCACATATGGCTGCATTCTGAAGATGGACTCAACCAAAAAGGTAACTATTTTTACATTTCAATCAAAAGAATTGAAAATACACCATTAGTAGTAGTACAGTAGTATGTATGTAATGTTCCATATATAAATAATTTAGCATCACTCACTGTCTTTTCTGTGTGATTACAGATCACAAAGAAGCTGTCGGGGTTTGCAAAGGGGACAGCTATGGGGCTAACATCTGTCAGCAATGAGGTGGGCCAGATCCTCATTAGTGTTCTGACAGCTCAGGAGGGTCCAGCCCTGGACCGAATGGCAGCTGACCTCATCCGGAGGTACACTGATGCGGGTGTGGCTCCGCCTCAGCTCCTCTATGTGGACTGCTACTGCTGTCGGGAGGGCACTGGGCAGACCAAGTTCAAGCAGCGATTTGGTGGGTGGCCAGACTTGGTGGTGAAGCTGGACATCTACCATTTCATGCGGCGACTGGCAGCTGGGTGCACTAAAGATGCACATCCTCTTTACCCCATTTTCATGGCACGCATGTCTTGCTGCATTTTTGAATGGGACAGTGGGGATGTGTCTCTGCTGAGGCAGGCCAAGAGGGAGCAGCTGAAACATGAAGGTGTCCCTGGTATCACCGACACTATGGTGGACCAACGGATCACCAAGGATGAATTGGCCCTGCACTGCCGAAGGCGGACAAGAGGAGAGCAGCAACACCTTCTTGGTGTCCCTCTCTTGGACCAGGAGAGGATGCAGCACATCTGGCAAGTCCAGATGAGGCACGTAAAGTGCATTCAGGATGAACCAGGTGTGCTGCTCTACACACAGACTGGCACCACCACCAAAGATGGTATTGTGCTGCCAAAATACAGATGCGCAAGGGGCTCCACATCACTGGAGTCCTTTCATCTACACTTGAACAGGTTCATTCAAGGTCAGTATAAATCATTATTCATCAGAAATATTAAGGGTGACTCAATGAATGTCTTTCAAATAGCATAGCACAAAAAAAGTAATGTAACGTTATTGATCTTATCTAAAGGAACAAGCGCCAACAGCTTAAATTTCCAGCTGTACCTCCTGGAAGGCTTGAACAGGTGGAATCAGGACCGTAAAATGGCATCTCTGGCAGGCACACCTCCGTCCCTGTTAAGCTACTCCGGGGACCTGGTGCACTGTGTCAACACCCACAGTGTTAAGGTACTTGGGAGACAGCTTGTACCGTCTTTTCAGACACCATCTGTCTATACTGGTGAGTTTCAGCTTTAAATTGCTTTTTAGATTAAATAAAAATAGAATATTTATATTATTTTTCTGAAAACTGATTTCCCTCTACTGTGTTCTCCTGTCTGTCCCAGGTGAACTCATAGGTATAGATTACCTGTACCGTCAAACAGGGCAGGCCATGCAGGACGTGGATCCTGACTCTGAGGTGACAGAACAGATGTTGGAGGATGTGGGCACGGAGGAGGAGTTGGAGGATGAGGGATTCGGAGATGTCAGTTTGGACCTTAACCTGGATCCCACTATTGAGGTGCTGGACCTGTCCCCTGGCTCATCACCCACCACAATCAGCGTAGCCAGCAATCCTGCCTCTGTCCAGACTGGGTCTGCTAACAACACCACAGCAGCACCTAATCAACAACTGGTAACTATTCTTAATAATAAAAGTACAAGTAGTATTATTTGTATAGCACTATTAACTTTATTTGTATAGCACAATGAAAAGAAAAATAGAAACAAACTAAATACCATTAATACAATCTAAAGAGTAAATAGATTAATAAAAAAGCAAAGTAAAAAAGATAAATTAAATTCCATAAACATGTTTTTTTCCCCCTTTTTTCAGTCTTACAACTGGATGACCAGGGTGCCCTCTGGTCCATCCTCTGCCACAACCACCTACGCCGCCTCTGGTCCATCTGCCATGACTGGTCCATACTCCCCGACCACCCACGCCGCCTCTGGTCCATCCACCATGACCACCCACAGCGCCTCTGGTCCATCCACCATGACCACTCACAGCGCCTCTGGTCCATCCTCCACGACCGCCTACGCCGCCTCTGGTCCATCCACCATGACCACCCACAGCACCTCTGGTCCATCCACCATGACCACTCACAGCGCCCCTGGTCCATCCTCCACGACCACCTACGCCGCCTCTGGTCCATCTGCCATGACTGGTCCATCCTCCACGACCACCCACGCCGCCTCTGGTCCATCCACCATGACCACCCACAGCGCCTCTAGTCCATCCACCTTGACCACTCACAGCGCCTCTGGTCCATCCTCCACGACCATCTACGCCGCCTCTGGTCCATCTGCCATGACTGGTCCATCCTCCACGACCACCTACGCCGCCTCTGGTCCATCCACCATGACCACCCACAGCGCCTCTGGTCCATCCACCATGACCACTCACAGCGCCTCTGGTCCATCCTCCACGACCACCTACGCCGCCTCTGGTCCATCTGCCATGACTGGTCCATCCTCCACGACCACCCACGCCGCCTCTGGTCCATCCACCATGACCACCCACGCCGCCTCTGGTCCATCCACCATGACCACCCACAGCGCCTCTGGTCCATCCACCATGACCACCCGCAGCGCCTCTGGTCCATCCGCCACAACCACCCACACCGCCTCTAGTCCATCCAACATGACCACCCACGCCGCCTCTGGTCCATCTGCCCTGACCACCCACACCGCCTCTGGTCCATCTGCCATGACCACCTACCTCTCCATCCTTTCTCTCCCGACCACTCTCACTGTCTCTGTTGGTGCAGCCACTGCTCCTCCAGCAGTGCAACCAGTGCCTGAGCAACCGCTGGTAAGACTTTTTGTGACAAGTACATTGTGATGGTTGTGTTGTTCTTCTGCTTGTGATATTGTATCTTTTTAACATTGATTTACTCTTATATTTTACCAGGCTGTGGATGAGCGCAGTGTACCAAGGATAGAGAGAGTGGACAACCTGGCAGGCTACTTGGTGGGGCTTAGGGTGGAAACTGGGCAAACTCTGAGCCACCAGCAGGCCAGTACCATTATTGCCCTATGGCAAAGCCTGCTTCCGTATGACCAGCAGAGAGTGACGTACGCTGCCCGGCACCAGGTGCGTCTTACAACAGGACGCTCCAGGTGCTCAAAAACCAAGCCTAAATTCACGCCTGGTGTGGACAGCATGACCCGTTGCGTCCTTGGGTCAACAGGATCCCCTGCTCAGTGGCCAGACTGTTGCCGCCTGGTAGAGTCTATCTTTGTTAAACTGTGTGATATTCACAGGAGCCCAAAAAAATTGGGAAATCATGCCGTAACAAGATGGACTCTAATTCTGAGGGACTAGAAGCCTGTGCGAAATGTAAGGCTCCCTTTCACGGGCGCAATTTAGGCACGGATAAAGACCACAGCCAGCCCGAAGCAGTTCACCAAAGTTGCCCGGCTAGCTCAGTCGGTAGAGCATGAGACTCTTAATCTCAGGGTCTTGGGTTCGAGCCCCACGTTGGGCGCATCTATTAGCCCTATCTCTTCCCAACGGGGTCTCGGTTTCCAGCGTGGAAAGCGAGTCCGCCATTGCCGGTAAAGTCCAGGTCTGCTTTTTGTTATAAGTTAACCCATGGACTGGCTCGCCGTAGATCTCTCTGGCGCAATCGGTCAGCGCGTTCGGCTGTTAACCGAAAGGTTGGTGGTTCGAGCCCACCCAGGGACGAATGGTGTTTTTCGTTGACGTCCTGCCATGCCACAACCAACCCAGCTGCAGAATTTAGCACATGTGTGTCAACTAACACATCCGTGTCATTTCGGACGCATGACACGACGTTTCTTGGCCCCTTTTAGTGTTTACAGCTTGGTCAGTTGCTTTTTGTTCAAAGAAGACAGCGGGTGTTGTGAAAGTTTACATCAGCTTATGTTTGCTGTGGCGCGTGGATGGAATGCTCATGTTTTGTTCCGGGTGGTGGAGGTCTATGTTCCAGAGAGGTCCTGCTCAAAACTCCTTTTAAAACACCATCGAGCATCCGTAATAACTTCCGACATTGATCGAACGTGGATTTTGTTCTCATAAGGCTCTCAGGCATGAGGTCAATCGATTCGGCAAAGGCCTATATGTACCAGCATTTTTGCCTCCGGTTGGAGGTTGTGTCCCTCCAACTCTTTGTTGTATGACTCACTTTTGCCTTTGGATATTTGGGGAAGTTTGCCTTCGGTAACCGCTCTCTCACTCGACAGACCGAAACGGAACTTTAGCTCCGGGTTGTGCATATTATTGGCCTGCTCTACTGGGTCAAATTGTATCCCCCAACAACAGATATGGCTCAAACAAACAAAGTACACTCTAAGCCTACCTCTAGGCTTAACCCGGACTTTACCCACAAGAGGCTATGCAAAGCCTGTGCGAAATGTGAGGCTACCTTTCACGGGCGCAATTTAGGCACGGATAAAGACCGGGACCAGCCCGAAGCAATTCACCGCAGTGGCCCGGCTAGCTATGTCGGTAGAGCATGAGACTCTTAATCTCAGGGTCGTGGGTTCGAGCCCCACGTTGGGCGCATCTATTAGCCCTCTCTCTACCCAAAGAGGTCTCGGTTTCCAGTGTGGAAAGCGAGTCAGCCATTGCCGGAAAAGTCCATGTCTGCTTTTTTTTTTATAAGTTAACCCATGTTAACTTATAATGTGCCAATTTCACCGCCACATCAGCAGTTGCGCATCACCTCTGTTTTTTACCTCCCTTCCGCAAAGAACCTAAAAAGGTTCCACCGAGATTTTAACTCGGATCGCTGGATTCAAAGCCTAGAGTGCTAACCATTAAAACATGGAAACAACACACCCTGCTGGCTGGCTGTCTGAGAGGCAAATAGCGATGAGGCTAGGTGGAATCAGGTGGACAGGAGGTGGCGTTTGGTCAATGGACCGCCTCGACTAAAAGAGACGGACATGGTTCCTCTGCCGAAACGGAACCAGGGACCTTTAGATCTTCAGTCTAACGCTCTCCCAACTGAGCTATTTCAGGCAGGTCTTCTTGTGGTTTAGCCAGCAGCGATGTCTGGGAGACCTCCCGTCATTTTCGAGAAGAGCAGAGCGAAAGTCCCAGAGAGAAAATGAGTGGCCCGTACGGGGATCGAACCCGTGGCCTTGGCGTTATTAGCAACACGCTCTAACCAACAGCTAACCGGCCTCTCTCTGTCACATTTTTTCCCAAATTTCTCAGAAATATCCTGGTTGCCCTAATCAGGCTGAAGAGATTAAAAGCAAAGCCTAACAATGGGCTCGTCCGGGATTTGAACCCATGGACCTCTCGCACCCTAAGCGAGAATCATACCCCGATAGCAAGGAGCAAATGAAACCTTTGCTTTTTAAGCCCAAATTTCCTCAATTCCGACTCGGTTTGAGAGTGCCAATTTCACCGCCACATCAGCAGTTGCGCATCACGTCTGTTTTTTGCCTCCATTCCAGAAAGAACCTAAAAAGGTTCCACCGAGATTTTAACTCGGATCGCTGGATTTAAAGCCTAGAGTGCTAACCATTACACTATGGAACCAACACACCCTGCTGGCTGGCTGTCTGAGAGGCAGATAGCGATGAGGCCAGGTGAAATCAGGTAGACAGAAGCTGGCGTTTGGTCAATGGACCGCCTCGACTAAAAGAGGCGGACGTGGTTCCTCTGCCGAAACCCGGGATTGAACCAGGGACCTTTAGATCTTCAGTCTAACGCTCTCCCAACTGAGCTATTTCGGCCAGGTCATCATGTCGTTTAGCCAGCAGGGATGTCTGGGAGACCGCCCGTCCTTTTCGAGAAGAGCAGAGCGAAGGTCCCAGAGAGAAAATGAGTGGAACTTATGGGGATCGAAACCGCGACCTTGACCTAGCACCACGCTCTAACCAACTGAGCTAACCGGCCTCTCTCTGTCACATTTTATCCCCAGTTTCTCAGAAATATCCGGGTTGCCCTAATCAGGCTGAAGAGATTAAAAGCAAAGCCTAATAATGGGGTCGCCCGTGATTTGAACCCGGGAGCTCTCGCACCCTAAGCGAGAATCATACCCCTAGACCAGGGGTTGGCAACCTAAGGCACACGTGCCAACACTGGCACGCGGAGGGTTAATCGCTGGCACGCAAGCAAGCGCGAGAGGGGTGTATGTATTTCATTCAGATAAAGTAGCCTACCTCCCACATATACAGATCTACTTATTGATGTAATAATTCCTTGTAGTAACAGCTTGTTTTATTAACTTAAGTTAGGAGTTATTAATATTATTAAAGTGTGAGTATTAAACTGCACAAGTCAATGAAAGCGTGCAGCTCTAACAAACCATTGGTCAGAGTGGTCGCGCTGACCACTGTGCATCAGCGCAAACAAGTTATCCAACTGACACCTTAAAGCTCGTTCCGCTGTAAATAGTTAATGCTATAAATTTCAACCAAGTGTAAAGAGTCCTTATTAAACATTCCATACATATTAAAATGACTGCGATGCATGTGGAAACTCCGTTCATGCGTACCTGATCACTTCATGTTTTTTCTCTGATTAGAAAGCTATCCAATCGTGAGACAAATGCCCTCTGATTGAGAGCACACTTTTACATATTCCAGATGAAAATGAACAAAATGCATACATGCATTATATATGCTTGTTGAAGTCACAAATGTAAATTTTACTCCTCCCACATTGGTAAAAAAAAAAACCATGCGAGTGTTATAACGGCTCCCGGTTTATAGATATGACAGCGCTGCTGCAACACGCATCTCTTCAGCAAGCCGACGTGCAAACTGCGCAAATGAAACTGAAAGTTTAGCTTACATTCTGAAGCTCAACACACAGTTGTCTTCATTAAAAGTAGTGAGATGCAGTTATGTTGCCAAGTGGAAGTTTAACACTTTTAACAAAACTGAAAGAAGTCAGTAAAAACACGAATGACCAGGTCCAATCTGTTCTTCAAAGTCTAATTTAGGCCTGAAAACAAAGATGACAAATCTAAAACAAATTTCATGAGAAACATTTTAATTTCTGTACCATTTCTGTGTTAGCCATTATGAATATTTAAAATATGTTTATGTTTATTTAAACATGGGGGGGAGGGGGGGTTATGGCACACTGATGAACTCGGAAACTTAAAAATGGCACTTTATGACAAATAGGTTGCCGACCCCTGCCCTAGACCAACGAGGCGAAACATATGTCCTCCCCGCTGCTGCCGGGCCGCAAACATTTCCGCTTGCATGACTTAAAGCGCAATATTTTAATTAAATCTACAATTAAAAGGTAGCCAGTGCAAAGTTGCCAGCACAGAGGAAATGCGGCCTCTTTTGTTTGTGGTCATTGGAAATCACGCTGCAGCACCTGCACACGTGCTAGGGATCGCGCCTGGCCTTTGTCTTCGAGAGCGATGGACACCTTCTCTCCATCATCGAGGGGAATTAGCTCAAATCGTAGAGCGCTACCAAAAGCAGGTCCCACCGAGATTTGAACTCGGATCGCTGGATTCAGAGCCCAGAGTGCTAACCATTACACCATGGAACCTTGGCATGTGTCAACTTTTCCCATGAGCACCAGAGAGTTAAGTCATTCAGTCCAGAAGCGAGATAGCAAGGAGCAAATGAAGCCTTTGCTTTTTAAGCCCATGTTTCCCCAATTCCAGTGCATTCTCCAGTGCTGTTCATCCTTTTTGCGCCCCCCTTCAAGGGGCACTCCCTAGATGAGCTCTTGCGGCTCAGTGCTGCCGAAAAGGTTTTTTCGAACGAGGTACTGCACACATTCCTGGCAAAAGCAATCCCACCGAGATTTGAACTCGGATCGCTAGATTCAGAGCCCAGAGTGCTAACCATTACACCATGTTTCCCCAATTCCGACTAGGTTTGAGAGTGCCAATTTCACCACCTTGTCAGCAGTTGCGCATCACCTCTGTTTTTCCCTCCCTTCCGCAAAGAAACTAAAAAGGTTCCGGACGTGGTAACTGTAGTAAACAAAGCGGCGATACCAGCTCACTTTTTTCCTTATCAGTGCAAAAGAGACTCAAATTACTCTGTTGATTTTGATCTTACATATAAGTGCTGTACATCATTACATCCTGTTAAGTGTCTATTTTTTGTGGGTACTCACAATAAAAACAAAGTGTTGTGCTTTTCGTCAAATAAAGAAAAATAAACATGATGCGCGTTTTACCTTCTCTCGTCACTGAGGATCATTCTGAAACGCGTCCGAAAAATGAACTGTAACTCCTAGTCACAGTTTATTCCGCTTGCATGTCTTAAAGTGCAATATTTTAATTAAATCTACAATTAAAAAGTAGCCAGGGCTAAGTTGCCAGCACAGAGGAAATGCGGCCTCTTTTGTTTGTGGTAATTGGAAATCACGCTGCAGCACATGCACACGTGCTAGGGATCGCGCCTCGCCTTTGTCTTCGAGAGCGATGGATACCTTCTCTCCATCATCGAGGGGAATTAGCTCAAATGGTAGAGCGCTACCAAAAGCAGGTCCCACCGAGATTTGAACTCGGATCGCTGGATTCAGAGCCCAGAGTGCTTCTTATGCTGTCCATCGATTTCGAAGATGACGTCACTTCTAGGATGCATTATTGGAGTGTTGGTGCAACCGCTGCTGACGGCGGTGCCATTGAAGGTGACTGTGAAGCCCAATCAGAGAGCCACATGTCCTACTGCAGTAATGACAAGTGAATGCTGATTCTGGGTGTGGATATAGTTGTGGCTGTGCGCGTTTAAGTCTGCGCTGATGTAGCTCGGTTCTATGTTGGGCACGCTTTAATTCGATCTGTTGGGCCCCCAGATCACATGCAGAACTCCATGCCTGATGGTTGGCAGCTTTTGTTTCCAGAACTCCAGGGCTGATGCCACAGCTTTTCAGGGTCTCCTTGAGATGATCCTTGTATCGACGCTTCTGACCCCCAGGTCTCCTGTTGGCTGCATGTATCTGTCCATAGAGGACTTGCCGGGGAAGGCGGTGGGAGGGCATGCGGATAACGTGTCCGATCCATCGCAGTTGCCGCTTAGCAAGGATTGCTTACATGCAGCTGGAGTTGGTGCGCTGGAGGATGTCCGTGTTGGAGATTTTGTCTTTCCATGTGACACCTAGTATACTCTGCAAACATCTGATATGAAAACCCTCAAGACACCGAATATGCCTGCGGTAGGGAGTCCATGCTTCTGCACCAAACAGTAGGGTGGAAACGCAGACTGCCTGGTAAACGGCCGCTTTGGTGAAAGTACGGAGATCTTTATTACCAAAGACTCGAGCTCGAAGTCTGCCAAAGGCAGAGGAGGCGAGATTAAAGCGTGCCTGGATCTCGCTGTCTATGAAGCATGTGGGTGTTAAAATGCTTCCAAGGTAGCTGAAGTGCTGAACAACCTTTACTGGTGAACCATGAATATAGAATTCAGGGGGTGTGGGGGTAGGGACCATGGTCTGTACAATGATCTCTGTCTTTTGAATGTTAACTTGTAGGCCACAAGCTAGACTGCGCATACAACATCCAGTGTGTGCTGCATTGTGGTAGGGCTGTGGACTTGGAGGGCACAGTCATCGGCATATTGCAGTTCATGAATTGTGAGAGTAGTGCACTTGGTGATGGCTTGCAGGCGGCGAAGGTCAAAGAAGTTCCTGTCCAGACGAAACTGCAGGCAAACACCCTCATCGGGGCTGAGGGAATTGCGGGAGAGGAGGGTGACTGCTGCCAGGAAGAGGTTGAAGATCACTGGCGCCAGTACACACCCCTGTTTCACTCCTACCTGCACAGGAAAGGAGGGAGATTGAGATGTACCCACAGTCACACAAGCCTGCATGCCAAAATGAAACTGTTGTAGAATGTACAGAAATCTTGGTGGCACCCCAAACTTCTCCAGAATGACCCAGAGGACTTGACGGTCAATGGTGTCAAAAGCTTTTGCAAGGTCGATGAAGGCAATGAACAGGTCTTTTTTCTGTTCTCTGGCCTTCTCTTGCATTTGGCGCAGGACAAAGATCATGTCGGAGGTGGAGCGATCCTTCCTGAAGCCGCACTGTGACTCAGGAAGGATCCTTTCTGTGATGCTCTTGGTAAGACAGGACAGCATGACCCTCGTTAAAACTTTCCCTGCCACAGAGAGCAGGGATATGCCACGACTGTTACCACAGATGGACTTGTCACCTTTTTTCTTGTGAATGGTAACAATGTGTGAGTCTTTCCAGTGACAGTGGGGTCGGTCAGATTTTTTTGATTGACAAGGGTGTTAAAATGCTCAGCCCAACGCACAGGAATTTTTTGTTTGTCCTTATGCAGAATTGTACCATCTGCAGATCTGATAGGGGTGATTCTACGTTTTTGGGGTCCATATAGTGATTTTATTGCATCGTAGAAGGCTTGAGAGTTGTTGGTGTCCGCATATCCTTGGATTTCATGGGCTTTCCTAAGCCACCAATCATTCTCCATTATGCGAAGCAGGCGTTGCACCTCAGCAGGGATATTACTCCAGTGTGAGTGCAAAGAGGGAGATTGTGGATTGAAGAGGTGAGCAGTGAAGGCTTTACGCTTCTCCTCCAGAAGGACCAATATTTCGGGGCAGCTATCGTCAAACCAGTCATGGTGACGCTTAGAAGTGAAACCAATTGTGTCAGTAGCGGCTTGTTGTATGGCTGAGCTAAAATTAGCCCATACGCTTTCCGCTGTATTGTGTAGGGGATGAATGAAAACAGAGGAAAGGTTATTAGCCAAGCAGCGACGGTACGTAGCAATGACATCAGGGGATTTTAGGGATCGGAAGTTGAGCCGCCTTGAGGGTTGATGCCTAGTGTGTTGGGGTCGGACCTTTAGGTGTATCTTGGATTTGATCAGCCGATGATCTGTCCAGCACTCCACACCACGCATTGCTCGGGTAATGGAGATTTCATGTAGATCTTGTTGCCGGGTAATTATGTAGTCGAGTAGGTGCCAGTGTTTGGATCTGGGGTGCATCCATGATGCTTTATATTTGTTTTTATATTTGGGAAATTGAGTTGGTTATGACCAGTTTGTGCTCAGAGCAGAGGGAAAGTAGTCGCAGACCATTCCTGTTTATGTTGCCTAATCCATGTTTCCCAATTACCCCAGACCAGAGCATGTTGTTGGAGCCTACTCTGGCATTGAAGTCTCCCATAAGCACAAGTTTATCAGTGTGAGGAACTTTAAGGAGAGCTGCGTCAAGAGACTCGTAGAAGACGTCTTTGATGCTTTCTTCAGCATCCAGAGTTGGCGCATAAGCACTTAGCAATGTTGCATAGCGAACCTTTGCAAGAGGAATGCGCCAAGTCATCAGTCGCTTACTGATTCCCACAGGAGACTCTGGAATGTTCAGGAGCAGTCTGCTCTTGATAGCAAAACCTACTCCATGTAGACGGCGGGTATCTTCTGGAAGACCCTTCCAGAAGAAGGTGTATCCTTGCCCGACTTCTATTAGGGAGTCCTCTCCTGCGAGCCGGGTCTCACTCAAAGCTGCAATGTCAATATTGTACTTTTTAAGCTCGCCAGGGCAGTGTGTCTGCGGGGTCTGTCAGTTCTAATCTTCACATCAAGAAGTTTTTGTACGTTCCATGTAGCCAGGTTTAGTAGTTTAGAACTATATTTATATTTTCGACCGCGTAATGGGATGCCTTGTCGACTGCGGTGGGCCGCCCAGGAGTGTAGGGAACAGGCAATGTTTGGGTCACCTTTTCTAGACCCTCCCCTCGGCAGGGGGTGAGCAGTGCGGACCCTAAAGAGGGCTGCTCAGTCGCACAAGAAGCTGCCGAAGGTGGACGCTGTTCCAACCCGTCCTCGCAGCGACCATCACATTTGTGCCGCCTCCGTGCAGGGCTCAGGCTAGAGGCTGCCAGTCTGATCCAAGACCTGCTCCCGTCGCATTTGCCCTGTCGCCGAAGGAGTTGTACGGTGAAGTGACAGCATGCGCAAAGAATGGATTTAATGTGAAGAGACGGGTGCGCAGACCCTATCTCCACAGCTTCACTCCAAAATCCATTTTCCAGTGGCAGGAGATGAACTCTAGACAACCGGATGGACGGTGGAATTGCAGGGGGCTGCCAGGTCTCTGTCCTTTGTTGAGCCTGCCTCTCGCGTGTCCCCAATGCGGCCTTGTCTTGAGGAGATGAAATGCTCACGGAAGACAACCCACAGGGCAGTGGGGGCAGCAGTCTTAGATGATGGCGGACTGAACTCGCCATGTCGAGGAGTATCATTGGCATAAATGGAGTTTTAACAGCGGATCTAGTGATGCCACTCGACTAGTCCCTCCATACCTGATAGACCTCCGCTGTTGGTCCACGGCTACTTATTCGACTGGGGACCATCACACGTAGCCCCCAGCTTATTTCGTAGCTTACCTTCATATCTGAAGGGTTGTCCATTATCCGCCACCTATGGACGTGGTTGGTAGCAGTCAGCTCTGCCCCAACGTGCTAACCATTACACCATGGAACCTTGGCATGTGTCAACTTTTCCCATGAGCAGCAGAGAGTTAAGTCATTCAGTCCAGAAGCTCGATAGCAATGAGCAAATGAAGCCTTTGCTTTTTAAGCCCATGTTTCCCCAATTCCGACTCGGTTTGAGAGTGCCAATTTCACCGCCATGTCAGCAGTTGCGCATCACCTCTGTTTTTCCCCTCCCTTCCGCAAAGAACCTAAAAAGGTTCCACCGAGATTTTAACTCGGATGGCTGCATTCAAAGCCTAGAGTGCTAACCATTACACCATGGAACCAACACACCCTGCTGGCTGGCTGTCTGAGAGGCGGATAGCGATGAGGCTAGGTGGAATCAGGTAGACAGGAGCTAGCGTTTGGTCAATGGACCGCCTCGCCTAAAAGAGGCGGACGTGGTTCCTCTGCCGAAACCCGGGATTGAACCAGGGACCTTTAGATCTTCAGTCTAACGCTCTCCCAACTGAGCTATTTCGGCCTGGTCCTCGTGTGGTTTAGCCAGCAGGCAGGTCTGGGAGACCTCCCGTCATTTTCGAGAAGAGCAGAGTCGAAGGTCCCAGAGAGAAAATTAGTGGCCCGTACGGGGATCGAACCCGCGACCTTGGCGTTGTTAGCACCACGCTTTTTTATTTTTTATTTTTTATTAAGAAATTTCAATCAATAAAATACAATAAAAATAAATACAATAAAAACTACATATTTTCTTCTACATACATCTCTACATCACATATCTTCCATTTAAATACACATTTAAAAAAAAAAACTCCTTCACTTCCGGGCAGCTTCCAAATTAAATCTTCTAAAACACAACAAACTTTTGGGGTAAAAACATCATAAAAAGCATGAACAATATTTTCACCTTTAAAATACAAATACAGTCTTTCAATATATAATTCAGTTTTCCTTTTAAACACAGTCCAAACATCCAACACAATTTTTCTTTTTTAGCCACAGTTCTTCTCTCCCATATTGCACTTTTCATTAACATTACACACAGAGTTATAAAACTTTTGTTTTCACACTTATTTTCCCAACCAAACATCACAACTCTATTCCATTACATTACATTTTCATCCCACTCCTCAGTCAACTCTTTAATTAAACATTTACATTTCTTTAAAAATTCCTCCAGTTCTTTACAATATAAAAACATATGTAAAATCCACTCTTCCTTTTCTTGGCATACTTTACACAAAGCGTTTTGTTCCATTCCTAGTTTATTTGAAACAGCCTCAGTAAAAACCACTTTAAGCCTTATAAAATATTTCAAACATCCCAATTTTGTTTCCACATATCTCCCCCCCATGTTTCTCCATATACACTCTTTTTTTAGATCTTTACATTTCTGCACCCAGTATCCATTAACAATTGGTTCTTTAAAAACACCATCTCTAAAAAAAACATAAAGCATCTTCACCGTACATGTTTTAAAACCATACAATTTTTCTCTCAACTTCACATACACTTCCTTTCCATTTGTCCCCTCTTCCATACTTTCAATCCTTTTTATCCAGTCTTTAGGTATTGCCTTTTTGATTATTTAATATTTATTAATTATCTCTTGTCTGCTAAAATCCTCCTTTGCCTCCTCCATTATGTCCACAATATACTGCACTGGTAAAAATCCATCTTTAAATTCATATAAAACATCTCTTACTCTTGTGATTCCCAGCTCCCACCAGTTCTTAAAAAATATCTCCTTTCCTTGATTTAAAATGCCATTGTTTAATAATAAAGGCTGATTTAAAATGTTCTCTCTACCTCTTAGGTTAAAATGTACATTAGTTAAAAATTTACCCCAGGCGCTCATCAATTCTTTGTAAAAATCCGGCAACTCCTCTGTCATCCATTTCTTTACTCTCATCCACAGTACATTATCTCCAAGTGTAAAATTCCCACATTTACTTAAAAAATATTCCATCGTCTTTTTCCATGCTGTTTTGTTCTCTTCATTCAAGTACTTTTGTATTATTTTTACTCTTAAACTATTCTTTCTTTGTTCAAAAACCATTAAGCCCAAACCTCCCTTCCCCACTTCTCCTATTAATGTGTTGTACGCAATTCTTGCTGGCTTCCCTTCCCATAAAAAATCTAAAAAACATTTTTTCAGCCTTTTTTCTGCCCACAATGGCATGGATGACACATATAAAACATACCATAATTTAGAAAACATTAAAACATTCAGAATTAAAACCTTCCCTTTCAAAGTTAAAGTTCTCAGTTTCCAAAAGTTCATCCTCCTTTCAATACCCCCTAATAATTCCTCCCACATTGTTTCTCCTACCTTCTTTTCATATATTCCCATTAAAACCCCTAAAATCTTCATTTCTTTTGTTTCCTTAAAAGCAAAACTATTTGTTAAATCTTCTGCCCCTCCAAATCTCATATACACTGTTTTTCTGCATTTACTTTTGCTCCTGATCCCTTACAAAACACTTCTACGATTCTCATTGCTTTTTTAACACTCTCTAGATCCTTTACTATCACTGTAGTATCATCCGCATTTTGAAAAATTTTGTTTTCTTCTCCCTCGATGCCTATTCCATTAATTCCCTCTTCTTGTTTTGTGGCCAGGCCTAGTGGTTCAGAAACTAACAAATATAAAAGAGCTGAAAGTGGACATCCTTGCCTTATGGATCTAGTAACTTTAAAACACTGTGTTAAAAAGCCATTACATTTAATTTTTGTTATTGCTCCTTTGTATAAAATTCTTATCCATTTAATAAAATTCCCTCCAAAACAAAAACTTTTTAAAATATCAAATAAAAATTCGTGTTCTACTCTGTCAAACGCGTTCTCAAAATCCAAACTAATTATGTACCCTTTTTTGTTCTTTTCATGCATGTATCTTATTGTATCTTTTATACTTAATGTTGTGTCTGCTATGTCTCTACCTTTCACTCCGTACGCTTGGTTGGTTTTAATTATACTCGGCATTACTTCCTTCAATCTGTTGGCTAAAATTTTCGATAAAATCTTTAAGTCTGTATTCAACATTGTAATTGGTCTGTATTTCTTCAAATCTATCTTCTCTCCTTTTCGCTTGTATATCAATTTTATTAAACCCATTCTCATTCTTTCATTCAGTTCTCCTTTCTTAAAAATATCTACATATACTTATTTTAAAATGCTAGTTAAAAAATCTTTTAAAACTATATAAAATTCACTCCCCAAACCATCTATACCCGGACTTTTCTTTTTGTTTAATTCACTTATTGCTCTTTTTATCTCTTCGTCTCTTATATCTTCATCACACTCTTTTTTGTCTAGTTCTCCAATGGTTGTTTTTATTTGTTTCAGTAACTGCAGTTTCTCTTCTTCTTTCACTCCCTCTGCACTAAACAAATTCTCATAGTATGCTTTTATTTCCTTTAGTATTTCCTCGTTTGTTTCCACAACCACTCCATTATTTCCTCTAATTTCTTTTATCATTTTCGCTTTCCCTCTACTTTTTTTCTAGATGGAAGAAGAACTTTGTACATTTTTCGCCCTCCACCTAATATTTTGCCTTACTTCTTAGTCTTGCTCCTTCATATTTCTCCTCCTCCATTTCTTTCAAATTACCCTCTAAATCTTTTATTTTTTGTATATCTTTCCCAATTTCATTTAATTCTTTTTTCAATTTTTCTCTTATTTCTCTCTCCGTATTTCTCTTACTTTTCTGTATTAACTTGCAGTACTTCATAGTACATTTTTTAACTAAATATTTTGTATTTTCCCACCATATTCTTTTATCCTCAATATACATTTTGTTCTCCTTTTCAGTTTCAATAATCTCTTTAACATGTAAAATATAATCTTCATTCTTTAAAATCTCTGTGTTTAAAACCCATACTCCCGGCCCTCTTTTAATAGAACTCCAGTCTATTTGCATAAAAATTGGTTTATGATCGCTTAGACTTGTTTCTTCATATTTAATACTACTGATAAAATCCTCAACGTTCCTTGTACATAATATAAAATCAATTCTTGTTTTGCACATAAAATTCCCCACTAATTGTCTTCTTGAATATTCTCTCGTTTTTTCATTTCTTTCTCTCCATACATCGATCATATTATTCTCTTCCATTAATAGCTTCAACTCTTTTCTTCCTTTGTCACTTTTAAAAAACATTCCCTCACCCATTTCTAATTTGCTAAAAACGTTATTAAAATCACCCATCATTATAACTTCTTTATATTTCTTTAAAAATTCTCTAAACACTAAAAAACTCTTTCTTTTCATTCTCTTCCGTTGGCGCATGAACGTTAACCACAACTACTACTTTCCCCTCAAAATCCATTTCTACTGCCATACATTTCCCTTCTTTATCATTGTATATTGTTTTACCTTTTACACCTCTGTTTTCCTTTATTAAAACCGCTACACCTCTGCCCTGCCTATCATCCCCATTATTATATAAAATCTCTCCGTTCCATCTTTTTCTTATTTCAGTCATAAAACCTTCTCTCCAGTTAGTCTCTTGTAATAAAATCACATCTTCATTCTTGAACATTTCTTTCATTTGCTCAAATTTTCTTACATCAAAAGTCCTATGGCATTAAAAGTAACACAACTAAAACCCATTAAAAGAAAAACAAATAAATACCTAAAAACCATTAATCTTCATCTTCTCCCTCCAGGTCCTTTAACACTTCAAACCTATTTTCACTTTTATCTAAAACCTTTAAAATAGTCCTTTTTCTTGCGATACCAATATTTGGTTTTACCTTTACTAGTCTTCTTCTTAATTGTCCTTTCCCCTCTCTGTCTTTGTCCATCGTTGTTTCTTCTTCACCTTCAGTCTCACTTTGATCCTTCTTTTCATGTCCATCTTTCTCCACGTCATCCAGGTAACTTATAAAACTGTCCGAAATGTCCATTACTGTCCATTGAGTGTCCTGCTCCATTGTTTGTTCTTTATCGTTCTCTTGTTGTCCTTCCTCTCTGATGCTCGCTGCTCCTTCCATTTCTTGTTGTAAGCTTTCTTCCGGTTGTCCTTCATCCGTTTGCCGTTCCTCCTCGTTGTTTCCTTCATGCACCTGTCCGTCCACCCGATTTTCCCAACCTCCTTCCTCTGTTCTGCAGATTTTTCACTTCACATTTAACTCCTTTTATTACCAGTCCATCAGTCAGTTTGTCACACACTTCTTCTTTTTCCATTGTCAGTTCATGTTCCTTTCCTTGTCTTGGTCTTAGCGCTAAAATTTCGCCATGTCCACATAATTCCGTCACAGCTTTAATAATATCCTCCGCTTTTACCTCAATCACGTTTTCCACATTCACAATCACTGTAGCCTCTTTTAAATATTTCCTTTCGTTGATTTTCTCACTCACATCTCTGGTGTTTCCATTTCTCACTCGTGGTCGATTATCCAGTCCATTGTTGTTTGCCGTGCGTTTTTCTCCTGCCAGTCCATTGTCGTTTGCCTTTCGTGTTCCTCCTGCCAGTCCATTGTCGTTTGCCTTTCGTGTTCCTCCAGGCAAGTCCATTGCCGTTTGCCTTGCGTGTTCCTCCTGCCACTCCATTGTCGATTACCATGCGTGTTCCTCCTGCCAGTCCATTGTCAATTACCATGCGTGTTCCTCCAACCAGTCCAGTGTCGTTTGCCGTTAATCCGTCCATGCTTGAAAAAAAAAGAAAATAACCACCCTCCAGCCAGCTAAAAGCTGCTGTTAGGTGGTTTAAAAAAAAAGAAAGAAAAAAAAAGCTATTTTGGCCAGGTCCTTGTGTGGTTTAGCCAGCAGGGATGTGTGGGAGACCTCCCGTCATTTTCGAGAAGAGTAGAGCGAATCTAACCTGCGACCTTGGCGTTATTAGCACCACGCTCTACCCAACTGAGCTAACCGGCCTCTCTCTGTCACATTTTTTCCCCAATTTTCAGAAATGTCCTGGTTGCCCTAATCAGGCTGAATAGATTAAAAGCAAAGCCTAATAATGGGCTTGTCCGGGATTTGAACCCGGGACCTCTCGCATCCTAAGCGAGAATCATACCCCTAGACCAACGAGCCGAAACATACTTCCTGCATGCTGCTGCCGGGCCGCAAACATTTCCGCTTGCATGGCTTAAAGGGCAATTCATCAATTCATCTTCCTCCGCTTATCCGGGGCCGGGTCGCGGGGGCAGCAGTCTGAGCAGAGAAGCCCAGACTTCCCTCTCCCTTGACACTTCCTCCAGCTCTTCCGGGGGGACACAGAGGCGTTCCCAGGCCAGCCGGGAGACATAGTCTCTCCAGCGTGTCGTAGGTCTTCCCCGGGGTCTCCTCCCAGTGGGACGTGCCCGGAACACCTCCCCGGGAAGGCGTCCAGGAGGTGGCAACAGATGCCCGAGCCACCTCAGCTGACCCCTCTCGATGTGGAGGAGCAGCGGCTCTACTCTGAGCTCCTCCCGAGTGACCGAGCTTCTCACCCTATCTCTAAGGGATCGGCCAGCCACTCTGCAGAGAAAGCTCATTTTGGCCGCCTGTATCCGGGATCTTGTCCTTTCGGTCATGACCCAAAGCTCATGACCAAAGGTGAGAGTAGGAACGTAGATTGACCGGTAAATCGAGAGCTTTGCCTTACGGCTCAGCTCCTTCTTCACCACAACAGACCGGTACATCGACCGCATTACTGCAAAAGCTGCACCGATCCGTCTGTCAATCTCCCGTTCCATCCTTCCCTCACTCGTGAACAAAACCCCAAGGTACTTAAACTTCTCCACTTGAGGAAGGATCTCTCCACCAACCTGAAGTGAGCAAGCCACCCTTTTCCGACTGAGGACTATGGCCTCGGATTTGGAGGTGCTGATTTTCATCCCTGCCACTTCACACTCGGCTACAAACCGTCCCAGTGCATGCTGAAGGTCCTGATGTGAAGGGACCAACACGACAACATCGTCCGCAAAAAGCGGAGACAAAATCGCGTGGTCCCCAAACCTGACACCCTCCGGCCCCTGGCTGCGCCTAGAAATTCTGTCCATAAAAACTATGAACAGAACCGGCGACAAAGGGCAGCCCTGCCGGAGTCCAACATGCACCGGGAAGAAGTCTGACTTAATACCGGCAATGCGAACCAAGCTCCTGCATCGGTCATACAGGGACCGGACAGCCCTTAGCAAAGGATCCTCAAAGTATTCCTTCCACCGTCCGACGAAATCCCCAGTTGAGGTCAACAGCTGCCCACCTCCACTGTGAACAGCGTTGGTAGGGCATTGTCTCCCTCTCCTGAGGCGCCGGACAGTTTTCCAGAATCTCTTCGAGGCCAGCCGATAGTCCTTCTCCATGGCCTCATCGAACTCCTCTCTGGCCCGAGTTTTTTCTCCACAACCAACCGGGCTGCAGTCCGCTTGGCCTGCCGGTACCTGTCAGCTGCCTCAGGAGTCCCACAAGCCATCCAGGCCCGATAGGACTCCTTCTTCAGCTTGACGGCATCCTTTACTTCCGGTGTCCACCACCGGGTTCGGGGATTGCCGCCTCGACAGGCACCGGAGACCTTACGGCCACAGCTCCAAGCAGCCGCTTCGACAATGGAGGTGGAGAACATGGTCCACTCAGACTCAATATCTCCAGCCTCCCTCGGGACCCGGTCGTGGCTCTGCCGGAGGTGGGAGTTGAAGATCTCTCTGACAGGAGACTCGGTCAAACGTTCCCAGCAAACCCTTACAGTACGCTTGGGTCTGCCGAGTCTGTCCAGCCTCCTCCCCCGCCATCGTTTCCAACGCACCACCAGGTGGTGATCAGTTGACAGCTCCGCTCCTCTCTTCACCCGAGCGTCCAAGACATACGGCCGCAGGTCAGATGAAACGACCACAAAGTCGATCATCGACCTGCGACCTAGGGTCTCCTGGTGCCACGTGCACTGGTGGACACCCTTGTGCTTGAACATGGTGTTCGTTATGGACAATCTGTAACTAGCACAGAAGTCCAATAACTGAACACCGCTCGGGTTCAGGTCGGGGGGGCCGTTCCTCCCAATCACGCCCCTCCAGGTGTCACTGTCGCTGCCCACGTGAGCGTTGAAGTCCCCCAGTAGAACGACGGAGTTCCCAGTCGGAGCACTTTCCAGCACTCCTCCCAGAGACCCAAAGAAGGCCGGGTACTCTGCACTGCTGTTTGGCCCGTAGGCACACACGACAGTGAGAGACCTATCCCCGACCCGTAGGCGCAGGGAAACGACCCTCTCGTTCACCGGGGTAAACTCCAACACATGGCGGCTGAGCTGGGGAGCTATAAGCAAACCCACACCAGCCCGTCGCCTCTCACCATGGGCAACTCCAGAGTGGTGAAGAGTCCATCCTCTCTCAAGGAGTGTGGTTCCAGAGCCCAAGCCATGCGTAGAGGTGATCCCGACTATCTCTAGTCGGAACCTCTCAACCTCACGCACCATCTCAGGCTCCTTCCCCGCCAGCGAGGTGATGTTCCACGTCCCTAAGGCTAGTTTCCGTGTCCAGGGATCGGGTCGTCGAGGTCCCTGCCTTCGACTGCCACCCGATCCTCTCTGCACCGGCCCCTTACGTCTCTTCCTGCAGGTGGTTAGCCCACGGGAAGGCGGTCACGGTCACTTCGGGCTGAGCCCGGCCGGACCCCATGGGAAGAGGCCCGGCCACCAGGCGCTCGCATACGAGCCCCAACCCCGGGCCTGGCTCCAGGGTGGGGCCCCGGCTGCGCCATACCGGGCGACGTCACGGTCCTTGAATGTTTGTCCATCATAAGGGGGGTTTGAACCGCTCTTAGTCAGACTCGTCGCCTAGGACCTGTTTGCCTTGGGAGACCCTACCAGGGGCATATAGCCCCAGACAACATAGCTCCTAGGGTCATTCGGGTACTCAAACCCCTCCACCACGTTAAGGTGGCGGTTCAAGGAGGGGTTAAAGCGCAATATTTTAATTAAATCTACAATTAAAAGGTAGCCAGTGCAAATTTGCCAGCAAAGAGGAAATGCGGCCTCTTTTTTTGTGGTCATTGGAAATCACGCTGCAGCACCTGCACACGTGCTAGGGATGGCGCCTCGCCTTTGTCTTTGAGAGCGATGGACAGCTTCACTCCATCATCGAGGGGAATTAGCTCAAATAGTAGAGCGCTCTCTGCGCAAAAGAAGGGGTCCAATCTTTGCGCCCCGCACGCAAGCGAAAAGGACGCAGAAAACGTGAAAAAAACTTACAAATTTGCCCTGCAACAATATTCGGGCTATATTCCTGTACGTTATGGAAGAGTTTTAGTTACATGTGAAACAAGTCACACTCCGCGGGCTGGGCTCGAACCCGTGTTCTGCGCGACTAGTGTGTGATCAACTGCGCATGCGCCTTCACTTGGTTATCAATTTGACATATCATTATATTGATTGATATTAATTGTGTATATTATTTTTAAAAAAAGCATATTACATGTTTATGGTTTAATAAAACTAATACAAATGTTTATTCAAATATGTGTTTTTTGTGTGTGGGATTGATTGATGTGATTTATCTGATTTATTTTAGGACACTTCAAATGTTTTATACACACAAATGCACACAAATATCGAAATGTAATTTTTTTTATTAAAATGAATACAAACAAATATTGAAATAAGTACACACACATAAATATATGGACATACACACAATATATGTGTTATATACAATGTATACTCTATGAAAGAGTGGGTGGGCCCATGTACAGTTTGCACATTCCAGTCCCAAGGCAATTAAAAGCATCACAATGAATAAGAGTGTGAACAGTATTTATTTACTAAAACATCAAGACATTAATGAACAACAATAAACAACTAACAATGTAGAAATAGAATAGAACATTCTGTAATATAAATTAAACAAACAAGACATTACAGAAAGATTGAGAGAAAAAAGAACATAACTGTATTTACACGTAGATATTTATTTACAGGTATTCACAAACAATCTTTTTTCTGTGTTGGAAGATTTTTATTATGGAGGTGGCTGTCCAGGTTTTTTCTGCTGGCGCTGTTCTACCAGCCACTCCTCTAAAGATATGCCACCAGAGACACTGGGGCAAAACGTGGCACTGCCGAAGCGGCTGTGGCCGAACTCCTTGGTTTTGGGCTTGCTACACTTAGAGCATTTGTTATATGCCACTTCACAGACATATTTCCTTTTGTGGGCTCCACTGGCCTCCTCTTCTGCCCTGCGTCGTCTGTTCCTCTGAGTGAAGCGGGACACAGACACCGGGGCAGTGGGAGCAGGAGCCTCTCGCACGTCAGGAAACACTGGAGTTGGAGCCAGGAGAGGAGCAGCTGAAGCGCCACCTGCACCAGCTGCCAGCAGCGTGGGCGCAGTGTTCAATAAAATGAACTGGGGCAGTGGCACAGGAACTGGGGGAGGAGTAGGAGCTGCTGGGGTAATTGGCCTCACAATTGCAGCACTGGCAGGTCGTCTGCCCGGCCGTAGCTTAGGAGCCTGTCACTTCCTGGGTGTTCTCCCTTCGATTAAACCTGCAATCAAAAAATGTATTCATAATAAATAACTGCTATCCCTTTCTTTCAAATGTCAATGTAAAACCATGCTTACCACTGAGTGAGAGTCCTCTGATTCAGCATAAACAGCTGAAGTGACGTGGCCTCCATCAGAGTTTGGCAGTTCAGCACCAGGTCTCGGATGTGGTGGTAATCCGTGAGCACCTTAGTCCAACGAGGAAGACGGACTCCATCCTTCTTAGTTGGGGACTTGTGAAGTGCACACAGTTTGATACACCTGGCCTCAACTAAGCGACTGGTGCTGGGCCACTGAGCTGGCCCCCCAGGATGACCAATCAGGCATCTCTTCACACTGTCCACACCCGGTGTCACTCCTGTGTTTTTCGGAGCCTTGAAGCGTCCCTGGGTCAGTTTGGGCTGGTGTCTGGGCTGATAGTGGATCTTCCTCTTGTCCCCATCAGGAAGAGCAGTCCACAGACGGATGACCTCTGTGACCTGCTGCTCGTCCAGGTAGAGTGCCTGACAGCGGGACACCAGGTACTCAGACAGATCCTGCACCTTATCCCAGCCTGCAACGCCATCGGGTCCAAGAATAGGAGCCTGCAGGAAAGTATTACAATAACAATACACAGCATGTTAAATGTCAGAGTGTAAAAGCAAATAGAAACCAATAATGAGAAGCTTACTTACAGGAGCCTGGTCTGCAACACTGGACCCAGTTGATGTTGCAGGAGCAGAGGCAGCACTTGGCTGGACAGAAGGCTGTGGAGGAGACTGCAGAGGAGGCTGAGCAGGGCGCAGAGGAGGAGACTGCAGAGGAGGCTGGGCAGGGCGCAGAGGAGGAGACTGCAGAGGAGGCTGGGCAGGGCGCAGAGGAGGAGACTGCAGAGAAGGCTGGGCAGGGCGCAGAGTATCCATAACAGTCAAGGATTTCCCAGACTGACTGTACAGATACTCCATACCCAGCAGCTCCCCTGCAAAAGAACACACATACAAAGCACATTCACATTATTATAGCTGTAGTGGCTATTTGTCCATAACAAACTGAAACAAAAAAACCAATCAAACTTTTCAAAGTTTGATCGTTTGTAGGCTTGACGCAGTTTGAAAGATCAAAAGATTAAAATACTAAACAAGAAGATAATAAGCATAAATGCAAAATAAAGCAAATTCACTTTAGCAAAAGAAACCAAAGAAATAAGGCTATAAAGGGTCAAATTAAGCCTAAATTAAACAAAGTACAAATAACTCCAACAATAGTTGAATTATTTGAAATACAATATAAAAAAATGTACACTCAAACACTCATACACCTGTATAATGTATAATCTTTTGTTTGAGATAATAATTCTCACCTGTGTAAGCCCATGGAGGCTGGTAGCGATCATCCAGGGACATCTTCAGCACTTTGCGGCTGAGCCGGTCCATTGCCTCCCTCTCAACGCTACTGTAGGTCCTCAGGTCAGTCTTTCCCCTCACTGCTTCATCCATCCGGTCCTGGTTCCAGCGCATCAGGCCTTCCAGGAGATAGGCCTGGAAATGCGCATCACTGGCACTGGTCCCTACAGGTCAAATAAAGTCAAATATTAGTTATCTATGTATTCAGTATGGCAGAATAGGTTATAAAAGTTTAAAGTTTTTGCAGGTTATAAAAGTTATAACCTACCTGGGATGAAGCGATTTAAATGGAGGTGGAAAGACTCCAAGGAGGTGGAGCCACGAGCACAGCGATAGCAGCTGAGCTCCACACCACCCTTCTTCAGTGTGTCTGTCTTCTGGTACAAAGGGAAGCCCTCTGGGTCCTGAATACAGGCGATGTGCCTCTGCTGGTCTATCCAGACCTGTTGGATTCGCTCGTGGTCCAGCAGTGGTACCCCCAGAGTGTCCCTCCCCTTCTCACTGTCCATCTCATCAATGAGCGCCTTGATCCTCCAGGTGGTCTCCTCCACTCCTCTGGTCCGCTTGCGACAGTGCAGTGCCAACTCCTTCCTGGTGATCAGCTTATCCAGAGCCTTCTCTGTGACTGGACCAACTCCTCTGGCCTGTAACTCCCCCTGTTTGGCCAACCCTAGAGCAGCGACATCATCTGGATCCAGCTCAAAGATGCACCTGGAAAGCCGAGCCATGAAGGTGCCATAGAGCTGATGAGCCTCCGTGATGACACCTGCTGCAAAGCGCCGCATGAAGTGCCAAATGTCCAGGCGCACTTGGAGCACATCCCACTCTATGAACATGGCTCTGACCTGCGACTGTCTGTGCGCGTGTGGGCTGCAGCACTCTCTGTCCACATACATGACGGCGGGTGGTGCCACTCCCGCCTCCCTGTACCTCTTCATGAGACCCACCGCCATGGGCCACAATCCATGCCCCTCTGCCGCTGTGAGGACTGACACCAACACCTGGCCGTGCTCATTGCCTACATTAGTGCACCAACCAGCAGTGTTGGCAGCAGCACCGGCCAGTTTTGTAAAAAAAAAAAAAAACGTAGAATAAACAAATGTCAGAAAAATTTAAGATAATAACAATTATTATTACTCAAACTTGACTTTTTATACCTTTTTGGTGGAGTCCATCTTGAGGACAGAGCCAAAGACTGAGGTTATTTTGGCCTTGACCTCAGGTAGCCGCGAGAGGACGTCCCTGGCACAAACACAAACAGCCACTTGGGTTTGGGGATGGGTGGGAGGGGCGGGGGCACAGAAAAGAGTGGAGGCTCAACGATGGAGGAGTCTGTGAAGGGCTCACAGACAGTGAGGTACTCCAGCGTCCGCTGTGACCACGCTGAGGTGTGTTGCTCCTGCAGCTTTTTGTGAAGCTGTGTGACACTGTTGCCCTGGGTCCTCTCCCGCATCATTATGACTACACGGTAGTCACACGAGTACCTACAGACAGTCAAATAATTCAATGTTAATATCAGTAAATCAACGTATTTGATTTTATACAGTACAACAAATTACAGTGCATCGCTCTAAATATGAATGTGTTCTACCTGTAAGTCAGAATGGCGGGGAATTTTCTGCGGTGTCCCATGTCGAGCTGTCCCAGGATGTCTTCAGACCAGGCTGGATACTTCTTCTTGCACCCTTTGCACTCCAGATACTCTGTGGCCATGTCATACCACCCGTCTATGTCCAGGATCTTGCGCACAGTGCGATAAAGGCCAGCAGCTGTCAGCTTGTGGTTATTGCAGGCTGGCTGGACACAGACAAGTGGAATGGACCACATCTTCAGCGGCATCCAGAGGAACAGAGGGCGGCAGAAGAAAATATCAGGAGAAGTAGGGGGCTGGGTGAAGACGGTCGGGGGCTGGGGAGGATACCACCAGAAGTTGGGATGTGGCGTCAGCTCAGGCTTCCCTGTTTTTATGTTGGCCCTGAACAGAGTCTTCCTGATCCAGTCCTGCTGGAAAGATGGGAGTTGCTATTTCCAGTGGACAGGAAGCTCTGCAGGTGACTGGGACACCTGGCCAGGGGTCCACAATGCTGGAGGAGCAGGATAGGGGCAGGAGCAGGGGCAGTATCACGAGCCGGGGCAGGAGCAGGGCCTCTCGAGCCTGCAGTGGCTGGAGCGTAAAAAAACACAACAAAATTATCTTATTGTTTTAGACTTTCATTGCATGACTTTCTCAGCTCTGCTGGACAGCTACTGCGATTACAAGGTTTACTGCAAAGCATGTATGATTAGTAGAGAGACGACATGATGATGAAAAGATGGAAGGAACCAGTGAAAATCATCCTGTTTTTCATCCAAGCACCATTAGAAGAAATACAAGAAGAAAAAAAGATGGGATCAGCCAAGTGTGAAGCGAAGCAGACCAAACACTACAACAGCCACTTATTCCAAGGGGAGATGGGGGGAAGTGTGAGATGACAAGAATGAGCTTTAGTCAGTGATTACGATAAAAAATGAAATAAAACCTTTTACATACACCTTTAAATTCTCTTTTTTCCTTTGAGGATGTTCACTCAAAGAGTGAATGTAGATTGACACCTGAGAAGTGCCATTCCTCTGTGTTGTGAAATAAAATAATATGTCATTTAAAAAATACTGTTTTGTTTTATTTGTAATTGTTTGTAAAATATTGTTTAAGATTTACATACCTTGAGGAAGTTGTTCCTCAGCTTGCGAGGCTACAGTTGCCATCTCCAGGTCATCTTCCTCCTCAAAAAACTCCGTAGCAGCAGAATCTGTAAAATAACATAAAACACTAAGCACATGTCACCAACACACTTGTATGCGTTAAGTGATACTCACCACATGTAAAGAGCTGTCTCCGGGCTGCGGACTCAGACGCAGGAGGTACACGTGGTCCTGCAGCTGTTGAACACGTATTTTCGTTAGACATATATACTGCATAATATATACTGTAATGATTTTAAAGCTTGCAAATCACTTACAGGGTTTGGCTGGAGACAAAATCTTTTGTGCCAGCTGTGAAGCAGATAAATGCTTCCCCCGCGCCAACAGGGCCTTCACATTGGTCGCCAGCAGTGGCTTGTTCTTAGTGGCAGTAGGTGGAGGAGGAACAGACACAGTGGCAGTGGGCACAGCAGCAGTGAGGACAGATGCAGTGGGCACAGTGGTGGTGGGCACGTGGGCTGGAGCCTGCCTCTTCAGCACGTATGCTTTGAAAAGGGCCATATTGGTGTTAGGCCTGGCCTTTGCCTTCTTCAGGTAGGTGATGAGAGCCTGGGCCTCCTTGCTTGGGTCCTCATACACCTCCTTCATTGACCTACCATTAAAATCCCCAAACTCCACCATCAGACATCCAGAGTCTCCTGTCCTCTGGGCCTCCTACAGCATGGCCTGTTTTTTCTGATACACCTCCACAGCCTCGCCTACCTCCCTGATCTGCGAGGTGTATCTGAGGAACAGGTGTTTGTTGGCCGACAGCGGGTTGTCCCTCTCCTCCTCCCCCAAAATGCTGCTGACCAGATAGCAGGCATACCCCAGTGAGTTCTCCAGCAGCCACAGGAACCTCTGACCCTGGTGTTTCCCAAACTGGATCTTGCAGTGAGCCAGAACCAGGAACTGGTCTCCAGGATTCCCTCCATTCTGCCTCACAAAGGCAGTGGCCTCAGCCAGGACCTCCTCCTTACACCTGGCCCTCCCTGCCAACACGATCTCCCTCCTATTGGCCTCCTCAGTTGGCCCCATAAGGAGTCGACCCTCAGAGGTTCTTCGTAAAACCGGGTATGCATACATAATCTGAAAGGACACAGGCATAAACAGAACGTTACATAGCTGTCATATTCCAACTGAAAGTATTTTACTACAGCATTTGTTTTTTTTATGTAATTAATTATTATAATATTATAATAATTAATGATTATTATTATTATGAGCATAAGCATTATTGTTTTTATACAACTGTGAATCACTTTGAATTGCCTTGTGTACAAATTGTAAATAGTGTGATGAACTTATTAATAAGAAAATAAATAACACTTCTTGGTACAATCTTGCTGGTATCATGCCATGCTTAAATCATTTTGTTTTGTTTAGCTTTTGTGGCAGAGATTACTAAGAAACACCAAATATAACATAAAGGCGTTTATGACAATTCATAATAATATGATCATCAAACAGATCTAAAACTTAAAATGGTATATCAAATCGTTTTGGTATATCTTTTATAACATAGTTGAGAATCATTTGTTGAAACAAAAAAACACTTGTTTTTGCCTATTCATATCTTTTTAAATATGTATCACATAGTATTTAAAAAGATAACATAAATATGTATACTGGTGTATAACATAGTATAGTATAACATATATGAATTAAACTTTTTTTAAAGGTTTTAGTAAAAATCTTCTTGTGCTCAAAATAATGTAATGAATGACACAAAAAACAACAACAAAATTAACAACAACAAAAAAATGGTTTAAGGAGGATATAGCTTAATTAGCGGTCGGCTAATTATCTTGACAGTAGTGACATGTTTTTTACTGTATATCATCGTAAAGTTGCAGGTTCACATGTACAGAAGAAAACGTGTGCTATTACACGCTAGCTAGCTTTATTGGCATGTTTAATTGTCTAAAAACAAACACTGTTTATGAATAAATAATGATCGATTATACAGTCGTGAAGAATAGACTTACCTGTTGCAAAGATTGCAAAGATGACGATAATAATAGCGGTCGCCGATTGGTCAAAAGTAAGCCACAGGAGCAGAGCCAGGAGAGAAACGCGATTGGTCAAAAGTAAGCCACAGGAGAGAAAGGCGATTGGTCAAAAGTAAGCCACAGGAGAGAAACACGATTGGTCAAAAGTAAGCCACAGCACAGAAACACAATTGGCTCACGTGGGCTTACTTTGGGCTTACTTTGGCTCAATCGGTAGGAAGCAGTAGGCGCAAGCGAGAGGTGGCGGGATCGATGCCTGCATTCTCCAGTGCTGTCCATCCTTTTTACGCCCCCCTTCAAGGGGCACTACCTAGATGAGCTCTTGCGGCTCAGTGCTGCCGAAAAAGTTTTTTCGAACGAGGTACTGTACACATTCCTGGCAAAAGCAGGTCCCACCGAGATTTGAACTAGCAAGGAGCAAATGAAGCCTTTGCTTTTTAAGCCCATCTTGCCCCAATTCCGACTCGGTTTGAGAGTGCCAATTTCACCACTACGTCAGCAGTTGCGCATCACCTCTGTTTTTTCCCTCCCTTCCGCAAAAACCTAAAAAGGTTCCACCAATATTTGAACTCGGATCGCTGGATTCAAAGCCCGGAGTGCTAACCATTACACCATGGAACCAACATTACCTGCTAGCTGGCTGTCTGAGAGGCAGATAGCGATGAGGCTAGGTTTAATTAGGTAAATAGGAGATGTATTTTAGTCAATTGACCACCTCGACTAAGAGAGGCAGACGTTGTTCCTCTGCCGAAACCCAGGATTGAACCAGGGACCTTTAGATCTTCAGTCTAACGCTCTCCAAACTGAGCTATTTCGGCCAGGTACTTGTGTGGTTTAGCCAGCAGTGATGTCTGGGAGACCACACGTCATTTTCGAGAAGAGCAGAGCGAAGGTCCCAGAGAGAAAATGAGTGGCCCGTACGGGGATCGAACCCTCGACCTTGGCGTTATTAGCACCTCGCTCTAACCAACTGAGCTAATCGGCCTCTCTCTGGCACATTTTATCCCCAATTTCTCAGAAATATCCTGGTTGCCCTAATCAGGCTGAAGAGATTAAAAGCAAAGCCTAATAATGGTCTCGGCCGGGATTTGAACCCGGGACCTCTCGCATCCTAAGCGAGAATCGTACCCCTAGACCAACGAGCCGAAACATACATTCTACCTGCTGCTGCCGGGCCGCAAACATTTCAGCTTGCAAGGCTTAAAGCGCAATATTTTAATTAAATCTACAATTAAAAGGTAGCGAGTGCAAAGTTGCCAGCACAGAGGAAATGCGGCCTCTTTTTTTGTGGTCATTGGAATTCACGCTGCAGCACCTGCACACGTGCTAGGGATCGCGATTCGTCTTTGTCTTTGAGACCGATGGACACCTTATCTCCATCATCGAGGGGAATTAGCTCAAATGGTAGAGCGCTCGCTTAGCATGCGAGAGGTAGCGGGATCGATGCCTGCATTCTCCAGTGCTGTCAATCCTTTTTACGACCCCCTTCAAGGGGCACTACCTAGATGAGCTCTTGCGGCTCAGTGCTGCCGAAAAAGTTTTTTCGAATGAGGTACTGCACACATTCCTGGCAAAAGCAGGTCCCACCGAGATTTGAACTCGGATCGCTGCGAGGGTCGCTTAGGGTGCGATAGGGACCTATCGCACCCTAAGCGAGAATCATACCCCTAGACCAACGAGACGAAACATACATTCTCCCTGCTCCTGTCGGGCCGCAAACATTTCAGCTTGCATGGCTTAAAGCACAATTTTTTGATTAAATCTACAATTAAAAGGTAGTCAGTGCAAAGTTGCCAGCACAGAGGAAATGCGGCCTCTTTTTTTGTGGTCATTGGAAATCACGCTGCAGCACCTGCACACATGCTAGGGATCGCGATTCGTCTTTGTCTTTGAGACCGATGGACACCTTATCTCCATCATCGAGGGGAATTAGCTCAAATGGTAGAGCGCTCGCTTAGCATGCGAGAGGTAGCGGGATCGATGCCTGCATTCTCCAGTGCTGTCAATCCTTTTTACGACCCCCTTCAAGGGGCACTACCTAGATGAGCTCTTGCGGCTCAGTGCTGCCGAAAAAGTTTTTTCGAATGAGGTACTGCACACATTCCTGGCAAAAGCAGGTCCCACCGAGATTTGAACTCGGATCGCTGCGAGGGTCGCTTAGGGTGCGATAGGGACCTATCGCACCCTAAGCGAGAATCATACCCCTAGACCAACGAGACGAAACATACATTCTCCCTGCTCCTGCCGGGCCGCAAACATTTGCAACATAAGCTGCATGGCTTAAAGCACAATTTTTTGATTAAATCTACAATTAAAAGGTAGTCAGTGCAAAGTTGCCAGCACAGAGGAAATGCGGCCTCTTTTTTTGTGGTCATTGGAAATCACGCTGCAGCACCTGCACACGTGCTAGGGATCGCGCCTCGACTTTGTCTTTGACACAACGTTTCTTGGCCCCTTTTAGCTTTTACAGCTTGCTCAGTTGCTTTGTGTTCAAAGAAGACAGCGGGTGTTGTGAAAGTTTACATCAGCTTATGTTTGCTGTGGCGCGTGGATGGAATGCTCATGTTTTGTTCCGGGTGGTGGAGGCCTGTGTTCCAGAGAGGTCCTGCTCAAAACTCCTTTTAAAACACCATCGAGCATCCGTAATAACTTCCGACATTGATCGAACGTGGATTTTGTTCTCATAAGGAGGGCTCTCAGGCATGAGGTCAATCGATTCGGCATAGGCCTATATGTACCAGCGTTTTTGCTTCCGGTTGGAGGTTCTGTCCCTCCAACTCTTTGTTGTATGACTCACTTTTGCCTTTGGATATTTGGAGAAGTTTGCCTTCGGTAACCGCTCTCTCATTCGACAGACCGAAACGGAACTTTACCTCCGGGTTGTGCATATTATTGGCCTGCTCTACTGGGTCAAATTGTATCGCCCAACAACAGATATGGCTCAAAAAAACAAAGTAAAGTCTAAGCCTACCTCTAGGCTTAACCCTGACTTTACCCGCAAGAGGCTATGCCAAGCCTGTGCGAAATGTGAGGCTCCCTTCACGGGCGCAATTTAGGCACGGATAAAGACCGCGACCAGCCCGAAGCAGTTCACCGCAGTTGCCCTTACACCTGGCCCTCCCTGCCAACACGATCTCCCTCCTATTGGCCTGCTCAGTTGGCCCCATAAGGAGTCAACCCTCAGAGGTTCTTCATAAAACCGGGTATGCATACATAATCTGAAAGGACACAGGCATAAACAGAACGTTACATAGCTGTCATATTCCAACTGAAAGTATTTTACTACAGCATTTGTTTTTTTATGTAATTAATTATTATAATATTATAATAATTAATGATTGTTATTATTATGAGCATAAGCATTATTGTTTTTTATACAACTCTGAATAACTTTGAATTGCCTTGTGTACAAATGAAGCCTTTGCTTTTGAAGCCCATGTTTCCCCAATTCCGACTCGGTTTGAGAGTGCCAATTTCACCGCCACGTCAGCAGTTGCACATCACCTCTGTTTTTTCCCTCCCTTCTGCAAAGAACCTAAAAATGTTCCACCGAGATTTGAACTCGGATCGCTGGATTCAAAGCCCAGAGTGCTAACCATTACACCATGGTACCAACATAACTTGCTAGCTGGCTGTCTGAGAGGCAGATAACGATGAGGCTAGGTGGATTCAGGTAGATGGCTTTTGGTCAATTGACCACCTCGACTAAGAGAGGCAGACGTGGTTCCTCTGCCGAAACCCGGGATTGGACCAGGGACCTTTAGATCTTCAGTCTAACGCTCTCCAAACTGAGCTATTTCGGCCAGGTACTTGTGTGGTTTAGCCAGCAGTGATGTCTGAGAGACCGCACGTCATTTTCGAGAAGAGCAGAGCGAAGGTCCCAGAGAGAAAATGAGTGGCCCGTACGGGGATCGAACCCGCGACCTTGACGTTATTAGCACCACGCTCTAACCAACTGAGCTAACCGGCCTCTCTCTGGCACATTTTATCCCCAATTTCTCAGAAATATCCTGGTGGCCCTAATCAGGCTGAAGAGATTAAAAGCAAAGCCTAATAATGGGCTCGTCCGGGATTTGAACCCGGGATCTCTCGTCCCCTAAGCGAGAATCATACCCCTAGACCAACGAGCCGAAACATACGTCCTCCCTGCTGCTGCAGGGCCGCGTAAAAAGGATGGACAACACTGGAGAATGCAGGTATTGATCCCGCTACCTCTCGCATGCTAAGCGAGCGCTCTACCATTTGAGCTAATTCCCCTCGATGATGGAGAGACGTTGTCCATCGCTCTCAAAGACAAAGACGAGGCACGATCCCTTGCACGTGTGCAGGTGCTGCAGCGTGATTTCCAATGACCACAAAAAAAGAGGCCGCATTTCCTCTGTGCTGGCAACTTTGCACTGGCTACCTTTTAATTGTAGATTTAATTAAAATATAACGCTTTAAGCCAATAGCTTTGACCATCAGCCAATGTTTTCTTTTCCAGACTTTTCCATCAGGAAAAGTTCAGGTCTGCTTTTTTTTATAAGTTAACCCATGGACTGGCTCGCCGTAGGTCTCTGTGGCGCTACCTGGATCAGGATCGTCTGTCTCTGCCGCTCTATCCTCGTCCAATCGCGTCGCTCGCTTTCCAATGTGAGATTGGACAAGTGCCAATCGCATCGCTCGCTGTCCATTGTGAGATTGGACGAGAGCCAATCGCGTCGCGGCATGAGAATGGACACAGCCACTCACCGCGCTTACATCCATTGTGAGATTGGATGACGAAACGCGCTCTTCAGAAACCCCTATAACTCCGTTATTACCGAGCAAATTAAGTTTTAAATGTTTGTTTTTCTTCTTCTGTTGACTATATGATTAATTGTTCATATATTAGTTACATTTTCATCCCTCACACAAAGTCGTTTTGTCGAGTGTTTTCTTTTAGCAATCATTAAGTTGCTAACCTAACGTTCTGAGGAGGATTATGAATAAAACCATCATTAAATTCATGTTAAATGACTTTATTTTGTGAGATGTAATTAGGAATCGGTGTTCTGTATGCTAGATCTGTCTGTCGCGATGTTTACGTGATTTTACTATAGTAAAAGTGATTGTCTTCATAAACGGTGATCACGTGATCACGAGTTGCCTATAATCTTACATATTAAACACCATTTAGTCAGCTTTAAGTTCGGTTTGAATGAAAAAAAAAGCTTATATTAGCTTATTAGCCCTCTCTCTTCCCAACGGGGTCTCGGTTTCCAGCGTGGAAAGCGAGTCCGCCATTACCGGAAAAGTCCAGGTCTGCTTTCTTTTATAAGCTAACCCATAGACTGGCTAGCCGTAGGTCTCTGTGGCGCAATTGGTCAGCGCGTTCGGCTGTTAACCGAAAGGTTGGTGGTTCGAGCCCACCCAGGGACGAATGGTGTTTTTCGTTGACGTCCTGCCATGCAACCACCAACACAGCTGCAGAATTTAGCACACGTGTGTCCACTAACACATCCGTGTCATTTCGGACGCATGACAAAACGTTTCTTGGCCCCTTTTAGTGTTTACAGCTTGGTCAGTTGCTTTGTGTTCAAAGAAGACAGCGGGTGTTGTGAAAGTTTACATCAGCTTATGTTTGCTGTGGGGCGTGGATGGAATGCTCATGTTTTGTTCCCGGTGGTGTTCCAGAGAGGTCCTGCTCAAAACTCCTTTTAAAACACCATCGAGCATCCGTAATAACTTCCGACATTGATCGAACGTGGATTTTGTTCTCATAAGGAGGGCACGGGTAACTTGTAACCTATCAGGCTCTCAGGCATGAGGTCAATCGATTCGGCATAGGCCTATATGTACTAGCGTTTTTGCTTCCGGTTGGAGTTTGTGTCCCTCCAACTCTTTGTTGTATGGCTCACTTTTGCCTTTTGATATTTGGAGAAGTTTGCCTTCGGTAACCGCTCTCTCACTCGACAGACCGAATCGGAACTTTAGCTCCGGGTTGTGCATATTATTGGCCTGCTCTACTGGGTCAAATTGTATCCCCCAATAACAAATATGGCTCAAACAAACAAAGCACACTCTAAGCCTACCTCTAGGCTTAACCCTGACTTTACCCGCAAGAGGCTATGCCAAGCCTGTGCGAAATGTGAGGCTCCCTTTCACGGGCTCAATTTAGGCAGTTGCCCGGCTAGCTCAGTCGGTAGAGCATGAGACTCTTAATATCAGGGTCGGTGGGTTCGAGCCCACGTTGGGTGCATCTATTAGGCCTCTCTCTTCCCAACGGGGTCTCGGTTTCCAGCGTGGAAAGCCCTATAACTCCGTTATTACCGAGCAAATTAAGTTTTAAATGTTTGTTTTTCTTCTTCTGTTGACTATATGATTAATTGTTCATATATTAGTTACATTTTCATCCCTCACACAAAGTCGTTTTGTCAAGTGTTTTCTTTTAGCAATCATTAAGTTGCTAACCTAACGTTCTGAGGAGAATTATGAATAAAACCATCATTAAATTCATGTTAAATGACTTTATTTTGTGAGAAGTAATTAGGAATCGGTGTTCTGTATGCTAGATCTGTCTGTCGCGATGTTTACGTGATTTTACTATAGTAAAAGTGATTGTCTTCATAAACGGTGATCACGTGATCACGAGTTGCCTATAATCTTACATATTAAACACCATTTAGTCAGCTTTAAGTTCGGTTTGCATGAAAAAAAAGCTTATAGTTGTAGATAACATCATCACTTATATTAACTATGGTTTTACTATGGTAAAATAAGTGTTTCTGTTTATAAACTATGGCCACGTCATCACGAGTTGCCTCTAATCTTGCATATTAAACACCATTTAGCCAGCTTGAAGTTCGGTTTTAATAAATAAAACCTCTTATAGTTGTAGATAAAGTCATCACTTATGATAACCATGTTTTTACTATAGTATATGTGTTACTGTTCATAAACTGTGGTCACATTATCACCAGTTGCCTATAATCTTAAATATTAAACACCATTTGAAGATTGGTTTGAATAAATAAAACCTCTTATAGTTGTAGATAAAGTCATCACTTATAATAACCATGGTTTTACTATAGTATAAGTGTTTCTGTTTATAAACTGTGGTCACTTTATCACCAGTTGCCTATAATCTTAAATAATAAACACCATTTAGTCAGCTTGAAGTTTGGTTTGAATAAATAAAGCAATGTTATAAGTAGTAGAAATAGTCATCCCTTAAGAAAATTAACCATGGTTTTACTATAGTATGTTTATTTAGCTGATTACCATTTATATAACCACAGTTTTTACTATGAATATAATGGTTAGACTGTGGTTAGTGTAGCAAAACCATGGTTCGTTTGTGTTAAACTATATGAACCATGTTTATTTGTTGTAAAATCATTTTCCGGAAGGGGAGCCATCATTTAGTTAGCTTGAAGTTTTGTTTGAATTCTTTTTTTATATAGTTGTATCATTATAATTTAGTGGGGGAAAAAATCTGTGTAGTCCAGTACTTTCAAAAATGCATTTGTTTACTTTTATTTCCCTGTTATGTTTAGATGAGCACAAAGCCAAAGAGCCACAAGGCCATGGGAGATGGCGAGTGGATGATGAGGTTGAGGGCTTTTGCCAGCTCTGGGGTTTGGCCTTCTGGAGGAGGAAATAGACCAGCCCCAAGGCAGCGGAAGTGGTATGACCTCTATCAGAAGGTAAAGCAAAGTTATCTGTATCTCATTACATAGTATGTAGTATGCAGGTCACCTGAAAATGAATGGTGTAGAAAATATCAGTTAATAATGCTTCTTGTCTTTTCAGATTGAGAAATGCCCCATGCAGGTCCACGGACAGACCACCCTCTTTGGAGGGTCCATGGTCTGCAACTGTGGATTCCACACCACTAAGGTGATGCATTTGAAAATGACATTTAATGTTGCATTACATGTATGTTAAAATACTGTTATGCTGTTTCACTACATCTTATGCCCTTCTGGTGTTGTTTACGCAGCCTGCCGCTGCCACTCAGTCTTCTGCTGCACCTCCCCAGTCTGAGGCTCCTGGCACAGCTGCTCCCCAGTCTGAGGCTTCAGACACTGCTCCTACCCCACGGACATTCCTGAGGCCCCCTCCAAGTTTGTCAATGGTGAATATTAAATCTGTAATTAATGTTTACTTAGATTCATTTTGTATTTGTTTGATATGATCTATGGCCCACCAACATCAAAATAATTCTAGCATACTCCTGCAGACTGATCAGTCAGGCCATTCATATTTTTACACGCACGCACACTTGCACACACACACACACACACACTTGCACACACACACACACACACACACACACACACACACACACACACACACACACACACACACACACACACACACACACACACACACACACACACACACACACACACACACACACACACACACACATTTTTGTTTGACTATATTAGTGAGGACATTGCATAGACTTCCATTGCCTTTATGTCAGGTTAATTTATATTTTCTATCACCAAACCGACCCTTACCCCTAAACCTACCCACCACACATAAGTAAACACTCGATTTGAATAAAAATGTTTGTGTTGAAAATGTATAGTGTGGTTGTCATACAATTAACTTTGTTTCTCTTTTTAGTTCACTAAGTCACGGTTTGGTGGGTCCCAGATGTCGTCACTTAAGCCAATTTTTTTTTAGCTTAAGCCCCTCTCCTCCACCCTCTTAAAGGACCCCCAGCCCTTCTCCCAGCCCCTCTCCTCCTCCATCTCCGTGAGGACCACCACCCCTTCTCCATCCTTTATGAGGGACCCATCTATGGCCTCTGTGAGGACCACCACCCCTTCATCATCCTCTGTGAGGAGCCCCAGTCCTGCTCCATCCTCTTCAAGGACCTCCAGCCCTTCTCCGCCCAGCCCGTCTCCTCCTCCATCCTCCGTGAGGACCACCACCCCTTCTCCATCGTTTGTGAGGGCCCCATCTATGGCCTCTGTGAGGACCACCACCCCTTCTCCATCCTCTGTGAGGAGCCCCAGTCCTGCTCCATCCTCTGTGAGGAGCCCCAGTCCTGCTCCATCCTCTGTGAGTATAGCAGCAATTTTTTTTTTTTATTCACTTTGGTACTGTTTCACAAGTAAGGCATACATTTTTTAAAACTCTTTACAAAACTCCAAGCTGATCACACATGTAATACAGCTAGTCATTCTTTCAAAACCTGATCTCATGCTTTCATTCTAGTTAACCTAAATGAGAAGTATTCAAGTATTCAGTTTTATAGTATTCAATTCAATTCACATGTATTTGTATATGTAAATATATATATATATATTTTTATTATTATTTATTTATTAATTATACATTTTAATTATAATGTATTATGTATTTACAATGTATATAGTTTCAAAGCAGCTTTACAGAAAATGCATGCGTCTAGGATACAATTTATAGTGACCTGTTAACAGAGATGTAAATATACAAATCACATAGTTATTAAGCTAATAATGTAGTAATTTAAAGAATGTCTTTATTTACCAATTGCTTGTGGGAATTGCAACAAAGCAATTAAAAAACACTATTGGACGGGCTGTGGTGTATATTACAGAAGCCTTTATTTATACAATAAACAAATTGTCTTCCAAACAGGAGGAGCCTGGAGGAGTCATGCCAGCCCCGGCTGGGGCCTCAGCTTCATTCTGGTTGCCAGGGGAAATGAGCAAGACCATCCCTGTGCAGGACCAGAGGTGGATTGCCAACACCTTATTTCACTCTGGCAAGCTGCGGCTAGATTTGAAGCTGTGGTATGAGCACCCTGTCCCAGCCCTCATTTACCACCAGACACCAACTCCAGACCGGTTCTTCACCCATCGATTGATGGTGTGGATGCCCTACCACCTGTGGAAGGTGAGGGTGTCCTGCCCAGATTGTGGCAAGAACCTGACGGGCTATGGTGTTCACAAGAGGGCTCGGAAGGTCCTGGACATTGACAGGTACTACCTGATGGTGACAGAGACACTCAGGTGCACTGTGTGTTCTCTTAACTATCTGTCAACAAGTCAGACTGTCCGGGACCAGCTTGACCTGCCTCACCAGAAAATGTTCCGGCTGATCCTGACCCGCAAGTGAGTGAATCAGTGTAGAAAAGATGTTGATTGTAAGAATTAAACCACTGAATTGACCCTTAAATTAACATGTAACTAATCACAGCAACAATGCGTTTTCAGGTATGCCTGTGACATCCGTGTCATTAGGCTGCTTCGGGACCGGACGCTGGGCAACAGTCCAGCTCGATTGGTGAGGCAGTTGAAAGAGAACCATGGGGAAGAACAGGTGTGCTGCTCTACACACAGACTGGCACCACCACCAAAGATGGTATTGTGCTGCCAAAATACAGATGCGCAAGGGGCTCCACATCACTGGAGTCCTTTCATCTACACTTGAACAGGTTCATTCCAGGTCAGTATAAATCATTATTCATCAGAAATATTAAGCGTGACTCAATGAATGCCTTTCAAATAGCATAGCACAAAAAAAGTAATGTAACGTTATTGATCTTATCTAAAGGAACAAGCGCCAACAGCTTAAATTTCCAGCTGTACCTCCTGGAAGGCTTGAACAGGTGGAATCAGGACCGTAAAATGGCATCTCTGGCAGGCACACCTCCGTCCCTGTTAAGCTACTCCGGGGACCTGGTGCACTGTGTCAACACCCACAGTGTTAAGGTACTTGGGAGACAGCTTGTACCGTCTTTTCAGACACCATCTGTCTATACTGGTGAGTTTCAGCTTTAAATTGCTTTTTAGATTAAATAAAAATAGAATATTTATATTATTTTTCTGAAAACTGATTTCCCTCTACTGTGTTCTCCTGTCTGTCCCAGGTGAACTCATAGGTATAGATTACCTGTACCGTCAAACAGGGCAGGCCATGGATCCTGACTCTGAGGTGACAGAACAGATGTTGGAGGATGTGGGCACGGAGGAGGAGTTGGAGGATGAGGGATTCGGAGATGTCAGTTTGGACCTTAACCTGGATCCCACTATTGAGGTGCTGGACCTGTCCCCTGGCTCATCACCCACCACAATCAGCGTAGCCAGCAATCCTGCCTCTGTCCAGACTGGGTCTGCTAACAACACCACAGCAGCACCTAATCAACAACTGGTAACTATTCTTAATAATAAAAGTACAAGTAGTATTATTTGTATAGCACTATTAACTTTATTTGTATAGCACAATGAAAAGAAAAATAGAAACAAACTAAATACCATTAATACAATCTAAAGAGTAAATAGATTAATAAAAAAGCAAAGTAAAAAAGATAAATTAAATTCCATAAACATGTTTTTTCCCCCCTTTTTTCAGTCTTACAACTGGATGACCAGGGTGCCCTCTGGTCCATCCTCCGCCACAACCCACTACGCCGCCTCTGGTCCATCTGCCATGACTGGTCCATACTCCCCGACCACCCACGCCGCCTCTGGTCCATCCACCATGACCACCCACAGCGCCTCTGGTCCATCCACCATGACCACTCACAGCGCCTCTGGTCCATCCTCCACGACCGCCTACGCCGCCTCTGGTCCATCCACCATGACCACCCACAGCACCTCTGGTCCATCCACCATGACCACTCATAGCGCCCCTGGTCCATCCTCCACGACCACCTACGCCGCCTCTGGTCCATCTGCCATGACTGGTCCATCCTCCACGACCACCCACGCCGCCTCTGGTCCATCCACCATGACCACCCACAGCGCCTCTAGTCCATCCACCTTGACCACTCACAGTGCCTCTGGTCCATCCTCCACGACCATCTACGCCGCCTCTGGTCCATCTGCCATGACTGGTCCATCCTCCACGACCACCTACGCCGCCTCTGGTCCATCCACCATGACCACCCACAGCGCCTCTGGTCCATCCACCATGACCACTCACAGCGCCTCTGGTCCATCCTCCACGACCACCTACGCCGCCTCTGGTCCATCTGCCATGACTGGTCCATCCTCCACGACCTCCCACGCCGCCTCTGGTCCATCCACCATGACCACCCACGCCGCCTCTGGTCCATCCACCATGACCACCCACAGCGCCTCTGGTCCATCCACCATGACCACCCGCAGCGCCTCTGGTCCATCCGCCACAACCACCCACACCGCCTCTAGTCCATCCAACATGACCACCCACGCCGCCTCTGGTCAATCTGCCATGACCACCCACACCGCCTCTGGTCCATCTGCCATGACCACCTACCTCTCCATCCTTCCTCTCCCGACCACTCTCACTGTCTCTGTTGGTGCAGCCACTGCTCCTCCAGCAGTGCAACCAGTGCCTGAGCAACCGTTGGTAAGACTTTTTGTGACAAGTACATTGTGATGGTTGTGTTGTTCTTCTGCTTGTGATATTGTATCTTTTTAACATTGATTTACTCTTATATTTTACCAGGCTGTGGATGAGCGCAGTGTACCAGGGATAGAGAGAGTGGACATCCTGGCAGGCTACTTGGTGGGGCTTAGGGTGGAAACTGGGCAAACTCTGAGCCACCAGCAGGCCAGTACCATCATTGCCCTATGGCAAAGCCTGCTTCCGTATGACCAGCAGAGAGTGGCGTACGCTGCCCGGCACCAGGTGCGTCTTACAACAGGACGCTCCAGGTGCTCAAAAACCAAGCCTAAATTCACGCCTGGTGTGGACAGCATGACCCGTTGCGTCCTTGGGTCAACAGGATCCCCTGCTCAGTGGCCAGACTGTTGCCGCCTGGTAGAGTCTATCTTTGTTAAACTGTGTGATATTCACAGGAGCCCAAAAAAATTGGGAAATCATGCCGTAACAAGATGGACTCTAATTCTGAGGGACTACAGCAAGATTCGGCAGCTGGTCCTGTGCAATGGGACTGTGATGGAGAATACCACCCTGCAATTGTTTGAGGTGAATCAAACAACCTTAATTCAGTGGCACAAAAAGCGGCTGAAGAGGCAAGAATGTGCCATCCTGCTTCAGGGTGTGAACTTGCCAGCCCCCATTCCTATTGCTGCTAGGCCTCTCCCCCCTGGACAGATTCACCCCACTAAAGCACCCCTACAGCCTGGTCCCCAACACCGCTACCACTTGCCTGAAAGCACAGTGGGAAAGGCAGTGGACAAGCGAAAGTCTGCAGTTCCAGCTCCGCACCCCCCTCCTCCAAAAGTTTTCCGGCCAAGGCAGTTTTCCCTGCTGATTCTGCCCCTTTACCTGTTGTCCCCAACCCCAGTCCTGCATTTGCCCCCATTGTCCAAACACCTGTTTCTGCTCCTTCACCTGTCATCACCAACCCCAGTCCTGCCTTTGGCCCGTTTGTGTTTTTGTGTCCAGCTCCAGTTCCTGCCGTCCGGCAGATTGCTCCTGCTGGCCCCATTCCCTCCCCACCACCTGCTCGGAGGCCCTACATCCGCACTATGGACAAAAAACAAGTGCAGTCTGTGCCACCAGCCCTGCAACAAAGATACTGGCCACAGCCAGTATTATGGCCACATTTACTGTCCCCAGACTGATGTTATGCCACTTGACCAGTGGATGGAGGAGATGAAGAAGAAGAGGGCAGATAAAAAAAAATAATTTGTTTATTTCAAAATGCTACATGTGTGTGTGTGCGTGTGCGCATCCGTTAGGGTCATTTGTTCACCCTCCATGTGGCCTGGTAAACCCTACCTTATGGGGACAAAATGTCCCCATAAGGATGGCAATATCTGAAATCCTTGTTCGTGTGGGGACATTTTTTGGTGCCCATGAGGAAAACAGCTTATAAATCAAACTAAGTGATGTTTTTTGAAAATGTAAAAATGCAGAAAGTTTTCTGTGATGGGTAGGTTTAGGGGTAGGGTTAGTGTAAGGGAATAGAATATACAGTTTGTACAGTATAAAAATCATTGTGTCTATGGAAAGTTCCCATAAAACATGGAAACACTACATGTGTGTGTGTGTGTGTGTGTGTGTGTGTGCGTGCGTGTGTGTGCGTGCGTGCATGTGTGCATGCGTGTGTGTATGCTCGTGAGGGTGTGTTTATGTGAGAGAGAAGGAGAAGGTGTTTGTAAATAAAAAATAAAAAGAACTTTATTTCTACAACAGTATCCTTTGGCTTTTTTCTGGAAAAAACTTTTTACAAACTCACACAGATATTAAAATTACAAGAAAGGGACATAATGGTATTCCAGACAGATCAAACAGGGTGTGAGAAGTGTCTCCCCGTCTCTACCCAACGGGGTCTCGGTTTCCAGTGTGGAAAGCGAAGTCCGCCATTGCCGGTAAAGTCCAGGTCTGCTTTTTGTTATAAGTTAACCCATGGACTGGCTCGCCGTAGATCTCTCTGGCGCAATAGGTCAATGCGTTCGGCTGTTAACCGAAAGGTTGGTGGTTTGAGCCCACCCAGGGACGAATGGTGTTTTTCGTTGATGTCCTGCCATGCCACCACCAACACAGCTGCAGAATTTAGCACACGTGTGTAAACTAACACATCCGTGTCATTTTGGATGCATGACACAACGTTTCTTGGCCCCTTTTAGCGTTTACAGCTTGGTCAGTTGCTTTGTGTTCAAAGAAGACAGCGGGTGTTGTGAAAGTTTACATCAGCTTATGTTTGCTGTGGCGCGTGGATGGAATGCTCATGTTTTGTTCCGGGTGGTGGAGGCCTGTGTTCCAGAGAGGTCTTGCTCAAAACTCCTTTTAAAACACCATCGAGCATCCCTAATAACTTCCGACATTGATCGAACGTGGATTTTGTTCTCATAAGGAGGGCACCGGTAACTTGTAACCTATCAGGCTCTCAGGCATGAGGTCAATCGATTCGGCATAGGCCTATATGTACTAGCGTTTTTGCTTCCGGTTGGAGGCTGTGTCCCTCCAACTCTTTGTTTGTATGACTCACTTTTGCCTTTGGATATTTGGAGAAGTTTGCCTTTGGTAACCGCTCTCTCACTCGACAGACCGAAACGGAACTTTAGCTCCGGGTTGTGCATATTATTGGCCTGCTCTACTGGGTCAAATTGTATCCCCCAACAACAGATATGGCTCAAACAAACAAAGCACACTCTAAGCCTACCTCTAGGCTTAAACCTGACTTTACCCGCAAGAGGCTATGCCAAGCCTGTGCGAAATGTAAGGCTCCCTTTCACGGGCGCAATTTAGGCACGGATAAAGACCACAGCCAGCCCGAAGCAGTTCATCAAAGTTGCCCGGCTAGCTCAGTCGGTAGAGCATGAGACTCTTAATCTCAGGGTCGTGGGTTCGAGCCCCACGTTGGGCGCATCTATTAGCCCTCTCTCTTCCCAACGGGGTCTCGGTTTCCAGCGTGGAAAGCGAGTCCGCCATTGCCGGAAAAGTCCAGGTCTGCTTTCTTTGATAAGCTAACCCATGGACTGGCTAGCCGTAGGTCTCTGTGGCGCAATCGGTCAGCGCGTTCGGCTGTTAACCGAAAGGTTGGTGGTTCGAGCCCACCCAGGGACGAATGGTGTTTTTCGTTGACGTCCTGCCATGCCACCACCACCACAGCTGCAGAATTTAGCACATGTGTGTCAACTAACACATCCGTGTCATTTCGGACGCATGACACGACGTTTCTTGGCCCCTTTTAGCGTTTACAGCTTGGTCAGTTGCTTTTTGTTCAAAGAAGACAGCGGGTGTTGTGAAAGTTTACATCAGCTTATGTTTGCTGTGGCGCGTGGATGGAATGCTCATGTTTTGTTCCGGGTGGAAACCTATATGTACCAGCATTTTTGCCTCCGGTTGGAGGTTGTGTCCCTCCAACTCTTTGTTGTATGACTCACTTTTGCCTTTGGATATTTGGGGAAGTTTGCCTTCGGTAACCGCTCTCTCACTCGACAGACCGAAACGGAACTTTAGCTCCGGGTTGTGCATATTATTGGCCTGCTCTACTGGGTCAAATTGTATCCCCCAACAATAGATATGGCTCAAACAAACAAAGTACACTCTAAGCCTACCTCTAGGCTTAACCCGGACTTTACCCACAAGAGGCTATGCAAAGCCTGTGCGAAATGTGAGGCTACCTTTCACGGGCGCAATTTAGGCACGGATAAAGACCGGGACCAGCCCGAAGCAATTCACCGCAGTTGCCCGGCTAGCTATGTCGGTAGAGCATGAGACTCTTAATCTCAGGGTCGTGGGTTCGAGCCCCACGTTGGGCGCATCTATTAGCCCTCTCTCTACCCAAAGAGGTCTCGGTTTCCAGTGTGGAAAGCGAGTCAGCCATTGCCGGAAAAGTCCATGTCTGCTTTTTTTTTATAAGTTAACCCATGGACTGGCTCGCCGTAGGTCTCTGTGGCGCAATCGGTCAGAGCGTTCGGCTGTTATCTGAAAGGTTGGTGGTTCGAGCCCACCCAGGGACGAATGGTGTTTTTCGTTGACGTCCTGCCATGCCACCACCAAAACAGCTGCAGAATTTAGCACACGTGTGTCAACTTACACATCCGTGTCATTTCGGACGCATGACACGACGTTTCTTGGCCCCTTTTAGCGTTTACAGCTTGGTCAGTTAATTTAAATGGAGGTGGAAAGACTCCAAGGAGGTGGAGCCACGAGCACAGCGATAGCAGCTGAGCTCCACACCACCCTTCTTCAGTGTGTCTGTCTTCTGGTACAGAGGGAAGCAATCTGGGTCCTGAATACAGGCGATGTGCCTCTGCTGGTCTATCCAGACCTGTTGGATTCCCTCGTGGTCCAGCAGTGGTACACCCAGAGTGTCCCTCCCCTTCTCACTGTCCATCTCATCAATGAGCGCCTTGATCCTCCAGGTGGTCTCCTCCACTCCTCTGACAGTGCAGTGCCAACTCCTTCCTGGTGATCAGCTTATCCAGAGCCTTCTCTGAGACTGGACCAACTCCTCTGGCCTGTAACTCCCCCTGTTTGGCCAACCGTAGAGCAGCGACATCATCTGGATCCAGCTCAAAGATGCACCTGGAAAGCCGAGCCATGAAGGTGCCGTAGAGCTGATGAGCCTCCGTGATGACACCTGCTGCAAAGCGCCGCATGAAGTGCCAAATGTTTAAGCGCACTTGGAGCTCATCCCACTCTATGAACATGGCTCTGACCTGCGCCTGTCTGTGCGCGTGTGGGCTGCAGCAGTCTCTGTCCACATACATGACGGCGGGTGGTGCCACTCCCGCCTCCCTGTACCTCTTCATGAGACCCACCGCCATGGGCCACAATCCATGCCCCTCTGCCGCTGTGAGGACTGACACCAACACCTGGCCGTGCTCATTGCCTACATTAGTGCACCAACCAGCAGTGTTGGCAGCAGCGCCGGCCAGTTTTGTAAAAAAAAAAAAAAACATAGAATAAACAAATGTCAGAAAAATTTAAGATAATAACAATTATTATTACTCAAACTTGACTTTTTATACCTTTTTGGTGGAGTCCATCTTGAGGACAGAGCCAAAGACTGAGGTTATTTTGGCCTTGACCTCAGGTAGCCGCGAGAGGACGTCCCTGGCATACACAGACAACAGCCACTTGGGTTTGGGGATGGGTGGGAGGGGCGGGGGCGCAGAAAAGAGTGGAGGCTCAACGATGGAGGAGTCTGTGAAGGGCTCACAGACAGTGAGGTACTCCAGCGTCCGCTGTGACCACGCTGAGGTGTGTTGCTCCTGCAGCTTTTTGTGAAGCTGTGTGACACTGTTGCCCCGGGTCCTCTCCCGCATCATTATGACTACACGGTAGTCACACGAGTACCTACAGACAGTCAAATAATTCTGTTCAGTGCCACATCTTATTATTTCAATGTTAATATCAGTAAATCAACGTATTTGATTTTATACAGTACAACAAATTACAGTGCATTGCTCTAAATATGAATGTGTTCTACCTGTATGTCAGAATGGCGGGGAATTTTCTGCGGTGTCCCATGTCGAGCTGTCCCAGGATGTCTTCAGACCAGGCTGGATACTTCTTCTTGCACCCTTTGCACTCCAGATACTCTGTGGCCATGTCATACCACCCGTCTATGTCCAGGATATTGCGCACAGTGCGATAAAGGCCAGCAGCTGTCAGCTTGTGGTTATTGCAGGCTGGATGGACACAGACAAGTGGAATGGATCACATCTTCAGCGGCATCCAGAGGAACAGAGGGCGGCAGAAGAAGATATCAGGAGAAGTAGGGGGCTGGGTGAAGACGGTCGGGGGCTGGGGAGGATACCACCAGAAGTTGGGATGTGGCGTCAGCTCAGGCTTCCCTGTTTTTATGTTGGCCCTGAACAGAGTCTTCCTGATCCAGTCCTGCTGTAAAGATGGGAGTTGCTATTTCCAGTGGACAGGAAGCTCTGCAGGTGACTGGGACACCTGGCCAGGGGTCCACAATGCTGGAGGAGCAGGATAAGGGGCAGGAGCAGGGGCAGTAGCACGAGCCGGGGCAGGAGCAGGGCCTCTCGAGCCTGCAGTGGCTGGAGCGTAAAAAAACACAACAAAATTATCTTATTGTTTTAGACTTTCATTGCATGACTTTCTCAGCTCTGCTGGACAGCTACTGCGATTACAAGGTTTACTGCAAAGCATGTATGATTAGTAGAGAGACGACATGATGATGAAAAGATGGAAGGAACCAGTGAAAATCATCCTGTTTTTCATCCAAGCACCATTAGAAGAAATACAAGAAGAAAAAAAGATGGGATCAGCCAAGTGTGAAGCGAAGCAGACCAAACACTACAACAGCCACTTATTCCAAGGGGAGATGGGGGGAAGTGTGAGATGACAAGAATGAGCTTTAGTCAGTGATTACGATAAAAAATGAAATAAAACCTTTTACATACACCTTTAAATTCTCTTTTTTCCTTTGAGGATGTTCACTCAAAGAGTGAATGTAGATTGACACCTGAGAAGTGCCATTCCTCTGTGTTGTGAAATAAAATAATATGTCATTTAAAAAATACTGTTTTGTTTTATTTGTAATTGTTTGTAAAATATTGTTTAAGATTTACATACCTTGAGGAAGTTGTTCCTCAGCTTGCGAGGCTACAGTTGCCATCTCCAGGTCATCTTCCTCCAAAAAATCCGTAGCAGCAGAGTCTGTAAAATAACATAAAACACTAAGCACATGTCACCAACACACTTGTATGCGTTAAGTGATACTCACCACATGTAAAGAGCTGTCTCCGGGTTGCGGACTCAGACGCAGGAGGTACACGTGGTCCTGCAGCTGTTGAACACGTATTTTCGTTAGACATATATACTGCATAATATATACTGTAATGATTTTAAAGCTTGCAAATCACTTACAGGGTTTGGCTGGAGACAAAATCTTTTGTGCCAGCTGTGAAGCAGATAAATGCTTCCCCCGCGCCAACAGGGCCTTCACATTGGTCGCCAGCAGTGGCTTGTTCTTAGTGGCAGTAGGTGGAGGAGGAACAGACACAGTGGCAGTGGGCACAGCAGCAGTGAGGACAGATGCAGTGGGCACAGTGGTGGTGGGCACGTGGGCTGGAGCCTGCCTCTTCAGCACGTATGCTTTGAAAAGGGCCATATTGGTGTTAGGCCTGGCCTTTGCCTTCTTCAGGTAGGTGATGAGAGCCTGGGCCTCCTTGCTTGGGTCCTCATACACCTCCTTCATTGACCTACCATTAAAATCCCCAAACTCCACCATCAGACATCCAGAGTCTCCTGTCCTCTGGGCCTCCTGCAGCATGGCCTGTTTTTTCTAATACACCTCCACAGCCTCGCCTACCTCCCTGATCTGCGAGGTGTATCTGAGGAACAGGTGTTTGTTGGCCGACAGCGGGTTGTCCCTCTCCTCCTCCCCCAAAATGCTGCTGACCAGATAGCAGGCATAACCCAGTGAGTTCTCCAGCAGCCACAGGAACCTCTGACCCTGGTGTTTCCCAAACTGGATCTTGCAGTGAGCCAGAACCAGGAACTGGTCTCCAGGATTCCCTCCATTCTGCCTCACAAAGGCAGTGGCCTCAGCCAGGACCTCCTCCTTACAACTGGCCCTCCCTGCCAACACGATCTCCCTCCTATTGGCCTCCTCAGTTGGCCCCATAAGGAGTCGACCCTCAGAGGTTCTTCGTAAAACCGGGTATGCATACATAATCTGAAAGGACACAGGCATAAACAGAATGTTACATAGCTGTCATATTCCAACTGAAAGTATTTTACTACAGCATTTGTTTTTTTATGTAATTAATTATTATAATATTATAATAATTAATGATTATTATTATTATGAGCATAAGCATTATTGTTTTTTATACAACTGTGAATAACTTTGAATTGCCTTGTGTACAAATTGTAAATAGTGTGATGAACTTATTAATAAGAAAATAAATAACACTTTCTTGCTGGTATCATGCCATGCTTAAATCATTTTGTTTTTTTTAGCTTTTGTGGCAGAGATTACTAAGAAACACCAAATATAACATAAAGGCGTTTATGACAATTCATAATAATATGATCATCAAACAGATCTAAAACTTAAAATGGTATATCAAATCGTTTTGGTATATCTTTTATAACATAGTTGAGAATCATTTGTTGAAACAAAAAAACACTTGTTTTTGCCTATTCATGTCTTTTTAAATATGTATAACATAGTATTTAAAAAGAGAACATAAATATGTATACTGGTGTATAACATAATATAGTATAACATATATGAAATAAACTTTTTTTTTAAAGGTTTTAGTAAAAATCTTCTTGTGCTCAAAATAATGTAATGAATGACACAAAAAAACAACAACAAAATTAACAACAACAAAAAAATGGTTTAAGGAGGATATAGCTTAATTAGCGGTCGGCTAATTATCTTGACAGTAGTGACATGTTTTTTACTGTATATCATGGTAAAGTTGGAGGTTCACATGTACAGAAGAAAACGTGTGCTATTACACGCTAGCTAGCTTTATTGGCATGTTTAATTGTCTAAAAACAAACACTGTTTATGAATAAATAATGATCGATTATACAGTCGTGAAGAATAGACTTACCTGTTGAAAAGATTGCAAAGATGACGATAATAATAGCGGTCGCCGATTGGTCAAAAGTAAGCCACAGGAGCAGAGCCAGGAGAGAAACGCGATTGGTCAAAAGTAAGCCACAGGAGAGAAAGGCGATTGGTCAAAAGTAAGCCACAGGAGAGAACGCGATTGGTCAAAAGTAAGCCACAGCAGAGAAACACAATTGGCTCACGTGGGCTTACTTTGGGCTTACTTTGGCTCAATCGGTAGGAAGCAGTAGGCGCAAGCGAGAGGTGGCGGGATCGATGCCTGCATTCTCCAGTGCTGTCCATCCTTTTTACGCCCCCCTTCAAGGGGCACTACTTAGATGAGCTCTTGCGGCTCAGTGCTGCCGAAAAAGTTTTTTCGAACGAGGTACTGTACACATTCCTGGCAAAAGCAGGTCCCACCGGAAAGCAGGTCCCACCGAGATTTGAACTCGGATCGCTGATTTCAGAGCCCAGAGTGCTAACCATTATACCATGGAACCTTGGCGTGTGTCAACTTTTCCCATGATCAGGGAAAATTATTAGCACCACGCTCTAACCAACTGAGCTAACCTGCCTCTCTCTGGCATATTTTATCCCCAATTTCTCAGAAATATCCTGGTGGCCCTAATCAGGCTGAAGAGATTAAAAGCAAAGCATAATAATGGGCTCGTCCGGGATTTGAAGCTTATTAATAGGATGAAGCTAATAGGATTTGAGCCTATTAGCCCTCTCTCTTCCCAACGGGGTCTCGGTTTCCAGCGTGGAAAGCGAGTCCGCCATTACCGGAAAAGTCCAGGTCTGCTTTCTTTTATAAGCTAACCCATGGACTGGCTTGCCGTAGGTCTCTGTGGCGCAATCGGTCAGCGAGTTTGGCTGTTAACCGAAAGGTTGGTGGTTCGAGCCCACCCAGGGACGAATGGTGCTTTTCGTTGACGTCCTGCCATGCAACCACCAACACAGCTGCAGAATTTAGCACACGTGTGTCCACTAACACATCCGTGTCATTTCGGACGCATGACACAAGTTTCTTGGCCCCTTTTAGTGTTTACAGCTTGGTCAGTTGCTTTGTGTTCAAAGAAGACAGCGGCTGTTGTGAAAGTTTACATCAGCTTATGTTTGCTGTGGCGCGTGGATGGAATGCTCATGTTTTGTTCCCGGTGGTGGAGGCCTGTGTTCCAGAGAGGTCATCGAGCGTTGTACACCATCGAGCATCCGTAATAACTTCCGACATTGATCGAACGTGGATTTTGTTCTCATAAGGAGGGCACGGGTAACTTGTAACCTATCAGGCTCTCAGGCATGAGGTCAATCGATTCGGCATAGGCCTATATGTACTAGCGTTTTTGCTTCCGGTTGGAGGTTGTGTCCCTCCAACTCTTTGTTGTATGGCTCACTTTTGCCTTTTGATATTTGGAGAAGTTTGCCTTCGGTAACCGCTCTCTCACTCGACAGACCGAAACGGAACTTTAGCTCCGGGTTGTGCATATTATTGGCCTGCTCTACTGGGTCAAATTGTATCCCCCAATAACAAATATGGCTCAAACAAACAAAGCACACTCTAAGCCTACCTCTAGGCTTAACCCTGACTTTACCCGCAAGAGGCTATGCCAAGCCTGTGCGAAATGTGAGGCTCCCTTTCACGGGCGCAATTTAGGCAGTTGCCCGGCTAGCTCAGTCGGTGTAGCATGAGACTCTTAATCTCAGGGTCGTGGGTTCGAGGCCACGTTGGGTGCATCTATTAGCCCTCTCTCTTCCCAACGGGGTCTCGGTTTCCAGCGTGGAAAAGGCTAGGTCTGCTTTTTTTTAGAATCAAACCCATGGACTGGCTCGCCGTAGGTCTCTGTGGCGCAATCGGTCAGCGCGTTCGGCTGTTAACCGAAAGGTTGGTGGTTCGAGCCCACCCAGGGACGAATGGTGTTTTTCGTTGACGTCCTGCCATGCCACCACTGGCATGTGGATGCCATACCACCTCTGGAAGGTCAGGCTGTCCTGTCCTGTGTGTGGGAGACAGCTCACAGGCTATGGGGCACACAAGAAAGCCCGTCAGGTTCTGGATGTGGACCAGTACTACCTTATGATCACGGAGGCTCTCTGGTGCAGTGGGTGCAAAACGGCCTTAATTTCCACCAGCAAGGCCATCTTGGACCAGCTGGACTTAGCCCAAAGACTGGAATTTAGGCTGATCCTAACTCGAAAGTGAGTATACTGAGATTACTTAGCTTGTGTAACAAATGTTTGTCATTTAAAACACAATTGAGATGAGCTGGTTTTAATGTTTGTGTCTTTCTGTCTCTCTTTCCCTTTGTTTTATTCAGGTATGCCTGTGACATGCGGGTCATAAGGTTCCTGAGGGAGAGGGCCCTGGGCAACAGCCCCTCTCGCTTAGTGAGGCAGCTGCGGGAGAACCACAGCGAGGAGTGGCTGGGCCGATAACTTGGAGTGGCTTTGCGAATACCTTGGTGCCTGCTCAGACTTCATCTCCCAGCCAAGCCTGCTCCCTGTGAGGTTTCAGGAGCCACCTGAGCCCGAAACTATCCCCTCCCACAGGTGGATGCTGGCTGTTTATGGGTGAGATATCTTGTGCAGGATTGACCACATTAAAGCCAGCATAACGTCCACATATGGCTGCATTCTGAAGATGGACTCAACCAAAAAGGTAACTATTTTTACATTTCAATCAAAAGAATTGAAAATACACCATTAGTAGTAGTACAGTAGTATGTATGTAATGTTCCATATATAAATAATTTAGCATCACTCACTGTCTTTTCTGTGTGATTACAGATCACAAAGAAGCTGTCGGGGTTTGCAAAGGGGACAGCTATGGGGCTAACATCTGTCAGCAATGAGGTGGGCCAGATCCTCATTAGTGTTCTGACAGCTCAGGAGGGTCCAGCCCTGGACCGAATGGCAGCTGACCTCATCCGGAGGTACACTGATGCGGGTGTGGCTCCGCCTCAGCTCCTCTATGTGGACTGCTACTGCTGTCGGGAGGGCACTGGGCAGACCAAGTTCAAGCAGCGATTTGGTGGGTGGCCAGACTTGGTGGTGAAGCTGGACATCTACCATTTCATGCGGCGACTGGCAGCTGGGTGCACTAAAGATGCACATCCTCTTTACCCCATTTTCATGGCACGCATGTCTTGCTGCATTTTTGAATGGGACAGTGGGGATGTGTCTCTGCTGAGGCAGGCCAAGAGGGAGCAGCTGAAACATGAAGGTGTCCCTGGTATCACCGACACTATGGTGGACCAACGGATCACCAAGGATGAATTGGCCCTGCACTGCCGAAGGCGGACAAGAGGAGAGCAGCAACACCTTCTTGGTGTCCCTCTCTTGGACCAGGAGAGGATGCAGCACATCTGGCAAGTCCAGATGAGGCACGTAAAGTGCATTCAGGATGAACCAGGTGTGCTGCTCTACACACAGACTGGCACCACCACCAAAGATGGTATTGTGCTGCCAAAATACAGATGCGCAAGGGGCTCCACATCACTGGAGTCCTTTCATCTACACTTGAACAGGTTCATTCAAGGTCAGTATAAATCATTATTCATCAGAAATATTAAGGGTGACTCAATGAATGTCTTTCAAATAGCATAGCACAAAAAAAGTAATGTAACGTTATTGATCTTATCTAAAGGAACAAGCGCCAACAGCTTAAATTTCCAGCTGTACCTCCTGGAAGGCTTGAACAGGTGGAATCAGGACCGTAAAATGGCATCTCTGGCAGGCACACCTCCGTCCCTGTTAAGCTACTCCGGGGACCTGGTGCACTGTGTCAACACCCACAGTGTTAAGGTACTTGGGAGACAGCTTGTACCGTCTTTTCAGACACCATCTGTCTATACTGGTGAGTTTCAGCTTTAAATTGCTTTTTAGATTAAATAAAAATAGAATATTTATATTATTTTTCTGAAAACTGATTTCCCTCTACTGTGTTCTCCTGTCTGTCCCAGGTGAACTCATAGGTATAGATTACCTGTACCGTCAAACAGGGCAGGCCATGCAGGACGTGGATCCTGACTCTGAGGTGACAGAACAGATGTTGGAGGATGTGGGCACGGAGGAGGAGTTGGAGGATGAGGGATTCGGAGATGTCAGTTTGGACCTTAACCTGGATCCCACTATTGAGGTGCTGGACCTGTCCCCTGGCTCATCACCCACCACAATCAGCGTAGCCAGCAATCCTGCCTCTGTCCAGACTGGGTCTGCTAACAACACCACAGCAGCACCTAATCAACAACTGGTAACTATTCTTAATAATAAAAGTACAAGTAGTATTATTTGTATAGCACTATTAACTTTATTTGTATAGCACAATGAAAAGAAAAATAGAAACAAACTAAATACCATTAATACAATCTAAAGAGTAAATAGATTAATAAAAAAGCAAAGTAAAAAAGATAAATTAAATTCCATAAACATGTTTTTTTCCCCCTTTTTTCAGTCTTACAACTGGATGACCAGGGTGCCCTCTGGTCCATCCTCTGCCACAACCACCTACGCCGCCTCTGGTCCATCTGCCATGACTGGTCCATACTCCCCGACCACCCACGCCGCCTCTGGTCCATCCACCATGACCACCCACAGCGCCTCTGGTCCATCCACCATGACCACTCACAGCGCCTCTGGTCCATCCTCCACGACCGCCTACGCCGCCTCTGGTCCATCCACCATGACCACCCACAGCACCTCTGGTCCATCCACCATGACCACTCACAGCGCCCCTGGTCCATCCTCCACGACCACCTACGCCGCCTCTGGTCCATCTGCCATGACTGGTCCATCCTCCACGACCACCCACGCCGCCTCTGGTCCATCCACCATGACCACCCACAGCGCCTCTAGTCCATCCACCTTGACCACTCACAGCGCCTCTGGTCCATCCTCCACGACCATCTACGCCGCCTCTGGTCCATCTGCCATGACTGGTCCATCCTCCACGACCACCTACGCCGCCTCTGGTCCATCCACCATGACCACCCACAGCGCCTCTGGTCCATCCACCATGACCACTCACAGCGCCTCTGGTCCATCCTCCACGACCACCTACGCCGCCTCTGGTCCATCTGCCATGACTGGTCCATCCTCCACGACCACCCACGCCGCCTCTGGTCCATCCACCATGACCACCCTCGCCGCCTCTGGTCCATCCACCATGACCACCCACAGCGCCTCTGGTCCATCCACCATGACCACCCGCAGCGCCTCTGGTCCATCCGCCACAACCACCCACACCGCCTCTAGTCCATCCAACATGACCACCCACGCCGCCTGTGGTCCATCTGCCCTGACCACCCACACCGCCTCTGGTCCATCTGCCATGACCACCTACCTCTCCATCCTTTCTCTCCCGACCACTCTCACTGTCTCTGTTGGTGCAGCCACTGCTCCTCCAGCAGTGCAACCAGTGCCTGAGCAACCGCTGGTAAGACTTTTTGTGACAAGTACATTGTGATGGTTGTGTTGTTCTTCTGCTTGTGATATTGTATCTTTTTAACATTGATTTACTCTTATATTTTACCAGGCTGTGGATGAGCGCAGTGTACCAAGGATAGAGAGAGTGGACAACCTGGCAGGCTACTTGGTGGGGCTTAGGGTGGAAACTGGGCAAACTCTGAGCCACCAGCAGGCCAGTACCATTATTGCCCTATGGCAAAGCCTGCTTCCGTATGACCAGCAGAGAGTGGCGTACGCTGCCCGGCACCAGGTGCGTCTTACAACAGGACGCTCCAGGTGCTCAAAAACCAAGCCTAAATTCACGCCTGGTGTGGACAGCATGACCCGTTGCGTCCTTGGGTCAACAGGATCCCCTGCTCAGTGGCCAGACTGTTGCCGCCTGGTAGAGTCTATCTTTGTTAAACTGTGTGATATTCACAGGAGCCCAAAAAAATTGGGAAATCATGCCGTAACAAGATGGACTCTAATTCTGAGGGACTAGAAGCCTGTGCGAAATGTAAGGCTCCCTTTCACGGGCGCAATTTAGGCACGGATAAAGACCACAGCCAGCCCGAAGCAGTTCACCAAAGTTGCCCGGCTAGCTCAGTCGGTAGAGCATGAGACTCTTAATCTAAGGGTCGTGGGTTCGAGCCCCACGTTGGGCGCATCTATTAGCCCTATCTCTTCCCAACGGGGTCTCGGTTTCCAGCGTGGAAAGCGAGTCCGCCATTGCCGGAAAGTCCAGGTCTGCTTTCTTTGATAAGCTAACCCATGGACTGGCTAGCCGTAGGTCTCTGTGGCGCAATCGGTCAGCGCGCTCGGCTGTTAACCGAAAGGTTGGTGGTTCGAGCCCACCCAGGGACGAATGGTGTTTTTCGTTGACGTCCTGCCATGCCACAACCAACACAGCTGCAGAATTTAGCACATGTGTGTCAACTAACACATCCGTGTCATTTCGGACGCATGACACGACGTTTCTTGGCCCCTTTTAGCGTTTACAGCTTGGTCAGTTGCGTTTTGTTCAAAGAAGACAGCGGGTGTTGTGAAAGTTTACATCAGCTTATGTTTGCTGTGGCGCGTGGATGGAATGCTCATGTTTTGTTCCGGGTGGTGGAGGTCTGTGTTCCAGAGAGGTCCTGCTCAAAACTCCTTTTAAAACACCATCGAGCATCCGTAATAACTTCCGACATTGATCGAACGTGGATTTTGTTCTCATAAGGCTCTCAGGCATGAGGTCAATCGATTCGGCAAAGGCCTATATGTACCAGCATTTTTGCCTCCGGTTGGAGGTTGTGTCCCTCCAACTCTTTGTTGTATGACTCACTTTTGCCTTTGGATATTTGGGGAAGTTTGCCTTCGGTAACCGCTCTCTCACTCGACAGACCGAAACGGAACTTTAGCTCCGGGTTGTGCATATTATTGGCCTGCTCTACTGGGTCAAATTGTATCCCCCAACAACAGATATGGCTCAAACAAACAAAGTACACTCTAAGCCTACCTCTAGGCTTAACCCGGACTTTACCCACAAGAGGCTATGCAAAGCCTGTGCGAAATGTGAGGCTACCTTTCACGGGCGCAATTTAGGCACGGATAAAGACCGGGACCAGCCCGAAGCAATTCACCGCAGTTGCCCGGCTAGCTATGTCGGTAGAGCATGAGACTCTTAATCTCAGGGTCGTGGGTTCGAGCCCCACGTTGGGCGCATCTATTTGCCCTCTCTCTACCCAAAGAGGTCTCGGTTTCCAGTGTGGAAAGCGAGTCAGCCATTGCCGGAAAAGTCCATGTCTGCTTTTTTTTTTATAAGTTAACCCATGTTAACTTATAATGTGCCAATTTCACCGCCACATCAGCAGTTGCGCATCACCTCTGTTTTTTACCTCCCTTCCGCAAAGAACCTAAAAAGGTTCCACCGTGATTTTAACTCGGATCGCTGGATTCAAAGCCTAGAGTGCTAACCATTAAAACATGGAAACAACACACCCTGCTGGCTGGCTGTCTGAGAGGCAAATAGCGATGAGGCTAGGTGGAATCAGGTGGACAGGAGGTGGCGTTTGGTCAATGGACCGCCTCGACTAAAAGAGACGGACATGGTTCCTCTGCCGAAACGGAACCAGGGACCTTTAGATCTTCAGTCTAACGCTCTCCCAACTGAGCTATTTCAGGCAGGTCTTCTTGTGGTTTAGCCAGCAGCGATGTCTGGGAGACCTCCCGTCATTTTCGAGAAGAGCAGAGCGAAAGTCCCAGAGAGAAAATGAGTGGCCCGTACGGGGATCGAACCCGTGGCCTTGGCGTTATTAGCAACACGCTCTAACCAACAGCTAACCGGCCTCTCTCTGTCACATTTTTTCCCAAATTTCTCAGAAATATCCTGGTTGCCCTAATCAGGCTGAAGAGATTAAAAGCAAAGCCTAACAATGGGCTCGTCCGGGATTTGAACCCATGGACCTCTCGCACCCTAAGCGAGAATCATACCCCGATAGCAAGGAGCAAATGAAACCTTTGCTTTTTAAGCCCAAATTTCCTCAATTCCGACTCGGTTTGAGAGTGCCAATTTCACCGCCACATCAGCAGTTGCGCATCACGTCTGTTTTTTGCCTCCATTCCAGAAAGAACCTAAAAAGGTTCCACCGAGATTTTAACTCGGATCGCTGGATTTAAAGCCTAGAGTGCTAACCATTACACTATGGAACCAACACACCCTGCTGGCTGGCTGTCTGAGAGGCAGATAGCGATGAGGCCAGGTGAAATCAGGTAGACAGAAGCTGGCGTTTGGTCAATGGACCGCCTCGACTAAAAGAGGCGGACGTGGTTCCTCTGCCGAAACCCGGGATTGAACCAGGGACCTTTAGATCTTCAGTCTAACGCTCTCCTAACTGAGCTATTTCGGCCAGGTCATCATGTCGTTTAGCCAGCAGGGATGTCTGGGAGACCGCCCGTCCTTTTCGAGAAGAGCAGAGCGAAGGTCCCAGAGAGAAAATGAGTGGAACTTATGGGGATCGAAACCGCGACCTTGACCTAGCACCACGCTCTAACCAACTGAGCTAACCGGCCTCTCTCTGTCACATTTTATCCCCAGTTTCTCAGAAATATCCGGGTTGCCCTAATCAGGCTGAAGAGATTAAAAGCAAAGCCTGATAATGGGGTCGCCCGTGATTTGAACCCGGGAGCTCTCGCACCCTAAGCGAGAATCATACCCCTAGACCAGGGGTTGGCAACCTAAGGCACACGTGCCAACACTGGCACGCGGAGGGTTAATCGCTGGCACGCAAGCAAGCGCGAGAGGGGTGTATGTATTTCATTCAGATAAAGTAGCCTACCTCCCACATATACAGATCTACTTATTGATGTAATAATTCCTTGTAGTAACAGCTTGTTTTATTAACTTAAGTTAGGAGTTATTAATATTATTAAAGTGTGAGTATTAAACTGCACAAGTCAATGAAAGCGTGCAGCTCTAACAAACCATTGGTCAGAGTGGTCGCGCTGACCACTGTGCATCAGCGCAAACAAGTTATCCAACTGACACCTTAAAGCTCGTTCCGCTGTAAATAGTTAATGCTATAAATTTCAACCAAGTGTAAAGAGTCCTTATTAAACATTCCATACATATTAAAATGACTGCGATGCATGTGGAAACTCCGTTCATGCGTACCTGATCACTTCATGTTTTTTCTCTGATTAGAAAGCTATCCAATCGTGAGACAAATGCCCTCTGATTGAGAGCACACTTTTACATATTCCAGATGAAAATGAACAAAATGCATACATGCATTATATATGCTTGTTGAAGTCACAAATGTAAATTTTACTCCTCCCACATTGGTAAAAAAAAAAACCATGCGAGTGTTATAACGGCTCCCGGTTTATAGATATGACAGCGCTGCTGCAACACGCATCTCTTCAGCAAGCCGACGTGCAAACTGCGCAAATGAAACTGAAAGTTTAGCTTACATTCTGAAGCTCAACACACAGTTGTCTTCATTAAAAGTAGTGAGATGCAGTTATGTTGCCAAGTGGAAGTGTAACACTTTTAACAAAACTGAAAGAAGTCAGTAAAAACACGAATGACCAGGTCCAATCTGTTCTTCAAAGTCTAATTTAGGCCTGAAAACAAAGATGACAAATCTAAAACAAATTTCATGAGAAACATTTTAATTTCTGTACCATTTCTGTGTTAGCCATTATGAATATTTAAAAATATGTTTATGTTTATTTAAACATGGGGGGGAGGGGGGGGTTATGGCACACTGATGAACTCGGAAACTTAAAAATGGCACTTTATGACAAATAGGTTGCCGACCCCTGCCCTAGACCAACGAGGCGAAACATATGTCCTCCCCGCTGCTGCCGGGCCGCAAACATTTCCGCTTGCATGACTTAAAGCGCAATATTTTAATTAAATCTACAATTAAAAGGTAGCCAGTGCAAAGTTGCCAGCACAGAGGAAATGCGGCCTCTTTTGTTTGTGGTCATTGGAAATCACGCTGCAGCACCTGCACACGTGCTAGGGATCGCGCCTGGCCTTTGTCTTCGAGAGCGATGGACACCTTCTCTCCATCATCGAGGGGAATTAGCTCAAATCGTAGAGCGCTACCAAAAGCAGGTCCCACCGAGATTTGAACTCGGATCGCTGGATTCAGAGCCCAGAGTGCTAACCATTACACCATGGAACCTTGGCATGTGTCAACTTTTCCCATGAGCACCAGAGAGTTAAGTCATTCAGTCCAGAAGCGAGATAGCAAGGAGCAAATGAAGCCTTTGCTTTTTAAGCCCATGTTTCCCCAATTCCAGTGCATTCTCCAGTGCTGTTCATCCTTTTTGCGCCCCCCTTCAAGGGGCACTCCCTAGATGAGCTCTTGCGGCTCAGTGCTGCCGAAAAGGTTTTTTCGAACGAGGTACTGCACACATTCCTGGCAAAAGCAGGTCCCACCGAGATTTGAACTCGGATCGCTAGATTCAGAGCCCAGAGTGCTAACCATTACACCATGTTTCCCCAATTCCGACTAGGTTTGAGAGTGCCAATTTCACCACCTTGTCAGCAGTTGCGCATCACCTCTGTTTTTCCCTCCCTTCCGCAAAGAAACTAAAAAGGTTCCGGACGTGGTAACTGTAGTAAACAAAGCGGCGATACCAGCTCACTTTTTTCCTTATCAGTGCAAAAGAGACTCAAATTACTCTGTTGATTTTGATCTTACATATAAGTGCTGTACATCATTACATCCTGTTAAGTGTCTATTTTTTGTGGGTACTCACAATAAAAACAAAGTGTTGTGCTTTTCGTCAAATAAAGAAAAATAAACATGATGCGCGTTTTACCTTCTCTCGTCACTGAGGATCATTCTGAAACGCGTCCGAAAAATGAACTGTAACTCCTAGTCACAGTTTATTCCGCTTGCATGTCTTAAAGTGCAATATTTTAATTAAATCTACAATTAAAAAGTAGCCAGGGCTAAGTTGCCAGCACAGAGGAAATGCGGCCTCTTTTGTTTGTGGTAATTGGAAATCACGCTGCAGCACATGCACACGTGCTAGGGATCGCGCCTCGCCTTTGTCTTCGAGAGCGATGGATACCTTCTCTCCATCATCGAGGGGAATTAGCTCAAATGGTAGAGCGCTACCAAAAGCAGGTCCCACCGAGATTTGAACTCGGATCGCTGGATTCAGAGCCCAGAGTGCTTCTTATGCTGTCCATCGATTTCGAAGATGACGTCACTTCTAGGATGCATTATTGGAGTGTTGGTGCAACCGCTGCTGACGGCGGTGCCATTGAAGGTGACTGTGAAGCCCAATCAGAGAGCCACATGTCCTACTGCAGTAATGACAAGTGAATGCTGATTCTGGGTGTGGATATAGTTGTGGCTGTGCGCGTTTAAGTCTGCGCTGATGTAGCTCGGTTCTATGTTGGGCACGCTTTAATTCGATCTGTTGGGCCCCCAGATCACATGCAGAACTCCATGCCTGATGGTTGGCAGCTTTTGTTTCCAGAACTCCAGGGCTGATGCCACAGCTTTTCAGGGTCTCCTTGAGATGATCCTTGTATCGACGCTTCTGACCCCCAGGTCTCCTGTTGGCTGCATGTATCTGTCCATAGAGGACTTGCCGGGGAAGGCGGTGGGAGGGCATGCGGATAACGTGTCCGATCCATCGCAGTTGCCGCTTAGCAAGGATTGCTTACATGCAGCTGGAGTTGGTGCGCTGGAGGATGTCCGTGTGGGAGATTTTGTCTTTCCATGTGACACCTAGTATACTCTGCAAACATCTGATATGAAAACCCTCAAGACACCGAATATGCCTGCGGTAGGGAGTCCATGCTTCTGCACCAAACAGTAGGGTGGAAACGCAGACTGCCTGGTAAACGGCCGCTTTGGTGAAAGTACGGAGATCTTTATTACCAAAGACTCGAGCTCGAAGTCTGCCAAAGGCAGAGGAGGCGAGATTAAAGCGTGCCTGGATCTCGCTGTCTATGAAGCATGTGGGTGTTAAAATGCTTCCAAGGTAGCTGAAGTGCTGAACAACCTTTACTGGTGAACCATGAATATAGAATTCAGGGGGTGTGGGGGTAGGGACCATGGTCTGTACAATGATCTCTGTCTTTTGAATGTTAACTTGTAGGCCACAAGCTAGACTGCGCATACAACATCCAGTGTGTGCTGCATTGTGGTAGGGCTGTGGACTTGGAGGGCACAGTCATCGGCATATTGCAGTTCATGAATTGTGAGAGTAGTGCACTTGGTGATGGCTTGCAGGCGGCGAAGGTCAAAGAGGTTCCTGTCCAGACGAAACTGCAGGCAAACACCCTCATCGGGGCTGAGGGAATTGCGGGAGAGGAGGGTGACTGCTGCCAGGAAGAGGTTGAAGATCACTGGCGCCAGTACACACCCCTGTTTCACTCCTACCTGCACAGGAAAGGAGGGAGATTGAGATGTACCCACAGTCACACAAGCCTGCATGCCAAAATGAAACTGTTGTAGAATGTACAGAAATCTTGGTGGCACCCCAAACTTCTCCAGAATGACCCAGAGGACTTGACGGTCAATGGTGTCAAAAGCTTTTGCAAGGTCGATGAAGGCAATGAACAGGTCTTTTTTCTGTTCTCTGGCCTTCTCTTGCATTTGGCGCAGGACAAAGATCATGTCGGAGGTGGAGCGATCCTTCCTGAAGCCGCACTGTGACTCAGGAAGGATCCTTTCTGTGATGCTCTTGGTAAGACAGGACAGCATGACCCTCTTTAAAACTTTCCCTGCCACAGAGAGCAGGGATATGCCACGACTGTTACCACAGATGGACTTGTCACCTTTTTTCTTGTGAATGGTAACAATGTGTGAGTCTTTCCAGTGACAGTGGGGTCGGTCAGATTTTTTTGATTGACAAGGGTGTTAAAATGCTCAGCCCAACGCACAAGAATTTTTTGTTTGTCCTTATGCAGAATTGTACCATCTGCAGATCTGATAGGGGTGATTCTACGTTTTTGGGGTCCATATAGTGATTTTATTGCATCGTAGAAGGCTTGAGAGTTGTTGGTGTCCGCATATCCTTGGATTTCATGGGCTTTCCTAAGCCACCAATCATTCTCCATTATGCGAAGCAGGCGTTGCACCTCAGCAGGGATATTACTCCAGTGTGAGTGCAAAGAGGGAGATTGTGGATTGAAGAGGTGAGCAGTGAAGGCTTTACGCTTCTCCTCCAGAAGGACCAATATTTCGGGGCAGCTATCGTCAAACCAGTCATGGTGACGCTTAGAAGTGAAACCAATTGTGTCAGTAGCGGCTTGTTGTATGGCTGAGCTAAAATTAGCCCATACGCTTTCCGCTGTATTGTGTAGGGGATGAATGAAAACAGAGGAAAGGTTATTAGCCAAGCAGCGACGGTACGTAGCAATGACATCAGGGGATTTTAGGGATCGGAAGTTGAGCCGCCTTGAGGGTTGATGCCTAGTGTGTTGGGGTCGGACCTTTAGGTGTATCTTGGATCTGATCAGCCGATGATCTGTCCAGCACTCCACACCACGCATTGCTCGGGTAATGGAGATTTCATGTAGATCTTGTTGCCGGGTAATTATGTAGTCGAGTAGGTGCCAGTGTTTGGATCTGGGGTGCATCCATGATGCTTTATATTTGTTTTTCATTTGGGAAATTGAGTTGGTTATGACCAGTTTGTGCTCAGAGCAGAGGGAAAGTAGTCGCAGACCATTCCTGTTTATGTTGCCTAATCCATGTTTCCCAATTACCCCAGACCAGAGCATGTTGTTGGAGCCTACTCTGGCATTGAAGTCTCCCATAAGCACAAGTTTATCAGTGTGAGGAACTTTAAGGAGAGCTGCGTCAAGAGACTCGTAGAAGACGTCTTTGATGCTTTCTTCAGCATCCAGAGTTGGCGCATAAGCACTTAGCAATGTTGCATAGCGAACCTTTGCAAGAGGAATGCGCCAAGTCATCAGTCGCTTACTGATTCCCACAGGAGACTCTGGAATGTTCAGGAGCAGTCTGCTCTTGATAGCAAAACCTACTCCATGTAGACGGCGGGTATCTTCTGGAAGACCCTTCCAGAAGAAGGTGTATCCTTGCCCGACTTCTATTAGGGAGTCCTCTCCTGCGAGCCGGGTCTCACTCAAAGCTGCAATGTCAATATTGTACTTTTTAAGCTCGCCAGGGCAGTGTGTCTGCGGGGTCTGTCAGTTCTAATCTTCACATCAAGAAGTTTTTGTACGTTCCATGTAGCCAGGTTTAGTAGTTTAGAACTATATTTATATTTTCGACCGCGTAATGGGATGCCTTGTCGACTGCGGTGGGCCGCCCAGGAGTGTAGGGAACAGGCAATGTTTGGGTCACCTTTTCTAGACCCTCCCCTCGGCAGGGGGTGAGCAGTGCGGACCCTAAAGAGGGCTGCTCAGTCGCACAAGAAGCTGCCGAAGGTGGACGCTGTTCCAACCCGTCCTCGCAGCGACCATCACATTTGTGCCGCCTCCGTGCAGGGCTCAGGCTAGAGGCTGCCAGTCTGATCCAAGACCTGCTCCCGTCGCATTTGCCCTGTCGCCGAAGGAGTTGTACGGTGAAGTGACAGCATGCGCAAAGAATGGATTTAATGTGAAGAGACGGGTGCGCAGACCCTATCTCCACAGCTTCACTCCAAAATCCATTTTCCAGTGGCAGGAGATGAACTCTAGACAACCGGATGGACGGTGGAATTGCAGGGGGCTGCCAGGTCTCTGTCCTTTGTTGAGCCTGCCTCTCGCGTGTCCCCAATGCGGCCTTGTCTTGAGGAGATGAAATGCTCACGGAAGACAACCCACAGGGCAGTGGGGGCAGCAGTCTTAGATGATGGCGGACTGAACTCGCCATGTCGAGGAGTATCATTGGCATAAATGGAGTTTTAACAGCGGATCTAGTGATGCCACTCGACTAGTCCCTCCATACCTGATAGACCTCCGCTGTTGGTCCACGGCTACTTATTCGACTGGGGACCATCACACGTAGCCCCCAGCTTATTTCGTAGCTTACCTTCATATCTGAAGGGTTGTCCATTATCCGCCACCTATGGACGTGGTTGGTAGCAGTCAGCTCTGCCCCAACGTGCTAACCATTACACCATGGAACCTTGGCATGTGTCAACTTTTCCCATGAGCAGCAGAGAGTTAAGTCATTCAGTCCAGAAGCTCGATAGCAATGAGCAAATGAAGCCTTTGCTTTTTAAGCCCATGTTTCCCCAATTCCGACTCGGTTTGAGAGTGCCAATTTCACCGCCATGTCAGCAGTTGCGCATCACCTCTGTTTTTCCCCTCCCTTCCGCAAAGAACCTAAAAAGGTTCCACCGAGATTTTAACTCGGATGGCTGCATTCAAAGCCTAGAGTGCTAACCATTACACCATGGAACCAACACACCCTGCTGGCTGGCTGTCTGAGAGGCGGATAGCGATGAGGCTAGGTGGAATCAGGTAGACAGGAGCTAGCGTTTGGTCAATGGACCGCCTCGCCTAAAAGAGGCGGACGTGGTTCCTCTGCCGAAACCCGGGATTGAACCAGGGACCTTTAGATCTTCAGTCTAACGCTCTCCCAACTGAGCTATTTCGGCCTGGTCCTCGTGTGGTTTAGCCAGCAGGCATGTCTGGGAGACCTCCCGTCATTTTCGAGAAGAGCAGAGTCGAAGGTCCCAGAGAGAAAATTAGTGGCCCGTACGGGGATCGAACCCGCGACCTTGGCGTTGTTAGCACCACGCTTTTTTATTTTTTATTTTTTATTAAGAAATTTCAATCAATAAAATACAATAAAAATAAATACAATAAAAACTACATATTTTCTTCTACATACATCTCTACATCACATATCTTCCATTTAAATACACATTTAAAAAAAAAAACTCCTTCACTTCCGGGCAGCTTCCAAATTAAATCTTCTAAAACACAACAAACTTTTGGGGTAAAAACATCATAAAAAGCATGAACAATATTTTCACCTTTAAAATACAAATACAGTCTTTCAATATATAATTCAGTTTTCCTTTTAAACACAGTCCAAACATCCAACACAATTTTTCTTTTTTAGCCACAGTTCTTCTCTCCCATATTGCACTTTTCATTAACATTACACACAGAGTTATAAAACTTTTGTTTTCACACTTATTTTCCCAACCAAACATCACAACTCTATTCCATTACATTACATTTTCATCCCACTCCTCAGTCAACTCTTTAATTAAACATTTACATTTCTTTAAAAATTCCTCCAGTTCTTTACAATATAAAAACATATGTAAAATCCACTCTTCCTTTTCTTGGCATACTTTACACAAAGCGTTTTGTTCCATTCCTAGTTTATTTGAAACAGCCTCAGTAAAAACCACTTTAAGCCTTATAAAATATTTCAAACATCCCAATTTTGTTTCCACATATCTCCCCCCCATGTTTCTCCATATACACTCTTTTTTTAGATCTTTACATTTCTGCACCCAGTATCCATTAACAATTGGTTCTTTAAAAACACCATCTCTAAAAAAAACATAAAGCATCTTCACCGTACATGTTTTAAAACCATACAATTTTTCTCTCAACTTCACATACACTTCCTTTCCATTTGTCCCCTCTTCCATACTTTCAATCCTTTTTATCCAGTCTTTAGGTATTGCCTTTTTGATTATTTAATATTTATTAATTATCTCTTGTCTGCTAAAATCCTCCTTTGCCTCCTCCATTATGTCCACAATATACTGCACTGGTAAAAATCCATCTTTAAATTCATATAAAACATCTCTTACTCTTGTGATTCCCAGCTCCCACCAGTTCTTAAAAAATATCTCCTTTCCTTGATTTAAAATGCCATTGTTTAATAATAAAGGCTGATTTAAAATGTTCTCTCTACCTCTTAGGTTAAAATGTACATTAGTTAAAAATTTACCCCAGGCGCTCATCAATTCTTTGTAAAAATCCGGCAACTCCTCTGTCATCCATTTCTTTACTCTCATCCACAGTACATTATCTCCAAGTGTAAAATTCCCACATTTACTTAAAAAATATTCCATCGTCTTTTTCCATGCTGTTTTGTTCTCTTCATTCAAGTACTTTTGTATTATTTTTACTCTTAAACTATTCTTTCTTTGTTCAAAAACCATTAAGCCCAAACCTCCCTTCCCCACTTCTCCTATTAATGTGTTGTACGCAATTCTTGCTGGCTTCCCTTCCCATAAAAAATCTAAAAAACATTTTTTCAGCCTTTTTTCTGCCCACAATGGCATGGATGACACATATAAAACATACCATAATTTAGAAAACATTAAAACATTCAGAATTAAAACCTTCCCTTTCAAAGTTAAAGTTCTCAGTTTCCAAAAGTTCATCCTCCTTTCAATACCCCCTAATAATTCCTCCCACATTGTTTCTCCTACCTTCTTTTCATATATTCCCATTAAAACCCCTAAAATCTTCATTTCTTTTGTTTCCTTAAAAGCAAAACTATTTGTTAAATCTTCTGCCCCTCCAAATCTCATATACACTGTTTTTCTGCATTTACTTTTGCTCCTGATCCCTTACAAAACACTTCTACGATTCTCATTGCTTTTTTAACACTCTCTAGATCCTTTACTATCACTGTAGTATCATCCGCATTTTGAAAAATTTTGTTTTCTTCTCCCTCGATGCCTATTCCATTAATTCCCTCTTCTTGTTTTGTGGCCAGGCCTAGTGGTTCAGAAACTAACAAATATAAAAGAGCTGAAAGTGGACATCCTTGCCTTATGGATCTAGTAACTTTAAAACACTGTGTTAAAAAGCCATTACATTTAATTTTTGTTATTGCTCCTTTGTATAAAATTCTTATCCATTTAATAAAATTCCCTCCAAAACAAAAACTTTTTAAAATATCAAATAAAAATTCGTGTTCTACTCTGTCAAACGCGTTCTCAAAATCCAAACTAATTATGTACCCTTTTTTGTTCTTTTCATGCATGTATCTTATTGTATCTTTTATACTTAATGTTGTGTCTGCTATGTCTCTACCTTTCACTCCGTACGCTTGGTTGGTTTTAATTATACTCGGCATTACTTCCTTCAATCTGTTGGCTAAAATTTTCGATAAAATCTTTAAGTCTGTATTCAACATTGTAATTGGTCTGTATTTCTTCAAATCTATCTTCTCTCCTTTTCGCTTGTATATCAATTTTATTAAACCCATTCTCATTCTTTCATTCAGTTCTCCTTTCTTAAAAATATCTACATATACTTATTTTAAAATGCTAGTTAAAAAATCTTTTAAAACTATATAAAATTCACTCCCCAAACCATCTATACCCGGACTTTTCTTTTTGTTTAATTCACTTATTGCTCTTTTTATCTCTTCGTCTCTTATATCTTCATCACACTCTTTTTTGTCTAGTTCTCCAATGGTTGTTTTTATTTGTTTCAGTAACTGCAGTTTCTCTTCTTCTTTCACTCCCTCTGCACTAAACAAATTCTCATAGTATGCTTTTATTTCCTTTAGTATTTCCTCGTTTGTTTCCACAACCACTCCATTATTTCCTCTAATTTCTTTTATCATTTTCGCTTTCCCTCTACTTTTTTTCTAGATGGAAGAAGAACTTTGTACATTTTTCGCCCTCCACCTAATATTTTGCCTTACTTCTTAGTCTTGCTCCTTCATATTTCTCCTCCTCCATTTCTTTCAAATTACCCTCTAAATCTTTTATTTTTTGTATATCTTTCCCAATTTCATTTAATTCTTTTTTCAATTTTTCTCTTATTTCTCTCTCCGTATTTCTCTTACTTTTCTGTATTAACTTGCAGTACTTCATAGTACATTTTTTAACTAAATATTTTGTATTTTCCCACCATATTCTTTTATCCTCAATATACATTTTGTTCTCCTTTTCAGTTTCAATAATCTCTTTAACATGTAAAATATAATCTTCATTCTTTAAAATCTCTGTGTTTAAAACCCATACTCCCGGCCCTCTTTTAATAGAACTCCAGTCTATTTGCATAAAAATTGGTTTATGATCGCTTAGACTTGTTTCTTCATATTTAATACTACTGATAAAATCCTCAACGTTCCTTGTACATAATATAAAATCAATTCTTGTTTTGCACATAAAATTCCCCACTAATTGTCTTCTTGAATATTCTCTCGTTTTTTCATTTCTTTCTCTCCATACATCGATCATATTATTCTCTTCCATTAATAGCTTCAACTCTTTTCTTCCTTTGTCACTTTTAAAAAACATTCCCTCACCCATTTCTAATTTGCTAAAAACGTTATTAAAATCACCCATCATTATAACTTCTTTATATTTCTTTAAAAATTCTCTAAACACTAAAAAACTCTTTCTTTTCATTCTCTTCCGTTGGCGCATGAACGTTAACCACAACTACTACTTTCCCCTCAAAATCCATTTCTACTGCCATACATTTCCCTTCTTTATCATTGTATATTGTTTTACCTTTTACACCTCTGTTTTCCTTTATTAAAACCGCTACACCTCTGCCCTGCCTATCATCCCCATTATTATATAAAATCTCTCCGTTCCATCTTTTTCTTATTTCAGTCATAAAACCTTCTCTCCAGTTAGTCTCTTGTAATAAAATCAGATCTTCATTCTTGAACATTTCTTTCATTTGCTCAAATTTTCTTACATCAAAAGTCCTATGGCATTAAAAGTAACACAACTAAAACCCATTAAAAGAAAAACAAATAAATACCTAAAAACCATTAATCTTCATCTTCTCCCTCCAGGTCCTTTAACACTTCAAACCTATTTTCACTTTTATCTAAAACCTTTAAAATAGTCCTTTTTCTTGCGATACCAATATTTGGTTTTACCTTTACTAGTCTTCTTCTTAATTGTCCTTTCCCCTCTCTGCCTTTGTCCATCGTTGTTTCTTCTTCACCTTCAGTCTCACTTTGATCCTTCTTTTCATGTCCATCTTTCTCCACGTCATCCAGGTAACTTATAAAACTGTCCGAAATGTCCATTACTGTCCATTGAGTGTCCTGCTCCATTGTTTGTTCTTTATCGTTCTCTTGTTGTCCTTCCTCTCTGATGCTCGCTGCTCCTTCCATTTCTTGTTGTAAGCTTTCTTCTGGTTGTCCTTCATCCGTTTGCCGTTCCTCCTCGTTGTTTCCTTCATGCACCTGTCCGTCCACCCGATTTTCCCAACCTCCTTCCTCTGTTCTGCAGATTTTTCACTTCACATTTAACTCCTTTTATTACCAGTCCATCAGTCAGTTTGTCACACACTTCTTCTTTTTCCATTGTCAGTTCATGTTCCTTTCCTTGTCTTGGTCTTAGCGCTAAAATTTCGCCATGTCCACATAATTCCGTCACAGCTTTAATAATATCCTCCGCTTTTACCTCAATCACGTTTTCCACATTCACAATCACTGTAGCCTCTTTTAAATATTTCCTTTCGTTGATTTTCTCACTCACATCTCTGGTGTTTCCATTTCTCACTCGTGGTCGATTATCCAGTCCATTGTTGTTTGCCGTGCGTTTTTCTCCTGCCAGTCCATTGTCGTTTGCCTTTCGTGTTCCTCCTGCCAGTCCATTGTCGTTTGCCTTTCGTGTTCCTCCAGGCAAGTCCATTGCCGTTTGCCTTGCGTGTTCCTCCTGCCACTCCATTGTCGATTACCATGCGTGTTCCTCCTGCCAGTCCATTGTCAATTACCATGCGTGTTCCTCCAACCAGTCCAGTGTCGTTTGCCGTTAATCCGTCCATGCTTGAAAAAAAAAGAAAATAACCACCCTCCAGCCAGCTAAAAGCTGCTGTTAGGTGGTTTAAAAAAAAAGAAAGAAAAAAAAAGCTATTTTGGCCAGGTCCTTGTGTGGTTTAGCCAGCAGGGATGTGTGGGAGACCTCCCGTCATTTTCGAGAAGAGTAGAGCGAAGGCCCCAGAGAGAAATTGAGTGGCCCGTACGGGGATCTAACCTGCGACCTTGGCGTTATTAGCACCACGCTCTACCCAACTGAGCTAACCGGCCTCTCTCTGTCACATTTTTTCCCCAATTTTCAGAAATATCCTGGTTGCCCTAATCAGGCTGAATAGATTAAAAGCAAAGCCTAATAATGGTCTTGTCCGGGATTTGAACCCGGGACCTCTCGCATCCTAAGCGAGAATCATACCCCTAGACCAACGAGCCGAAACATACTTCCTGCATGCTGCTGCCGGGCCGCAAACATTTCCGCTTGCATGGCTTAAAGGGCAATTCATCAATTCATCTTCCTCCGCTTATCCGGGGCCGGGTCGCGGGGGCAGCAGTCTGAGCAGAGAAGCCCAGACTTCCCTCTCCCTTGACACTTCCTCCAGCTCTTCCGGGCGGACACCGAGGCGTTCCCAGGCCAGCCGGGAGACATAGTCTCTCCAGCGTGTCGTAGGTCTTCCCCGGGGTCTCCTCCCAGTGGGACGTGCCCGGAACACCTCCCCGGGAAGGCGTCCAGGAGGTGGCAACAGATGCCCGAGCCACCTCAGCTGACCCCTCTCGATGTGGAGGAGCAGCGGCTCTACTCTGAGCTCCTCCCGAGTGACCGAGCTTCTCACCCTATCTCTAAGGGATCGGCCAGCCACTCTGCAGAGAAAGCTCATTTTGGCCGCCTGTATCCGGGATCTTGTCCTTTCGGTCATGACCCAAAGCTCATGACCAAAGGTGAGAGTAGGAACGTAGATTGACCGGTAAATCGAGAGCTTTGCCTTACGGCTCAGCTCCTTCTTCACCACAACAGACCGGTACATCGACCGCATTACTGCAAAAGCTGCACCGATCCGTCTGTCAATCTCCCGTTCCATCCTTCCCTCACTCGTGAACAAAACCCCAAGGTACTTAAACTTCTCCACTTGAGGAAGGATCTCTCCATCAACCTGAAGTGAGCAAGCCACCCTTTTCCGACTGAGGACTATGGCCTCGGATTTGGAGGTGCTGATTTTCATCCCTGCCACTTCACACTCGGCTACAAACCGTCCCAGTGCATGCTGAAGGTCCTGATGTGAAGGGACCAACACGACAACATCGTCCGCAAAAAGCGGAGACAAAATCGCGTGGTCCCCAAACCTGACACCCTCCGGCCCCTGGCTGCGCCTAGAAATTCTGTCCATAAAAACTATGAACAGAACCGGCGACAAAGGGCAGCCCTGCCGGAGTCCAACATGCACCGGGAAGAAGTCTGACTTAATACCGGCAATGCGAACCAAGCTCCTGCATCGGTCATACAGGGACCGGACAGCCCTTAGCAAAGGACCCCGGACCCCATACTCCCGGAGCACCCTCCACAGGCGGCCGCGAGGGACACAGTCGAATGCCTTCTCCAAATCCACAAAGCACATGTGGACTGGTTGGGCAAACTCCCATGAGCCCTCCAGCACCCTGTAGAGAGTATAGAGCTGGTCCAGTGTTCCACGGCCTGGACGAAAACCGCACTGTTCCTCCTGAATCCGAGGTTCCACTATCGGCCGTATTCTCCTCTCCAGTACCCTGGCATAGACTTTCCCAGGGAGGCTGAGAAGTGTGATCCCCCTGTAGTTGGAACACACCCTCCGGTCCCCCTTCTTAAAAAGAGGGACCACCACCCCGGTCTGCCATCCCAGAGGCACTGTCCCCGACCGCCACGCGATGCTGCAGAGGCGTGTCAGCCAAGACAGCCCCACAACATCCAGAGACTTGAGGTACTCAGGGCGGATCTCATCCATCCCCGGTGCCTTGCCACCGAGGAGTTTCTTGACTACCTCGGTGACCTCAGCTAGGGTGATGGACGAGTCCACCTCTGAGCCCTCAGCCTCTGCTTCCTCAATAGAAGACGTGACGGCGGGATTGAGGAGATCCTCAAAGTATTCCTTCCACCGTCCGACGAAATCCCCAGTTGAGGTCAACAGCTGCCCACCTCCACTGTGAACAGCGTTGGTAGGGCATTGTCTCCCTCTCCTGAGGCGCCGGACAGTTTTCCAGAATCTCTTCGAGGCCAGCCGATAGTCCTTCTCCATGGCCTCATCGAACTCCTCTCTGGCCCGAGTTTTTTCTCCACAACCAACCGGGCTGCAGTCCGCTTGGCCTGCCGGTACCTGTCAGCTGCCTCAGGAGTCCCACAAGCCAACCAGGCCCGATAGGACTCCTTCTTCAGCTTGACGGCATCCTTTACTTCCGGTGTCCACCACCGGGTTCGGGGATTGCCGCCTCGACAGGCACCGGAGACCTTACGGCCACAGCTCCAAGCAGCCGCTTCGACAATGGAGGTGGAGAACATGGTCCACTCAGACTCAATATCTCCAGCCTCCCTCGGGACCCGGTCGTGGCTCTGCCGGAGGTGGGAGTTGAAGATCTCTCTGACAGGAGACTCGGTCAAACGTTCCCAGCAAACCCTTACAGTACGCTTGGGTCTGCCGAGTCTGTCCAGCCTCCTCCCCCGCCATCGTTTCCAACGCACCACCAGGTGGTGATCAGTTGACAGCTCCGCTCCTCTCTTCACCCGAGCGTCCAAGACATACGGCCGCAGGTCAGATGAAACGACCACAAAGTCGATCATCGACCTGCGACCTAGGGTCTCCTGGTGCCACGTGCACTGGTGGACACCCTTGTGCTTGAACATGGTGTTCGTTATGGACAATCTGTAACTAGCACAGAAGTCCAATAACTGAACACCGCTCGGGTTCAGGTCGGGGGGGCCGTTCCTCCCAATCACGCCCCTCCAGGTGTCACTGTCGCTGCCCACGTGAGCGTTGAAGTCCCCCAGTAGAACGACGGAGTTCCCAGTCGGAGCACTTTCCAGCACTCCTCCCAGAGACCCCAAGAAGGCCGGGTACTCTGCACTGCTGTTTGGCCCGTAGGCACACACGACAGTGAGAGACCTATCCCCGACCCGTAGGCGCAGGGAAACGACCCTCTCGTTCACCGGGGTAAACTCCAACACATGGCGGCTGAGCTGGGGAGCTATAAGCAAACCCACACCAGCCCGTCGCCTCTCACCATGGGCAACTCCAGAGTAGTGAAGAGTCCATCCTCTCTCAAGGAGTGTGGTTCCAGAGCCCAAGCCATGCGTAGAGGTGATCCCGACTATCTCTAGTCGGAACCTCTCAACCTCACGCACCATCTCAGGCTCCTTCCCCGCCAGCGAGGTGATGTTCCACGTCCCTAAGGCTAGTTTCCGTGTCCAGGGATCGGGTCGTCGAGGTCCCTGCCTTCGACTGCCACCCGATCCTCTCTGCACCGGCCCCTTACGTCTCTTCCTGCAGGTGGTTAGCCCACGGGAAGGCGGTCACGGTCACTTCGGGCTGAGCCCGGCCGGACCCCATGGGAAGAGGCCCGGCCACCAGGCGCTCGCATACGAGCCCCAACCCCGGGCCTGGCTCCAGGGTGGGGCCCCGGCTGCGCCATACCGGGCGACGTCACGGTCCTTGAATGTTTGTCCATCATAAGGGGGGTTTGAACCGCTCTTAGTCAGACTCGTCGCCTAGGACCTGTTTGCCTTGGGAGACCCTACCAGGGGCATATAGCCCCAGACAACATAGCTCCTAGGGTCATTCGGGTACTCAAACCCCTCCACCACGTTAAGGTGGCGGTTCAAGGAGGGGTTAAAGCGCAATATTTTAATTAAATCTACAATTAAAAGGTAGCCAGTGCAAATTTGCCAGCAAAGAGGAAATGCGGCCTCTTTTTTTGTGGTCATTGGAAATCACGCTGCAGCACCTGCACACGTGCTAGGGATGGCGCCTCGCCTTTGTCTTTGAGAGCGATGGACACCTTCACTCCATCATCGAGGGGAATTAGCTCAAATAGTAGAGCGCTCTCTGCGCAAAAGAAGGGGTCCAATCTTTGCGCCCCGCACGCAAGCGAAAAGGACGCAGAAAACGTGAAAAAACTTACAAATTTGCCCTGCAACAATATTCGGGCTATATTCCTGTACGTTATGGAAGAGTTTTAGTTACATGTGAAACAAGTCACACTCCGCGGGCTGGGCTCGAACCCGTGTTCTGCGCGACTAGTGTGTGATCAACTGCGCATGCGCCTTCACTTGGTTATCAATTTGACATATCATTATATTGATTGATATTAATTGTGTATATTATTTTTAAAAAAAGCATATTACATGTTTATGGTTTAATAAAACTAATACAAATGTTTATTCAAATATGTGTTTTTTGTGTGTGGGATTGATTGATGTGATTTATCTGATTTATTTTAGGACACTTCAAATGTTTTATACACACAAATGCACACAAATATCGAAATGTAATTTTTTTTATTAAAATGAATACAAACAAATATTGAAATAAGTACACACACATAAATATATGGACATACACACAATATATGTGTTATATACAATGTATACTCTATGAAAGAGTGGGTGGGCCCATGTACAGTTTGCACATTCCAGTCCCAAGGCAATTAAAAGCAGCACAATGAATAAGAGTGTGAACAGTATTTATTTACTAAAACATCAAGACATTAATGAACAACAATAAACAACTAACAATGTAGAAATAGAATAGAACATTCTGTAATATAAATTAAACAAACAAGACATTACAGAAAGATTGAGAGAAAAAAGAACATAACTGTATTTACACGTAGATATTTATTTACAGGTATTTACAAACAATCTTTTTTCTGTGTTGGAAGATTTTTATTATGGAGGTGGCTGTCCAGGTTTTTTCTGCTGGCGCTGTTCTACCAGCCACTCCTCTAAAGATATGCCACCAGAGACACTGGGGCAAAACGTGGCACTGCCGAAGCGGCTGTGGCCGAACTCCTTGGTTTTGGGCTTGCTACACTTAGAGCATTTGTTATATGCCACTTCACAGACATATTTCCTTTTGTGGGCTCCACTGGCCTCCTCTTCTGCCCTGCGTCGTCTGTTCCTCTGAGTGAAGCGGGACACAGACACCGGGGCAGTGGGAGCAGGAGCCTCTCGCACGTCAGGAAACACTGGAGTTGGAGCCAGGAGAGGAGCAGCTGAAGCGCCACCTGCACCAGCTGCCAGCAGCGTGGGCGCAGTGTTCAATAAAATGAACTGGGGCAGTGGCACAGGAACTGGGGGAGGAGTAGGAGCTGCTGGGGTAATTGGCCTCACAATTGCAGCACTGGCAGGTCGTCTGCCCGGCCGTAGCTTAGGAGCCTGTCACTTCCTGGGTGTTCTCCCTTCGATTAAACCTGCAATCAAAAAATTTATTCATAATAAATAACTGCTATCCCTTTCTTTCAAATGTCAATGTAAAACCATGCTTACCACTGAGTGAGAGTCCTCTGATTCAGCATAAACAGCTGAAGTGACGTGGCCTCCATCAGAGTTTGGCAGTTCAGCACCAGGTCTCGGATGTGGTGGTAATCCGTGAGCACCTTAGTCCAACGAGGAAGACGGACTCCATCCTTCTTAGTTGGGGACTTGTGAAGTGCACACAGTTTGATACACCTGGCCTCAACTAAGCGACTGGTGCTGGGCCACTGAGCTGGCCCCCCAGGATGACCAATCAGGCATCTCTTCACACTGTCCACACCCGGTGTCACTCCTGTGTTTTTCGGAGCCTTGAAGCGTCCCTGGGTCAGTTTGGGCTGGTGTCTGGGCTGATAGTGGATCTTCCTCTTGTCCCCATCAGGAAGAGCAGTCCACAGACGGATGACCTCTGTGACCTGCTGCTCGTCCAGGTAGAGTGCCTGACAGCGGGACACCAGGTACTCAGACAGATCCTGCACCTTATCCCAGCCTGCAACGCCATCGGGTCCAAGAATAGGAGCCTGCAGGAAAGTATTACAATAACAATACACAGCATGTTAAATGTCAGAGTGTAAAAGCAAATAGAAACCAATAATGAGAAGCTTACTTACAGGAGCCTGGTCTGCAACACTGGACCCAGTTGATGTTGCAGGAGCAGAGGCAGCACTTGGCTGGACAGAAGGCTGTGGAGGAGACTGCAGAGGAGGCTGAGCAGGGCGCAGAGGAGGAGACTGCAGAGGAGGCTGGGCAGGGCGCAGAGGAGGAGACTGCAGAGGAGGCTGGGCAGGGCGCAGAGGAGGAGACTGCAGAGAAGGCTGGGCAGGGCGCAGAGTAGGAGACTGCAGAGGAGGCTGGGCAGGGCGCTGCAGTCCTGTGGGTGGCTGTAGTGAGGATGGTCCTGGTGCAGAGGGACAGGGGTTGAAGGCCTGGGGGCCGCTGCTGTGGACTGGGACAGGCTCAATGGGGTCATAGAGGACTGGCACTGTGAGGTCCTCAGGTTCCTCCTCAACAAAGCCTTCGTCCTGCACCACCTCATCAGTCATCTGCTCCACCAGCCGATCCTCCTCTTCTGGGTTATCCATAACAGTCAAGGATTTCCCAGACTGACTGTACAGATACTCCATACCCAGCAGCTCCCCTGCAAAAGAACACACATACAAAGCACATTCACATTATTATAGCTGTAGTGGCTATTTGTCCATAACAAACTGAAACAAAAAAAACAATCAAACTTTTCAAAGTTTGATCGTTTGTAGGCTTGACGCAGTTTGAAAGATCAAAAGATTAAAATACTAAACAAGAAGATAATAAGCATAAATGCAAAATAAAGCAAATTCACTTTAGCAAAAGAAACCAAAGAAATAAGGCTATAAAGGGTCAAATTAAGCCTAAATTAAACAAAGTACAAATAACTCCAACAATAGTTGAATTATTTGAAATACAATATAAAAAAATGTACACTCAAACACTCATACACCTGTATAATGTATAATCTTTTGTTTGAGATAATAATTCTCACCTGTGTAAGCCCCTGGAGGCTGGTAGCGATCATCCAGGGACATCTTCAGCACTTTGCGGCTGAGCCGGTCCATTGCCTCCCTCTCAACGCTACTGTAGGTCCTCAGGTCAGTCTTTCCCCTCACTGCTTCATCCATCCGGTCCTGGTTCCAGCGCATCAGGCCTTCCAGGAGATAGGCCTGGAAATGCGCATCACTGGCACTGGTCCCTACAGGTCAAATAAAGTCAAATATTAGTTATCTATGTATTCAGTATGGCAGAATAGGTTGTAAAAGTTTAAAGTTTTTGCAGGTTATAAAAGTTATAACCTACCTGGGATGAAGCGATTTAAATGGAGGTGGAAAGACTCCAAGGAGGTGGAGCCACGAGCACAGCGATAGCAGCTGAGCTCCACACCACCCTTCTTCAGTGTGTCTGTCTTCTGGTACAGAGGGAAGCCCTCTGGGTCCTGAATACAGGCGATGTGCCTCTGCTGGTCTATCCAGACCTGTTGGATTCGCTCGTGGTCCAGCAGTGGTACCCCCAGAGTGTCCCTCCCCTTCTCACTGTCCATCTCATCAATGAGCGCCTTGATCCTCCAGGTGGTCTCCTCCACTCCTCTGGTCCGCTTGCGACAGTGCAGTGCCAACTCCTTCCTGGTGATCAGCTTATCCAGAGCCTTCTCTGTGACTGGACCAACTCCTCTGGCCTGTAACTCCCCCTGTTTGGCCAACCCTAGAGCAGCGACATCATCTGGATCCAGCTCAAAGATGCACCTGGAAAGCCGAGCCATGAAGGTGCCATAGAGCTGATGAGCCTCCGTGATGACACCTGCTGCAAAGCGCCGCATGAAGTGCCAAATGTCTAGGCGCACTTGGAGCACATCCCACTCTATGAACATGGCTCTGACCTGCGACTGTCTGTGCGCTTGTGGGCTGCAGCACTCTCTGTCCACATACATGACGGCAGGTGGTGCCACTCCCGCCTCCCTGTACCTCTTCATGAGACCCACCGCCATGGGCCACAATCCATGCCCCTCTGCCGCTGTGAGGACTGACACCAACACCTGGCCGTGCTCATTGCCTACATTAGTGCACCAACCAGCAGTGTTGGCAGCAGCACCGGCCAGTTTTGTAAAAAAAAAAAAAAACGTAGAATAAACAAATGTCAGAAAAATTTAAGATAATAACAATTATTATTACTCAAACTTGACTTTTTATACCTTTTTGGTGGAGTCCATCTTGAGGACAGAGCCAAAGACTGAGGTTATTTTGGCCTTGACCTCAGGTAGCCGCGAGAGGACGTCCCTGGCATACACAAACAGCCACTTGGGTTTGGGGATGGGTGGGAGGGGCGGGGGCACAGAAAAGAGTGGAGGCTCAACGATGGAGGAGTCTGTGAAGGGCTCACAGACAGTGAGGTACTCCAGCGTCTGCTGTGACCACGCTGAGGTGTGTTGCTCCTGCAGCTTTTTGTGAAGCTGTGTGACACTGTTGCCCTGGGTCCTCTCCCGCATCATTATGACTACACGGTAGTCACACGAGTACCTACAGACAGTCAAATAATTCTGTTCAGTGCCACATCTTATTATTTCAATGTTAATATCAGTAAATCAACGTATTTGATTTTATACAGTACAACAAATTACAGTGCATCGCTCTAAATATGAATGTGTTCTACCTGTATGTCAGAATGGCGGGGAATTTTCTGCGGTGTCCCATGTCGAGCTGTCCCAGGATGTCTTCAGACCAGGCTGGATACTTCTTCTTGCACCCTTTGCACTCCAGATACTCTGTGGCCATGTCATACCACCCGTCTATGTCCAGGATCTTGCGCACAGTGCGATAAAGGCCAGCAGCTGTCAGCTTGTGGTTATTGCAGGCTGGCTGGACACAGACAAGTGGAATGGACCACATCTTCAGCGGCATCCAGAGGAACAGAGGGCGGCAGAAGAAAATATCAGGAGAAGTAGGGGGCTGGGTGAAGACGGTCGGGGGCTGGGGAGGATACCACCAGAAGTTGGGATGTGGCGTCAGCTCAGGCTTCCCTGTTTTTATGTTGGCCCTGAACAGAGTCTTCCTGATCCAGTCCTGCTGGAAAGATGGGAGTTGCTATTTCCAGTGGACAGGAAGCTCTGCAGGTGACTGGGACACCTGGCCAGGGGTCCACAATGCTGGAGGAGCAGGATAGGGGCAGGAGCAGGGGCAGTATCACGAGCCGGGGCAGGAGCAGGGCCTCTCGAGCCTGCAGTGGCTGGAGCGTAAAAAAACACAACAAAATTATCTTATTGTTTTAGACTTTCATTGCATGACTTTCTCAGCTCTGCTGGACAGCTACTGCGATTACAAGGTTTACTGCAAAGCATGTATGATTAGTAGAGAGACGACATGATGATGAAAAGATGGAAGGAACCAGTGAAAATCATCCTGTTTTTCATCCAAGCACCATTAGAAGAAATACAAGAAGAAAAAAAGATGGGATCAGCCAAGTGTGAAGCGAAGCAGACCAAACACTACAACAGCCACTTATTCCAAGGGGAGATGGGGGGAAGTGTGAGATGACAAGAATGAGCTTTAGTCAGTGATTACGATAAAAAATGAAATAAAACCTTTTACATACACCTTTAAATTCTCTTTTTTCCTTTGAGGATGTTCACTCAAAGAGTGAATGTAGATTGACACCTGAGAAGTGCCATTCCTCTGTGTTGTGAAATAAAATAATATGTCATTTAAAAAATACTGTTTTGTTTTATTTGTAATTGTTTGTAAAATATTGTTTAAGATTTACATACCTTGAGGAAGTTGTTCCTCAGCTTGCGAGGCTACAGTTGCCATCTCCAGGTCATCTTCCTCCTCAAAAAACTCCGTAGCAGCAGAATCTGTAAAATAACATAAAACACTAAGCACATGTCACCAACACACTTGTATGCGTTAAGTGATACTCACCACATGTAAAGAGCTGTCTCCGGGCTGCGGACTCAGACGCAGGAGGTACACGTGGTCCTGCAGCTGTTGAACACGTATTTTCGTTAGACATATATACTGCATAATATATACTGTAATGATTTTAAAGCTTGCAAATCACTTACAGGGTTTGGCTGGAGACAAAATCTTTTGTGCCAGCTGTGAAGCAGATAAATGCTTCCCCCGCGCCAACAGGGCCTTCACATTGGTCGCCAGCAGTGGCTTGTTCTTAGTGGCAGTAGGTGGAGGAGGAACAGACACAGTGGCAGTGGGCACAGCAGCAGTGAGGACAGATGCAGTGGGCACAGTGGTGGTGGGCACGTGGGCTGGAGCCTGCCTCTTCAGCACGTATGCTTTGAAAAGGGCCATATTGGTGTCAGGCCTGGCCTTTGCCTTCTTCAGGTAGGTGATGAGAGCCTGGGCCTCCTTGCTTGGGTCCTCATACACCTCCTTCATTGACCTACCATTAAAATCCCCAAACTCCACCATCAGACATCCAGAGTCTCCTGTCCTCTGGGCCTCCTGCAGCATGGCCTGTTTTTTTCTGATACACCTCCACAGCCTCGCCTACCTCCCTGATCTGCGAGGTGTATCTGAGGAACAGGTGTTTGTTGGCCGACAGCGGGTTGTCCCTCTCCTCCTCCCCCAAAATGCTGCTGACCAGATAGCAGGCATAACCCAGTGAGTTCTCCAGCAGCCACAGGAACCTCTGACCCTGGTGTTTCCCAAACTGGATCTTGCAGTGAGCCAGAACCAGGAACTGGTCTCCAGGATTCCCTCCATTCTGCCTCACAAAGGTAGTGGCCTCAGCCAGGACCTCCTCCTTACACCTGGCCCTCCCTGCCAACACGATCTCCCTCCTATTGGCCTCCTCAGTTGGCCCCATAAGGAGTCGACCCTCAGAGGTTCTTCGTAAAACCGGGTATGCATACATAATCTGAAAGGACACAGGCATAAACAGAACGTTACATAGCTGTCATATTCCAACTGAAAGTATTTTACTACAGCATTTGTTTTTTTTATGTAATTAATTATTATAATATTATAATAATTAATGATTATTATTATTATGAGCATAAGCATTATTGTTTTTATACAACTGTGAATCACTTTGAATTGCCTTGTGTACAAATTGTAAATAGTGTGATGAACTTATTAATAAGAAAATAAATAACACTTCTTGGTACAATCTTGCTGGTATCATGCCATGCTTAAATCATTTTGTTTTGTTTAGCTTTTGTGGCAGAGATTACTAAGAAACACCAAATATAACATAAAGGCGTTTATGACAATTCATAATAATATGATCATCAAACAGATCTAAAACTTAAAATGGTATATCAAATCGTTTTGGTATATCTTTTATAACATAGTTGAGAATCATTTGTTGAAACAAAAAAACACTTGTTTTTGCCTATTCATATCTTTTTAAATATGTATAACATAGTATTTAAAAAGATAACATAAATATGTATACTGGTGTATAACATAGTATAGTATAACATATATGAATTAAACTTTTTTTAAAGGTTTTAGTAAAAATCTTCTTGTGCTCAAAATAATGTAATGAATGACACAAAAAAACAACAACAAAATTAACAACAACAAAAAAATGGTTTAAGGAGGATATAGCTTAATTAGCGGTCGGCTAATTATCTTGACAGTAGTGACATGTTTTTTACTGTATATCATCGTAAAGTTGCAGGTTCACATGTACAGAAGAAAACGTGTGCTATTACACGCTAGCTAGCTTTATTGGCATGTTTAATTGTCTAAAAACAAACACTGTTTATGAATAAATAATGATCGATTATACAGTCGTGAAGAATAGACTTACCTGTTGCAAAGATTGCAAAGATGACGATAATAATAGCGGTCGCCGATTGGTCAAAAGTAAGCCACAGGAGCAGAGCCAGGAGAGAAACGCGATTGGTCAAAAGTAAGCCACAGGAGAGAAAGGCGATTGGTCAAAAGTAAGCCACAGGAGAGAAACACGATTGGTCAAAAGTAAGCCACAGCACAGAAACACAATTGGCTCACGTGGGCTTACTTTGGGCTTACTTTGGCTCAATCGGTAGGAAGCAGTAGGCGCAAGCGAGAGGTGGCGGGATCGATGCCTGCATTCTCCAGTGCTGTCCATCCTTTTTACGCCCCCCTTCAAGGGGCACTACCTAGATGAGCTCTTGCGGCTCAGTGCTGCCGAAAAAGTTTTTTCGAACGAGGTACTGTACACATTCCTGGCAAAAGCAGGTCCCACCGAGATTTGAACTCGGATCGCTGGATTCAGAGCCCAGAGTTCTAACCATTATACCATGGAACCTTGGCGTATGTCAACTTTTCCCATGATCAGCAGAGATTTAAGTCATTGAGTCCAGAAGCACGATAGCAAGGAGCAAATGAAGCCTTTGCTTTTTAAGCCCATGTTGCCCCAATTCCGACTCGGTTTGAGAGTGCCAATTTCACCACTACGTCAGCAGTTGCGCATCACCTCTGTTTTTTCCCTCCCTTCCGCAAAGAACCTAAAAAGGTTCCACCAATATTTGAACTCGGATCGCTGGATTCAAAGCCCGGAGTGCTAACCATTACACCATGGAACCAACATTACCTGCTAGCTGGCTGTCTGAGAGGCAGATAGCGATGAGGCTAGGTTGAATTAGGTAAATAGGAGATGGATTTTGGTCAATTGACCACCTCGACTAAGAGAGGCAGACGTTGTTCCTCTGCCGAAACCAAGGATTGAACCAGGGACCTTTAGCTCTTCAGTCTAACGCTCTCCAAACTGAGCTATTTCGGCCAGGTACTTGTGTGGTTTAGCCAGCAGTGATGTCTGGGAGACCACACGTCATTTTCGAGAAGAGCAGAGCGAAGGTCCCAGAGAGAAAATGAGTGGCCCGTACGGGGATCGAACCCTCGACCTTGGCGTTATTAGCACCTCGCTCTAACCAACTGAGCTAATCGGCCTCTCTCTGGCACATTTTATCCCCAATTTCTCAGAAATATCCTGGTTGCCCTAATCAGGCTGAAGAGATTAAAAGCAAAGCCTAATAATGGTCTCGGCCGGGATTTGAACCCGGGACCTCTCGCATCCTAAGCGAGAATCGTACCCCTAGACCAACGAGCCGAAACATACATTCTCCCTGCTGCTGCCGGGCCGCAAACATTTCAGCTTGCAAGGCTTAAAGCGCAATATTTTAATTAAATCTACAATTAAAAGGTAGCGAGTGCAAAGTTGCCAGCACAGAGGAAATGCGGCCTCTTTTTTTGTGGTCATTGGAATTCACGCTGCAGCACCTGCACACGTGCTAGGGATCGCGATTCGTCTTTGTCTTTGAGACCGATGGACACCTTATCTCCATCATCGAGGGGAATTAGCTCAAATGGTAGAGCGCTCGCTTAGCATGCGAGAGGTAGCGGGATCGATACCTGCATTCTCCAGTGCTGTCAATCCTTTTTACGACCCCCTTCAAGGGGCACTACCTAGATGAGCTCTTGCGGCTCAGTGCTGCCGAAAAAGTTTTTTCGAATGAGGTACTGCACACATTCCTGGCAAAAGCAGGTCCCACCGAGATTTGAACTCGGATCGCTGCGAGGGTCGCTTAGGGTGCGATAGGGACCTATCGCACCCTAAGCGAGAATCATACCCCTAGACCAACGAGACGAAACATACATTCTCCCTGCTCCTGTCGGGCCGCAAACATTTCAGCTTGCATGGCTTAAAGCACAATTTTTTGATTAAATCTACAATTAAAAGGTAGTCAGTGCAAAGTTGCCAGCACAGAGGAAATGCGGCCTCTTTTTTTGTGGTCATTGGAAATCACGCTGCAGCACCTGCACACATGCTAGGGATCGCGATTCGTCTTTGTCTTTGAGACCGATGGACACCTTATCTCCATCATCGAGGGGAATTAGCTCAAATGGTAGAGCGCTCGCTTAGCATGCGAGAGGTAGCGGGATCGATGCCTGCATTCTCCAGTGCTGTCAATCCTTTTTACGACCCCCTTCAAGGGGCACTACCTAGATGAGCTCTTGCGGCTCAGTGCTGCCGAAAAAGTTTTTTCGAATGAGGTACTGCACACATTCCTGGCAAAAGCAGGTCCCACCGAGATTTGAACTCGGATCGCTGCGAGGGTCGCTTAGGGTGCGATAGGGACCTATCGCACCCTAAGCGAGAATCATACCCCTAGACCAACGAGACGAAACATACATTCTCCCTGCTCCTGCCGGGCCGCAAACATTTGCAACATAAGCTGCATGGCTTAAAGCACAATTTTTTGATTAAATCTACAATTAAAAGGTAGTCAGTGCAAAGTTGCCAGCACAGAGGAAATGCGGCCTCTTTTTTTGTGGTCATTGGAAATCACGCTGCAGCACCTGCACACGTGCTAGGGATCGCGCCTCGACTTTGTCTTTGACACAACGTTTCTTGGCCCCTTTTAGCTTTTACAGCTTGCTCAGTTGCTTTGTGTTCAAAGAAGACAGCGGGTGTTGTGAAAGTTTACATCAGCTTATGTTTGCTGTGGCGCGTGGATGGAATGCTCATGTTTTGTTCCGGGTGGTGGAGGCCTGTGTTCCAGAGAGGTCCTGCTCAAAACTCCTTTTAAAACACCATCGAGCATCCGTAATAACTTCCGACATTGATCGAACGTGGATTTTGTTCTCATAAGGAGGGCTCTCAGGCATGAGGTCAATCGATTCGGCATAGGCCTATATGTACCAGCGTTTTTGCTTCCGGTTGGAGGTTCTGTCCCTCCAACTCTTTGTTGTATGACTCACTTTTGCCTTTGGATATTTGGAGAAGTTTGCCTTCGGTAACCGCTCTCTCATTCGACAGACCGAAACGGAACTTTACCTCCGGGTTGTGCATATTATTGGCCTGCTCTACTGGGTCAAATTGTATCGCCCAACAACAGATATGGCTCAAAAAAACGAAGTAAAGTCTAAGCCTACCTCTAGGCTTAACCCTGACTTTACCCGCAAGAGGCTATGCCAAGCCTGTGCGAAATGTGAGGCTCCCTTCACGGGCGCAATTTAGGCACGGATAAAGACCGCGACCAGCCCGAAGCAGTTCACCGCAGTTGCCCTTACACCTGGCCCTCCCTGCCAACACGATCTCCCTCCTATTGGCCTGCTCAGTTGGCCCCATAAGGAGTCAACCCTCAGAGGTTCTTCATAAAACCGGGTATGCATACATAATCTGAAAGGACACAGGCATAAACAGAACGTTACATAGCTGTCATATTCCAACTGAAAGTATTTTACTACAGCATTTGTTTTTTTATGTAATTAATTATTATAATATTATAATAATTAATGATTGTTATTATTATGAGCATAAGCATTATTGTTTTTTATACAACTCTGAATAACTTTGAATTGCCTTGTGTACAAATTGTAAATAGTGTGATGAACTTATTAATAAGAAAATAAATAACACTTTCTTGCTGGTATCATGCCATGCTTAAATCATTTAGTTTTGTTTAGCTTTTGTGGCAGAGATTACTAAGAAACACCAAATATAACATAAAGGCGTTTATGACAATTCATAATAATATGATCATCAAACAGATCTAAAACTTAAAATGGTATATCAAATCGTTTTGGTATATCTTTTATAACATAGTTGAGAATCATTTGTTGAAACAAAAAAACACTTGTTTTTGCCTATTCATGTCTTTTTAAATATGTATAACATAGTATTTAAAAAGATAACATAAATATGTATACTGGTGTATAACATAGTATAGTATAACATATATGAATTAAACTTTTTTTTTTAAAGGTTTTAGTAAAAATCTTCTTGTGCTCAAAATAATGTAATGAATGACACAAAAAAACAACAACAAAATTAACAACAACAAAAAAATGGTTTAAGGAGGATATAGCTTAATTAGCGGTCGGCTAATTATCTTGACAGTAGTGACATGTTTTTTACTGTATATCATGGTAAACTTGCAGGTTCACATGTACAGAAGAAAACGTGTGCTATTACACGCTAGCTAGCTTTATTGGCATGTTTAATTGTCTAAAAACAAACACTGTTTATGAATAAATAATGATCGATTATACAGTCGTGAAGGATAGACTTACCTGTTGCAAAGATTGCAAAGATTACGATAATAATAGCGGTCGCCGATTGGTCAAAAGTAAGCCACAGGAGCAGAGCCAGGAGAGAAACGCGATTGGTCAAAAGTAAGCCACAGGAGAGAAAGGCGATTGGTCAAAAGTAAGCCACAGGAGAGAAACACGATTGGTCAAAAGTAAGCCACAGGAGAGAACGCGATTGGTCAAAAGTAAGCCACAGCAGTGAAACACAATTGGCTCACGTGGGCTTACTTTGGGCTTACTTTGGCTCAATCGGTAGGAAGCAGTAGGCGCAAGCGAGAGGTGGCGGGATCGATGCCTGCATTCTCCAGTGCTGTCCATCCTTTTTATGCCCCCCTTCAAGGGGCACTACTTAGATGAATTCTTGCGGCTCAGTGCTGCTGAAAAAGTTTTTTCGAACGAGGTACTGTACACATTCCTGGCAAAAGCAGGTCCCACCGAGATTTGAACTCGGATCGCTGGAGCCCAGAGTGCTAACCATTATACCATGGAACCTTGGCGTGTGTCAACTTTTCCCATGATCAGCAGAGATTTAAGTCATTGAGTCCAGAAGCACGATAGCAAGGAGCAAATGAAGCCTTTGCTTTTGAAGCCCATGTTTCCCCAATTCCGACTCGGTTTGAGAGTGCCAATTTCACCGCCACGTCAGCAGTTGCACATCACCTCTGTTTTTTCCCTCCCTTCTGCAAAGAACCTAAAAATGTTCCACCGAGATTTGAACTCGGATCGCTGGATTCAAAGCCCAGAGTGCTAACCATTACACCATGGTACCAACATAACTTGCTAGCTGGCTGTCTGAGAGGCAGATAACGATGAGGCTAGGTGGATGGCTTTTGGTCAATTGACCACCTCGACTAAGAGAGGCAGACGTGGTTCCTCTGCCGAAACCCGGGATTGGACCAGGGACCTTTAGATCTTCAGTCTAACGCTCTCCAAACTGAGCTATTTCGGCCAGGTACTTGTGTGGTTTAGCCAGCAGTGATGTCTGAGAGACCGCACGTCATTTTCGAGAAGAGCAGAGCGAAGGTCCCAGAGAGAAAATGAGTGGCCCGTACGGGGATCGAACCCGCGACCTTGGCGTTATTAGCACCACGCTCTAACCAACTGAGCTAACCGGCCTCTCTCTGGCACATTTTATCCCCAATTTCTCAGAAATATCCTGGTGGCCCTAATCAGGCTGTAGAGATTAAAAGCAAAGCCTAATAATGGGCTCGTCCGGGATTTGAACCCGGGATCTCTCGTCCCCTAAGCGAGAATCATACCCCTAGACCAACGAGCCGAAACATACGTCCTCCCTGCTGCTGCAGGGCCGCGTAAAAAGGATGGACAACACTGGAGAATGCAGGTATTGATCCCGCTACCTCTCGCATGCTAAGCGAGCGCTCTACCATTTGAGCTAATTCCCCTCGATGATGGAGAGACGTTGTCCATCGCTCTCAAAGACAAAGACGAGGCACGATCCCTTGCACGTGTGCAGGTGCTGCAGCGTGATTTCCAATAACCACAAAAAAAGAGGCCGCATTTCCTCTGTGCTGGCAACTTTGCACTGGCTACCTTTTAATTGTAGATTTAATTAAAATATAACGCTTTAAGCCAATAGCTTTGACCATCAGCCAATGTTTTCTTTTCCAGACTTTTCCATCAGGAAAAGTTCAGGTCTGCTTTTTTTTATAAGTTAACCCATGGACTGGCTCGCCGTAGGTCTCTGTGGCGCTACCTGGATCAGGATCGTCTGTCTCTGCCGCTCTATCCTCGTCCAATCGCGTCGCTCGCTTTCCAATGTGAGATTGGACAAGTGCCAATCGCATCGCTCGCTGTCCATTGTGAGATTGGACGAGAGCCAATCGCGTCGCGGCATGAGAATGGACACAGCCACTCACCGCGCTTACATCCATTGTGAGATTGGATGACGAAACGCGCTCTTCAGAAACCCCTATAACTCCGTTATTACCGAGCAAATTAAGTTTTAAATGTTTGTTTTTCTTCTTCTGTTGACTATATGATTAATTGTTCATATATTAGTTACATTTTCATCCCTCACACAAAGTCGTTTTGTCGAGTGTTTTCTTTTAGCAATCATTAAGTTGCTAACCTAACGTTCTGAGGAGGATTATGAATAAAACCATCATTAAATTCATGTTAAATGACTTTATTTTGTGAGATGTAATTAGGAATCGGTGTTCTGTATGCTAGATCTGTCTGTCGCGATGTTTACGTGATTTTACTATAGTAAAAGTGATTGTCTTCATAAACGGTGATCACGTGATCACGAGTTGCCTATAATCTTACATATTAAACACCATTTAGTCAGCTTTAAGTTCGGTTTGAATGAAAAAAAAAGCTTATATTAGCCTATTAGCCCTCTCTCTTCCCGACGGGGTCTCGGTTTCCAGCGTGGAAAGCGAGTCCGCCATTACCGGAAAAGTCCAGGTCTGCTTTCTTTTATAAGCTAACCCATAGACTGGCTAGCCGTAGGTCTCTGTGGCGCAATTGGTCAGCGCGTTCGGCTGTTAACCGAAAGGTTGGTGGTTCGAGCCCACCCAGGGACGAATGGTGTTTTTCGTTGACGTCCTGCCATGCCACCACTGGCATGTGGATTCCATACCACTTCTGGAAGGTCAGGCTGTCCTGTCCTGTGTGTGGGAGACAGCTCACAGGCTATGGGGCACACAAGAAAGCCCGTCAGGTTCTGGATGTGGACCAGTACTACCTTATGATCACGGAGACTCTCTGGTGCAGTGGGTGCAAAACGGCCTTAATTTCCACCAGCAAGGCCATCTTGGACCAGCTGGACTTAGCCCAAAGATTGGAATTTAGGCTGATCCTAACTCGAAAGTGAGTATACTGAGATTACTTAGCTTGTGTAACAAATGTTTGTCATTTAAAACACAATTGAGATGAGCTGGTTTTAATGTTTGTGTCTTTCTGTCTCTCCTTCCCTTTGTCTTATTCAGGTATGCCTGTGACATGCGGGTCATAAGGTTCCTGAGGGAGAGGGCCCTGGGCAACAGCCCCTCTCGCTTAGTGAGGCAGCTGCGGGAGAACCACAGCGAGGAGTGGCTGTGCCGATACATTGGAGTGGCTTTGCCGATACCTTGGTGCCTGCTCAGACTTCATCTCCCAGCCAAGCCTGCTCCCTGTGAGGTTTCAGGAGCCACCTGAGCCCGAAACTATCCCCTCCCACAGGTGGATGCTGGCTGTTTATTGGTGAGATATCTTGTGCAGGATTGACCACATTAAAGCCAGCATAACGTCCACAAATGGCTGCATTCTGAAGATGGACTCAACCAAAAAGCTAACTATTTTTACATTTCAATCAAAAGAATTGAAAATACACCATTAGTAGTAGTACAGTAGTATGTATGTAATGTTCCATATATAAATAATTTAGCATCACTCACTGTCTTTTCTGTGTGATTACAGATCACAAAGAAGCTGTCGGGGTTTGCAAAGGGGACAGCTATGGGGCTAACATCTGTCAGCAATGAGGTGGGCCAGATCCTCATTAGTGTTCTGACAGCTCAGGAGGGTCCAGCCCTGGACCGAATGGCAGCTGACCTCATCCGGAGGTACACTGATGCGGGTGTGGCTCCGCCTCAGCTCCTCTATGTGGACTGCGACTGCTGTCGGGAGGGCACTGGGCAAACCGAGTTCAAGCAGCGATTTGGTGGGTGGCCAGACTTGGTGGTGAAGCTGGACATCTACCATTTCATGCGGCGACTGGCAGCTGGGTGCACTAAAGATGCACATCCTCTTTACCCCATTTTCATGGCACGCATGTCTCGCTGCATTTTTGAATGGGACAGTGGGGATGTGTCTCTGCTGAGGCAGGCCAAGAGGGAGCAGCTGAAACATGAAGGTGTCCCTGGTATCACCGACACTATGGTGGACCAACGGATCACCAAGGATGAATTGGCCCTGCACTGCCAAAGGCGGACAAGAGGAGAGCAGCAGACCATTCTGATGATCGAGCACCTCCTCAGCGAGCTGATTGGGGTAAAGGGTCGAGACCTTCTTGGTGTCCCTCTCTTGGACCAGGAGAGGATGCAGCACATCTGGCAAGTCCAGATGAGGCACGTAAAGTGCATTCAGGATGAACCAGGTGTGCTGCTCTACACACAGACTGGCACCACCACCAAAGATGGTATTGTGCTGCCAAAATACAGATGCGCAAGGGGCTCCACATCACTGGAGTCCTTTCATCTACACTTGAACAGGTTCATTCCAGGTCAGTATAAATCATTATTCATCAGAAATATTAAGGGTGACTCAATGAATGTCTTTCAAATAGCATAGCACAAAAAAAGTAATGTAACGTTATTGATCTTATCTAAAGGAACAAGCGCCAACAGCTTAAATTTCCAGCTGTACCTCCTGGAAGGCTTGAACAGGTGGAATCAGGACCGTAAAATGGCATCTCTGGCAGGCACACCTCCGTCCCTGTTAAGCTACTCCGGGGACCTGGTGCACTGTGTCAACACCCACAGTGTTAAGGTACTTGGGAGACAGCTTGTACCGTAGTTTTCAGCCACCATCTGTCTATACTGGTGAGTTTCAGCTTTAAATTGCTTTTTAGATTGCATAAATTAGAATATTTATATTATTTTTCTGAAAACTGATTTCCCTCTACTATGTTCTCCTGTCTGTCCCAGGTGAACTCATAGGTATAGATTACCTGTACCGTCAAACAGGGCAGGCCATGCAGGACGTGGATCCTGACTCTGAGGTGACAGAACAGATGTTGGAGGATGTGGGCACGGAGGAGGAGTTGGAGGATGAGGGATTCGGAGATGTCAGTTTGGACCTTAACCTGGATCCCACTATTGAGGTGCTGGACCTGTCCCCTGGCTCATCACCCACCACAATCAGCGTAGCCAGCAATCCTGCCTCTGTCCAGACTGGGTCTGCTAACACCAACACAGCAGCACCTAATCAACAACTGGTAACTATTCTTAATAATAAAAGTACAAGTAGTATTATTTGTATAGCACTATTAACTTTATTTGTATAGCACAATGAAAAGAAAAATAGAAATAAACTAAATACCATTAATACAATCTAAAGAGTAAATAGATTAATAAAAAAGCAAAGTAAAAAAGATAAATTAAATTCCATAAACATGTTTTTTTCCCCCTTTTTTCAGTCTTACAACTGGATGACCAGGGTGCCCTCTGGTCCATCCTCTGCCACAACCACCTACGCCGCCTCTGGTCCATCTGCCATGACTGGTCCATCCTCCACGACCACCCACGCCGCCTCTGGTCCATCCACCATGACCACCCACAGCGCCTCTGGTCCACCCACCATGACCACTCACAGCGCCTCTGCCTTCTTCAGGTAGGTGATGAGAGCCTGGGCCTCCTTGCTTGGGTCCTCATACACCTCCTTCATTGACCTACCATTAAAATCCCCAAACTCCACCATCAGACATCCAGAGTCTCCTGTCCTCTGGGCCTCCTGCAGCATGGCCTGTTTTTTCTGATACACCTCCATAGCCTCGCCTACCTCCCTGATCTGCGAGGTGTATCTGAGGAACAGGTGTTTGTTGGCCGACAGCGGGTTGTCCCTCTCCTCCTCCCCCAAAATGCTGCTGACCAGATAGCAGGCATAACCCAGTGAGTTCTCCAGCAGCCACAGGAACCTCTGACCCTGGTGTTTCCCAAACTGGATCTTGCAATTGAGCCAGAACCAGGAACTGGTCTCCAGGATTCCCTCCATTCTGCCTCACAAAGGCAGTGGCCTCAGCCAGGACCTCCTCCTTACACCTGGCCCCCCTGCCAACACGATCTCCCTCCTATTGGCCTCCTCAGTTGGCCCCATAAGGAGTCGACCCTCAGAGGTTCTTCGTAAAACCGGGTATGCATACGTAATCTGAAAGGACACAGGCATAAACAGAACGTTACATAGCTGTCATATTCCAACTGAAAGTATTTTACTACAGCATTTGTTTTTTTATGTAATTAATTATTATAATATTATAATAATTAATGATTATTATTATTATGAGCATAAGCATTATTGTTTTTTATACAACTGTGAATAACTTTGAATTGCCTTGTGTACAAATTGTAAATAGTGTGATGAACTTATTAATAAGAAAATAAATAACACTTTCTTGCTGGTATCATGCCAGGCTTAAATCATTTTGTTTTGTTTAGTTTTTGTGGCAGAGATTACTAAGAAACACCAAATATAACATAAAGGCGTTTATGACAATTCATAATAATATGATCATCAAACAGATCTAAAACTTAAAATGGTATATCAAATCGTTTTGGTATATCTTTTATAACATAGTTGAGAATAATTTGTTGAAATGAAAAAACACTTGTTTTTGCCTATTCATGTCTTTTTAAATATGTATAACATAGTATTTAAAAAGATAACATAAATATGTATACTGGTGTATAACATAGTATAGTATAACATATATGAATTAAACTTTTTTTTTTAAAGGTTTTAGTAAAAATCTTCTTGTGCTCAAAATAATGTAATGAATGGCACAAAAAAACAACAACAAAATTAACAACAACAAAAAAATGGTTTAAGGAGGATATAGCTTAATTAACGGTCGGCTAATTATCTTGACAGTAGTGACATGTTTTTTACTGTATATCATGGTAAAGTTGCAGGTTCACATGTACAGAAGAAAACGTGTGCTATTACACGCTAGCTAGCTTTATTGGCATGTTTAATTGTCTAAAAACAAACACTGTTTATGAATAAATAATGATCGATTATACAGTCGTGAAGAATAGACTTACCTGTTGCAAAGATTGCAAATATGACGATAATAATAGCGGTCGCCGATTGGTCAAAAGTAAGCCACAGGAGCAGAGCCAGGAGAGAAACGCGATTGGTCAAAAGTAAGCCACAGGAGAGAAAGGCGATTGGTCAAAAGTAAGCCACAGGAGAGAAACACGATTGGTCAAAAGTAAGCCACAGGAGAGAACGTAATTGGTCAAAAGCAAGCCACAGCAGAGAAACACAATTGGCTCACGTGGGCTTACTTTGGGCTTACTTTGGCTCAATCGGTAGGAAGCAGTAGGCGCAAGCGAGAGGTGGCGGGATCGATGCCTGCATTCTCCAGTGCTGTCCATCCTTTTTACGCCCCCCTTCAAGGGGCACTACTTAGATGAGCTCTTGCGGCTCAGTGCTGCCGAAAAAGTTTTTTCGAACGAGGTACTGTAAACATTCCTGGCAAAAGCAGGTCCCACCGAGATTTGAACTCGGATCGCTGGATTCAGAGCCCAGAGTGCTAACCATTATACCATGGAACCTTGCATGTGTCAACTTTTCCCATGATCAGCAGAGATTTAAGTCATTGAGTCCAGAAGCACGATAGCAAGGAGCAAATGAAGCCTTTGCTTTTGAAGCCCATGTTTCCCCAATTCCGACTCGGTTTGAGAGTGCCAATTTCACCGCCACGTCAGCAGTTGCGCATCACCTCTGTTTTTTCCCTCCCTTCTGCAAAGAACCTAAAAAGGTTCCACCGAGATTTGAACTCGGATCGCTGGATTCAAAGCCCAGAGTGCTAACCATTACACCATGGAACCAACATAACTTGCTAGCTGGCTGTATGAGAGGCAGATAGCGATGAGGCTAGGTGGATTCAGGTAGATAGGAGATGGCTTTTGGTCAATTGACCACCTCGACTAAGAGAGGCAGACATGGTTCCTCTGCTGAAACCCGGGATTGGACCAGGGACCTTTAGATCTTCAGACTAACGCTCTCCAAACTGAGCTATTTCGGCCAGGATTTGTGTGGTTTAGCCAGCAGTGATGTCTGGGAGACCACACGTCATTTTCGAGAAGAGCAGAGCGAAGGTCCCAGAGAGAAAATGAGTGGCCCGTACGGGGATCGAACCCGCGACCTTGGCGTTATTAGCACCACGCTCTAACCAACTGAGCTAACCGGCCTCTCTCTGGCACATTTTATCCCCAATTTCTCAGAAATATCCTGGTGGCCCTAATCAGGCTGAAGAGATTAAAAGCAAAGCCTAATAATGGGCTCGTCCGGGATTTGAACCCGGGACCTCTCGCCCCCTAAGCGAGAATCATACCCCTACACCAACGAGCCGAAACATACGTCCTCCCTGCTGCTGCCGGGCCGCGTAAAAAGGATGGACAGCACTGGAGAATGCAGGTATTGATCCCGCTACCTCTCGCATGCTAAGCGAGCGCTCTACCATTTGAGCTAATTCCCCTCGATGATGGGGTGACGGTGTCCATCGCTGTCAAAGACAAAGACGAGGCGCGGTCCCTTGCACGTGTGCAGGTGCTGCAGCGTGATTTCCAATGACCACAAAAAAAGAGGCCGCATTTCCTCTGTGCTGGCAACTTTGCACTGGCTACCTTTTAATTGTAGATTTAATTAAAATATTGCGCTTTAAGCCATGCATTGACCATCAGCCAATGTTTTCTTTTCCAGACTTTTCCATCAGGAAAAGTTCAGGTCTGCTTTTTTTTATAAGTTAACCCATGGACTGGCTCGCCGTAGGTCTCTGTGGCGCTACCTGGATCAGGATCGTCTGTCTCTGCCGCTCTATCCTCGTCCAATCGCGTCGCTCGCTTTCCAATGTGAGATTGGACAAGTGCCAATCGCATCGCTCGCTGTCCATTGTGAGATTGGACGAGAGCCAATCGCGTCGCGGCATGAGAATGGACACAGCCACTCACCGCGCTTACATCCATTGTGAGATTGGATGACGAAACGCGCTCTTCAGAAACCCCTATAACTCCGTTATTACCGAGCAAATTAAGTTTTAAATGTTTGTTTTTCTTCTTCTGTTGACTATATGATTAATTGTTCATATATTAGTTACATTTTCATCCCTCACACAAAGTCGTTTTGTCAAGTGTTTTCTTTTAGCAATCATTAAGTTGCTAACCTAACGTTCTGAGGAGAATTATGAATAAAACCATCATTAAATTCATGTTAAATTACTTTATTTTGTGAGAAGTAATTAGGAATCGGTGTTCTGTATGCTAGATCTGTCTGTCGCGATGTTTACGTGATTTTACTATAGTAAAAGTGATTGTCTTCATAAACGGTGATCACGTGATCACGAGTTGCCTATAATCTTACATATTAAACACCATTTAGTCAGCTTTAAGTTCGGTTTGAATGAAAAAAAAGCTTATATTAGCCTATTAGCCCTCTCTCTTCCCAACGGGGTCTCGGTTTCCAGCGTGGAAAGCGAGTCCGCCATTACCGGAAAAGTCCAGGTCTGCTTTCTTTTATAAGCTAACCCATAGACTGGCTAGCCGTAGGTCTCTGTGGCGCAATCGGTCAGCGCGTTCGGCTGTTAACCGAAAGGTTGGTGGTTCGAGCCCACCCAGGGAAGAATGGTGTTTTTCGTTGACGTCCTGCCATGCAACCACCAACACAGCTGCAGAATTTAGCACACGTGTGTCCACAAACACATCCGTGTCATTTCGGACGCATGACAAAACGTTTCTTGGCCCCTTTTAGTGTTTACAGCTTGGTCAGTTGCTTTGTGTTCAAAGAAGACAGCGGGTGTTGTGAAAGTTTACATCAGCTTATGTTTGCTGTGGGGCGTGGATGGAATGCTCATGTTTTGTTCCCGGTGGTGTTCCAGAGAGGTCCTGCTCAAAACTCCTTTTAAAACACCATCGAGCATCCGTAATAACTTCCGACATTGATCGAACGTGGATTTTGTTCTCATAAGGAGGGCACGGGTAACTTGTAACCTATCAGGCTCTCAGGCATGAGGTCAATCGATTCGGCATAGGCCTATATGTACTAGCGTTTTTGCTTCCGGTTGGAGTTTGTGTCCCTCCAACTCTTTGTTGTATGGCTCACTTTTGCCTTTTGATATTTGGAGAAGTTTGCCTTCGGTAACCGCTCTCTCACTCGACAGACCGAATCGGAACTTTAGCTCCGGGTTGTGCATATTATTGGCCTGCTCTACTGGGTCAAATTGTATCCCCCAATAACAAATATGGCTCAAACAAACAAAGCACACTCTAAGCCTACCTCTAGGCTTAACCCTGACTTTACCCGCAAGAGGCTATGCCAAGCCTGTGCGAAATGTGAGGCTCCCTTTCACGGGCACAATTTAGGCAGTTGCCCGGCTAGCTCAGTCGGTAGAGCATGAGACTCTTAATATCAGGGTCGGTGGGTTCGAGCCCACGTTGGGTGCATCTATTAGGCCTCTCTCTTCCCAACGGGGTCTCGGTTTCCAGCGTGGAAAGCCCTATAACTCCGTTATTACCGAGCAAATTAAGTTTTAAATGTTTGTTTTTCTTCTTCTGTTGACTATATGATTAATTGTTCATATATTAGTTACATTTTCATCCCTCACACAAAGTCGTTTTGTCAAGTGTTTTCTTTTAGCAATCATTAAGTTGCTAACCTAACGTTCTGAGGAGAATTATGAATAAAACCATCATTAAATTCATGTTAAATGACTTTATTTTGTGAGAAGTAATTAGGAATCGGTGTTCTGTATGCTAGATCTGTCTGTCGCGATGTTTACGTGATTTTACTATAGTAAAAGTGATTGTCTTCATAAACGGTGATCACGTGATCACGAGTTGCCTATAATCTTACATATTAAACACCATTTAGTCAGCTTTAAGTTCGGTTTGCATGAAAAAAAAGCTTATAGTTGTAGATAACATCATCACTTATATTAACTATGGTTTTACTATGGTAAAATAAGTGTTTCTGTTTATAAACTATGGCCACGTCATCACGAGTTGCCTCTAATCTTGCATATTAAACACCATTTAGCCAGCTTGAAGTTCGGTTTTAATAAATAAAACCTCTTATAGTTGTAGATAAAGTCATCACTTATGATAACCATGTTTTTACTATAGTATATGTGTTACTGTTCATAAACTGTGGTCACATTATCACCAGTTGCCTATAATCTTAAATATTAAACACCATTTGAAGATTGGTTTGAATAAATAAAACCTCTTATAGTTGTAGATAAAGTCATCACTTATAATAACCATGGTTTTACTATAGTATAAGTGTTTCTGTTTATAAACTGTGGTCACTTTATCACCAGTTGCCTATAATCTTAAATAATAAACACCATTTAGTCAGCTTGAAGTTTGGTTTGAATAAATAAAGCAATGTTATAAGTAGTAGAAATAGTCATCCCTTAAGAAAATTAACCATGGTTTTACTATAGTATGTTTATTTAGCTGATTACCATTTATATAACCACAGTTTTTACTATGAATATAATGGTTAGACTGTGGTTAGTGTAGCAAAACCATGGTTCGTTTGTGTTAAACTATATGAACCATGTTTATTTGTTGTAAAATCATTTTCCGGAAGGGGAGCCATCATTTAGTTAGCTTGAAGTTTTGTTTGAATTCTTTTTTTATATAGTTGTATCATTATAATTTAGTGGGGGAAAAAATCTGTGTAGTCCAGTACTTTCAAAAATGCATTTGTTTACTTTTATTTCCCTGTTATGTTTAGATGAGCACAAAGCCAAAGAGCCACAAGGCCATGGGAGATGGCGAGTGGATGATGAGGTTGAGGGCTTTTGCCAGCTCTGGGGTTTGGCCTTCTGGAGGAGGAAATAGACCAGCCCCAAGGCAGCGGAAGTGGTATGACCTCTATCAGAAGGTAAAGCAAAGTTATCTGTATCTCATTACATAGTATGTAGTATGCAGGTCACCTGAAAATGAATGGTGTAGAAAATATCAGTTAATAATGCTTCTTGTCTTTTCAGATTGAGAAATGCCCCATGCAGGTCCACGGACAGACCACCCTCTTTGGAGGGTCCATGGTCTGCAACTGTGGATTCCACACCACTAAGGTGATGCATTTGAAAATGACATTTAATGTTGCATGACATGTATGTTAAAATACTGTTATGCTGTTTCACTACATCTTATGCCCTTCTGGTGTTGTTTACGCAGCCTGCCGCTGCCACTCAGTCTTCTGCTGCACCTCCCCAGTCTGAGGCTCCTGGCACAGCTGCTCCCCAGTCTGAGGCTTCAGACACTGCTCCTACCCCACGGACATTCCTGAGGCCCCCTCCAAGTTTGTCAATGGTGAATATTAAATCTGTAATTAATGTTTACTTAGATTCATTTTGTATTTGTTTGATATGATCTATGGCCCACCAACATCAAAATAATTCTAGCATACTCCTGCAGACTGATCAGTCAGGCCATTCATATTTTTACACGCACGCACACTTGCACACACACACACACACACACTTGCACACACACACACACACACACACACACACACACACACACACACACACACACACACACACACACACACACACACACACACACACACACACACACACACATTTTTGTTTGACTATATTAGTGAGGACATTGCATAGACTTCCATTGCCTTTATGTCAGGTTAATTTATATTTTCTATCACCAAACCGACCCTTACCCCTAAACCTACCCACCACACATAAGTAAACACTCGATTTGAATAAAAATGTTTGTGTTGAAAATGTATAGTGTGGTTGTCATACAATTAACTTTGTTTCTCTTTTTAGTTCACTAAGTCACGGTTTGGTGGGTCCCAGATGTCGTCACTTAAGCCAATTTTTTTTTAGCTTAAGCCCCTCTCCTCCACCCTCTTAAAGGACACCCAGCCCTTCTCCCAGCCCCTCTCCTCCTCCATCTCCGTGAGGACCACCACCCCTTCTCCATCCTTTATGAGGGACCCATCTATGGCCTCTGTGAGGACCACCACCCCTTCATCATCCTCTGTGAGGAGCCCCAGTCCTGCTCCATCCTCTTCAAGGACCTCCAGCCCTTCTCCGCCCAGCCCGTCTCCTCCTCCATCCTCCGTGAGGACCACCACCCCTTCTCCATCGTTTGTGAGGGCCCCATCTATGGCCTCTGTGAGGACCACCACCCCTTCTCCATCCTCTGTGAGGAGCCCCAGTCCTGCTCCATCCTCTGTGAGGAGCCCCAGTCCTGCTCCATCCTCTGTGAGTATAGCAGCAATTTTTTTTTTTTATTCACTTTGGTACTGTTTCACAAGTAAGGCATACATTTTTTAAAACTCTTTACAAAACTCCAAGCTGATCACACATGTAATACAGCTAGTCATTCTTTCAAAACCTGATCTCATGCTTTCATTCTAGTTAACCTAAATGAGAAGTATTCAAGTATTCAGTTTTATAGTATTCAATTCAATTCACATGTATTTGTATATGTAAATATATATATATATATATTTTTATTATTATTTATTTATTAATTATACATTTTAATTATAATGTATTATGTATTTACAATGTATATAGTTTCAAAGCAGCTTTACAGAAAATGCATGCGTCTAGGATACAATTTATAGTGACCTGTTAACAGAGATGTAAATATACAAATCACATAGTTATTAAGCTAATAATGTAGTAATTTAAAGAATGTCTTTATTTACCAATTGCTTGTGGGAATTGCAACAAAGCAATTAAAAAACACTATTGGACGGGCTGTGGTGTATATTACAGAAGCCTTTATTTATACAATAAACAAATTGTCTTCCAAACAGGAGGAGCCTGGAGGAGTCATGCCAGCCCCGGCTGGGGCCTCAGCTTCATTCTGGTTGCCAGGGGAAATGAGCAAGACCATCCCTGTGCAGGACCAGAGGTGGATTGCCAACACCTTATTTCACTCTGGCAAGCTGCGGCTAGATTTGAAGCTGTGGTATGAGCACCCTGTCCCAGCCCTCATTTACCACCAGACACCAACTCCAGACCGGTTCTTCACCCATCGATTGATGGTGTGGATGCCCTACCACCTGTGGAAGGTGAGGGTGTCCTGCCCAGATTGTGGCAAGAACCTGACGGGCTATGGTGTTCACAAGAGGGCTCGGAAGGTCCTGGACATTGACAGGTACTACCTGATGGTGACAGAGACACTCAGGTGCACTGTGTGTTCTCTTAACTATCTGTCAACAAGTCAGACTGTCCGGGACCAGCTTGACCTGCCTCACCAGAAAATGTTCCGGCTGATCCTGACCCGCAAGTGAGTGAATCAGTGTAGAAAAGATGTTGATTGTAAGAATTAAACCACTGAATTGACCCTCAAATTAACATGTAACTAATCACAGCAACAATGCGTTTTCAGGTATGCCTGTGACATCCGTGTCATTAGGCTGCTTCGGGACCGGACGCTGGGCAACTGTCCAGCTCGATTGGTGAGGCAGTTGAAAGAGAACCATGGGGAAGAACAGGTGTGCTGCTCTACACACAGACTGGCACCACCACCAAAGATGGTATTGTGCTGCCAAAATACAGATGCGCAAGGGGCTCCACATCACTGGAGTCCTTTCATCTACACTTGAACAGGTTCATTCCAGGTCAGTATAAATCATTATTCATCAGAAATATTAAGCGTGACTCAATGAATGCCTTTCAAATAGCATAGCACAAAAAAAGTAATGTAACGTTATTGATCTTATCTAAAGGAACAAGCGCCAACAGCTTAAATTTCCAGCTGTACCTCCTGGAAGGCTTGAACAGGTGGAATCAGGACCGTAAAATGGGATCTCTGGCAGGCACACCTCCGTCCCTGTTAAGCTACTCCGGGGACCTGGTGCACTGTGTCAACACCCACAGTGTTAAGGTACTTGGGAGACAGCTTGTACCGTCTTTTCAGACACCATCTGTCTATACTGGTGAGTTTCAGCTTTAAATTGCTTTTTAGATTAAATAAAAATAGAATATTTATATTATTTTTCTGAAAACTGATTTCCCTCTACTGTGTTCTCCTGTCTGTCCCAGGTGAACTCATAGGTATAGATTACCTGTACCGTCAAACAGGGCAGGCCATGGATCCTGACTCTGAGGTGACAGAACAGATGTTGGAGGATGTGGGCACGGAGGAGGAGTTGGAGGATGAGGGATTCGGAGATGTCAGTTTGGACCTTAACCTGGATCCCACTATTGAGGTGCTGGACCTGTCCCCTGGCTCATCACCCACCACAATCAGCGTAGCCAGCAATCCTGCCTCTGTCCAGACTGGGTCTGCTAACAACACCACAGCAGCACCTAATCAACAACTGGTAACTATTCTTAATAATAAAAGTACAAGTAGTATTATTTGTATAGCACTATTAACTTTATTTGTATAGCACAATGAAAAGAAAAATAGAAACAAACTAAATACCATTAATACAATCTAAAGAGTAAATAGATTAATAAAAAAGCAAAGTAAAAAAGATAAATTAAATTCCATAAACATGTTTTTCCCCCCTTTTTTCAGTCTTACAACTGGATGACCAGGGTGCCCTCTGGTCCATCCTCCGCCACAACCACCTACGCCGCCTCTGGTCCATCTGCCATGACTGGTCCATACTCCCCGACCACCCACGCCGCCTCTGGTCCATCCACCATGACCACCCACAGCGCCTCTGGTCCATCCACCATGACCACTCACAGCGCCTCTGGTCCATCCTCCACGACCGCCTACGCCGCCTCTGGTCCATCCACCATGACCACCCACAGCACCTCTGGTCCATCCACCATGACCACTCATAGCGCCCCTGGTCCATCCTCCACGACCACCTACGCCGCCTCTGGTCCATCTGCCATGACTGGTCCATCCTCCACGACCACCCACGCCGCCTCTGGTCCATCCACCATGACCACCCACAGCGCCTCTAGTCCATCCACCTTGACCACTCACAGTGCCTCTGGTCCATCCTCCACGACCATCTACGCCGCCTCTGGTCCATCTGCCATGACTGGTCCATCCTCCACGACCACCTACGCCGCCTCTGGTCCATCCACCATGACCACCCACAGCGCCTCTGGTCCATCCACCATGACCACTCACAGCGCCTCTGGTCCATCCTCCACGACCACCTACGCCGCCTCTGGTCCATCTGCCATGACTGGTCCATCCTCCACGACCTCCCACGCCGCCTCTGGTCCATCCACCATGACCACCCACGCCGCCTCTGGTCCATCCACCATGACCACCCACAGCGCCTCTGGTCCATCCACCATGACCACCCGCAGCGCCTCTGGTCCATCCGCCACAACCACCCACACCGCCTCTAGTCCATCCAACATGACCACCCACGCCGCCTCTGGTCCATCTGCCATGACCACCCACACCGCCTCTGGTCCATCTGCCATGACCACCTACCTCTCCATCCTTCCTCTCCCGACCACTCTCACTGTCTCTGTTGGTGCAGCCACTGCTCCTCCAGCAGTGCAACCAGTGCCTGAGCAACCGTTGGTAAGACTTTTTGTGACAAGTACATTGTGATGGTTGTGTTGTTCTTCTGCTTGTGATATTGTATCTTTTTAACATTGATTTACTCTTATATTTTACCAGGCTGTGGATGAGCGCAGTGTACCAGGGATAGAGAGAGTGGACATCCTGGCAGGCTACTTGGTGGGGCTTAGGGTGGAAACTGGGCAAACTCTGAGCCACCAGCAGGCCAGTACCATCATTGCCCTATGGCAAAGCCTGCTTCCGTATGACCAGCAGAGAGTGGCGTACGCTGCCCGGCACCAGGTGCCTCTTACAACAGGACGCTCCAGGTGCTCAAAAACCAAGCCTAAATTCACGCCTGGTGTGGACAGCATGACCCGTTGCGTCCTTGGGTCAACAGGATCCCCTGCTCAGTGGCCAGACTGTTGCCGCCTGGTAGAGTCTATCTTTGTTAAACTGTGTGATATTCACAGGAGCCCAAAAAAATTGGGAAATCATGCCGTAACAAGATGGACTCTAATTCTGAGGGACTACAGCAAGATTCGGCAGCTGGTCCTGTGCAATGGGACTGTGATGGAGAATACCACCCTGCAATTGTTTGAGGTGAATCAAACAACCTTAATTCAGTGGCACAAAAAGCGGCTGAAGAGGCAAGAATGTGCCATCCTGCTTCAGGGTGTGAACTTGCCAGCCCCCATTCCTATTGCTGCTAGGCCTCTCCCCCCTGGACAGATTCACCCCACTAAAGCACCCCTACAGCCTGGTCCCCAACACCGCTACCACTTGCCTGAAAGCACAGTGGGAAAGGCAGTGGACAAGCGAAAGTCTGCAGTTCCAGCTCCGCACCCCCCTCCTCCAAAAGTTTTCCGGCCAAGGCAGTTTTCCCTGCTGATTCTGCCCCTTTACCTGTTGTCCCCAACCCCAGTCCTGCATTTGCCCCCATTGTCCAAACACCTGTTTCTGCTCCTTCACCTGTCATCACCAACCCCAGTCCTGCCTTTGGCCCGTTTGTGTTTTTGTGTCCAGCTCCAGTTCCTGCCGTCCGGCAGATTGCTCCTGCTGGCCCCATTCCCTCCCCACCACCTGCTCGGAGGCCCTACATCCGCACTATGGACAAAAAACAAGTGCAGTCTGTGCCACCAGCCCTGCAACAAAGATACTGGCCACAGCCAGTATTATGGCCACATTTACTGTCCCCAGACTGATGTTATGCCACTTGACCAGTGGATGGAGGAGATGAAGAAGAAGAGGGCAGATAAAAAAAAATAATTTGTTTATTTCAAAATGCTACATGTGTGTGTGTGCGTGTGCGCATCCGTTAGGGTCATTTGTTCACCCTCCATGTGGCCTGGTAAACCCTACCTTATGGGGACAAAATGTCCCCATAAGGATGGCAATATCTGAAATCCTTGTTCGTGTGGGGACATTTTTTGGTGCCCATGAGGAAAACAGCTTATAAATCAAACTAAGTGATGTTTTTTGAAAATGTAAAAATGCAGAAAGTTTTCTGTGATGGGTAGGTTTAGGGGTAGGGTTAGTGTAAGGGAATAGAATATACAGTTTGTACAGTATAAAAATCATTGTGTCTATGGAAAGTTCCCATAAAACATGGAAACACTACATGTGTGTGTGTGTGTGTGTGTGTGTGTGTGCGTGCGTGTGTGTGCGTGCGTGCATGTGTGCATGCGTGTGTGTATGCTCGTGAGGGTGTGTTTATGTGAGAGAGAAGGAGAAGGTGTTTGTAAATAAAAAATAAAAAGAACTTTATTTCTACAACAGTATCCTTTGGCTTTTTTCTGGAAAAAACTTTTTACAAACTCACACAGATATTAAAATTACAAGAAAGGGACATAATGGTATTCCAGACAGATCAAACAGGGTGTGAGAAGTGTCTCCCCGTCTCTACCCAACGGGGTCTCGGTTTCCAGTGTGGAAAGCGAAGTCCGCCATTGCCGGTAAAGTCCAGGTCTGCTTTTTGTTATAAGTTAACCCATGGACTGGCTCGCCGTAGATCTCTCTGGCGCAATAGGTCAATGCGTTCGGCTGTTAACCGAAAGGTTGGTGGTTTGAGCCCACCCAGGGACGAATGGTGTTTTTCGTTGATGTCCTGCCATGCCACCACCAACACAGCTGCAGAATTTAGCACACGTGTGTAAACTAACACATCCGTGTCATTTTGGATGCATGACACAACGTTTCTTGGCCCCTTTTAGCGTTTACAGCTTGGTCAGTTGCTTTGTGTTCAAAGAAGACAGCGGGTGTTGTGAAAGTTTACATCAGCTTATGTTTGCTGTGGCGCGTGGATGGAATGCTCATGTTTTGTTCCGGGTGGTGGAGGCCTGTGTTCCAGAGAGGTCTTGCTCAAAACTCCTTTTAAAACACCATCGAGCATCCCTAATAACTTCCGACATTGATCGAACGTGGATTTTGTTCTCATAAGGAGGGCACCGGTAACTTGTAACCTATCAGGCTCTCAGGCATGAGGTCAATCGATTCGGCATAGGCCTATATGTACTAGCGTTTTTGCTTCCGGTTGGAGGCTGTGTCCCTCCAACTCTTTGTTTGTATGACTCACTTTTGCCTTTGGATATTTGGAGAAGTTTGCCTTTGGTAACCGCTCTCTCACTCGACAGACCGAAACGGAACTTTAGCTCCGGGTTGTGCATATTATTGGCCTGCTCTACTGGGTCAAATTGTATCCCCCAACAACAGATATGGCTCAAACAAACAAAGCACACTCTAAGCCTACCTCTAGGCTTAAACCTGACTTTACCCGCAAGAGGCTATGCCAAGCCTGTGCGAAATGTAAGGCTCCCTTTCACGGGCGCAATTTAGGCACGGATAAAGACCACAGCCAGCCCGAAGCAGTTCATCAAAGTTGCCCGGCTAGCTCAGTCGGTAGAGCATGAGACTCTTAATCTCAGGGTCGTGGGTTCGAGCCCCACGTTGGGCGCATCTATTAGCCCTCTCTCTTCCCAACGGGGTCTCGGTTTCCAGCGTGGAAAGCGAGTCCGCCATTGCCGGAAAAGTCCAGGTCTGCTTTCTTTGATAAGCTAACCCATGGACTGGCTAGCCGTAGGTCTCTGTGGCGCAATCGGTCAGCGCGTTCGGCTGTTAACCGAAAGGTTGGTGGTTCGAGCCCACCCAGGGACGAATGGTGTTTTTCGTTGACGTCCTGCCATGCCACCACCACCACAGCTGCAGAATTTAGCACATGTGTGTCAACTAACACATCCGTGTCATTTCGGACGCATGACACGACGTTTCTTGGCCCCTTTTAGCGTTTACAGCTTGGTCAGTTGCTTTTTGTTCAAAGAAGACAGCGGGTGTTGTGAAAGTTTACATCAGCTTATGTTTGCTGTGGCGCGTGGATGGAATGCTCATGTTTTGTTCCGGGTGGAAACCTATATGTACCAGCATTTTTGCCTCCGGTTGGAGGTTGTGTCCCTCCAACTCTTTGTTGTATGACTCACTTTTGCCTTTGGATATTTGGGGAAGTTTGCCTTCGGTAACCGCTCTCTCACTCGACAGACCGAAACGGAACTTTAGCTCCGGGTTGTGCATATTATTGGCCTGCTCTACTGGGTCAAATTGTATCCCCCAACAATAGATATGGCTCAAACAAACAAAGTACACTCTAAGCCTACCTCTAGGCTTAACCCGGACTTTACCCACAAGAGGCTATGCAAAGCCTGTGCGAAATGTGAGGCTACCTTTCACGGGCGCAATTTAGGCACGGATAAAGACCGGGACCAGCCCGAAGCAATTCACCGCAGTTGCCCGGCTAGCTATGTCGGTAGAGCATGAGACTCTTAATCTCAGGGTCGTGGGTTCGAGCCCCACGTTGGGCGCATCTATTAGCCCTCTCTCTACCCAAAGAGGTCTCGGTTTCCAGTGTGGAAAGCGAGTCAGCCATTGCCGGAAAAGTCCATGTCTGCTTTTTTTTTATAAGTTAACCCATGGACTGGCTCGCCGTAGGTCTCTGTGGCGCAATCGGTCAGAGCGTTCGGCTGTTATCTGAAAGGTTGGTGGTTCGAGCCCACCCAGGGACGAATGGTGTTTTTCGTTGACGTCCTGCCATGCCACCACCAAAACAGCTGCAGAATTTAGCACACGTGTGTCAACTTACACATCCGTGTCATTTCGGACGCATGACACGACGTTTCTTGGCCCCTTTTAGCGTTTACAGCTTGGTCAGTTAATTTAAATGGAGGTGGAAAGACTCCAAGGAGGTGGAGCCACGAGCACAGCGATAGCAGCTGAGCTCCACACCACCCTTCTTCAGTGTGTCTGTCTTCTGGTACAGAGGGAAGCAATCTGGGTCCTGAATACAGGCGATGTGCCTCTGCTGGTCTATCCAGACCTGTTGGATTCCCTCGTGGTCCAGCAGTGGTACACCCAGAGTGTCCCTCCCCTTCTCACTGTCCATCTCATCAATGAGCGCCTTGATCCTCCAGGTGGTCTCCTCCACTCCTCTGACAGTGCAGTGCCAACTCCTTCCTGGTGATCAGCTTATCCAGAGCCTTCTCTGAGACTGGACCAACTCCTCTGGCCTGTAACTCCCCCTGTTTGGCCAACCGTAGAGCAGCGACATCATCTGGATCCAGCTCAAAGATGCACCTGGAAAGCCGAGCCATGAAGGTGCCGTAGAGCTGATGAGCCTCCGTGATGACACCTGCTGCAAAGCGCCGCATGAAGTGCCAAATGTTTAAGCGCACTTGGAGCTCATCCCACTCTATGAACATGGCTCTGACCTGCGCCTGTCTGTGCGCGTGTGGGCTGCAGCAGTCTCTGTCCACATACATGACGGCGGGTGGTGCCACTCCCGCCTCCCTGTACCTCTTCATGAGACCCACCGCCATGGGCCACAATCCATGCCCCTCTGCCGCTGTGAGGACTGACACCAACACCTGGCCGTGCTCATTGCCTACATTAGTGCACCAACCAGCAGTGTTGGCAGCAGCGCCGGCCAGTTTTGTAAAAAAAAAAAAAACATAGAATAAACAAATGTCAGAAAAATTTAAGATAATAACAATTATTATTACTCAAACTTGACTTTTTATACCTTTTTGGTGGAGTCCATCTTGAGGACAGAGCCAAAGACTGAGGTTATTTTGGCCTTGACCTCAGGTAGCCGCGAGAGGACGTCCCTGGCATACACAGACAACAGCCACTTGGGTTTGGGGATGGGTGGGAGGGGCGGGGGCGCAGAAAAGAGTGGAGGCTCAACGATGTAGGAGTCTGTGAAGGGCTCACAGACAGTGAGGTACTCCAGCGTCCGCTGTGACCACGCTGAGGTGTGTTGCTCCTGCAGCTTTTTGTGAAGCTGTGTGACACTGTTGCCCCGGGTCCTCTCCCGCATCATTATGACTACACGGTAGTCACACGAGTACCTACAGACAGTCAAATAATTCTGTTCAGTGCCACATCTTATTATTTCAATGTTAATATCAGTAAATCAACGTATTTGATTTTATACAGTACAACAAATTACAGTGCATTGCTCTAAATATGAATGTGTTCTACCTGTATGTCAGAATGGCGGGGAATTTTCTGCGGTGTCCCATGTCGAGCTGTCCCAGGATGTCTTCAGACCAGGCTGGATACTTCTTCTTGCACCCTTTGCACTCCAGATACTCTGTGGCCATGTCATACCACCCGTCTATGTCCAGGATATTGCGCACAGTGCGATAAAGGCCAGCAGCTGTCAGCTTGTGGTTATTGCAGGCTGGATGGACACAGACAAGTGGAATGGATCACATCTTCAGCGGCATCCAGAGGAACAGAGGGCGGCAGAAGAAGATATCAGGAGAAGTAGGGGGCTGGGTGAAGACGGTCAGGGGCTGGGGAGGATACCACCAGAAGTTGGGATGTGGCGTCAGCTCAGGCTTCCCTGTTTTTATGTTGGCCCTGAACAGAGTCTTCCTGATCCAGTCCTGCTGTAAAGATGGGAGTTGCTATTTCCAGTGGACAGGAAGCTCTGCAGGTGACTGGGACACCTGGCCAGGGGTCCACAATGCTGGAGGAGCAGGATAAGGGGCAGGAGCAGGGGCAGTAGCACGAGCCGGGGCAGGAGCAGGGCCTCTCGAGCCTGCAGTGGCTGGAGCGTAAAAAAACACAACAAAATTATCTTATTGTTTTAGACTTTCATTGCATGACTTTCTCAGCTCTGCTGGACAGCTACTGCGATTACAAGGTTTACTGCAAAGCATGTATGATTAGTAGAGAGACGACATGATGATGAAAAGATGGAAGGAACCAGTGAAAATCATCCTGTTTTTCATCCAAGCACCATTAGAAGAAATACAAGAAGAAAAAAAGATGGGATCAGCCAAGTGTGAAGCGAAGCAGACCAAACACTACAACAGCCACTTATTCCAAGGGGAGATGGGGGGAAGTGTGAGATGACAAGAATGAGCTTTAGTCAGTGATTACGATAAAAAATGAAATAAAACCTTTTACATACACCTTTAAATTCTCTTTTTTCCTTTGAGGATGTTCACTCAAAGAGTGAATGTAGATTGACACCTGAGAAGTGCCATTCCTCTGTGTTGTGAAATAAAATAATATGTCATTTAAAAAATACTGTTTTGTTTTATTTGTAATTGTTTGTAAAATATTGTTTAAGATTTACATACCTTGAGGAAGTTGTTCCTCAGCTTGCGAGGCTACAGTTGCCATCTCCAGGTCATCTTCCTCCTCCAAAAAATCCGTAGCAGCAGAGTCTGTAAAATAACATAAAACACTAAGCACATGTCACCAACACACTTGTATGCGTTAAGTGATACTCACCACATGTAAAGAGCTGTCTCCGGGTTGCGGACTCAGACGCAGGAGGTACACGTGGTCCTGCAGCTGTTGAACAAGTATTTTCGTTAGACATATATACTGCATAATATATACTGTAATGATTTTAAAGCTTGCAAATCACTTACAGGGTTTGGCTGGAGACAAAATCTTTTGTGCCAGCTGTGAAGCAGATAAATGCTTCCCTCGCGCCAACAGGGCCTTCACATTGGTCGCCAGCAGTGGCTTGTTCTTAGTGGCAGTAGGTGGAGGAGGAACAGACACAGTGGCAGTGGGCACAGCAGCAGTGAGGACAGATGCAGTGGGCACAGTGGTGGTGGGCACGTGGGCTGGAGCCTGCCTCTTCAGCACGTATGCTTTGAAAAGGGCCATATTGGTGTTAGGCCTGGCCTTTGCCTTCTTCAGGTAGGTGATGAGAGCCTGGGCCTCCTTGCTTGGGTCCTCATACACCTCCTTCATTGACCTACCATTAAAATCCCCAAACTCCACCATCAGACATCCAGAGTCTCCTGTCCTCTGGGCCTCCTGCAGCATGGCCTGTTTTTTCTAATACACCTCCACAGCCTCGCCTACCTCCCTGATCTGCGAGGTGTATCTGAGGAACAGGTGTTTGTTGGCCGACAGCGGGTTGTCCCTCTCCTCCTCCCCCAAAATGCTGCTGACCAGATAGCAGGCATAACCCAGTGAGTTCTCCAGCAGCCACAGGAACCTCTGACCCTGGTGTTTCCCAAACTGGATCTTGCAGTGAGCCAGAACCAGGAACTGGTCTCCAGGATTCCCTCCATTCTGCCTCACAAAGGCAGTGGCCTCAGCCAGGACCTCCTCCTTACACCTGGCCCTCCCTGCCAACACGATCTCCCTCCTATTGGCCTCCTCAGTTGGCCCCATAAGGAGTCGACCCTCAGAGGTTCTTCGTAAAACCGGGTATGCATACATAATCTGAAAGGACACAGGCATAAACAGAATGTTACATAGCTGTCATATTCCAACTGAAAGTATTTTACTACAGCATTTGTTTTTTTATGTAATTAATTATTATAATATTATAATAATTAATGATTATTATTATTATGAGCATAAGCATTATTGTTTTTTATACAACTGTGAATAACTTTGAATTGCCTTGTGTACAAATTGTAAATAGTGTGATGAACTTATTAATAAGAAAATAAATAACACTTTCTTGCTGGTATCATGCCATGCTTAAATCATTTTGTTTTTTTTAGCTTTTGTGGCAGAGATTACTAAGAAACACCAAATATAACATAAAGGCGTTTATGACAATTCATAATAATATGATCATCAAACAGATCTAAAACTTAAAATGGTATATCAAATCGTTTTGGTATATCTTTTATAACATAGTTGAGAATCATTTGTTGAAACAAAAAAACACTTGTTTTTGCCTATTCATGTCTTTTTAAATATGTATAACATAGTATTTAAAAAGAGAACATAAATATGTATACTGGTGTATAACATAATATAGTATAACATATATGAAATAAACTTTTTTTTTAAAGGTTTTAGTAAAAATCTTCTTGTGCTCAAAATAATGTAATGAATGACACAAAAAAACAACAACAAAATTAACAACAACAAAAAAATGGTTTAAGGAGGATATAGCTTAATTAGCGGTCGGCTAATTATCTTGACAGTAGTGACATGTTTTTTACTGTATATCATGGTAAAGTTGCAGGTTCACATGTACAGAAGAAAACGTGTGCTATTACACGCTAGCTAGCTTTATTGGCATGTTTAATTGTCTAAAAACAAACACTGTTTATGAATAAATAATGATCGATTATACAGTCGTGAAGAATAGACTTACCTGTTGAAAAGATTGCAAAGATGACGATAATAATAGCGGTCGCCGATTGGTCAAAAGTAAGCCACAGGAGCAGAGCCAGGAGAGAAACGCGATTGGTCAAAAGTAAGCCACAGGAGAGAAAGGCGATTGGTCAAAAGTAAGCCACAGGAGAGAACGCGATTGGTCAAAAGTAAGCCACAGCAGAGAAACACAATTGGCTCACGTGGGCTTACTTTGGGCTTACTTTGGCTCAATCGGTAGGAAGCAGTAGGCGCAAGCGAGAGGTGGCGGGATCGATGCCTGCATTCTCCAGTGCTGTCCATCCTTTTTACGCCCCCCTTCAAGGGGCACTACTTAGATGAGCTCTTGCGGCTCAGTGCTGCCGAAAAAGTTTTTTCGAACAAGGTACTGTACACATTCCTGGCAAAAGCAGGTCCCACCGAGATTTGAACTCGGATCGCTGATTTCAGAGCCCAGAGTGCTAACCATTATACCATGGAACCTTGGCGTGTGTCAACTTTTCCCATGATCAGCAGAGATTTAAGTCATTGAGTCCAGAAGCACGATAGCAAGGAGCAAACGAAGCCTTTGCTTTTTAAGCCCATGTTTCCCCAATTCCGACTCAGTTTGAGAGTGCCAATTTCACCGCCACGTCAGCAGTTGCGCATCACCTCTGTTTTTTCCCTCCCTTCTGCAAAGAACCTAAATATGTTCCACCGAGATTTGAACTCGGATCGCTGGATTCAAAGCCCAGAGTGCTAACCATTACACCATGGAACCAACATAACTTGCAAGCTGGCTGTCTGAGAGGCAGATAGCGATGAGGCTAGGTGGATTCAGGTAGATAGGAGATGGCTTTTGGTCAATTGCCCACTTTGACTAAGAGAGGAAGACGTGATTCCTTTGCCGAACCCCGGGATTGAACCAGGGACCATTAGTTCTTCAGTCTAACGCTCTCCAAACTGAGCTATTTCGGCCAGGTACTTGTGTGGTTTAGCCAGCAGTGATGTCTGGGAGACCGCACGTCATTTTCGAGAAAAGCAGAGCGAAGGTCCCAGAGAGACAATGAGTGGCCCGTACGGGGATCGAACCCGCGACCTTGGCGTTATTAGCACCACGCTCTAACCAACTGAGCTAACCTGCCTCTCTCTGGCTCATTTTATCCCCAATTTCTCAGAAATATCCTGGTGGCCCTAATCAGGCTGAAGAGATTAAAAGCAAAGCCTAATAATGGGCTCGTCCGGGATTTGAAGCTTATTAATAGGATGAAGCTAATAGGATTTGAGCCTATTAGCCCTCTCTCTTCCCAACGGGGTCTCGGTTTCCAGCGTGGAAAGCGAGTCCGCCATTACCGGAAAAGTCCAGGTCTGCTTTCTTTTATAAGCTAACCCATGGACTGGCTTGCCGTAGGTCTCTGTGGCGCAATCGGTCAGCGAGTTCGGCTGTTAACCGAAAGGTTGGTGGTTCGAGCCCACCCAGGGACGAATGGTGCTTTTCGTTGACGTCCTGCCATGCAACCACCAACACAGCTGCAGAATTTAGCACACGTGTGTCCACTAACACATCCGTGTCATTTCGGACGCATGACACAAGTTTCTTGGCCCCTTTTAGTGTTTACAGCTTGGTCAGTTGCTTTGTGTTCAAAGAAGACAGCGGCTGTTGTGAAAGTTTACATCAGCTTATGTTTGCTGTGGCGCGTGGATGGAATGCTCATGTTTTGTTCCCGGTGGTGGAGGCCTGTGTTCCAGAGAGGTCATCGAGCGTTGTACACCATCGAGCATCCGTAATAACTTCCGACATTGATCGAACGTGGATTTTGTTCTCATAAGGAGGGCACGGGTAACTTGTAACCTATCAGGCTCTCAGGCATGAGGTCAATCGATTCGGCATAGGCCTATATGTACTAGCGTTTTTGCTTCCGGTTGGAGGTTGTGTCCCTCCAACTCTTTGTTGTATGGCTCACTTTTGCCTTTTGATATTTGGAGAAGTTTGCCTTCGGTAACCGCTCTCTCACTCGACAGACCGAAACGGAACTTTAGCTCCGGGTTGTGCATATTATTGGCCTGCTCTACTGGGTCAAATTGTATCCCCCAATAACAAATATGGCTCAAACAAACAAAGCACACTCTAAGCCTACCTCTAGGCTTAACCCTGACTTTACCCGCAAGAGGCTATGCCAAGCCTGTGCGAAATGTGAGGCTCCCTTTCACGGGCGCAATTTAGGCAGTTGCCCGGCTAGCTCAGTCGGTGTAGCATGAGACTCTTAATCTCAGGGTCGTGGGTTCGAGGCCACGTTGGGTGCATCTATTAGCCCTCTCTCTTCCCAACGGGGTCTCGGTTTCCAGCGTGGAAAAGGCTAGGTCTGCTTTTTTTTAGAATCAAACCCATGGACTGGCTCGCCGTAGGTCTCTGTGGCGCAATCGGTCAGCGCGTTCGGCTGTTAACCGAAAGGTTGGTGGTTCGAGCCCACCCAGGGACGAATGGTGTTTTTCGTTGACGTCTTGCCATGCCACCACTGGCATGTGGATGCCATACCACCTCTGGAAGGTCAGGCTGTCCTGTCCTGTGTGTGGGAGACAGCTCACAGGCTATGGGGCACACAAGAAAGCCCGTCAGGTTCTGGATGTGGACCAGTACTACCTTATGATCACGGAGGCTCTCTGGTGCAGTGGGTGCAAAACGGCCTTAATTTCCACCAGCAAGGCCATCTTGGACCAGCTGGACTTAGCCCAAAGACTGGAATTTAGGCTGATCCTAACTCGAAAGTGAGTATACTGAGATTACTTAGCTTGTGTAACAAATGTTTGTCATTTAAAACACAATTGAGATGAGCTGGTTTTAATGTTTGTGTCTTTCTGTCTCTCTTTCCCTTTGTTTTATTCAGGTATGCCTGTGACATGCGGGTCATAAGGTTCCTGAGGGAGAGGGCCCTGGGCAACAGCCCCTCTCGCTTAGTGAGGCAGCTGCGGGAGAACCACAGCGAGGAGTGGCTGTGCCGATAACTTGGAGTGGCTTTGCGAATACCTTGGTGCCTGCTCAGACTTCATCTCCCAGCCAAGCCTGCTCCCTGTGAGGTTTCAGGAGCCACCTGAGCCCGAAACTATCCCCTCCCACAGGTGGATGCTGGCTGTTTATGGGTGAGATATCTTGTGCAGGATTGACCACATTAAAGCCAGCATAACGTCCACATATGGCTGCATTCTGAAGATGGACTCAACCAAAAAGGTAACTATTTTTACATTTCAATCAAAAGAATTGAAAATACACCATTAGTAGTAGTACAGTAGTATGTATGTAATGTTCCATATATAAATAATTTAGCATCACTCACTGTCTTTTCTGTGTGATTACAGATCACAAAGAAGCTGTCGGGGTTTGCAAAGGGGACAGCTATGGGGCTAACATCTGTCAGCAATGAGGTGGGCCAGATCCTCATTAGTGTTCTGACAGCTCAGGAGGGTCCAGCCCTGGACCGAATGGCAGCTGACCTCATCCGGAGGTACACTGATGCGGGTGTGGCTCCGCCTCAGCTCCTCTATGTGGACTGCTACTGCTGTCGGGAGGGCACTGGGCAGACCAAGTTCAAGCAGCGATTTGGTGGGTGGCCAGACTTGGTGGTGAAGCTGGACATCTACCATTTCATGCGGCGACTGGCAGCTGGGTGCACTAAAGATGCACATCCTCTTTACCCCATTTTCATGGCACGCATGTCTTGCTGCATTTTTGAATGGGACAGTGGGGATGTGTCTCTGCTGAGGCAGGCCAAGAGGGAGCAGCTGAAACATGAAGGTGTCCCTGGTATCACCGACACTATGGTGGACCAACGGATCACCAAGGATGAATTGGCCCTGCACTGCCGAAGGCGGACAAGAGGAGAGCAGCAACACCTTCTTGGTGTCCCTCTCTTGGACCAGGAGAGGATGCAGCACATCTGGCAAGTCCAGATGAGGCACGTAAAGTGCATTCAGGATGAACCAGGTGTGCTGCTCTACACACAGACTGGCACCACCACCAAAGATGGTATTGTGCTGCCAAAATACAGATGCGCAAGGGGCTCCACATCACTGGAGTCCTTTCATCTACACTTGAACAGGTTCATTCAAGGTCAGTATAAATCATTATTCATCAGAAATATTAAGGGTGACTCAATGAATGTCTTTCAAATAGCATAGCACAAAAAAAGTAATGTAACGTTATTGATCTTATCTAAAGGAACAAGCGCCAACAGCTTAAATTTCCAGCTGTACCTCCTGGAAGGCTTGAACAGGTGGAATCAGGACCGTAAAATGGCATCTCTGGCAGGCACACCTCCGTCCCTGTTAAGCTACTCCGGGGGACCTGGTGCACTGTGTCAACACCCACAGTGTTAAGGTACTTGGGAGACAGCTTGTACCGTCTTTTCAGACACCATCTGTCTATACTGGTGAGTTTCAGCTTTAAATTGCTTTTTAGATTAAATAAAAATAGAATATTTATATTATTTTTCTGAAAACTGATTTCCCTCTACTGTGTTCTCCTGTCTATCCCAGGTGAACTCATAGGTATAGATTACCTGTACCGTCAAACAGGGCAGGCCATGCAGGACGTGGATCCTGACTCTGAGGTGACAGAACAGATGTTGGAGGATGTGGGCACGGAGGAGGAGTTGGAGGATGAGGGATTCGGAGATGTCAGTTTGGACCTTAACCTGGATCCCACTATTGAGGTGCTGGACCTGTCCCCTGGCTCATCACCCACCACAATCAGCGTAGCCAGCAATCCTTCCTCTGTCCAGACTGGGTCTGCTAACAACACCACAGCAGCACCTAATCAACAACTGGTAACTATTCTTAATAATAAAAGTACAAGTAGTATTATTTGTATAGCACTATTAACTTTATTTGTATAGCACAATGAAAAGAAAAATAGAAACAAACTAAATACCATTAATACAATCTAAAGAGTAAATAGATTAATAAAAAAGCAAAGTAAAAAAGATAAATTAAATTCCATAAACATGTTTTTTTCCCCCTTTTTTCAGTCTTACAACTGGATGACCAGGGTGCCCTCTGGTCCATCCTCTGCCACAACCACCTACGCCGCCTCTGGTCCATCTGCCATGACTGGTCCATACTCCCCGACCACCCACGCCGCCTCTGGTCCATCCACCATGACCACCCACAGCGCCTCTGGTCCATCCACCATGACCACTCAGGGCGCCTCTGGTCCATCCTCCACGACCGCCTACGCCGCCTCTGGTCCATCCACCATGACCACCCACAGCACCTCTGGTCCATCCACCATGACCACTCACAGCGCCCCTGGTCCATCCTCCACGACCACCTACGCCGCCTCTGGTCCATCTGCCATGACTGGTCCATCCTCCACGACCACCCACGCCGCCTCTGGTCCATCCACCATGACCACCCACAGCGCCTCTAGTCCATCCACCTTGACCACTCACAGCGCCTCTGGTCCATCCTCCACGACCATCTACGCCGCCTCTGGTCCATCTGCCATGACTGGTCCATCCTCCACGACCACCTACGCCGCCTCTGGTCCATCCACCATGACCACCCACAGCGCCTCTGGTCCATCCACCATGACCACTCACAGCGCCTCTGGTCCATCCTCCACGACCACCTACGCCGCCTCTGGTCCATCTGCCATGACTGGTCCATCCTCCACGACCACCCACGCCGCCTCTGGTCCATCCACCATGACCACCCTCGCCGCCTCTGGTCCATCCACCATGACCACCCACAGCGCCTCTGGTCCATCCACCATGACCACCCGCAGCGCCTCTGGTCCATCCGCCACAACCACCCACACCGCCTCTAGTCCATCCAACATGACCACCCACGCCGCCTCTGGTCCATCTGCCCTGACCACCCACACCGCCTCTGGTCCATCTGCCATGACCACCTACCTCTCCATCCTTTCTCTCCCGACCACTCTCACTGTCTCTGTTGGTGCAGCCACTGCTCCTCCAGCAGTGCAACCAGTGCCTGAGCAACCGCTGGTAAGACTTTTTGTGACAAGTACATTGTGATGGTTGTGTTGTTCTTCTGCTTGTGATATTGTATCTTTTTAACATTGATTTACTCTTATATTTTACCAGGCTGTGGATGAGCGCAGTGTACCAAGGATAGAGAGAGTGGACAACCTGGCAGGCTACTTGGTGGGGCTTAGGGTGGAAACTGGGCAAACTCTGAGCCACCAGCAGGCCAGTACCATTATTGCCCTATGGCAAAGCCTGCTTCCGTATGACCAGCAGAGAGTGGCGTACGCTGCCCGGCACCAGGTGCGTCTTACAACAGGACGCTCCAGGTGCTCAAAAACCAAGCCTAAATTCACGCCTGGTGTGGACAGCATGACCCGTTGCGTCCTTGGGTCAACAGGATCCCCTGCTCAGTGGCCAGACTGTTGCCGCCTGGTAGAGTCTATCTTTGTTAAACTGTGTGATATTCACAGGAGCCCAAAAAAATTGGGAAATCATGCCGTAACAAGATGGACTCTAATTCTGAGGGACTAGAAGCCTGTGCGAAATGTAAGGCTCCCTTTCACGGGCGCAATTTAGGCACGGATAAAGACCACAGCCAGCCCGAAGCAGTTCACCAAAGTTGCCCGGCTAGCTCAGTCGGTAGAGCATGAGACTCTTAATCTCAGGGTCGTGGGTTCGAGCCCCACGTTGGGCGCATCTATTAGCCCTATCTCTTCCCAACGGGGTCTCGGTTTCCAGCGTGGAAAGCAGGTCCGCCATTGCCGGAAAGTCCAGGTCTGCTTTCTTTGATAAGCTAACCCATGGACTGGCTAGCCGTAGGTCTCTGTGGCGCAATCGGTCAGCGCGTTCGGCTGTTAACCGAAAGGTTGGTGGTTCGAGCCCACCCAGGGACGAATGGTGTTTTTCGTTGTTGTCCTGCCATGCCACAACCAACACAGCTGCAGAATTTAGCACATGTGTGTCAACTAACACATCCGTGTCATTTCGGACGCATGACACGACGTTTCTTGGCCCCTTTTAGCGTTTACAGCTTGGTCAGTTGCTTTTTGTTCAAAGAAGACAGCGGGTGTTGTGAAAGTTTACATCAGCTTATGTTTGCTGTGGCGCGTGGATGGAATGCTCATGTTTTGTTCCGGGTGGTGGAGGTCTGTGTTCCAGAGAGGTCCTGCTCAAAACTCCTTTTAAAACACCATCGAGCATCCGTAATAACTTCCGACATTGATCGAACGTGGATTTTGTTCTCATAAGGCTCTCAGGCATGAGGTCAATCGATTCGGCAAAGGCCTATATGTACCAGCATTTTTGCCTCCGGTTGGAGGTTGTGTCCCTCCAACTCTTTGTTGTATGACTCACTTTTGCCTTTGGATATTTGGGGAAGTTTGCCTTCGGTAACCGCTCTCTCACTCGACAGACCGAAACGGAACTTTAGCTCCGGGTTGTGCATATTATTGGCCTGCTCTACTGGGTCAAATTGTATCCCCCAACAACAGATATGGCTCAAACAAACAAAGTACACTCTAAGCCTACCTCTAGGCTTAACCCGGACTTTACCCACAAGAGGCTATGCAAAGCCTGTGCGAAATGTGAGGCTACCTTTCACGGGCGCAATTTAGGCACGGATAAAGACCGGGACCAGCCCGAAGCAATTCACCGCAGTTGCCCGGCTAGCTATGTCGGTAGAGCATGAGACTCTTAATCTCAGGGTCGTGGGTTCGAGCCCCACGTTGGGCGCATCTATTAGCCCTCTCTCTACCCAAAGAGGTCTCGGTTTCCAGTGTGGAAAGCGAGTCAGCCATTACCGGAAAAGTCCATGTCTGCTTTTTTTTTTATAAGTTAACCCATGTTAACTTATAATGTGCCAATTTCACCGCCACATCAGCAGTTGCGCATCACCTCTGTTTTTTACCTCCCTTCCGCAAAGAACCTAAAAAGGTTCCACCGAGATTTTAACTCGGATCGCTGGATTCAAAGCCTAGAGTGCTAACCATTAAAACATGGAAACAACACACCCTGCTGGCTGGCTGTCTGAGAGGCAAATAGCGATGAGGCTAGGTGGAATCAGGTGGACAGGAGGTGGCGTTTGGTCAATGGACCGCCTCGACTAAAAGAGACGGACATGGTTCCTCTGCCGAAACGGAACCAGGAACCTTTAGATCTTCAGTCTAACGCTCTCCCAACTGAGCTATTTCAGGCAGGTCTTCTTGTGGTTTAGCCAGCAGCGATGTCTGGGAGACCTCCCGTCATTTTCGAGAAGAGCAGAGCGAAAGTCCCAGAGAGAAAATGAGTGGCCCGTACGGGGATCGAACCCGTGGCCTTGGCGTTATTAGCAACACGCTCTAACCAACAGCTAACCGGCCTCTCTCTGTCACATTTTTTCCCAAATTTCTCAGAAATATCCTGGTTGCCCTAATCAGGCTGAAGAGATTAAAAGCAAAGCCTAACAATGGGCTCGTCCGGGATTTGAACCCATGGACCTCTCGCACCCTAAGCGAGAATCATACCCCGATAGCAAGGAGCAAATGAAACCTTTGCTTTTTAAGCCCAAATTTCCTCAATTCCGACTCGGTTTGAGAGTGCCAATTTCACAGCCACATCAGCAGTTGCGCATCACGTCTGTTTTTTGCCTCCATTCCAGAAAGAACCTAAAAAGGTTCCACCGAGATTTTAACTCGGATCGCTGGATTTAAAGCCTAGAGTGCTAACCATTACACTATGGAACCAACACACCCTGCTGGCTGGCTGTCTGAGAGGCAGATAGCGATGAGGCCAGGTGAAATCAGGTAGACAGAAGCTGGCGTTTGGTCAATGGACCGCCTCGACTAAAAGAGGCGGACGTGGTTCCTCTGCCGAAACCCGGGATTGAACCAGGGACCTTTAGATCTTCAGTCTAACGCTCTCCTAACTGAGCTATTTCGGCCAGGTCATCATGTTGTTTAGCCAGCAGGGATGTCTGGGAGACCGCCCGTCCTTTTCGAGAAGAGCAGAGCGAAGGTCCCAGAGAGAAAATGAGTGGAACTTATGAGGATCGAAACCGCGACCTTGACCTAGCACCACGCTCTAACCAACTGAGCTAACCGGCCTCTCTCTGTCACATTTTATCCCCAGTTTCTCAGAAATATCCGGGTTGCCCTAATCAGGCTGAAGAGATTAAAAGCAAAGCCTGATAATGGGGTCGCCCGTGATTTGAACCCGGGAGCTCTCGCACCCTAAGCGAGAATCATACCCCTAGACCAGGGGTTGGCAACCTAAGGCACACGTGCCAACACTGGCACGCGGAGGGTTAATCGCTGGCACGCAAGCAAGCGCGAGAGGGGTGTATGTATTTCATTCAGATAAAGTAGCCTACCTCCCACATATACAGATCTACTTATTGATGTAATACTTCCTTGTAGTAACAGCTTGTTTTATTAACTTAAGTTAGGAGTTATTAATATTATTAAAGTGTGAGTATTAAACTGCACAAGTCAATGAAAGCGTGCAGCTCTAACAAACCATTGGTCAGAGTGGTCGCGCTGACCACTGTGCATCAGCGCAAACAAGTTATCCAACTGACACCTTAAAGCTCGTTCCGCTGTAAATAGTTAATGCTATAAATTTCAACCAAGTGTAAAGAGTCCTTATTAAACATTCCATACATATTAAAATGACTGCGATGCATGTGGAAACTCCGTTCATGCGTACCTGATCACTTCATGTTTTTTCTCTGATTAGAAAGCTATCCAATCGTGAGACAAATGCCCTCTGATTGAGAGCACACTTTTACATATTCCAGATGAAAATGAACAAAATGCATACATGCATTATATATGCTTGTTGAAGTCACAAATGTAAATTTTACTCCTCCCACATTGGTAAAAAAAAAAACCATGCGAGTGTTATAACGGCTCCCGGTTTATAGATATGACAGCGCTGCTGCAACACGCATCTCTTCAGCAAGCCGACGTGCAAACTGCGCAAATGAAACTGAAAGTTTAGCTTACATTCTGAAGCTCAACACACAGTTGTCTTCATTAAAAGTAGTGAGATGCAGTTATGTTGCCAAGTGGAAGTGTAACACTTTTAACAAAACTGAAAGAAGTCAGTAAAAACACGAATGACCAGGTCCAATCTGTTCTTCAAAGTCTAATTTAGGCCTGAAAACAAAGATGACAAATCTAAAACAAATTTCATGAGAAACATTTTAATTTCTGTACCATTTCTGTGTTAGCCATTATGAATATTTAAAATATGTTTATGTTTATTTAAACATGGGGGGAGGGGGGGTTATGGCACACTGATGAACTCGGAAACTTAAAAATGGCACTTTATGACAAATAGGTTGCCGACCCCTGCCCTAGACCAACGAGGCGAAACATATGTCCTCCCCGCTGCTGCCGGGCCGCAAACATTTCCGCTTGCATGACTTAAAGCGCAATATTTTAATTAAATCTACAATTAAAAGGTAGCCAGTGCAAAGTTGCCAGCACAGAGGAAATGCGGCCTCTTTTGTTTGTGGTCATTGGAAATCACGCTGCAGCACCTGCACACGTGCTAGGGATCGCGCCTGGCCTTTGTCTTCGAGAGCGATGGACACCTTCTCTCCATCATCGAGGGGAATTAGCTCAAATCGTAGAGCGCTACCAAAAGCAGGTCCCACCGAGATTTGAACTCGGATCGCTGGATTCAGAGCCCAGAGTGCTAACCATTACACCATGGAACCTTGGCATGTGTCAACTTTTCCCATGAGCACCAGAGAGTTAAGTCATTCAGTCCAGAAGCGAGATAGCAAGGAGCAAATGAAGCCTTTGCTTTTTAAGCCCATGTTTCCCCAATTCCAGTGCATTCTCCAGTGCTGTTCATCCTTTTTGCGCCCCCCTTCAAGGGGCACTCCCTAGATGAGCTCTTGCGGCTCAGTGCTGCCGAAAAGGTTTTTTCGAACGAGGTACTGCACACATTCCTGGCAAAAGCAGGTCCCACCGAGATTTGAACTCGGATCGCTAGATTCAGAGCCCAGAGTGCTAACCATTACACCATGTTTCCCCAATTCCGACTAGGTTTGAGAGTGCCAATTTCACCACCTTGTCAGCAGTTGCGCATCACCTCTGTTTTTCCCTCCCTTCCGCAAAGAAACTAAAAAGGTTCCGGACGTGGTAACTGTAGTAAACAAAGCGGCGATACCAGCTCACTTTTTTCCTTATCAGTGCAAAAGAGACTCAAATTACTCTGTTGATTTTGATCTTACATATAAGTGCTGTACATCATTACATCCTGTTAAGTGTCTATTTTTTGTGGGTACTCACAATAAAAACAAAGTGTTGTGCTTTTCGTCAAATAAAGAAAAATAAACATGATGCGCGTTTTACCTTCTCTCGTCACTGAGGATCATTCTGAAACGCGTCCGAAAAATGAACTGTAACTCCTAGTCACAGTTTATTCCGCTTGCATGTCTTAAAGTGCAATATTTTAATTAAATCTACAATTAAAAAGTAGCCAGGGCTAAGTTGCCAGCACAGAGGAAATGCGGCCTCTTTTGTTTGTGGTAATTGGAAATCACGCTGCAGCACATGCACACGTGCTAGGGATCGCGCCTCGCCTTTGTCTTCGAGAGCGATGGATACCTTCTCTCCATCATCGAGGGGAATTAGCTCAAATGGTAGAGCGCTACCAAAAGCAGGTCCCACCGAGATTTGAACTCGGATCGCTGGATTCAGAGCCCAGAGTGCTTCTTATGCTGTCCATCGATTTCGAAGATGACATCACTTCTAGGATGCATTATTGGAGTGTTGGTGCAACCGCTGCTGACGGCGGTGCCATTGAAGGTGACTGTGAAGCCCAATCAGAGAGCCACATGTCCTACTGCAGTAATGACAAGTGAATGCTGATTCTGGGTGTGGATATAGTTGTGGCTGTGCGCGTTTAAGTCTGCGCTGATGTAGCTCGGTTCTATGTTGGGCACGCTTTAATTCGATCTGTTGGGCCCCCAGATCACATGCAGAACTCCATGCCTGATGGTTGGCAGCTTTTGTTTCCAGAACTCCAGGGCTGATGCCACAGCTTTTCAGGGTCTCCTTGAGATGATCCTTGTATCGACGCTTCTGACCCCCAGGTCTCCTGTTGGCTGCATGTATCTGTCCATAGAGGACTTGCCGGGGAAGGCGGTGGGAGGGCATGCGGATAACGTGTCCGATCCATCGCAGTTGCCGCTTAGCAAGGATTGCTTACATGCAGCTGGAGTTGGTGCGCTGGAGGATGTCCGTGTGGGAGATTTTGTCTTTCCATGTGACACCTAGTATACTCTGCAAACATCTGATATGAAAACCCTCAAGACACCGAATATGCCTGCGGTAGGGAGTCCATGCTTCTGCACCAAACAGTAGGGTGGAAACGCAGACTGCCTGGTAAACGGCCGCTTTGGTGAAAGTACGGAGATCTTTATTACCAAAGACTCGAGCTCGAAGTCTGCCAAAGGCAGAGGAGGCGAGATTAAAGCGTGCCTGGATCTCGCTGTCTATGAAGCATGTGGGTGTTAAAATGCTTCCAAGGTAGCTGAAGTGCTGAACAACCTTTACTGGTGAACCATGAATATAGAATTCAGGGGGTGTGGGGGTAGGGACCATGGTCTGTACAATGATCTCTGTCTTTTGAATGTTAACTTGTAGGCCACAAGCTAGACTGCGCATACAACATCCAGTGTGTGCTGCATTGTGGTAGGGCTGTGGACTTGGAGGGCACAGTCATCGGCATATTGCAGTTCATGAATTGTGAGAGTAGTGCACTTGGTGATGGCTTGCAGGCGGCGAAGGTCAAAGAGGTTCCTGTCCAGACGAAACTGCAGGCAAACACCCTCATCGGGGCTGAGGGAATTGCGGGAGAGGAGGGTGACTGCTGCCAGGAAGAGGTTGAAGATCACTGGCGCCAGTACACACCCCTGTTTCACTCCTACCTGCACAGGAAAGGAGGGAGATTGAGATGTACCCACAGTCACACAAGCCTGCATGCCAAAATGAAACTGTTGTAGAATGTACAGAAATCTTGGTGGCACCCCAAACTTCTCCAGAATGACCCAGAGGACTTGACGGTCAATGGTGTCAAAAGCTTTTGCAAGGTCGATGAAGGCAATGAACAGGTCTTTTTTCTGTTCTCTGGCCTTCTCTTGCATTTGGCGCAGGACAAAGATCATGTCGGAGGTGGAGCGATCCTTCCTGAAGCCGCACTGTGACTCAGGAAGGATCCTTTCTGTGATGCTCTTGGTAAGACAGGACAGCATGACCCTCGTTAAAACTTTCCCTGCCACAGAGAGCAGGGATATGCCACGACTGTTACCACAGATGGACTTGTCACCTTTTTTCTTGTGAATGGTAACAATGTGTGAGTCTTTCCAGTGACAGTGGGGTCGGTCAGATTTTTTTGATTGACAAGGGTGTTAAAATGCTCAGCCCAACGCACAAGAATTTTTTGTTTGTCCTTATGCAGAATTGTACCATCTGCAGATCTGATAGGGGTGATTCTACATTTTTGGGGTCCATATAGTGATTTTATTGCATCGTAGAAGGCTTGAGAGTTGTTGGTGTCCGCATATCCTTGGATTTCATGGGCTTTCCTAAGCCACCAATCATTCTCCATTATGCGAAGCAGGCGTTGCACCTCAGCAGGGATATTACTCCAGTGTGAGTGCAAAGAGGGAGATTGTGGATTGAAGAGGTGAGCAGTGAAGGCTTTACGCTTCTCCTCCAGAAGGACCAATATTTCGGGGCAGCTATCGTCAAACCAGTCATGGTGACGCTTAGAAGTGAAACCAATTGTGTCAGTAGCGGCTTGTTGTATGGCTGAGCTAAAATTAGCCCATACGCTTTCCGCTGTATTGTGTAGGGGATGAATGAAAACAGAGGAAAGGTTATTAGCCAAGCAGCGACGGTACGTAGCAATGACATCAGGGGATTTTAGGGATCGGAAGTTGAGCCGCCTTGAGGGTTGATGCCTAGTGTGTTGGGGTCGGACCTTTAGGTGTATCTTGGATCTGATCAGCCGATGATCTGTCCAGCACTCCACACCACGCATTGCTCGGGTAATGGAGATTTCATGTAGATCTTGTTGCCGGGTAATTATGTAGTCGAGTAGGTGCCAGTGTTTGGATCTGGGGTGCATCCATGATGCTTTATATTTGTTTTTCATTTGGGAAATTGAGTTGGTTATGACCAGTTTGTGCTCAGAGCAGAGGGAAAGTAGTCGCAGACCATTCCTGTTTATGTTGCCTAATCCATGTTTCCCAATTACCCCAGACCAGAGCATGTTGTTGGAGCCTACTCTGGCATTGAAGTCTCCCATAAGCACAAGTTTATCAGTGTGAGGAACTTTAAGGAGAGCTGCGTCAAGAGACTCGTAGAAGACGTCTTTGATGCTTTCTTCAGCATCCAGAGTTGGCGCATAAGCACTTAGCAATGTTGCATAGCGAACCTTTGCAAGAGGAATGCGCCAAGTCATCAGTCGCTTACTGATTCCCACAGGAGACTCTGGAATGTTCAGGAGCAGTCTGCTCTTGATAGCAAAACCTACTCCATGTAGACGGCGGGTATCTTCTGGAAGACCCTTCCAGAAGAAGGTGTATCCTTGCCCGACTTCTATTAGGGAGTCCTCTCCTGCGAGCCGGGTCTCACTCAAAGCTGCAATGTCAATATTGTACTTTTTAAGCTCGCCAGGGCAGTGTGTCTGCGGGGTCTGTCAGTTCTAATCTTCACATCAAGAAGTTTTTGTACGTTCCATGTAGCCAGGTTTAGTAGTTTAGAACTATATTTATATTTTCGACCGCGTAATGGGATGCCTTGTCGACTGCGGTGGGCCGCCCAGGAGTGTAGGGAACAGGCAATGTTTGGGTCACCTTTTCTAGACCCTCCCCTCGGCAGGGGGTGAGCAGTGCGGACCCTAAAGAGGGCTGCTCAGTCGCACAAGAAGCTGCCGAAGGTGGACGCTGTTCCAACCCGTCCTCGCAGCGACCATCACATTTGTGCCGCCTCCGTGCAGGGCTCAGGCTAGAGGCTGCCAGTCTGATCCAAGACCTGCTCCCGTCGCATTTGCCCTGTCGCCGAAGGAGTTGTACGGTGAAGTGACAGCATGCGCAAAGAATGGATTTAATGTGAAGAGACGGGTGCGCAGACCCTATCTCCACAGCTTCACTCCAAAATCCATTTTCCAGTGGCAGGAGATGAACTCTAGACAACCGGATGGACGGTGGAATTGCAGGGGGCTGCCAGGTCTCTGTCCTTTGTTGAGCCTGCCTCTCGCGTGTCCCCAATGCGGCCTTGTCTTGAGGAGATGAAATGCTCACGGAAGACAACCCACAGGGCAGTGGGGGCAGCAGTCTTAGATGATGGCGGACTGAACTCGCCATGTCGAGGAGTATCATTGGCATAAATGGAGTTTTAACAGCGGATCTAGTGATGCCACTCGACTAGTCCCTCCATACCTGATAGACCTCCGCTGTTGGTCCACGGCTACTTATTCGACTGGGGACCATCACACGTAGCCCCCAGCTTATTTCGTAGCTTACCTTCATATCTGAAGGGTTGTCCATTATCCGCCACCTATGGACGTGGTTGGTAGCAGTCAGCTCTGCCCCAACGTGCTAACCATTACACCATGGAACCTTGGCATGTGTCAACTTTTCCCATGAGCAGCAGAGAGTTAAGTCATTCAGTCCAGAAGCTCGATAGCAATGAGCAAATGAAGCCTTTGCTTTTTAAGCCCATGTTTCCCCAATTCCGACTCGGTTTGAGAGTGCCAATTTCACCGCCATGTCAGCAGTTGCGCATCACCTCTGTTTTTCCCCTCCCTTCCGCAAAGAACCTAAAAAGGTTCCACCGAGATTTTAACTCGGATGGCTGCATTCAAAGCCTAGAGTGCTAACCATTACACCATGGAACCAACACACCCTGCTGGCTGGCTGTCTGAGAGGCGGATAGCGATGAGGCTAGGTGGAATCAGGTAGACAGGAGCTAGCGTTTGGTCAATGGACCGCCTCGCCTAAAAGAGGCGGACGTGGTTCCTCTGCCGAAACCCGGGATTGAACCAGGGACCTTTAGATCTTCAGTCTAACGCTCTCCCAACTGAGCTATTTCGGCCTGGTCCTCGTGTGGTTTAGCCAGCAGGCATGTCTGGGAGACCTCCCGTCATTTTCGAGAAGAGCAGAGTCGAAGGTCCCAGAGAGAAAATTAGTGGCCCGTACGGGGATCGAACCCGCGACCTTGGCGTTGTTAGCACCACGCTTTTTTATTTTTTATTTTTTATTAAGAAATTTCAATCAATAAAATACAATAAAAATAAATACAATAAAAACTACATATTTTCTTCTACATACATCTCTACATCACATATCTTCCATTTAAATACACATTTAAAAAAAAAAACTCCTTCACTTCCGGGCAGCTTCCAAATTAAATCTTCTAAAACACAACAAACTTTTGGGGTAAAAACATCATAAAAAGCATGAACAATATTTTCACCTTTAAAATACAAATACAGTCTTTCAATATATAATTCAGTTTTCCTTTTAAACACAGTCCAAACATCCAACACAATTTTTCTTTTTTAGCCACAGTTCTTCTCTCCCATATTGCACTTTTCATTAACATTACACACAGAGTTATAAAACTTTTGTTTTCACACTTATTTTCCCAACCAAACATCACAACTCTATTCCATTACATTACATTTTCATCCCACTCCTCAGTCAACTCTTTAATTAAACATTTACATTTCTTTAAAAATTCCTCCAGTTCTTTACAATATAAAAACATATGTAAAATCCACTCTTCCTTTTCTTGGCATACTTTACACAAAGCGTTTTGTTCCATTCCTAGTTTATTTGAAACAGCCTCAGTAAAAACCACTTTAAGCCTTATAAAATATTTCAAACATCCCAATTTTGTTTCCACATATCTCCCCCCCATGTTTCTCCATATACACTCTTTTTTTAGATCTTTACATTTCTGCACCCAGTATCCATTAACAATTGGTTCTTTAAAAACACCATCTCTAAAAAAAACATAAAGCATCTTCACCGTACATGTTTTAAAACCATACAATTTTTCTCTCAACTTCACATACACTTCCTTTCCATTTGTCCCCTCTTCCATACTTTCAATCCTTTTTATCCAGTCTTTAGGTATTGCCTTTTTGATTATTTAATATTTATTAATTATCTCTTGTCTGCTAAAATCCTCCTTTGCCTCCTCCATTATGTCCACAATATACTGCACTGGTAAAAATCCATCTTTAAATTCATATAAAACATCTCTTACTCTTGTGATTCCCAGCTCCCACCAGTTCTTAAAAAATATCTCCTTTCCTTGATTTAAAATGCCATTGTTTAATAATAAAGGCTGATTTAAAATGTTCTCTCTACCTCTTAGGTTAAAATGTACATTAGTTAAAAATTTACCCCAGGCGCTCATCAATTCTTTGTAAAAATCCGGCAACTCCTCTGTCATCCATTTCTTTACTCTCATCCACAGTACATTATCTCCAAGTGTAAAATTCCCACATTTACTTAAAAAATATTCCATCGTCTTTTTCCATGCTGTTTTGTTCTCTTCATTCAAGTACTTTTGTATTATTTTTACTCTTAAACTATTCTTTCTTTGTTCAAAAACCATTAAGCCCAAACCTCCCTTCCCCACTTCTCCTATTAATGTGTTGTACGCAATTCTTGCTGGCTTCCCTTCCCATAAAAAATCTAAAAAACATTTTTTCAGCCTTTTTTCTGCCCACAATGGCATGGATGACACATATAAAACATACCATAATTTAGAAAACATTAAAACATTCAGAATTAAAACCTTCCCTTTCAAAGTTAAAGTTCTCAGTTTCCAAAAGTTCATCCTCCTTTCAATACCCCCTAATAATTCCTCCCACATTGTTTCTCCTACCTTCTTTTCATATATTCCCATTAAAACCCCTAAAATCTTCATTTCTTTTGTTTCCTTAAAAGCAAAACTATTTGTTAAATCTTCTGCCCCTCCAAATCTCATATACACTGTTTTTCTGCATTTACTTTTGCTCCTGATCCCTTACAAAACACTTCTACGATTCTCATTGCTTTTTTAACACTCTCTAGATCCTTTACTATCACTGTAGTATCATCCGCATTTTGAAAAATTTTGTTTTCTTCTCCCTCGATGCCTATTCCATTAATTCCCTCTTCTTGTTTTGTGGCCAGGCCTAGTGGTTCAGAAACTAACAAATATAAAAGAGCTGAAAGTGGACATCCTTGCCTTATGGATCTAGTAACTTTAAAACACTGTGTTAAAAAGCCATTACATTTAATTTTTGTTATTGCTCCTTTGTATAAAATTCTTATCCATTTAATAAAATTCCCTCCAAAACAAAAACTTTTTAAAATATCAAATAAAAATTCGTGTTCTACTCTGTCAAACGCGTTCTCAAAATCCAAACTAATTATGTACCCTTTTTTGTTCTTTTCATGCATGTATCTTATTGTATCTTTTATACTTAATGTTGTGTCTGCTATGTCTCTACCTTTCACTCCGTACGCTTGGTTGGTTTTAATTATACTCGGCATTACTTCCTTCAATCTGTTGGCTAAAATTTTCGATAAAATCTTTAAGTCTGTATTCAACATTGTAATTGGTCTGTATTTCTTCAAATCTATCTTCTCTCCTTTTCGCTTGTATATCAATTTTATTAAACCCATTCTCATTCTTTCATTCAGTTCTCCTTTCTTAAAAATATCTACATATACTTATTTTAAAATGCTAGTTAAAAAATCTTTTAAAACTATATAAAATTCACTCCCCAAACCATCTATACCCGGACTTTTCTTTTTGTTTAATTCACTTATTGCTCTTTTTATCTCTTCGTCTCTTATATCTTCATCACACTCTTTTTTGTCTAGTTCTCCAATGGTTGTTTTTATTTGTTTCAGTAACTGCAGTTTCTCTTCTTCTTTCACTCCCTCTGCACTAAACAAATTCTCATAGTATGCTTTTATTTCCTTTAGTATTTCCTCGTTTGTTTCCACAACCACTCCATTATTTCCTCTAATTTCTTTTATCATTTTCGCTTTCCCTCTACTTTTTTTCTAGATGGAAGAAGAACTTTGTACATTTTTCGCCCTCCACCTAATATTTTGCCTTACTTCTTAGTCTTGCTCCTTCATATTTCTCCTCCTCCATTTCTTTCAAATTACCCTCTAAATCTTTTATTTTTTGTATATCTTTCCCAATTTCATTTAATTCTTTTTTCAATTTTTCTCTTATTTCTCTCTCCGTATTTCTCTTACTTTTCTGTATTAACTTGCAGTACTTCATAGTACATTTTTTAACTAAATATTTTGTATTTTCCCACCATATTCTTTTATCCTCAATATACATTTTGTTCTCCTTTTCAGTTTCAATAATCTCTTTAACATGTAAAATATAATCTTCATTCTTTAAAATCTCTGTGTTTAAAACCCATACTCCCGGCCCTCTTTTAATAGAACTCCAGTCTATTTGCATAAAAATTGGTTTATGATCGCTTAGACTTGTTTCTTCATATTTAATACTACTGATAAAATCCTCAACGTTCCTTGTACATAATATAAAATCAATTCTTGTTTTGCACATAAAATTCCCCACTAATTGTCTTCTTGAATATTCTCTCGTTTTTTCATTTCTTTCTCTCCATACATCGATCATATTATTCTCTTCCATTAATAGCTTCAACTCTTTTCTTCCTTTGTCACTTTTAAAAAACATTCCCTCACCCATTTCTAATTTGCTAAAAACGTTATTAAAATCACCCATCATTATAACTTCTTTATATTTCTTTAAAAATTCTCTAAACACTAAAAAACTCTTTCTTTTCATTCTCTTCCGTTGGCGCATGAACGTTAACCACAACTACTACTTTCCCCTCAAAATCCATTTCTACTGCCATACATTTCCCTTCTTTATCATTGTATATTGTTTTACCTTTTACACCTCTGTTTTCCTTTATTAAAACCGCTACACCTCTGCCCTGCCTATCATCCCCATTATTATATAAAATCTCTCCGTTCCATCTTTTTCTTATTTCAGTCATAAAACCTTCTCTCCAGTTAGTCTCTTGTAATAAAATCACATCTTCATTCTTGAACATTTCTTTCATTTGCTCAAATTTTCTTACATCAAAAGTCCTCTGGCATTAAAAGTAACACAACTAAAACCCATTAAAAGAAAAACAAATAAATACCTAAAAACCATTAATCTTCATCTTCTCCCTCCAGGTCCTTTAACACTTCAAACCTATTTTCACTTTTATCTAAAACCTTTAAAATAGTCCTTTTTCTTGCGATACCAATATTTGGTTTTACCTTTACTAGTCTTCTTCTTAATTGTCCTTTCCCCTCTCTGTCTTTGTCCATCGTTGTTTCTTCTTCACCTTCAGTCTCACTTTGATCCTTCTTTTCATGTCCATCTTTCTCCACGTCATCCAGGTAACTTATAAAACTGTCCGAAATGTCCATTACTGTCCATTGAGTGTCCTGCTCCATTGTTTGTTCTTTATCGTTCTCTTGTTGTCCTTCCTCTCTGATGCTCGCTGCTCCTTCCATTTCGTGTTCCTCCAGGCATGTCCATTGCCGTTTGCCTTGCGTGTTCCTCCTGCCACTCCATTGTCGATTACCATGCGTGTTCCTCCTGCCAGTCCATTGTCAATTACCATGCGTGTTCCTCCAACCAGTCCAGTGTCGTTTGCCGTTAATCCGTCCATGCTTGAAAAAAAAAGAAAATAACCACCCTCCAGCCAGCTAAAAGCTGCTGTTAGGTGGTTTAAAAAAAAAGAAAGAAAAAAAAAGCTATTTTGGCCAGGTCCTTGTGTGGTTTAGCCAGCAGGGATGTGTGGGAGACCTCCCGTCATTTTCGAGAAGAGTAGAGCGAAGGTCCCAGAGAGAAATTGAGTGGCCCGTACGGGGATCTAACCTGCGACCTTGGCGTTATTAGCACCACGCTCTACCCAACTGAGCTAACCGGCCTCTCTCTGTCACATTTTTTCCCCAATTTTCAGAAATATCCTGGTTGCCCTAATCAGGCTGAATAGATTAAAAGCAAAGCCTAATAATGGGCTTGTCCGGGATTTGAACCCGGGACCTCTCGCATCCTAAGCGAGAATCATACCCCTAGACCAACGAGCCGAAACATACTTCCTGTATGCTGCTGCCGGGCCGCAAACATTTCCGCTTGCATGGCTTAAAGGGCAATTCATCAATTCATCTTCCTCCGCTTATCCGGGGCCGGGTCGCGGGGGCAGCAGTCTGAGCAGAGAAGCCCAGACTTCCCTCTCCCTTGACACTTCCTCCAGCTCTTCCGGGCGGACACCGAGGCGTTCCCAGGCCAGCCGGGAGACATAGTCTCTCCAGCGTGTCGTAGGTCTTCCCCGGGGTCTCCTCCCAGTGGGACGTGCCCGGAACACCTCCCCGGGAAGGCGTCCAGGAGGTGGCAACAGATGCCCGAGCCACCTCAGCTGACCCCTCTCGATGTGGAGGAGCAGCGGCTCTACTCTGAGCTCCTCCCGAGTGACCGAGCTTCTCACCCTATCTCTAAGGGATCGGCCAGCCACTCTGCAGAGAAAGCTCATTTTGGCCGCCTGTATCCGGGATCTTGTCCTTTCGGTCATGACCCAAAGCTCATGACCAAAGGTGAGAGTAGGAACGTAGATTGACCGGTAAATCGAGAGCTTTGCCTTACGGCTCAGCTCCTTCTTCACCACAACAGACCGGTACATCGACCGCATTACTGCAAAAGCTGCACCGATCCGTCTGTCAATCTCCCGTTCCATCCTTCCCTCACTCGTGAACAAAACCCCAAGGTACTTAAACTTCTCCACTTGAGGAAGGATCTCTCCACCAACCTGAAGTGAGCAAGCCACCCTTTTCCGACTGAGGACTATGGCCTCGGATTTGGAGGTGCTGATTTTCATCCCTGCCACTTCACACTCGGCTACAAACCGTCCCAGTGCATGCTGAAGGTCCTGATGTGAAGGGACCAACACGACAACATCGTCCGCAAAAAGCGGAGACAAAATCGCGTGGTCCCCAAACCTGACACCCTCCGGCCCCTGGCTGCGCCTAGAAATTCTGTCCATAAAAACTATGAACAGAACCGGCGACAAAGGGCAGCCCTGCCGGAGTCCAACATGCACCGGGAAGAAGTCTGACTTAATACCGGCAATGCGAACCAAGCTCCTGCATCGGTCATACAGGGACCGGACAGCCCTTAGCAAAGGACCCCGGACCCCATACTCCCGGAGCACCCTCCACAGGCGGCCGCGAGGGACACAGTCGAATGCCTTCTCCAAATCCACAAAGCACATGTGGACTGGTTGGGCAAACTCCCATGAGCCCTCCAGCACCCTGTAGAGAGTATAGAGCTGGTCCAGTGTTCCACGGCCTGGACGAAAACCGCACTGTTCCTCCTGAATCCGAGGTTCCACTATCGGCCGTATTCTCCTCTCCAGTACCCTGGCATAGACTTTCCCAGGGAGGCTGAGAAGTGTGATCCCCCTGTAGTTGGAACACACCCTCCGGTCCCCCTTCTTAAAAAGAGGGACCACCACCCCGGTCTGCCATCCCAGAGGCACTGTCCCCGACCGCCACGCGATGCTGCAGAGGCGTGTCAGCCAAGACAGCCCCACAACATCCAGAGACTTGAGGTACTCAGGGCGGATCTCATCCATCCCCGGTGCCTTGCCACCGAGGAGTTTCTTGACTACCTCGGTGACCTCAGCTAGGGTGATGGACGAGTCCACCTCTGAGCCCTCAGCCTCTGCTTCCTCAATAGAAGACGTGACGGCGGGATTGAGGAGATCCTCAAAGTATTCCTTCCACCGTCCGACGAAATCCCCAGTTGAGGTCAACAGCTGCCCACCTCCACTGTGAACAGCGTTGGTAGGGCATTGTCTCCCTCTCCTGAGGCGCCGGACAGTTTTCCAGAATCTCTTCGAGGCCAGCCGATAGTCCTTCTCCATGGCCTCATCGAACTCCTCTCTGGCCCGAGTTTTTTCTCCACAACCAACCGGGCTGCAGTCCGCTTGGCCTGCCGGTACCTGTCAGCTGCCTCAGGAGTCCCACAAGCCAACCAGGCCCGATAGGACTCCTTCTTCAGCTTGACGGCATCCTTTACTTCCGGTGTCCACCACCGGGTTCGGGGATTGCCGCCTCGACAGGCACCGGAGACCTTACGGCCACAGCTCCAAGCAGCCGCTTCGACAATGGAGGTGGAGAACATGGTCCACTCAGACTCAATATCTCCAGCCTCCCTCGGGACCCGGTCGTGGCTCTGCCGGAGGTGGGAGTTGAAGATCTCTCTGACAGGAGACTCGGTCAAACGTTCCCAGCAAACCCTTACAGTACGCTTTGGTCTGCCGAGTCTGTCCAGCCTCCTCCCCCGCCATCGTTTCCAACGCACCACCAGGTGGTGATCAGTTGACAGCTCCGCTCCTCTCTTCACCCGAGCGTCCAAGACATACGGCCGCAGGTCAGATGAAACGACCACAAAGTCGATCATCGACCTGCGACCTAGGGTCTCCTGGTGCCACGTGCACTGGTGGACACCCTTGTGCTTGAACATGGTGTTCGTTATGGACAATCTGTAACTAGCACAGAAGTCCAATAACTGAACACCGCTCGGGTTCAGGTCGGGGGGGCCGTTCCTCCCAATCACGCCCCTCCAGGTGTCACTGTCGCTGCCCACGTGAGCGTTGAAGTCCCCCAGTAGAACGACGGAGTTCCCAGTCGGAGCACTTTCCAGCACTCCTCCCAGAGACCCCAAGAAGGCCGGGTACTCTGCACTGCTGTTTGGCCCGTAGGCACACACGACAGTGAGAGACCTATCCCCGACCCGTAGGCGCAGGGAAACGACCCTCTCGTTCACCGGGGTAAACTCCAACACATGGCGGCTGAGCTGGGGAGCTATAAGCAAACCCACACCAGCCCGTCGCCTCTCACCATGGGCAACTCCAGAGTGGTGAAGAGTCCATCCTCTCTCAAGGAGTGTGGTTCCAGAGCCCAAGCCATGCGTAGAGGTGATCCCAACTATCTCTAGTCGGAACCTCTCAACCTCACGCACCATCTCAGGCTCCTTCCCCGCCAGCGAGGTGATGTTCCACGTCCCTAAGGCTAGTTTCCGTGTCCAGGGATCGGGTCGTCGAGGTCCCTGCCTTCGACTGCCACCCGATCCTCTCTGCACCGGCCCCTTACGTCTCTTCCTGCAGGTGGTTAGCCCACGGGAAGGCGGTCACGGTCACTTCGGGCTGAGCCCGGCCGGACCCCATGGGAAGAGGCCCGGCCACCAGGCGCTCGCATACGAGCCCCAACCCCGGGCCTGGCTCCAGGGTGGGGCCCCGGCTGCGCCATACCGGGCGACGTCACGGTCCTTGAATGTTTGTCCATCATAAGGGGGGTTTGAACCGCTCTTAGTCAGACTCGTCGCCTAGGACCTGTTTGCCTTGGGAGACCCTACCAGGGGCATATAGCCCCAGACAACATAGCTCCTAGGGTCATTCGGGTACTCAAACCCCTCCACCACGTTAAGGTGGCGGTTCAAGGAGGGGTTAAAGCGCAATATTTTAATTAAATCTACAATTAAAAGGTAGCCAGTGCAAATTTGCCAGCAAAGAGGAAATGCGGCCTCTTTTTTTGTGGTCATTGGAAATCACGCTGCAGCACCTGCACACGTGCTAGGGATGGCGCCTCGCCTTTGTCTTTGAGAGCGATGGACACCTTCACTCCATCATCGAGGGGAATTAGCTCAAATAGTAGAGCGCTCTCTGCGCAAAAGAAGGGGTCCAATCTTTGCGCCCCGCACGCAAGCGAAAAGGACGCAGAAAACGTGAAAAAACTTACAAATTTGCCCTGCAACAATATTCGGGCTATATTCCTGTACGTTATGGAAGAGTTTTAGTTACATGTGAAACAAGTCACACTCCGCGGGCTGGGCTCGAACCCGTGTTCTGCGCGACTACTGTGTGATCAACTGCGCATGCGCCTTCACTTGGTTATCAATTTGACATATCATTATATTGATTGATATTAATTGTGTATATTATTTTTAAAAAAAGCATATTACATGTTTATGGTTTAATAAAACTAATACAAATGTTTATTCAAATATGTGTTTTTTGTGTGTGGGATTGATTGATGTGATTTATCTGATTTATTTTAGGACACTTCAAATGTTTTATACACACAAATGCACACAAATATCGAAATGTAATTTTTTTTATTAAAATGAATACAAACAAATATTGAAATAAGTACACACACATAAATATATGGACATACACACAATATATGTGTTATATACAATGTATACTCTATGAAAGAGTGGGTGGGCCCATGTACAGTTTGCACATTCCAGTCCCAAGGCAATTAAAAGCATCACAATGAATAAGAGTGTGAACAGTATTTATTTACTAAAACATCAAGACATTAATGAACAACAATAAACAACTAACAATGTAGAAATAGAATAGAACATTCTGTAATATAAATTAAACAAACAAGACATTACAGAAAGATTGAGAGAAAAAAGAACATAACTGTATTTACACGTAGATATTTATTTACAGGTATTTACAAACAATCTTTTTTCTGTGTTGGAAGATTTTTATTATGGAGGTGGCTGTCCAGGTTTTTTCTGCTGGCGCTGTTCTACCAGCCACTCCTCTAAAGATATGCCACCAGAGACACTGGGGCAAAACGTGGCACTGCCGAAGCGGCTGTGGCCGAACTCCTTGGTTTTGGGCTTGCTACACTTAGAGCATTTGTTATATGCCACTTCACAGACATATTTCCTTTTGTGGGCTCCACTGGCCTCCTCTTCTGCCCTGCGTCGTCTGTTCCTCTGAGTGAAGCGGGACACAGACACCGGGGCAGTGGGAGCAGGAGCCTCTCGCACGTCAGGAAACACTGGAGTTGGAGCCAGGAGAGGAGCAGCTGAAGCGCCACCTGCACCAGCTGCCAGCAGCGTGGGCGCAGTGTTCAATAAAATGAACTGGGGCAGTGGCACAGGAACTGGGGGAGGAGTAGGAGCTGCTGGGGTAATTGGCCTCACAATTGCAGCACTGGCAGGTTGTCTGCCCGGCCGTAGCTTAGGAGCCTGTCACTTCCTGGGTGTTCTCCCTTCGATTAAACCTGCAATCAAAAAATGTATTCATAATAAATAACTGCTATCCCTTTCTTTCAAATGTCAATGTAAAACCATGCTTACCACTGAGTGAGAGTCCTCTGATTCAGCATAAACAGCTGAAGTGACGTGGCCTCCATCAGAGTTTGGCAGTTCAGCACCAGGTCTCGGATGTGGTGGTAATCCGTGAGCACCTTAGTCCAACGAGGAAGACGGACTCCATCCTTCTTAGTTGGGGACTTGTGAAGTGCACACAGTTTGATACACCTGGCCTCAACTAAGCGACTGGTGCTGGGCCACTGAGCTGGCCCCCCAGGATGACCAATCAGGCATCTCTTCACACTGTCCACACCCGGTGTCACTCCTGTGTTTTTCGGAGCCTTGAAGCGTCCCTGGGTCAGTTTGGGCTGGTGTCTGGGCTGATAGTGGATCTTCCTCTTGTCCCCATCAGGAAGAGCAGTCCACAGACGGATGACCTCTGTGACCTGCTGCTCGTCCAGGTAGAGTGCCTGACAGCGGGACACCAGGTACTCAGACAGATCCTGCACCTTATCCCAGCCTGCAACGCCATCGGGTCCAAGAATAGGAGCCTGCAGGAAAGTATTACAATAACAATACACAGCATGTTAAATGTCAGAGTGTAAAAGCAAATAGAAACCAATAATGAGAAGCTTACTTACAGGAGCCTGGTCTGCAACACTGGACCCAGTTGATGTTGCAGGAGCAGAGGCAGCACTTGGCTGGACAGAAGGCTGTGGAGGAGACTGCAGAGGAGGCTGAGCAGGGCGCAGAGGAGGAGACTGCAGAGGAGGCTGGGCAGGGCGCAGAGGAGGAGACTGCAGAGGAGGCTGGGCAGGGCGCAGAGGAGGAGACTGCAGAGAAGGCTGGGCAGGGCGCAGAGTAGGAGACTGCAGAGGAGGCTGGGCAGGGCGCTGCAGTCCTGTGGGTGGCTGTAGTGAGGATGGTCCTGGTGCAGAGGGACAGGGGTTGAAGGCCTGGGGGCCGCTGCTGTGGACTGGGACAGGCTCAATGGGGTCATAGAGGACTGGCACTGTGAGGTCCTCAGGTTCCTCCTCAACAAAGCCTTCGTCCTGCACCACCTCATCAGTCATCTGCTCCACCAGCCGATCCTCCTCTTCTGGGTTATCCATAACAGTCAAGGATTTCCCAGACTGACTGTACAGATACTCCATACCCAGCAGCTCCCCTGCAAAAGAACACACATACAAAGCACATTCACATTATTATAGCTGTAGTGGCTATTTGTCCATAACAAACTGAAACAAAAAAACCAATCAAACTTTTCAAAGTTTGATCGTTTGTAGGCTTGACGCAGTTTGAAAGATCAAAAGATTAAAATACTAAACAAGAAGATAATAAGCATAAATGCAAAATAAAGCAAATTCACTTTAGCAAAAGAAACCAAAGAAATAAGGCTATAAAGGGTCAAATTAAGCCTAAATTAAACAAAGTACAAATAACTCCAACAATAGTTGAATTATTTGAAATACAATATAAAAAAATGTACACTCAAACACTCATACACCTGTATAATGTATAATCTTTTGTTTGAGATAATAATTCTCACCTGTGTAAGCCCCTGGAGGCTGGTAGCGATCATCCAGGGACATCTTCAGCACTTTGCGGCTGAGCCGGTCCATTGCCTCCCTCTCAACGCTACTGTAGGTCCTCAGGTCAGTCTTTCCCCTCACTGCTTCATCCATCCGGTCCTGGTTCCAGCGCATCAGGCCTTCCAGGAGATAGGCCTGGAAATGCGCATCACTGGCACTGGTCCCTACAGGTCAAATAAAGTCAAATATTAGTTATCTATGTATTCAGTATGGCAGAATAGGTTATAAAAGTTTAAAGTTTTTGCAGGTTATAAAAGTTATAACCTACCTGGGATGAAGCGATTTAAATGGAGGTGGAAAGACTCCAAGGAGGTGGAGCCACGAGCACAGCGATAGCAGCTGAGCTCCACACCACCCTTCTTCAGTGTGTCTGTCTTCTGGTACAGAGGGAAGCCCTCTGGGTCCTGAATACAGGCGATGTGCCTCTGCTGGTCTATCCAGACCTGTTGGATTCGCTCGTGGTCCAGCAGTGGTACCCCCAGAGTGTCCCTCCCCTTCTCACTGTCCATCTCATCAATGAGCGCCTTGATCCTCCAGGTGGTCTCCTCCACTCCTCTGGTCCGCTTGCGACAGTGCAGTGCCAACTCCTTCCTGGTGATCAGCTTATCCAGAGCCTTCTCTGTGACTGGACCAACTCCTCTGGCCTGTAACTCCCCCTGTTTGGCCAACCCTAGAGCAGCGACATCATCTGGATCCAGCTCAAAGATGCACCTGGAAAGCCGAGCCATGAAGGTGCCATAGAGCTGATGAGCCTCCGTGATGACACCTGCTGCAAAGCGCCGCATGAAGTGCCAAATGTCTAGGCGCACTTGGAGCACATCCCACTCTATGAACATGGCTCTGACCTGCGACTGTCTGTGCGCGTGTGGGCTGCAGCACTCTCTGTTCACATACATGACGGCGGGTGGTGCCACTCCCGCCTCCCTGTACCTCTTCATGAGACCCACCGCCATGGGCCACAATCCATGCCCCTCTGCCGCTGTGAGGACTGACACCAACACCTGGCCGTGCTCATTGCCTACATTAGTGCACCAACCAGCAGTGTTGGCAGCAGCGCCGGCCAGTTTTTTGGTGACCTATGTAAAAAAAAAAACAGTAGAATAAAAAAATGTCAGAAAAATGTAAGATAATAACAATTATAATTACTCAAACTTGACTGTTTATACCTTTTTGGTAGAGTCCATCTTGAGGACAGAGCCAAAGACAGGTTATTTTGGCCTTGACCTCAGGTAGCCGCGAGAGGACGTCCCTGGCATACACAGACAACAGCCACTTGGGTTTGGGGATGGGTGGGAGGGGCGGGGGCGCAGAAAAGAGTGGAGGCTCAACGATGGAGGAGTCTGTGAAGGGCTCACAGACAGTGAGGTACTCCAGCGTCCGCTGTGACCACGCTGAGGTGTGTTGCTCCTGCAGCTTTTTGTGAAGCTGTGTGACACTATTGCCCCGGGTCCTCTCCCGCATCATTATGACTACACGGTAGTCACACGAGTACCTACAGACAGTCAAATAATTCTGTTCAGTGCCACATCTTATTATTTCAATGTTAATATCAGTAAATCAACATATTTGATTTTATACAGTACAACAAATTACAGTGCATTGCTCTAAATATGAATGTGTTCTACCTGTATGTCAGAATGGCAGGGAATTTTCTGCGGTGTCCCATGTCGAGCTGTCCCAGGATGTCTTCAGACCAGGCTGGATACTTCTTCTTGCACCCTTTGCACTCCAGATACTCTGTGGCCATGTCATACCACCCGTCTATGTCCAGGACCTTGCGCACAGTGCGATAAAGGCCAGCAGCTGTCAGCTTGTGGTTATTGCAGGCTGGCTGGACACAGACAAGTGGTATGGACCACATCTTCAGCGGCATCCAGAGGAACAGAGGGCGGCAGAAGAAGATATCAGGAGAAGTAGGGGGCTGGGTGAAGACAGTCGGGGGCTGGGGAGGATACCACCAGAAGTTGGGATGTGGCGTCAGCTCAGGCTTCCCTGTTTTTATGTTGGCCCTGAACAGAGTCTTCCTGATCCAGTCCTGCTGGAAAGATGGGAGTTGCTCTTTCCAGTGGACAGGAAGCTCTGCAGGTGACTGGGACATCGGACAATCGGCGACCGCTATTATTATCGTCATCTTTGCAATCTTTACAACAGGTAAGTCTATTCTTCACGACTGTATAATCGATCATTATTTATTCATAAACAGTGTTTGTTTTTAGACAATTAAACATGCCAATAAAGCTAGCTAGCGTGCAATAGCACACGTTTTCTTCTGTACATATGAACCTGCAACTTTACCATGATATACAGTAAAAAACATGTCACTACTGTCAAGATAATTAGCCGACCGCTAATTAAGCTATATCCTCCTTAAACCATTTTTTTGTTGTTGTTAATTTAGTATTTTTTTGTGTCATTCATTACATTATTTTGAGCACAAGATGATTTTTACTAAAACCTTTAAAAAAAAAGTTTAATTCATATATGTTATACTATACTATGTTATATACCAGTATACATATTTATGTTATCTTTTTAAATACTATGTTATACATATTTAAAAAGACATGAATAGGCAAAAACAAGTGTTTTTTTTGTTTCAACAAATGATTCTCAACTATGTTATAAAAGATATACCAAAACAATTTGATATACCATTTTAAGTTTTAGATCTGTTTGATGATCATATTATTATGAATTGTCATAAACGCCTTTATGTTATATTTGGTGTTTCTTAGTAATCTCTGCCACAAAAGCTAAACAAAACAAAATGATTTAAGTATGGCATGATACCAGCAAGATTGTACCAAGAAGTGTTATTTATTTTCTTATTAATAAGTTCATCACACTATTTACAATTTGTACACAAGGCAATTCAAAGTGATTCACAGTTGTATAAAAAACAATAATGCTTATGCTCATAATAATAATAATCATTAATTATTATAATATTATATTATAATATTATAATAATTAATTACATAAAAAACAAATGCTGTAGTAAAATACTTTCAGTTGGAATATGACAGCTATGTAACGTTCTGTTTATGCCTGTGTCCTTTCATTTCGAACGAGGTACTGCACACATTCCTGGCAAAAGCAGGTCCCACCGAGAGTTGAACTCGGATCGCTGGATTCAGAGCCCACAGTGCTAACCATTACACTATGGAACCTTGGCGCTTGTCAACTTTTCCCATGAGCAGCAGAGAGTTAAGTCATTCAGTCCAGAAGCGCGATAGCAAGGAGCAAATGAAGCCTTTGCTTTTTAAGGCCATGGGTGCTTCTCAATATCCCTCCTCGTTTCCTCGCTCCTCTGTCCTCCATCCTATGACCCGGAAACCAATCAAGCACAGCCATCTTGAAGGACATCTCAATTCTCTAATTGCACCGTGAGGAGTCGAGGATCGAGGAGTGATGATGAGGCTTTCAGAGGAGTTATGAGCGAGGATACACAGCTGTATCCTATGCAGAAGTGTTTTATTGACTAAACGTGACGCACGTATACATTCATCGGTCACAATAATTTGAATTTGTACTTTACCCTTGCTGTTTATATAAACCATACATCTCACATATTTCAACAGGGTATCTTGCTTTATTATTATTCATTATGAATTTCTTAAATAAACAAACTTCAACAACATAAGGGCAGATCCTTTGAGCGCTGCTGATGACGCTATGAAGTGACGCTCGAGTGATCAAGTATTCCAATGTATAAAAAAGCTTTCATTCGATTCCTCTGTCCTCATTTTCTTTCCTTGCAACCTTCCCTCACAACCTACAGGGGGAGGAGCTGAGGCGCTAGGAAAGGAAGCGAGGAAAGGAAACGAGGATGCACAAATAAGAAATGAGAAGCACCCCATGTTTCCCCAATTCCGACTCGGTTTGAGAGTGCCAATTTCACCGCCACGTCAGCAGTTGCGCATCACCTCTGTTTTTTCCCTCCCTTCCGCAAAGAACCTAAAAAGGTTCCACCGAGATTTGAACTCGGATCGCTGGATTCAAAGCCCGGAGTGCTAACCATTACACCATGGCACCAACAAACCCTGTTAGCTGGCTTTCTGAGAGGCAGATAGCGATGAGTCTAGGTGAAATCAGGTAGACAGGAGCTGGCATTTGGTCAATGGACCGCCTCGACTAAAAGAGGCGGACGTGGTTCCTCTGCCGAAACCCGGGATTGAACAAGGGACCTTTAGATCATCAGTCTGTCGTTGAGCTATTTCGGCCAGGTCGTCATGTCGTTTAGCCAGCAGGGATGTCTGAGAGACCGCCCGTCTTTTTCGAGAAGAACAGAGCGAAGGTCCCAGAGAGAAAATGAGTGGAATGTACGTGGATCGAACCCGCGACCATGGCATTATTAGCACCACGCTCTACCCAACTGAGCTAACCGCCCTCTCTCCGTCACTTTTTATCCCCAATTTCTCAGAAATATCCTGGTTGCCCTAATCAGGCTGAAGAGATTAAAAGCAAAGCCTAATAATGGGCTCGTCCGGGATTTGAACCCAGGACCTCTTGCACCCTTAGCGCGAATCATACCCCTAGACCAACGAGCCGAAACACACATCCTCCCTGCTGCTGCCGGGCCGCAAACATTTCCGCTTGCATGGCTTAAAGCGCAATATTTTAATTAAATCTACAATTAAAAGGTAGCCAGTGCAAAGTTGCCAGCACAGAGGAAATGCGGCCTCTTTTGTTTGTGGTCATTGGAAATCACGCTGCAGCACCTGCACACGTGCTAGGGATCGCGCCTCGCCTTTGTCTTCGAGGCGATGGACACCTTCTCTCCATCATCGAGGGGAATTAGCTCAAATGGTAGAGCGCTACCAAAAAGCAGGTCCCACCGAGATTTGAACTCGGATCGCTGGATTCAGAGCCCAGAGTGCTAACCATTACACCATGGAACCTTGTCGTGTGTCAACTTTTCCCATGAGCACCAGAGACTTAAGTCATTCAGTCCAGAAGCGCGATAGCACGGAGCAAATGAAGCCTTTACTTTTTAAGCCCATGTTTCCCCAATTCCGACTCGGTTTGAGAGTGCCAATTTCACCGCCACGTCAGCAGTTGCGCATCACCTCTGTTTTTTCCCTCCCTTCCGCAAATAACCTAAAATGGTTCCACCGTGATTTTAATTCGGATCGCTGGATTCAAAGCCTAGAGTGCTAACCATTACACCATGGAACCAACACAACCTGCTGGCTGGCTGTCTAAGAGGCAGATAGCGATGAGGCTAGGTGGAATCAGGTAGACAGGAGCTGGCGTTTGGTCAACGGACCGCCTCGACTAAAAGAGACGGATGTGATTCCTCAGCCGAAACCCGGGATGGAACCAGGGACCTTTAGATCTTCAGTCTAAAACTCTCCCAACTGAGCTATTTCGGCCAGGTCCTTGTGTGGTTTAGCCAGTCTGGGAGACCTCCCGTCATTTTCGAGAAGAGCAGAGTGAAGGTCCCAGAGAGAAAATGAGTGGCCCATACGAACCCGCGACCTTGGTGTTATTAGCACCACGCTCTAACCAACTGAGCTAACCTGCCTCTCTCTGTCACGTTTTTCCCCAATGTCTCAGAAATATCCTGGTTGCCCTAATCAGGCTGAAGAGATTAAAAGCAAAGCCTAATAATGGGCTCGTCCTGGATTTGAACCCTGGACCTCTCGCACCCTAAGCGAGAATCATACCCCTAGACCAACGAGACAAAACTTACTTCCTTCCTGCTTCTGCCTGGCCGCAAACATTTCCGCTTGCATGGCTTAAAGCGCAATATTTTAATTAAATCTACAATTAAAAGGTAGCCAGTGCAAAGTTGCCAGCACAGGGGAAATGCGGCCTCTTTTTTGTGGTCATTGGAAATCACGCTGCAGCACCTGCACACGTGCTAGAGATGGCGCCTTCGCTTTCTTTGAGAGCGATGGACACCTTCACTCCATCATCAAGGGGAATTAGCTCAAATGGTAGAGCGCTCGCTGCGCAAAAGAAGGGGCCCAATCTTTGCGCCCCCGCACACAAGCCAAAAAGACGCGAAAAACGAGAATTTGCCCACAAATTTCCCCTGCAACATTATTAGGGCTATATTCCTGTGCGTTCCTGTCACATTTGAAACAAGTCACCCTCCGCTAGCTGGATTCGAACCCGTGTTCTGCGTGTGATCAACTGCTCCTGCGTCTTCATTTATCTATGACATCATTATATTGATTTATATTTTTTTGTGTGTATTATTATTATTTTTAAATATTGCACATTACATGTTGTTGATTATTTATTAAAATGAATAAAAATGGAGGGATATGATTTGATTGACATGATTTATCAGATTTGTTTTAAGACACTTCAAATGTTTTATTAAATGTTTTTTTTTGTGTATATTATTTTTAAAAAATTGCATATTACATGTTGTTTATGATTGAATAAAATGAATAAAAATGTTTCTTCAAATATGTGTGTTTTTTGTGAGGGATATGATTTGATTGATATGATTTATTAGATTACTTTAAGACACTTTAAATGTTTTATTAAAATGAATACACACAAATATTTCAATGACACTTAAAATGTTTTATTAAAATGAATACACAAATATTTAAATGACACTTTAAATGTAAAAAAACAAATATTAAAATGAATACACACAAATAATGAAATGAGTACACAGACACAAACACACATATATACATATATATATATATATATATATATATATATATATACATGACAATATGAAAGACTGGGTGGAACCATGTACAGTAATATATACAAAATATATACAGGAAAAAAGCAAATTGTTTATTGAGGAGGTGGAGTTTGGCTTGTATTTTGCTGGCGCTGTTCTGCCAACCAGTCATCTAAAGATTTTCCATTTGAGGCACGCAAGCAAAATGTGGCATTACCATATCGGCTATGGCCAAACTCTTTGGTTTTGGGCTGCCTACATTTGCTGCACATGTTAAAGGTTACCCCTCGCACATACTTCCTCTTATGGACTCCGCTTTCCGTCTCCTGGGCCCGCCGGCGCCTGTTCCTCTGGGTGTAACGGGAAACAGGAGCAGCAGACACAGGAGCAGGTGGAGCTGGGCCTGCACCGGATGTTGAAGCACCAGAAGGTGGAATCACCATTGACACGGTCATGTCTGGGTTAAGGACTAGTGACAATGACCCAGGTGCTGAAATGGGCTGCACAACTCCTGATGCTGTGGGGGCAGGTGCAATGGGGCACACCATGGTGGTGGCAGCAGCAGGCCGTCGACCTGGTCGCAGAAGAGGAGCCTGTCCTTCTCGATTTGGCGGAAGGGTAAATGTATGTTTTGGGCGTGAGGTCGATGCCGCTTCATCCAATTTTTCCCTCGGTGGAGGAAGCTGCGTATCAGCCACAGCAATTGGGTCAGGTGGAGTCAGTCCCTGAGCGAGGACACTCATTTCCTGTTTTTTCTGCTGCCGTTGAAACCTGAAAATGAATTACATGTATTATATATATGTTTAAAAAAGTATTCAGTTAATTTGAAGAAAATAATGTGCCTTGCTTACCACTGAATGAGCGTCTTCTGGTTTAGCTCAAACAGCTGGATCATTGTTTCATCCATCAGCCTGCGATTGTTAAGCACCAGCTCTCGGATGTGGTGGTAATCCGAGAGGATTTTAGACCACCTGGGGTGGCAAACTCCAGCCTTCTTGGTCGGCGACTTGTGTAAAGCACACAGCTTTGTACAAATGGCCTCAACCAAGCGGCTGGTGCTGGGCCACTGTGCTGGTCCCCCGGGATGTCCAATCAGACACCGTTTTACACTCTCCACACCCGGTGTGACTCCGGACCGCTTTGGTGCCTTAAAGCGTCCATGTGTCAGCTGAGGCTGATGTCGAGGCTGATAGTTGACCCGCTGTTTGTCTATGTCATGGAGAGCTGTCCACAGCTGAATGGCCTCTGTCACCTGCAGGTCAGTGAGGTAAGGAGCCTCACGAAGACCAACCAGGTAACCTGCCATATCCTGGACCTTGTCCCACCCAGCAATGCCATCGGGCCCAATGACTGCTCCCTAGTAAATTCAGATTAATGTTAATATATGTGGAATAAAACGAGATTGAAATTAAATAAAGCCCTTAAAGTGTTTTACCTGAGCCTCGTCGGAGAAACTGCTTCCAGTGTCAGATGGCTGTGACAACACTGAAGGGGCAGGGGCAAGTTGGTGTCCTTCTCTAGTTGATGTGGATGGCTCAGCCAGTGACACGTCAGCCATTGATACATCAGCCAGTGATGCTGGGGACTGAGGCTGAGGCAAAGATGAGGGGCTGTTTGCGAGATCATGGCAGGGGTCATTCTCGTACAGCACTGGAACTGTGATGTCCTCCGTGATCTCTTCCTCAAACCCCTCATCTTGCAGGTCTTGGTCATCAATTTCCTCCACCAGCCTGTCTTCATCCTCTGGGTTCTGGAGCACTGGAGTCAGTGTTTTGCCAGTCTGGCTGTAAAGGTACTCTATTCCTAGCAATTCACCTACGAGAATAAAAGGGGAAAAAAAATGTCTTAATATTTTGTCTAGTACATTTAAGGCTAAATTGATACGTAGTAGAGTATTACAAAATAACAAATGAATGAATGTCTTGCCTGTATATGCTCCAGGAGGGCGATGGCGCTCATCCCAGGGCTTCCCAAAGACTGTCTTGCTAAGCTGGTCCACAACCACATCTTCCATCCGGTCATCATTCCAACGCATCAAGCCCTCAAGGAGATAGGCTTGAAAATGCGCATCACTGGCACTGGTTCCTAAAAGTAAAAAAAAAAAAAAAAAAAAGGGTTTTATATGTCACATATGTACAATATATTTACTACACATGAGGTGCTATGAAGTAGCTGGTTACATGTAATAGAGTTATGTAATTACATAAAAAAATTATTGTCAATATAACCAGAGTTATTAGTGATTTGTGAGGCAAGACAGCTTTGTCAATGCTTTTATGACATCAGAAAAGAACTGTAAAAGTGTGACATTTATTAATGTGACATTAATTTAACGTAATGGAAGCAGTTACAGTGCTTATATTTTTTTACAGAAAAATTACTAATCCATATGTATGTAATACCTGGAATAAAACGGTTCAGGTGGAGGTGGAATGACTCCAAGGAGGTAGAGCCTCGAGCACACCTGTAGCAGCACAGCTCCACACCGCCTTTCTTCAGTGTCCCCTTCTTAATGTAGAGCGGAAAGTGCTCTGGGTCTTGGATACACTGTACATGCTTCCGCTGTTCTTTCCATATCTGCTGGATCCGTTCATGGTTCAGAAGTGGAACTCCCAGAGTATCCTTCCCGTCCGCACTGTCAAACTGATCAATCAGTGACCCAATCAATATGGTGGTCTCCTCCTCCCCCCTGGTCCTCCTCCGGCAGTGCAGTGCAAACTCCCTCCGGTTAATGCGAGCACTGACCGCCTTTTCTGAGATGTAGCCAGTCTTCTTTGCTGCCAGCTCACCCTCCTTTGCACGGCGAAGAGCAGCCACATCCTCTGAATCCCACTGGAATATGGACATGGATAGACGTGCCATGAAGATCCCATAGAGCGGATGAGCCTCTGTCGTGACACCTGCAGCAAATCGCCGCATGAAATGCCAGATGTCCAGGCGCACTTCAAGCTCATCCCACTCCGAAAACATGGCCTTCACCTGAGACTGGCCGTGCTGACTGCAGCAATCTCTGTCCACGTACATCACCTTTGGGGATGCCTCTCCTGCCTCTCGGTAGCGTTTCATTAGGCCAGCTGCCATGGGGTCCAGTGCATGTCCCTCGGCGGCTGTTAGGACAGAGACAAGGACTTGGCCGTTTTCGTTACCAACATTTGTGCACCAGGCAGCTGTTCCTGAAGCAGCACCGGCAAGTTTTTTTGTGACCTATTGAAGAAAAAAAAGATTTTTAAAAACAAAACAAAATAAAAACTCATAACTGTGCATTATGTACACACACACATATCCATATCTGGACAATTTCTGGATATAAACAGGGCTGTGATACCTTTTTTGTGGAGTCCATCTTGAGAACACAGCCAAATACAGATGTTATTTTGGCCTTGACCTCGTCCAGTCGCCCCAGAACATCCCTGGCGTACACAGCTAACAGCCACTTAGGTTTAGGAAGGACAGGTAAAAGGGGAGGCTCAGCAAACACAGGAGGCTGCACAAGGGAGGACCTTGTGAATGGTTCACAGGCAGTCAGGTACTGCAGGACACGCTGTGTCCATGCCTCACTGTGTTGTTCCATCAGCTTCTTGTAGAGCTGAGTCACACTGTTGCCCAGTGTCCTCTCCCTCATCATCCTCACCACCCGGTTGTCACATGAGTATCTAAAGAAACAACAGTATAATCATGCAAATGCTTTGGTTGGAAAAAATAACACAAATAAAAGCGCCTGATAATGAATGATTGTCATTATGAATTACCTGTATGTCAGCAAAGCTGGAAACTGACTGCGGTGGCCCATATCCAGCTGTCCTAAGATGTCCTCATTCCAAGCTGGATACTTCTTTTTGCAGCGTTTGCACTCCAGATACTCAGTGGCAAGGTCATACCACCCATCAATGTCCAAGACCTTGCGCACGGTACGGTAAAGTCCTGCCGCTGTAAGTCTGTGCTTACCACAGTCTGGGCGAACGCAGACAAGAGGAAACAACCACATCTTTAGCGGCATCCATAAGAAAATGGGCCGACAGAAGAAGAGGTCAGGTGAGGCGGGTGGCTGGGTGTTTATTAAAGGGGGCTGAGGAGGATACCACCAAAGCTTCAGCTGGGACACTATTTCTGGCTTTCCGGTTCGCATGTTGGCCTTAAACAGTGTGTTCCGGATCCACTCATGCTGGAAAGGTGGAAGATGATCTTTCCAGTGACTAGGAAAGCTGGTGGCTGATGATGAGGAAGAGCTGGTGTCTGTGCTGTTTCCGCTGATGGAGACGGACCGGCACAGGCCTCTGAGTGAACAGTAACATAAACAATATAAGGATGACTGTTATTTGATAGTAATATGCCATAAATGCAGTCCACAAACAGCCGGCGAAGCAGTAATTTTAAGCAAGTATTAATAATAATTATGATTATATTTAGGAATAACAGTGAAGAAAATGGTATTAGTGTCAAGAAGCAAAGAACACAGTGTACACTTTATTGATGTAAGGAATATGGGATCAATATAGCTCTTTGAGAATGAGGATTATATGGAATGAAAGAAGGAAAATGAGTCGTGATGAATTCAGTAAAAAAAAGTATGATGCCCACAGACATGAAGCATGCACACAGACACAATAAGGAAAAACTGTTCCTCTAATTATTAGAACAATGAATCTCCACCATCCTGTCTGCTCAGGTTGAGTGAGTGAGAAGAGCAAGCGGTGTGAAAAAGTTATCCAGTGATTGTTTAGCAACAGGTAAGTTCGGAAACGCAAATAAATACACTGACACCTTTGGACATCCTTAAGGTTTGGAAGAAGTGCACTCAAAGAATGCCTCCCGCTTGAGGCATGATGTCACATAATTCTGTATTGTAAACAAAAAATATTTAAAAATGTTTACTTATTTTCAAAAATAATGATTCTCAGTGGGTTTCCACAAAACATTCTTATAATATTTGCATTTGTGTCATATGCCACACCTGTATTTAGCTGTGCTTCACATTGTGATGCAGCAAATACCAGCTCCTCATCATCATCTTCAGCAGTGGGAATGGAAGTGCCTGGAGCACAAATGTTAAAACTATTACTGTGATCAATACATGGAGACAAACATATGTAAGATGTTGCTTACTTACCAGTAGCGAAAAGCTGCTTTCGGACCAAATGTTTGGCTGGGGGTTCTGCTGCCGGAGGAGGTAAAGTGGACTGCAGTAATGGATCTGGAAACAACAAGTGGACAAGTTTGCCATGACGATAAATGAATACATGTAGAACTGCTGTAGGGAAAATTCTATATTTACACTCCTACTCACAGGGTTTAACTGGTGACATTAGTTTTTTTACCAGCTGTGAAGGTGACAAATGTTTGCCACGCGCCAACAGTGCTTTCACAGTGGCGGTCTGCTGTAAACCAGTTTGGATGGCTGTAGGTGGACGTGCAGAGGCACTAGAGGTTGCAGGTGGACGTGCAGAGGTACTGGAGGCTGCAGGTGGACGTGCAGAGGCACTAGAGGTTGCAGGTGGACGTGCAGAGGTACTGGAGGCTGCAGGTGGACGTGCAGAGGCACTAGAGGTTGCAGGTGGACGTGCAGAGGTACTGAAGGCTGCAGGTGGACGTGCAGGCTGATGTACACTGGTGCCCATATCAGAAGCCCGTCTTTTCAGGACATACGCCTTGAAAATGGCCATGTTAGTGTTGGGCCTGGCATCTGCCTTAACCAAGTACCTGATGAGGGATTCGGCCTCATTGCTCTGGTCTTCATAAACATCCTTCATGGACCGGCAATGAAAGTCACCAAACTCCACCATCAAGTAGCCCTGGTCTCCAGTTGCCCGGGCTTCTGCTTGCATTTCCTGCTTCCTCTTATACTTCTCTACTTCTTCTGCCATCTCTCTAATATGAGAAGTGTACTGTAGGAACAGTTGTTTATTTTCTGACAGGGGGGTTGTCTGCGCTTTCTCACTGGAAATGCTGAGCACCAAATACACTGCGTACCCCAGAGAGTTTTCCAGGAGCCATCTAAATCTCTGACCCTGGTACATCCCAAACTGAAGTTTGCAGTGAGCCAGTACTAAAAACTGGTCACTGGGATCTCCACCGTTTGTGCAGACAAAAGTACTTGCCTCTGCCAGCACCTCCTCCTTCGATTTGGCCCTTCCAGACACCACATTTTGAAGTTGCTTCGCCTCCGCCGATGGCGCCATGAGGAGACGGTTTGATGTTGCTGACTGGCGACGAAAAACGGGGTATGCGTACATTTTCTGAAATGAAAATCAGAAAGAGACTATTACCTCTGTCAATCTAAAAGATACCTGTATGTTAAGTGTGTTATAATAATTTAGCAAACTACACAGCAGGACTTAAATCATGTTTATCAGGCATTTTGGGTGACAATATGGAAAGAAATTATATGAAATATTAGATATTATTATGAAAATCTTGGCAATTACTACTAACTCCCATTATTACACTTCTTTTTTCATTACATGTTGCCCCAAGAATACATTATTATGCAAATTAGATACATAGATACATTGTATAAAATGGGAAAACCCGCTTATGGCCATTTTACACACATATTGCATAAAGCAAAATGGAAGTCTATATCAAATCATTCTGTTATCTTTTATAACATAGTTGGGAATCATCTTCATACAAAGTTTGGTATATAAAATCCTGAAACCTAAACAATTTCAGGATATAAAACACTGATATAATTAAGCTATATCCTCCTGAGACCAAAAAAAGTTTAGTTAATTTAGTATTATGTGTGTCATTACATTGTTTAGAGCATAAGAAAGTTTTTTGCAAAAACGTTTTTTTTTTTAATAATGTTCATATAGGTTATACTATGTCTTCTGTAGAGGACACTAGGACTCATTTTTTATTATTATTTTATTTAAAGACATGAATAGGCAAAAACAATGTTTTTTTTAAAATAAAAAAAATAAAAAACATTGTTTTTGCCTATTCATGTCTTTAAATAAAATAATAATAAAAAATGAGTCCTAGTAGTGTCCTATACAGAAGACATTGTATAACCTATATGAACATTATAAAAAAAAAAAAAACGTTTTTGCAAAAAACTTTCTTATGCTCTAAACAATGTAATGACACACAAAATACTAAATTATTAACTAAACTTTTTTTGGTCTCAGGAGGATATAGCTTAATTAGCGGCCGGCTAATTAACTTAACAGTAGCTACATGTTTTCTTTTCTGTATTTTATCATGGGAAAAGTTACAGGTTCACAGGTACTGAAGTAAACCTGTAATATACACGCTAGCTAGCTATATTGGCATGTCTAATTTTCCAAAAATACACAATGTATATGAATAAATATTAAACGATTATACAGTAATGAAGAATAGCCTTACCTGTTGCAAAGATGACAATAATAGGAGCCGCTGATTGGTCAAAAGTACGTCACAGAAGAGAAACACGATTGGTCAAAAGTAAGCCATGGGAGAGAAACGCGATTGGTCAAAAGTAAGCCACAGGAGAGAAACGCGATTGGTCAAAAGTAAGCCACAGGAGAGAAACGCGATAAGTCAAAAGTAAGCCACAGGAGAGAAACGCGATTGGTCAAAAGTAAGCCACAGCAGAGAAACGCGATTGGCTCACGTGGGCTTACTTTAGCTCAATCGGTAGGAAGCAGCAAGCGCAAGCGAGAGGTAGTGGGATCGATGCCTGCATTCTCCAGTGCTGTCCATCCTTTTTACGCCCCCCTTCAAGGGGCACTCCCTAGATGAGCTCTTGCGGCTCAGTGCTGCCGAAAAGGTTTTTTCGAACGAGGTACTGTACACATTCCTGGCAACAGCAGGTCCCACCGAGATTTGAACTCGGATCGCTGGATTCAGAGCCCAGAGTGCTAACCATTACACCATGGAACCAACACACCCTGCTGGCTGGCTGTCTGAGAGGCAGATAGCGATGAGGCTGGGTGGAATAAGGTAGACAGGAGCTGGCGTTTGGTCAATGGACCGCCTCGACTAAAAGAGGAGGACTTGGTTCCTCTGCCGACACCCGGGACGGAACCAGGGACCTTTAGATCTTCAGTCTAACGCTCCCCCAACTGAGCTATTTCGGCCAGGTCATCATGTCGTTTAGCCAGCAGGCATGTCTGGGAGACCTCCCGTCATTTTCGAGAAGAGCAGAGCGAAGGTCCCAGAGAGAAAATGAGTCCCCCGTACGGGGATCGAACCCGCGACCTTCGCGTTATTAGCACCACGCTCTAACCAACTGAGCTAACCGGCCTCTCTCTGTCACATTTTTTCCCCAATTTCTCAGAAATATCCTGGTTGCCCTAATCAGGCTGAAGAGATTAAAAGCAAAGCCTAATAATGGGCTCGTCCGGGATTTGAACCCGGGACCTCTCGCACCCTAAGCGAGAATCATACCCCTAGACCAACGAGCCGAAACATATGTCCTCCCTGCTGCTGTCGGGCCGCAAACATTTCCGCTTGCATGGCTTAAAGCGCAATATTTTAATCAAATCTACAATTAAAAAGTAGCCAGTGCTAAGTTGCCAGCACAGAGGAAATGAGGCCTCTTTGTTTGCGGTCATTGGAAATCACGCTGCAGCACCTGCACACGTGCTAGGGATCGCGCCTCGTCTTTGTCTTTGAGAGCGATGGACACCTTCTCTCCATCATCGAGGGGAATCAGCTCAAATGGTAGAGCGCTCGCTGCGCAAAAGAAGGGGTCCAATCTTTGCGCCCCGCACGCAAGCGAAAAGGACGCAGAAAACGTGAAAAAATGCACAAATTTGCCCCTTCAACAATATTCCTGTACGTTATGGAAGAGTTTTAGTTACATGTGAAACAAGTCACACTCCGCGGGCTGGGCTCGAACCCGTGTTCTGCGCGACTAGTGTGTGATCAACTGCGCATGCGCCTTCACTTGGTTATCAATGTGACATATCATTATATTGATTGATATTAATTGTGTATATTATTTTAAAAAAAGCATATTACATGTTTATGGTTTAATAAAACTAATACAAATGTTTATTCAAATATGTGTTTTTTGTGTGTGGGATTGATTGATGTGATTTATCTGATTTATTTTAGGACACTTCAAATGTTTTATACACACAAATGCACACAAATATCGAAATGTAATTTTTTTAATTAAAATGAATACACGCAAATATTGAAATAAGTACACACACACATAAATATATGGACATACACACAATATATGTGTTATATACAATGTATACTCTATGAAAGAGTGGGTGGGCCCATGTACAGTTTGCACATTCCAGTCCCAAGGCAATTAAAAGCAGCACAATGAATAAGAGTGTGAACAGTATTTATTTACTAAAATATCAAGACATTAATGAACAACAATAAACAACTAACAATGTAGAAATAGAATAGAACATTCTGTAATATAAATTAAACAAACAAGACATTACAGAAAGATTGAGAGAAAAAAAGAACATAACTGTATTTACATATAGATATTTATTTACAGGTATTTACAAACAATCTTTTTTCTGTGTTGGAAGATTTTTATTATGGAGGTGGCTGTCCAGGTTTTTTCTGCTGGCGCTGTTCTACCAGCCACTCCTCTAAAGATATGCCACCAGAGACACTGGGGCAAAACGTGGCACTGCCGAAGCGGCTGTGGCCGAACTCCTTGGTTTTGGGCTTGCCACACTTAGAGCATTTGTTATATGCCACTTCACGGACATATTTCCTTTTGTGGGCTCCACTGGCCTCCTCTTCTGCCCTGCGTCGTCTGTTCCTCTGAGTGAAGCGGGACACAGACACCGGGGCAGTGGGAGCAGGAGCCTCTCGCATGTCAGGAAACACTGGAGTTGGAGCCAGGAGAGGAGCAGCTGAAGCGCCACCTGCACCAGCTGCCAGCAGCGTGGGCGCAGTGTTCAATAAAATGAACTGGGGCAGTGGCACAGGAACTGGGGGAGGAGTAGGAGCTGCTGGGGTAATTGGCCTCACAATTGCAGCACTGGCAGGTCGTCTGCCCGACCGTAGCTTAGGAGCCTGTCCCGCTCTGTTAGGAGGAAGGACAAACTCGTGCCGGGCCCCTGATGTGGAGGGAGCCTCATCCAGCTCTTCCCGCGGAGCAGGAAGCTGTGAGCTGGCCACAGCGATGCGGTCTTCTGCAGCAAGGCCCTGGGTAAGGACAGTCACTTCCTGGGTGTTCTCCCTTCGATTAAACCTGCAATCAAAAAATGTATTCATAATATGTTTGTAAATATATAAATATGAATGTGTTCTACCTGTATGTCAGAATGGCGGGGAATTTTCTCCGGTGTCCCATGTCGAGCTGTCCCAGGATGTCTTCAGACCAGGCTGGATACTTCTTCTTACACCCTTTGCACTCCAGATACTCTGTGGCCATGTCATATCACCCGTCTATGTCCAGGACCTTGCGCACAGTGCGATAAAGGCCAGCAGCTGTCAGCTTGTAGTTATTGCAGGCTGGCTGGACACAGACAAGTGGAATGGACCACATCTTCAGCGGCATCCAGAGGAACAGAGGGCGGCATAAGAAGATATCAGGAGAAGTAGGGGGCTGGGTGAAGACGGTCGGGGGCTGGGGAGGATACCACCAGAAGTTGGGATGTGGCGTCAGCTCAGGCTTCCCTGTTTTTATGTTGGCCCTGAACAGAGTCTTCCTGATCCAGTCCTGCTGGAAAGATGGGAGCTGCTCTTTCCAGTGGACAGGAAGCTCTGCAGGCGACTGGGACACCTGGCAAGGGGTCCACAATGCTGGAGGAGCAGGATAAGGGGCAGGAGCAGGGGCAGTAGCACGAGCCGGGGCAGGAGCAGGGCCTCTCGAGCCTGCAGTGGCTGGAGCGTAAAAAAACACAACAAAATTATCTTATTGTTTTAGACTTTCACTGCATGACTTTCTCAGCTCTGCTGGACAGCTACTGCGATTACAAGGTTTACTGCAAAGCATGTATGATTAGTAGAGAGACGACATGATGATGAAAAGATGGAAGGAACCAGTGAAAATCATCCTGTTTTTCATCCAAGCCCCATTAGAAGAAATACAAGAAGAAAAAAAGATGGGATCAGCCAAGTGTGTAGCGAAGCAGACAGAACACTACAACAGCCAATTATTCCAAGGGGAGTAGGGGAAGTGTGAGATGACAAGAATGAGTTTTAGTCAGTGATTACGATAAAAAATGAAATAAAACCTTTTACATACACCTTTAAATTCTCTTTTTTCCTTTGAGGATGTTCACTCAAAGAGTGAATGTAGATTGACACCTGTAGGATTACAAATTTATTTAAATGTTTTAATTTAGGTTCAACAGTATTTTAACTGAGAAAGTGCACACACTGTTTTCCATTTTTGAGGCATTCAAGGTTTTGGACATTAACCTCTTGTCACATCTCAAAGGTCAGCTGGGCCTTTTGTTGATCTAATCAGGCTGATTGGATTAGCATCTCAAGGCTCTGAGTTACACTGTTACCTGATGAAATCAGGTAACCAGCTGAATCATGTACTTTCCTTTACATGTTTTGTTCAAGAGTCCCCTCCTCTATGAAATTAATCCAACCCCCTTGAAAGGGTATATGAACTAAATGTATACTGCCTTTGTTAGACTGGATTGAGATGACTACAGCGACGCAATAAAGAACTTATACCTCAACAATCTCCTGGTCTGCAACTCTATCTTTTCTACACTTAAGAAGAAAAAGTTCACAACAGATGGTGCCATGACCCGGATGGAGCTGAAACACCTGAATCCAGAACTGAATCTCAACAAAAGATTTCAACAAAGACTGAATTCCAGACTGAATCTTGAAACTTCAAGCTCAAAAATGAATCTCAACAAAGAATGAACTTCTGACTGAATTCCATACTGAATTTTGAAACTTCAAGCTCAACAAAGATTTCAACAAAGAATTATCTTTCTGACTGAATTCCATACTGAATTTTGAAACTTCAAGCTCAACAAAGATTTCAACAAAGAATTATCTTTCTGACTGAGTTCCAGACGGAATCTTTTCATTCAAACAACGATTCGGTGAGTTTCACTCTATTCAAAGAACCAGACCAGTACGAATTTTGTGCCTCTGTGCCGTCAGAGAAAGAGTTATCAGACAGCTGTAGTGTTTGATTACCTAAAGTTATCCTTTAAAAGTTGTCTTTTAAAGATGAAAATATATCCTCTGTTCAGGAAGGGACGTTTTTAACATCACATGTTAAAAAGATATCCTCTGTGTAAGGCAGGGAAGATTAGTATTATTTTGCTAATTATTTGTTTTGTTGTTTGTTACCTTGTGGTGTTACCCTTTAAAAAATGTATTTTAGAGAAGAGAGTTTGATCTTCTGTTCAGGCAGGGAAGATTAGTATCATTTGCTAATTATTTGTTTTTGTTTTTTTATTATTTTGTTTTGTTACCCTCTAAAAAATTATTTTAGAGAAGAAAAGTTTCATCCTCTGTTTCAGGCAGGGAAGAGTTAGCATTACATGCTAGTAATTTTGTTTTATCCTCTAAAAGTTAGGAAGGTGAAAGATCCTTTCCGTTTCTTTCAGGGAAGATTAGCATAACGTGCTAATATTTTGTGTTTCATCCTCTGTTTCAAGGAAGGTTTATCAACAGTTTGATCTGTGACATAAGTGTAGACTCTTTTGATCAGAGAAGTTTTAGTGTTTGTTTGTGTGGTAACAAAGAAAATCCACAAAATGATTAAGAAAAGTGCTAGACTAATCTCCACAACTAAAAAAGGTGGTCTTGCAACTCCTTTGTGGTCAGATAGCGAATTTAAAACACTGTTAGGAGAACAGATGGATCTAATAGTCACTGAAAAAGTTAGACAAGAACTAACACAGAAATATGAGATTCATCCAGACAAAACTTGGTCGGTAGATGAGTGTAAAAAAGTACCAGGAGCAAGTATTCGCAAGAACAATGTGAAAGGCATAATATGTTGCCATAGAGAATTTGGTTTAGCACTAGCTGCAGAACAGTCTAAATGCAACTCAGAGCTAGAAAAACAGATCAATGAGCTCCGGGCTAAAGTTTCCTCTTTAACCAAAAAATTGAACCGCAACAAAGAGGCAGAAAAAACTGATGTGGAAGAAGTAAGTCAGCCTGATAACATTTACCCTGATTTACGAACGTTCTTTGAAACAGATGTAGCCGTCCAATCAGTCACTGATAAGCCTGTAAATTCAGTTTATGTGTGTGGAGCTAGAAAAACATCACAGGGAATTGAGGAAAATGAAAGTGTTTCTACCCACCCTTCTGTAGTCCGAATACAAACTGTCGCAAAAGCCCTTGGACCTAAGGATATAGAACGACTCTCTGAGAGTTTACCCTCACCACGTAAACAGTTTTCTGAATTTAGAAGGGCATTGATCAGCAAAATTCGTCTATATGACATGTCGTTAACAGAAGTCACACAGTTAATGTCACAAATTTTAACTGATTCTGAATTCAACAGTTTTGAATCTGCAGTGACTTCTGAACTACAACATGCCAGTAGAGGCGATATGAGAGAAGGTGTTTTGAAAATCCTAAAGACTATCTTAGGACCCAAAATAGACTGGTCTAGAGTTACTAGCTGTGTACAAAAGAAAGAAGAAACGGTAAATAAATATACTGAACGGTTTTGTCAGTCAGCCATAACTTACAGTGGAATAGTGGATGATTCTGAAAGTGTGCTCGATGACAAAGGACCACTAATTCGTATCTGGTCAGATGGCCTTGTAGCCGAATACAGAAGAGCTTTGCCATTCCTAGATCTAACTTGGTCTAACAGAACTCTCAGAAGTAACGTTGACAGGTTAGCTGCATTGGAAAGAGATGCTGATGTTAAAACCAAATTTAGCATAGCAAAACAAGAAAACAGGTAGTCTAAAAAAGAAGGCAGCTGCCACTATTGTGGAAGATTAGGACATTGGGAGAAAGAGTGTAGGAAGAAATTGCAAGATACAAAAAGAAATGCTATGCATAATTCTGCTCCTTCTCAGCCTGCTTACAACCCGGAAGCAGTTCCGCAAGTGTCCACTGAAACTTTAGGACAGCTTGTTCAGGCTCTTTTAAGAGCGCAAAAAGACCAGGAAAAAAACTAATTGTTGGGGCTGTGAGTAGCTACCTTAGCCCTGTAATACATCATAATGACACAAGAATTTTTGTGAAAGGTAGCATACAAGAGAAAGAAATTGATTTTTTGCTTGATACAGGTGCAGAAATTTCCATAATTCCTACAAAATTGGCTAAAGGTTTAGACATTCCGTACAAGAAAAACAAATTTTCTTTAACTGGCGTAATAGGTGAAGATTCTGATTTGTATGAAACCCCGCCCATAGATGTACAATTTGGCCCAAAAACTCTGACTACAAAATTGTTATGTGCTCCATTAAATACAGGTGCAATTTTAGGCATGGATCTCCTGAGACAAATACATCTAACTTTAGACGTGTCCTCAGAATCTGCTAGCATTAAAATTTCCTCAGCACAAGTTTCTACCAATAATGTGATCCCTCCTGAGTATGCTTTCTTACAGAATCATCCAATTTGGGCTAAAGACAAGGATGATTGTGGTTTGTTGACAGGTGTAGAACCAATTAAATTGACGGGGACTCCACCCCCGGTCACCAAACAATATCCGATCAATAAGGAAGCTATACAGGGGATCAAACCTATTGTAGAAAAGTTGCTGATGCAGGGAGTGCTAGTTAAAACCAATAGTCCCTGTAACTCGCCCATATGGCCCATCAAGAAATCCAATGGGACATGGAGACTTACAATAGACTACAGAGTAGCCAATAAAAATATTGATAAAATCACCCCTCTAATGGCAGATCCTTCCACAATTTGTAATGGCATACCATTAGAGAGTAAGATTTTTTCAGTAATTGATATGTCTAATGGATTCTTTTCTGTACCGTTGCACTCTGACAGCCAGCCATGGTTAGCTTTCACAGTTGACTGTGAGTGGTAACCAGTGGTAACGTTTACCACAGGGATTTCAAAACTTCCCAACCATATACCATCAGGCTGTCAGACGTGATTTGTGTGACCCAGAATGTCCGGTAAAACAGTCCACTATGATCCAATATGTCGATGATATTTTGATTGCCTTAACAGATCACGAGGTACATCAAACTGAATTGACATCATTGTTGGACTATTTGCATAAGAAAGGACACAAATGCAGCTTTCACAAAGCTCAAATTGCTAAAAAGCAAGTCACATTTCTGGGTCAAACAATTGGTGCAGGAAATAGATCCATTACACAGGATCGAGCGGCTTCAGTCAAAGCCATACCTCCGCCTACTACCATTAAAACACTCCGATCATCTTTAGGAACAGCAGGTTACTGTAGACCTTGGATTGAAGACTATGCCTCAATTGCACAGCCGCTCTATGACTTGTTGAAAGGCCATGGTAAAGATTCTGATACTGTTTGTATGGAAGAATGTCACCTCAAAGCGTTCAATGATTTGAAGAGAGCACTATGTCAAGCACCAGCATTAGGAATTGCCCAAACTGATAGACCATTTGTGCTTTATGTCCATGAACATTTAAGCTTCATGACTGCATGTCTAATGCAAGATCATGGGGGCAGTTTACGCCCAATTCATTACTATTCTGGTCAACTTGACATAGTAGCTCAAGGTATGGGCCCATGCCTCAGAGCAGTACAGGCAGTGCATCTAGCGCTTCAGGCTTCATCAGGAATGGTGTTAGGACAGTCTGTAAACGTAAGATGTCCGCACGCAGTGCCCGCATTAATGAATCAAGCAAAAGCCACTTCTGTCACTTCCTCTCGCTGGGGAAATTGGTTAGCAACTCTCACAGCCCCGAATATTGCCTTACAGCGCGCACCTGTCACGAACCCATCCTCGTTTATGATGTCTGCAATGACTGAGAATTTGTTAGAGGATGAAGGAGAAATGACTCACGATTGTGTTACGCTTACATATACACCTACGAGTGTAGTCAAAGAAACTCCCATAGAGAATTCAGAATTTTAGTTGTTTGTTGATGGGTCAGCTCAAGTAATTGAAGGTAACAGACGAGCAGGTTATGCAGTAACGTCCACCACGGAAGTGTTAGCTTCAGGACGTCTTCCAGATCATTTTTCAGCTCAAGCTGCAGAACTAGTAGCCCTAACAAGAGCATGCACGCTAGCTTCAGGATCAGTTGCTAATATCTACACAAATTCCAGATATGCTTTTGGGGTAATTCATGATTTTGGTGTCATTTGGCAAACCAGACAGTTCCTAACGTCTGCTGGATCCCCCATTAAGCATGCTGAATTAGTGAAAGATCTAATGTTTTCCATGAAACTTCCAAAGAAATTAGCAGTGATCAAAGTGAAAGCACATCTCACAACTAATACTACAGAAGCTAAAGGTAATGCTCTTGCTGATATGGCAGCTAAACAGGCTTGTTTCTATGCAACTGTACAAGTGTGTTCAGGTAGTGCAGCACAGAAGACAATTATGCCTCCTGAATCAATAATTGATCTGTACAAAGATGTTCCTCTGTATGAAGCATAGACATGGTTAGACAAAGGAGCCACAGTGGATTCATCCGGTTGCTGGACCAAAGGGGGAAAGTATGTTGCTCCCGAATCACTGTTGCCATATTTGGCTCAACAAATACACAATTTGGGTCACAGTGGTCCAGCAACGATGAATCACAGCTTCTCAAATCAGTGGTGGAATCCAAAATTCAGAAATGTAGCCACAGAAACAGCCAAAAGGTGTGTTACATGTCAGAAAAATAATGATGTACCAGCAGCCACTACACCAGCAGCACATACCCCAGCCCCACCAGGACCATTTCGTCACCTGCAAGTTGATTACATATCATTGCCTCGTTGTAAGGGAAAAACTGATGTTTTGGTAGTAATAGATAAGTTCTCAAGATGGGTAGAAGCTTATCCAACAGGGCGTGCTACAGCTGCACATACTGCTAAATGTCTTGTCACTGATTTCATTCCCAGATGGGGATTACCAGATAGCATTGACTCAGATCAAGGTAAACACTTCACAGGAGAGGTAGTCAAGGAAGTGTCTAGAATGTTGCAGATTAAGTGGAACCTTCACTGCCCCTATAGGCAAAAAGCATCAGGACAGGTTGAACGTGCAAACAGAAAAATCAAAATCAGGCTAAGCAAAATGCATCAGGAAGGAGTACCATGGGTCGAAGCACTGCCAGCAGTACTGTGTAGTATGAGAGCATCACCTAACAGAACAGTAGGACTGAGCCCTCATGAGATTATTACTGGACGCCCCATGCAGATGCCAGGTGTGATTGATCTTAGAAATGCTGATGTACACATTGCCTCAGATGCCCTGATTGCTTACTGTGAAAACCTAACAAAGGCGGTACAGAGTGCCAGAGGGAGAGTTGAGTCATGTTGGCAGACTCCACCAGAAGGTGGACACACAATCATCCCAGGTCAATGGGTCATGATAAAGTCGTTCAGAAACAAGCCGTTAGAACCTAAGTGGCATGGGCCACATCAAGTGATGTTGATTACAGCAGCTGCAGTATTGTGTCAGGGAATGAAAACCTGGACTCATGTGTCACACTGTAAAGTAGCTCCCCCACCTACAGGGATAGGATAGGACACGAACCAGTGAGGAGCCGAGGGAAGAACCGATTGCAACAGGCGTCGGAGGGCCAACCCTTCGGTGAAGAATCCCTCATAGGCCTTCCCATTCATTAATCCATCCTCACCTCACTGCGTTCTTTAGGTGTCATAATTAAGAAATAGGGAAAGAGGGAACAAAAATAGCAGACTCAGAAAAGTTTACAACCCAAGTGTTTGAACAAATACTGCTCCACTGTCTAGCAGAATCAGAAAAAGTTCACAATCCTAGTGTTTGAACAAATACTGCTCTACTGTCTTTTGTTTTTCTTTCTTACTCTGTGCAGACACCACTTGATGACTGTCTGGGACCCATACGCACCAACCTCCTCACCTGCGTATGAAGTCGAGCCAACTATCACAAAAGGATAAAGAAAAGAAAAAGAAAAAAAATACACAACGCAGAGACTAACATCCGAAACCTTCAGTCATCCATCAACATGATCAAGATTGTCGTTCTACTAAGCATCATAGACATCGCACAAAGTGTGGACTCCAGAAACAACATATTCTTAGAGCTGATGAATATGTCAAGAAATGCCTTGTTTGCTGGGAAGAACGTTTGCATGCCACACGCACCTTCAGTAGGAGCAGGAATCCCATGGGTGGCCCACCCTATCTCCAAATGTGACACGTGTACCTTATTCAATCATCATACCAGTGGATTATACAACAAGGATACATGTCACAACATAACAATGGTAATAACATTACCATCCTGCAATCTAACTTCAGCTACTCCCATCATGACAGATCTACTCCTGCCAATGATGTTCTATTGGTGCGTGGAAAATTATGCTCCAGCATCGACTCCACTGGGTGAAATTCCTCGTGAACGTTGCAGCTTTGTGATTGAAAGAGGAACAGAATCCCATGTCATCCTCCCCAGCCAATTCAACGGAAGGTGCACCCTGGTTTATGTTCTACCAGCTATCAGAGAAAATACAAACTCCAGCCCAAGCTCCCCACAGCTACAAAATTCAGCTCCTACCACTAACGAAGCAGATGGCTGCATTCCAGGACTCACTTGTGCACAAACATGGTGGTCAAGAACTCTTGGAGCATTAATACCATCTTATGGTGTCATGCAAGCCCTTGATCAAGTCAGAAGCTTATCGAATTCTGTGTATTGGCCAATGATACGGCTTTGGCCCTTGGTAACATCACGGACACTCTCGCTTCGCACAAGATAATGATCTTACAGAACAGAGTGGCCTTGGATTACATTCTAGCGACGCAAGGAGGAGCCTGCACCATCATCGAACCTGAGTGCTGCACCGGGCTAATGGATCCAACAGAGAACTTGAACAAAATCCAACAAGACATTCTTGATCTTTCAGCAAAATTACATCAGATGACTGAAGATAAGTCTTCATGGTTCGGAAACTTGATTGGTAAACCCTGGCTGTGGATAAAGGAAATAGCAATTATGTTGTTGTTTGTTCTACTGGCGTACTATCTATGCGTCCACAGTATCAAGTGTTTCATTCAACATATGAATCACGCCTCTCTCGAGAAAATCACAGTTCCTACCAGAAAAGACTATTACCCGTAGGGATGTCACGGACCCTAAAATTGCATGTTTGTTTAAGTGTCTAAATTTGTATTTTGTGAGAGTTATTTAGAACTCTCAAAGGGGGAAATGTAGGATTACAAATTTATTTAAATGTTTTAATTTAGATTCAACAGTATTTTAACTGAGAAATGCACACAATGTTTTCCATTTTTGAGGCAATCAAGGTTTTGGAAATTAACCTCTTGTCACATCTCAAAGGTCAGCTGGGCCTTTTGTTGATCTAATCAGGCTGATTGGATTAGCATCTCAAGGCTCTGAGTTACACTGTTACCTGATGAAATCAGGTAACCAGCTGAATCATGTACTTTCCTTTACATGTTTTGTTCAAGAGTCCCCTCCTCTATGAAATTAATCCAACCCCCTTGAAAGGGTATATGAACTAAATGTATACTGCCTTCGTTAGACTTGATTGAGATGACTACAGCGACGCAATAAAGAACTTATACCTCAACAATCTCCTGGTCTGCAACTCTATCTTTTCTACACTTGAGAAGAAAAAGTTCACAACACACCTGAGAAGTGCCATTCCTCTGTGTTGTGAAACAAAATAATATGTCATTTAAAAAATACTGTTTTGTTTTATTTGTAATTGTTTGTAAAATATTGTTTAAGATTTACATACCTTGAGGAAGTTGTTCCTCAGCTTTCGAGGCTACAGTTGCCATCTCCAGGTCATCTTCCTCCTCAAAAAAATCCGTAGCAGCAGAGTCTGTAAAATAACATAAAACACTAATCAGATGTCACCAACACACTTGTATGCGTTAAGTGATACTCACCACATGTAAAGAGCTGTCTCCGGGCTGCGGACTCAGACGCAGGAGGTACAAGTGGTCCTGCAGCTGTTGAACACGCATTTTCGTTAGACATATATACTGCATAGTATATACTGTAATGATTTTAAAGCTTGCAAATCACTTACAGGGTTTGGCTGGAGACAAAATCTTTTGTGCCAGCTGTGAAGCAGATAAATGCTTCCCCCGCGCCAACAGGGCCTTCACGTTGGTCACCAGCAGTGGCCTGTTCTTAGTGGCAGTAGGTGGAGGAGGAACAGACACAGTGGCAGTGGGCACAGCAGCATTGATGTCAGATGCAGTGGGCACAGTGATGGTGGGCACGTGGGCTGGAGCCTGCCTCTTCAGCACGTATGCTTTGAAAAGGGCCATATTGGTGTTAGGCCTGGCCTTTGCCTTCTTCAGGTAGGTGATGAGAGCCTGGGCCTCCTTGCTTGGGTCCTCATACACCTCCTTCATTGACCTACCCTTAAAATCCCCAAACTCCACCATCAGACATCCAGAGTCTCCTGTCCTCTGGGCCTCCTGCAGCATGGCCTGTTTTTTATGATACACCTCCACAGCCTCGCCTACCACCCTGATCTGCGAGGTGTATCTGAGGAACAGGTGTTTGTTGGCCGACAGCGGATTGTCCCTCTCCTCCTCCCCCAAAATGCTGCTGACCAGATAGCAGGCATACCCCAGTGAGTTCTCCAGTAGCCACAGGAACCTCTGACCCTGGTGTCACTCACAAAGGCAGTGGCCTCAGCCAGGACCTCCTCCTTACACCTGGCCCTCCCTGCCAACACGATCTCCCTCCTATTGTCCTCCTCAGTTGGCCCCATAAGGAGTCGACCCTCAGAGGTTCTTCGTAAAAACGGGTATGCATACATAATCTGAAAGGACACAGGCATAAACAGAACGTTACATAGCTGTCATATTCCAACTGAAAGTATTTTACTACAGCATTTGTTTTTTATGTAATTAATTATTATAATATTATAATAATTAATGATTATTATTATTATGAGCATAAGCATTATTGTTTTTTATACAACTGTGAATCACTTTGAATTGCCTTGTGTACAAATTGTAAATAGTGTGATGAACTTATTAATAAGAAAATAAATAACACTTCTTGGTACAATCTTGCTGGTATCATGCCATGCTTAAATCATTTTGTTTTGTTTAGCTTTTGTGGCAGAGATTACTAAGAAACACCAAATATAACATAAAGGCGTTTATGACAATTCATAATAATATGATCATCAAACAGATCTAAAACTTAAAATGGTATATCAAAACGTTTTGGTATATCTTTTATAACATAGTTGAGAATCATTTGTTGAAACAAAAAAACACTTGTTTTTGCCTATTCATGTCTTTTTAAATATGTATAACATAGTATTTAAAAAGATAACATAAATATGTATACTGGTGTATAACATAGTATAGTATAACATATATGAATTAAACTTTTTTTTTTAAAGGTTTTAGTAAAAATCTTCTTGTGCTCAAAATAATGTAATGAATGACACAAAAAAAATACTAAATTAACAACAACAAAAAAATGGTTTAAGGAGGATATAGCTTAATTAGCGGTTGGCTAATTATCTTGACAGTAGTGACATGTTTTTTACTGTATATCATGGTGAAGTTGCAGGTTCACATGTACAGAAGAAAACGTGTGCTATTACACGCTAGCTAGCTTTATTGGCATGTTTAATTGTCTAAAAACAAACACTGTTTATGAATAAATAATGATCGATTATACAGTGGTGAAGAATAGACTTACCTGTTGCAAAGATTGCAAAGATGACGATAATAATAGCGGTCGCCGATTGGTCAAAAGTAAGCCACAGGAGCAGAGCCAGGAGAGAAACGCGATTGGTCAAAAGTAAGCCACAGGAGAGAAAGGCGATTGGTCAAAAGTAAGCCAAAGGAGAGAAACACGATTGGTCAAAATTAAGCCACAGGAGAGAACGCGATTGGTCAAAAGTAAGCCACAGCAGAGAAACACGATTGGCTCACGTGGGCTTACTTTGGGCTTACTTTGGCTCATTCGGTAGGAAGCAGTAGGCGCAACGGGGTCTCGGTTTCCAGCGTGGAAAGCGAGTCCGCCATTGCCGGAAAAGTCCAGGTCTGCTTTCTTTTATAACCTAACCCATGGACTGGCTAGCCGTAGGTCTCTGTGGCGCAATTGGTCAGCGCGTTCGGCTGTTAACCGAAAGGTTGGTTGTTCGAGCCCTCCCAGGGGCGAATGGTGTTTTTCGTTGACGTCCTGCCATGCCACCACCAACACAGCTGCAGAATTTAGCACACGTGTGTCAATAACACATCCGTGTCATTTCGGACGCATGACACAACGTTTCTTGGCCCCTTTTAGCGTTTACAGCTTGGTCAGTTGCTTTGTGTTCAAAGAAGACTGCGGGTGTTGTGAAAGTTTACATCAGCTTATGTTTGCTGTGGCGCGTGGATGGAATGCTCATGTTTTGTTCCGGGTGGTGGAGGCCTGTGTTCCAGAGAGGTCTTGCTCAAAACTCCTTTTAAAACACCATCGAGCATCCGTAATAACTTCCGACATTGATCGAACGTGGATTTTGTTCTCATAAGGACGGCCCCGGTAACTTGTAACCTATCAGGCTCTCAGGCATGAGGTCAATCGATTCGGCATAGGCCTATATGTACTAGCATTTTTGCTTCCGGTTGGAGGCTGTGTCCCTCCAACTCTTTGTTTGTATGACTCACTTTTGCCTTTGGATATTTGGAGAAGTTTGCCTTCGGTAACCGCTCTCTCACTCGACAGACCGAAACGGAACTTTAGCTCCGGGTTGTGCATATTATTGGCCTGCTCTAATGGGTCAAATTGTATCCCCCAACAACAGATATGGCTCAAACAAACAAATGACACTCTAAGCTCCAGTCGGTAGAGCATGAGACTCTTAATTTCAGGGTCGTGGGTTCGAGCCCCACGTTGGGCGCATCTATTAGCCCTCTCTCTTCCCAACGGGGTCTCGGTTTCCAGCGTGGAAAGCGAGTCCGCCATTGCCGGAAAAGTCCAGGTCTGCTTTTTTTTATAAGCTAACCCATGGACTGGCTCGCGGTAGGTCTCTGTGGCGCAATTGGTCAGCGCGTTCGGCTGTTAACCGAAAGGTTGGTGGTATCTTCATCTTTGCTTGGCGAATGGCGTTATCGGGCTTCATCTTTGTCAGAGTTCCTTGGCCAATCACGTTTCGGATCTCCATCTTTGCTGAGCCAATGGCGTTCTCTGGCTTCATCTTTGAGAGGATTCTTTGGCCAATCACGCGTCGAATCTTCATCTTTCAGGCGCCGTGGAGAGACGAGCTCTTTTTTATTCTCAGGTATACCCGCGCCAAAGTATTGCCGTTCATTCATCGAATGTCAACAAGTAAGATAAACTACATTAACAACAATATACTAATACATATTTCATTTTCTTCTCGTATTTTATGACCCATTAAGGTGTTTATTGTTATGATCTATCGCAATCTTGATCTGCTGGCAACCTCAGCATTTCATCTTAATGTTTTGATGAACTACATTAACATCAGCAACATATTTTTCATATATTACTAACATTTTCTCTTATGTTATGCTGCATTAAGGTACTTTTTAATGTTATGATCTATATATCTTGATGAGCTAGTATATTGCAACACTTTTCTATTACACTATTTTTTGATAAACTACAATCTACATTAACAACAATATATTTTAATTTGCATGTTAAAATGTAAAGTTGTTAAGTGTCATGATCAGTCTTGATGTAGTATACTGCAGCACTTCTCATGTTATTGTCTCCAATGATGTATTACATTAACAACAATAATATATTCATGGATTTTTACCTTTCAGTGTTCTTTAAGGTGTGTTTAAAAATGTCAATATCGATCATGATTCTGGTGTGTTATTGTTTAGTGTTTAATTATAGTAGTACTGTATCAAATACAGTAATAAGTAGTCAATCGTTAGTAATACGTTAATGTAATTTATGTTTTAGCTAAAAAGACTAAACATGTTTCAAATGTTCCAGAGATGTCTAAAAAGTCACACAAGGCCATGGGGGACGATGAGTGGATGTCTTGTCTGCGGCGGTTTGCCAGCACAGGGGTTTGGCCCTCGGCAGAAGAAATGGTTTGACCTCTTTCAGAGGGTATGTAATGACAAAAGTTAATGAGAAAACATGCTAAAACTGACATAACATAACTTTGAGGTCTTTATTTGTACAGATAGATAAATGTCCAATGCAGGTTCGTCGTCAGGCAACACTTTTTGGTGAACCACAGAAATGCCTTTGTGGATTCCATCAGGCTAAGGTATGCATTTAAGTATGAGCCACCCGTCCCTTCCCTCATCTACCACCAGGCTCCATCTCCAGATCGCTTTTTTAATCACCGTCTTCTGGTGTGGATGCCCTACCATTTGTGGAAGTTCAGACTGTTCTGTACTGCATGTGGGAAGCAGCTGACTGGATATGGCCTCCACAAGAGAGCACGGAAGGTCCTGGACATCGACAGGTACTACCTTATGGTAACAGAGACTCTCAGGTGTACTGTGTGTTGCCTGAGTTACCTGTCTACCAGTCAGACTGTCCTGGACCAGCTCGATGTGCCCCATAGAAGACTTTTCCGTCTGATTTTGACACAGAAGTGATTTAAAATCTACATGCCTTGTACATAATTTTGTAATGTGTTTATAATAAAGACATTCATATTTCAAAATTAATCATTTATTTTCTGAAGCAGAAATGTGTAATATGAAGTAAATGCAAAATAAAAGTGTTTTTTATTTACCATAAAATAAATTACATAAGCAAATCTTCTCTTTTACACAAAGGTATGCTTGTGACATTCGTGTCATACGCATGCTGAGGGAACGGACGCTGGGCAACAGTCCCACAAGACTTGTCAAACAGCTGAGGGAGAACCATGGGGAGGAGTGGCTTGACCGTTTGGTGCACTATATGGAGGAGTGTGCTGGTTTTATCAACTTCCCCAGCCTCTTACCTGTCATGTGCCAAAAGCCTCCAGAGTAGGGGTGTCGAAATTAATCGTTTCTACGATGCATCGCGATGCAGACGAGGACGATTCGGTTATCTGTTCAGTAATAGACCATAACCGGTTATAATTTACTGACGCTTTTCTGACGTCATTTGTCACGTATGTGCTTTGTCCTGATACCATACACTGGCAGAGGGAGGCGAGATGTGTGCGCATAATTAAAAATGCTCCAGCTACTTTAAAAGCCTACATCTGGACACATTTCGGCTTTTATGAACAACCTGGTCAGCACGACCTGGAGAAGACACGCGCTGTGTGCGCTCATGTCACGCACAAATAGAATAGGGAGGAGGTAATAGCAATATTTACTTGATAAACAATGTTAGCCGTGTTCACCCCGAGCTGTTACGCCTGGCAGAGCCGGACTGCTTTAGAGTAAGAGAATGAGCTTCAACGTCACCCGAATCCGCAGCCAAAACAAATAATCCACCCGCCTCAATATTGTTCTCTGATTTAAGCATTCGCTGCCAGCCTATGGTGAAATTACAATTATTCTGTGTTGTTACGGGTGATTATAAATGATCGTCATCTACAACAGTGAACTCTCGACGGTTGATGCGCGCGCCTCTAATGGTGACATACACACTGATGAATGAGCGCTGCTTTTAAATAAACATTTCTTTAAAACAAAATTGATTTGATAAAATTTTATTTTCTTAATGGCATAAACAGGCCTTTGAAATTCAAACTGGAATTTCACTGTTTCTGTCACTGCGACTTCCCGAACAGACGAACACACACGCACGCGCACGGATCACTTTTAATGTAAATTTGAAAATTGAGGATGCGGTGCATCGAAATGCATTGTGAGACCGAATTGAACTGAATCGATGACATGATAATCGTAACCGAACCGAACCGTGATACCATTGTAGGTTCACAGCCCTACTCCAGAGCCCACTGATGTCCCTACTAGCAAGTGGCTGCTGTCAGTTTATGGGAGGGACATTATCAGTCGCATAGACCACATCAAGGCAAGCATAACCTCCACGTTTGGGACCATTTTGAAAATGGACTCAACCAAACAGGGAATTATTTGACATTATTACTGATGTTTTAACTGTTGTGAAGTTTGAAATGATTTGTGTTATGCTTTATTAATATTTTTAATTTGGTTGATTTTAGAACACAAAGAAGTTGGCAGGCACAGCCAGGGGAACAGCACAGTGGGTGACTTCTGTTGGCAATGAGACAGGACAAATTCTTATCAGTGTCTTGACTGCTCAGGAAGGTCCAGCACTGGACACCATGGTCTCCGGACTGATTAACAGGTACAGCCAGGCGGCCGTGGCTCCACCACTGCTTTCTGTACGTGGACTGTGGCTGCTGCATAGAGAAGGGGCAGAGCAAGCTACAGGCCAGATTTGGAGGATGGCCTGACCTCAATATATGGCTGGACATCTGGCACTTCATGCGTCGGCTGGCAGTGGGGTGCACCACTGATGCTCATCCTCTCTACCCAGTCTTCATGTCACATCTCTCTGCGTGCATTTTTGAATGGGACCCAGATGATGTGGCTTTGTTGCGGCGGGCAAAGAGAGAGCAACTGCAGGAGGAAGGTGTGCCTGTCATCACAGATAACCTTGTGGACCAACGCATCACCAAAAAAGAGCTGGCGCTCTATTGCCGTCGGAGGACTCGTGGGGTGGAGTCCACAACCCGCTACCTTGACAGGCTTCTGCAGGAACTGAAGGGGGATAAGGGGAGAGATATGATGGGGGTTTCTTTGCTGGACACAGTGAGGATAGAGCACATCTGGCGTGTTCAGATGAGGCATGTTAAGTGCATCCAGGATCCGCCAGGTGTGTTTCTCTACACTGTGATGGGCACCACCACCACCAAGGGAGGATTAGTTCTCACGAAGTACAGATGTGCTAGGGGCTCGACCTCACTTGAATCTTTCCACTGCCACCTAACAGGTTCATTCCAGGTTTGTGGCTTATTGTGTTTGCAGTATTATATATTCAACACAATAGAACATCTAATATCACTTTATATTTTCTGAAGGAACCCAGTTTCATGATTTCCATTGTTCACTTCTTTACAGGAACCAGTGCTAACACACTGAATTTTCAGTTGTATCTCCTGGAAGGCCTGAACAGGTGGAACCAAGACCGGGCAGCAGCATCAATTTCGACAAAATCCTCCCCTCTTCTCACCTACGCAGGGCAGGAGGTGCAAAGCATCAACACCAACAGCCTAAATGTTTTTGGAGAGAAGCTTGTGCCCACCTTCCAACCTCCTGCACAGTACACTGGTAAGACTCTCACAGTACATTTTACAGCACATGGTTCTTTGCTAATGAAAGGGCTATGTGTTTAACACACTGCATTCTGTTTTTAGGGGAGCTAATTGGAGTGGACTATCTACTTAGTCAGACAGGGCAGCCACTTCAGTCAATAGATGCTGACAATGAGCAGACAGACCAGCTGCTGGAGGAAGTAAATGTAGATGAGCAGGATGAGGGATTTGAGGAGGACATCAATGAGGACCCTACACTGAGTTTCCTCCTTGAAGATGAAGCTAACTATAACCCACTTACAATTCAGCCTGTTCATCCCTCATCTCAGTCTTCTGCTGCCTCATCACAGTCTGCTGCTGCCTCATCCCAGTCTGCCTTCTCCCAGTCTATTGCTCCATCATCCGAGTTTGCCTTTCCCAGTCTTTTGCTGCCTCATCCCAGTCTGCCTTTCCCAGTCTACTGCTCCTTTATCCCAGTCTGCTGCTCCTTCATCCCAGTCTGCTGCTCCTTCATCCCAGTCTGCTGCTCCTTCATCCCAGTCAGCTGCTGCCTCATCCCAGTCTGCTGCTCCTTCATCCCAGTCTGCTGCTCCTTCATCCCAGTCTGCTGCTCCTTCATCCCAGTCAGCTGCTGCCTCATCCCAGTCTGCTGCTCCTTCATCCCAGTCAGCTGCTGCCTCATCCCAATCTGCCTTCTCCCAGCCAGCTGCTGCCGCCTTCTCCTCTCAGCCAACTACATCCATAGACCGGTATGCACCAGGTTCTCCCACTCATGTGCCTGAAGATCTTTTGGTATGTAAATTTCACAATAGAAACTTGCCACGAGCAAACTAATTTGTAATTCGACAAACTGATTAATACTACCATTAAGATGTAATTTCAATGATCTCTTTTTTTCTTTACCATTTAAAATGATACTGTTTTAGGCTGTGGATTACCAGAACATTCCAGGAATGGACCGGGTGGACAGACTGGCTGAGTATTTGGTAGAGCTGAGGTCAAGCACAGGGTTAACACTGAGCAGGAAGCAGGTATCTAAACGTTTTGAATGTTTGTTAACTTGGAAAAGACCACACAAAACACAATGTGACTGTAAAAACAGTGTTACTGAACTATGTATGCGAAATTACCCGTTTCCTTTTAACTCTGCTATGCCTCTATACTTCTATCCTTCTTCAGGTTGATGACATTGTGTGCTTGTGGCAGAGCCTGCTTGATTATGACAAGCAGTGAGTGAGGTTTGCTGCCAGACACCAGGACAGGCTGACAACAGGGAGGTTCAGGTCTCCAAAAAAGAAGGCTGTTTTCACCCCTGGAGTGGACAGCCTGAAACGGAGTGTGTTGGCATCTACAGCTTCACCTATCCAATGGCCAGACTGCTGTCGTCTCGTGGATGCCATTTTCATCAGGCTCTGTCGCATCCATCAAAGTCCGAGGAAGAAAGAGAAGGTGAAGCTGAGTCGCTGGTCTCTCATTTTACAAGATTACAGAAAGATCCGGCAGCTGATCCTGTCTAATGTTGCCATCATGCAGGACACTACTCTCCAGCTGGTGGAGGTAAATCAGACCACTCTGGTTCAGTGGCACAACAGCAGGGTTAAGAAGCAAGATCAGACTCTTCTGATTCAGGGGATCGATCTGCCTGACCCTCTTGGTGTTGCTGCTGAGGCTCTCCCACCTGCCAGTGTCCGTGCTGTTGCTCCACCCCAGGTCCAGGGAGAGCAACATATTAACAAACTGCCACAAAGCACAGCTGGGCAAGCTAGATTAAAAAGGTGCATCACTAGCTATACAACTGAGGCAGTCATACCCAAGCGGACAACCCTGAGGCCAATAATTCCTCGGCCCGTTGGCAGCCTTCAACCAGAACCTGTCCTTCCCAGCCCCAGTGCGACTGTCCCTCTTGCCTCCCACACTACCCCTACCTTCACACTGTTTGTTGTCCCCCAAAGCCCTCATACTGTAGCCCCAGCCACTCCCAGTTTCGTCCTCCTACCTCCTGCCACAGTCAGTCAATCTCAACCCACCGTCCCTCGTCCATACCACAGAAAGGTTGAGGCAAATACCTGCAGGAAGTGTGGATAATTTAGGACAGCAGCGACTGGGCACAGCCAGTTTAGAGGGACTATTTACTGCCCTGTCACAGAGACACTTACGAAAGAACAGTGGCTTGAAAAAGTAAAGAAAAAGAAATAGCTAATTTTTTATATATACATTACATTATTTTATATATATATATATATATATATATATATATATATATATATATATATATATATATATATATATATATATATATACTATCAACACCAGACAGAAGGAGATTCACGTCACCAGATGGAAAGAAGCGTAAATGGATGGAGAAGGATAGGTTACTGTAAAGCTACGTCTTAGTTGGTGATTATCTTGGCGAAAGCCGAGTACAAATCAGCATGAGGTTTTAACACCTACTCTCGTGTAATGGAAATCTTTACTCACTTCTATGTATATAGTTTTATTAAGTTTTTTATAAAGTTTTTAAAAATCAAGTCAGGAATCTGGGTGTGTCTCTGGAGTCAGACCTTAGTTTCAGTAGTCATGTCAAAGCAATAACTAAATCAGCATATTATCACCTGAAAAATATTGCAAGAATTAGATGCTTTGTTTCCAGTCAAGACTGAGAAAAACTTGTGCATGCTTTCATCACCAGTAGGGTGGATTATTGTAAATGACTTCTCACTGGCCTTCCCAAAAAGACCATAAGACAGTTGCAGCTCATACAGAACGCTGCTGCTAGGATTCTGAGCAGAACCAGAAAATATGAACACATCACACCAGTCCTCAGGTCTTTACACTGGCTGCCAGTTACATTTAGGATTGATTTTAAAGTATTATTACTGGTATATAAATCATTCAATGGCCTAGGACCTCAATACATTGCAGATATGCTCAGTGAATATAAACCCGACAGATCACTCAGATCATTAGGATCACATCGGCTAGAAATACCAAGGGTTCACTCTAAGCATGGCGAGTCTGCTTTTAGCTACTATGCCAGCCGCAGCTGGAACCAGCTTCCAGAAGAGATCAGATGTGCTCCTACAGTAGTCACATTCAAATCCAGACTCAAAACACATCTGTTTAACTGTGCATTTACTGACTGAGCACTGTGCCACTGTTCGTCCGACTGTTTGCACTGTATTTTATTTTGTTTTAATTATTCTGATTTCATTTGATTATTTCTGTATTTTATCTTTTATTCTAAACTGTTTTAATTATTCTGATTTCTTTTGATTATTTCAATTTCTTCTATGTAAAGCACTTTGAATTACCATTGTGTATGAAATGTGCTATATAAATAAACTTGCCTTGTCTTGCCTTGCCTATCTTTGTGTGTTTATTACTATTATATATGTTATTTATTATTAGGTTGGAGGTTCGACCCCACTCAGGGACTTTTATTTTAATTATTTTATATGGGTTTTTTAATACTCGTATTGTTTCTACTTTTTTGTGTTTACTACTGTTCTCCGTGTTATATATATACTCTTTATTATGTGCATAGTTTAATGTTATATTTTATTGTTAAAAAATAAAAACATTTTATTGTTCACAGAATTGTTTCTCGTCGTTCAGTAATCATTCAGTGATCCTGAGTCAAAACATTATTATAATTATTATGATTATAGGCCTATATATCTCATATGTACAGCACATTTCAAGGAACTCCACAGTCATATGGGTAATTAATGAATAAAAACATGTATCGATACAAGGCCCCCACTCCAGAGCATTTTTCACACATCGGCTTGTCTTGTGGGTGCCATACCACCTTTGGAAGGTCATCTCTCACTGCACCTCTCACTGCATCTCTCACTGCTCCTGCATCTCTCACTGCTCCTGCACCTCTCACTGCATCTCTCACTGCACCTGCATCTCTCACTGCATCTCTCACTGCACCTGCATCTCTCACTGCATCTCTCACTGCACCTGCATCTCTCACTGCATCTCTCACTGCCTCTCTCACTGCACCTGCATCTCTCACTGCATCTCTCACTGCACCTCTCACTGCATCTCTCACTGCACCTCTCAATGCATCTCTCACTGCACCTGCACCTCTCACTGCACCTGCATCTCTCACTGCACCTCTCAATGCATCTCTCACTGTGTCTCTCACTGCACCTGCATCTCTCACTGCACCTGCACCTCTCACTGCATCTCTCACTGGGCCTGCTCTTCTCCCTGGGCCCCTTGCTCTGACTCTTCCTCGTCCAGACATTACAGTGTGTGTCTTTCTCTGTTTCTGTGTCCAAAAACATCACTCCTCAAAGTCCTCCTTTTACTGTATAAGTGTCAATGTAATAGAAAAAAATTACCCCTGCCACTGAGTCTAAGCCAGACTGGAATCAGCTATGGTTGGCCCAATTTACCCAACATAAATAAGCTGTGTCTCAATTATTCAATTGTTTGTTGTATCAGCTGAGATATATTGTTTTTGAACTGATATCATTGCAGAAGCAGAGGTTTTTATACTGTATCTAAGGTTTGGAATATTGTTTTTGCTATAGTGGGATGGTGTGTGTTAACATTTGTAAATACTACAAAAACAATCCATCATTTTGTTGGGAGGTATTGTCTGTTAAGAAAATGTAAGCATTGTGGAAATGTGTTCACTGACTGCATATTGTGTGAAAACGACATGAAATGTGTGCATGGTATGGCCACAAAAGACTGATGCTGTGCTAATTGTGTTTAGAGTTTTGAAAATGTGACAACTGGTTGGACAAACGCTTGTTAGCGACTGAAAAAAACTGTAATTTACAATTTACTTTAATCTTTTATTAATCACCTCTGATGTATCCATAATGTCAGCGTGATGTTCATGCTCCATTTATTAATTTACTCAAAAAATAAATATAGTTCAGTTAGAAAAGAGAGTAATTTAAAAAAGATAATAAAGATTTATTATATTCAAACCACATATTCATATAATAAATACATTTTAACATGTATCCATACAATGAGAAATACGTTTTTACAAAATAAGTGTTAAGGCATAGAAGCACATGAAATCTATACATATGTATAGATTAAAATTCATTAAGAAAATATTAGAAAAGATATTGGGTGATTTCAATCTAGTCAGAGGTGGGACTCGAACCAATGTCGTTCACGTCAGTGATTTGCCCATGAAATATATAAAAAGGCAATTTTCTGTAAAATATGAATACCAATCTACCAAAAATCACACAGAAGGGTGAAAGGTGGGTTTACCTTTTCCCTTTCCTTTCATTTTTCTCTTTTTTCCTTCTCTTTTCTCTCTTTTTCTTTCTTCCCCTTCTTTTTCCTTCTCCCCTTCCTCAAACAGACTATTGTTCTGGCTAATCACGCGTCAGATCTTCATCTTTCAGGCATGGTGGAGAGACGGGCTCTTTTTTTTCTCAGGTGTACCCGCGTCGAAGTATTGCCGTTCATTCATCGAATGTCAACAAGTAAGATGAACTACATTAACAACAATATTGTATACTAATACATATTAAAATTTTCTTCACGTGTTTTATGGTGTGAACACCATTAAGGTGTTCATTATTATGATCTATCGCGATCTTGATCTGCTGGCAACCTGGAGCATTTCTTATGTTAATGTTTTGCAACAGCAAACATTAACATCAGCAACAGATTTCATATATTGCTAACTTTTTCTCGTATATGATGCTGCATTAAGCTACTTTTTAATGTTATAATCTATCTATCTTGATGAGCTAGTATATTGCAGCACTTTTCATATTACATTATTTTTTGATAAACCACATTCTACATTAACAACAAATTTTCATTTGCATTTTAAAATAATTTTATTGTATAATTATAATTTTATGATGGATAAAGTTGTTTAGTGCCATGATCAATCTTGATGTAGTATACTGCAGCACTTCTCATGGTATTTTCTCCAATTAGAACTACATTAACAACAATAATACATTCATGGATTTTTAGCTTTCAGTGTTCTTTAAGGTGTGTTTAAAAATGCCATTATCGATCATGATTCTGGTGTGTTATTGTTTAGTGTTTAATTATAGTAGTACTGTATCAAATACAGTAATAAGTAGTCAAGTGTTAGTAATATGTAAATGTAATTTATGTTTTAGCCAAAAAGACTAAACATGTTGCAAATGTTCCAGAGATGTCTAAAAAGTCACACAAGCCCATGGAGGACGATGAGGTGATGTCCCGTCTGCGGCGGTTTTCCAGCACAGGGGTTTGGCCCTCGGAAGCTGGCAACAGAACGGCCCCACGCCAGAAGAAAAGGTTTGACGTCTTTCAGAGGGTATGTACTGACAAAAATTAATGAGAAACCATGATTTAACATAACTTAGAGGTCTTTTTTTGTACAGATATATAAATGTCCATTGCAGGTCCGTCGCCAGGCAACAATTTTGGTGAACCACAGAAATGCCTTTATGGATTCCATCCGCCTAAGGTATGCATTTCAGACTTTCAGGTAATCATCTCTTACATCTTACTTCACTGTAGGACCACACGGTCATATTTGTGACTCAAATGCTTTCAAAGTTCACTTCTGTGGGATGTAGCAATAGTCTTTGAAATTTTGCTTTTTATTTATAAAACTTGATAAAGTGATACTGCTGTTTACACCTTTTACCGTGGATAACAATGTTGGCTGTATCTAGTCCCATAGCTCCTCCAGCGATTAAATAGGCAGAGATAAAAAAATTAAAATTAGAGATAACTTTTGAAAGGCTTTGGTTTTTGCTCATTTATTCAAAAAAATATTTTGTATAAAGCTTTTAAATTTTACCTCAAACAAAGTTGATGTGTCAGCACTCATTACCATTACCTATGTCAATAAGAGTTTTTACTTCTTCTTCTTCTTTGGTGTTTATTGGCGGTTGGCAACCTATCTTATTGGTGCATTACCGCCACCAACTGGTATGGAATATGGATCAAGTTATTTACTTTTATACTAAATATAAATAAACATAAAAACCAAGCAAAACAAATAAACAAACTGAAAAATAAACCATAATAAATTAACAAAAAACAAAACAAAAACCGCTATATTCTATTATATAAATTAGTTTCTTTCACAAATTTAATAATTTCAACATACACCTTACAATCTGTTTCCCTGAATAGACCTAATAAAGTAAAGTCATGATGTTTTACTTTCTTCAATGATTGAATAAGGTGTCATCTCTCATTATTATATTTCCTACAATGGATTAATACATGCTCTACTGTTTCTGGTTGGCTACAGTGTATGCATTCCCCAGTTGGGTGTTTTCCAATTTTATATAGTGTACTGTTAAGTCCAGTATGACCTATTCTCATCCGAGTTATGATACTTCCTTCTCTTCGATTCCTGCTCTCCCTTCTCCTAGCACCAACTTGTTTTTGTATATTATATAAATGTCTACCTGTTTTATTATCATCCCAATATACCTGCCATACTGATTGTGCATATGTTCTTATGAGTACTTTAGCTTCTGCTTTACTTAATGGAACTTGAAAATCTACTTGCTTTATTCTTAGAGTTTGTTTAGCCAGAATATCCACCTTCTCATTTTCTTCCACACCAACACGAGCAGGAACCCAAATGAAATGTGGAGAGATACCCAAAACTTTCATATTATACATCTTACAGAATATCTCATTGATAATATCCATCCTAACTAATGACCTGCCGTTCATATACTTTCAAGCGATGAGTAGCTATCTGATGCAATGACAGTATTTTTTATTTTCTTCTCCTCTATCCATTGCAGGGTCAGTAATATTGCCAACATTTCTGTTGCATATACTGACAAATGATTGGTTACTCTTTTCTTAATAAAACAATCTCTCATTGGAATATAAACTGCTGCACCTGCAAGTCCTGTTTCAGGATCTTTGGATCCATCTGTAAATAAAAACACTGATTCTGGATAATGTTCCTTAAAATAATTCTGGACTATAAACCATGTTGGAAGTTGTACCAAATTATCTTTCAATTCCTGCTGTATATTAAGGTCAAAATTTGGTAAAGGGAATAACCAAGGAGGAATGGAAGAAATTGAAACTGTATTTCTGTACTGTAATTGGTGTAATCCTATATTTCTTGCCTTTGCATTACCTATCCATCCAAAACTAGTATAATTTGTTTCATTATGTTCCCAACATTCTGTTAATACACTTTTGACAGGATATAACTCATTATGTCCCTGGAGATAAACCCAGTATGCCATCATTAATTTCAATCTTCTTATTCTTAATGGCATTTCTCCCATTTCCATCTGCATCAATGATACCGGAGATGTTTTAAATGATCCACTGCAGATTCTCAGAGCCTGAGCTTGCAAAACATCTAATCTCTTGAGGTTTGGTTCTGCTGCTGACATGTAAATTATACTTCCATAATCAAAAACAGATCTCATGAGTGCCCAGTATATATTTTGCAAAGATGATCTACTTGCTCCCCATTCCCGTCCTGATAAACAACAAAGTATGTTGATGACCTTTTTACTTTTGTCGTTAATTTTATCCAGATGAATTTCCATGTCAGTTTAACATCAAACCAAACCCCAAAAAACCTAACAGCTTTTACCTGCTCCAGAGGTTGTCCATAAAGTTTTAAAGAAATAGGTACGATTTTATGCCTCCTTGAAAAGCAAATGACTTGTGTTTTTGTTACTGATAAACAAAGCCTCATTTATGTGTCCATTTTTCCACCTCTACTATTGCAGTTTGTATTTTTTTATTCACATATGATATATTGCGGCCTCTAATCCACAAGGCCCCGTCATCTGCATACAAAGATTTTCCTACATTATGTTCAACCTGATTAAAAATGTCATCAATCATAATGTTGAATAATATCGGACTACACACACTGCCTTGAGGAGTTCCATTCTCTGCTGAATATACTTTGGAATATTCTTTACCTACCCTTACTTGAATTTTCCTGTCAAATAAAAAGTCCATAATCCAATTATATGTTCTACCGCCAATTCCTAATGATTTTAGCTTTATCAATAATCCTTCTTTCCAGAGCATATCATATGCTTTTTCCACGTCAAAGAAGACAGCTATAACTACTTCTTTATTGGTCTGTGCTTTCCTAATGTCTGACTCTAGACATAATACAGAGTCCATTGTCCCCTACGAAACCCACTCTGATTAGGGGATAAAAGAGCTTTACTTTCTAGGAAATACGTTATTCTTTCTGTGATCATTCATTCCATGATTTTACATAAATGGGAGGTCAAGGCAATGGGTCTATAATTACAAGGATCTGATGGGTCTTTCCCTGGTTTAACCCTTGTGTTATGTTGCGGGTCAATTTGACCCGTTTCGATTTTCTAGTTGTGGGAAATACTGGTTAACCTTTGTTTTTTTTTCTTGATATTTTGTGACTTTTTCCTCATTTATCATGATGAACATGCATGCAAAGTTTCAACATGCTGATGTGTTTTGACATATACAAACAAAATTACTGTTGCGTTCGTGATGTTCGTGGGTCAATTTGACCAATCATAGACATCCATTCAAAAGCAACTGTACAGAAACAAAATAAAAACATTTATTTTCTGTATGTCAGGGCACTTCAACTCCAGTTCTATCGTGCAAGTGCATCTAAAAGTGCTCTAACCCTAACCAAACACACTTGAAAAAGCTAAAATTACAGTGTTCAGAATTACTTGCATATTACAGTTGAGTCTTTGTCAGACACAGATAGTAAAATAAGCTCTCATTTCAATATTCAAGATATCTAAAATACCTAGATTTTAACCAAAACTTTTATGTAGGAATTTCAAAGGCAGCTTCACAGAGCCAAAAAATAAATAAAAAAACATTTATTTGATGTATGTTTTTGTTATGTTTGGTTTCTCACTTCCCAGTGAGTGAATAATGAAACTAGGAAAATAGGTCTTGGGAAACTAGGGAAAGTTAACTTTGGAAAATTAAAAATTTTCATTATACAGCAATTTTTTTTGTTCAGTTACGATGTTCAAAGCATAAAATGAAAAAAAAAAGTAAAAAAAAAATTATATGCAAAAAAAATCAGTATACTTTTTATTTTCCAATTTTTTCAAAAGAAAACATTTGTTTTAAAAACATTTTCATAAATCATATTTTCAGATATAATGTTTTTGTAATGTTTGACAAATGTTGATATTAAAAGTTTACAGTTTGTCTCTAAATCTTTGTTGTTTTTCATAATGTGATTTTTGAGTAATTGTATTGAATCCAATCTGGGTCAATTTGACCCGGTCCTTAAGGGGAGTATACAGAAATCGAACAGAACACAAGGGTTAAGAACTGGTACTATTATTGCTTCTTTCCATACCAAAGGAAGTTGTCCAGTATCCCAAATTTGGTTAAACAGTTTTAATACTATTTCCAGTGTTTCCTCTGTCATTTGTGCTAACATTTTATAACACACTCCATCTTTCCTCGGAGTAGTCTGTCTAGTACTAATGATTGCTCTTCTCAACTCAAACATATTTAAAGATAAGTCTAAAGGATTTTCCGACATCTTATTTTTCTCTAAACTATTAGGGAATTTCATTAAGGTTTTATTCCTACACTACCTTGAATCAGGAGTTCAGCCTTTTCTAGATTGTTGACAGCTATTTTATCCCCACAATTCAACACTGGCATTTCATAATTCCTTCTGACCCCCCCCCCCCCCCTCCCCCATTCTTCTGATCATGCCCCATACATCTGATAGTTGTACTTCTCTTCCAATGCTGTTACAATATTGCCTCCAGAATGAACGTTTTTGTGCTTTTATTGTTTTCCTTACTTTTGCCTGGGCCCTTTTATACAAGATCGAAGTATCCTGAGAATCCTGAGAAGTTGCCTGAACCCAGATAGCAGTGAGTCAGCGGACCGCCGGTGGCGCTCCGGAGGCAGTAGAAGCGTCAGAATGGCGTAATCGCAAACACGTTTGATGGCGCACCGCCGGCGGCAGCCGCTTTTTAAAAGCGGCAGCCGCCTTCCTACCGCCTTCGTTCCGCGGCCGGCCCGCTGGCCAACCGCCGTTCCGCCGCCGTTATACCGAAGGCGAACCTTCCACGGCCCGTCGGAGGCAAACGCTATTTTCGAGCGATCTGTCGCGCTTATTATATATATATATATGTATATATAATATATATATATATATATATATATATATATATATATATATATAATCATGCAGTTTTTCAAGAATATGATTGATCAAACCAGACAATTTTCCATTTGACGTTTTAATTCCACAGTGCAAAGTACAGTAACTGTCATTGAAACAATCATGTCAGATCACTGAAATATAAATAATAGAAAAATAATACACACTAAAGAACATGCAAAGTACATTGAAACATGTCAGATCACTGAAATATAAATAACAGAAAAATAATACACACTAAAGAACATGCAAAGTAGCCTACAGTAACTGTCATTGAAACATGTCAGATCACTGAAATATAATTAACAGAAAAAAAGAAAAAAAAAAAAAAATATATATATATATATATATATATATATATATATATATATACTAAAGAACATGCAGGTTTCCAATTAAATTTTGGTTAAAAAAAACAGCCTTAGCCTACAAGCAAATTATAACACTTACAATAACTGTTAATAATATAAAGAGGTCAGCTCTGGGATGAAAAGAATTACCAGTAAACATTAGTAATAAGAATATTTGGTACCAAAGAATGTGCAGGATACCAAATAAATCGAGGTATAACATCACATTTACAAGCCATTTCTAACAATAGGATAAGTGCTAATAATTTAGAGTAAAGCTCTGGAGTAGAATAGACCACTATAATGGCATTGCTGACCTGGGGTACAAGATTTCACTGTGCTGCAATAAGATGCGTGTCTCTTGTATCTGTGATAAACAACTTGACATATATATATATATAAATTAGAGGTAAAACAGTAGTAGAACAGACCATTATAACTGCAATGCTGACCTGTGGCACAATGATTTACAAGCTATATTTAACAATAGAATAAAAGTTAAGCACTGTGATGGAATGAAAAAAGCTAATGTAGTAAGGAGAATATTTGGTACCAGGTAAATGTGCAATATCAAGTATCAGAGGTATTCACGGGGAAGAAAAAAAAGAAAAGAAAAGAAATTTCCACAGTGAACAGTGTGGACTGGGTGAGTGTAGTCTGACACTTCTGGCTTCTTTAGGCATCTTGAGGTTACTGACTGCAGGATAAAGAAAGGGTTCCAGTTGTCAGTGATGCTGGGGTGTCAGTAGTCAGCCTAGGTTTAAGGGGTCAGCTGTGGGTCCCTCTCAGCTGTGCGTCGCCTTTTCCCACCTTCACGGTCAGATGCTCCTTTCAGGTAACGCGTAACGTTAGCCTGGATCGCCTCATCAGTGGCATCCTGGGTTGCCGGGTTCTTCCGGATGGCTCCTGTAGAAAACACAGATCTGTCATTCCATTTGAATGGCATAATGCCATACACATCTACTTAAATATATGTGAAAAAAAAAATAATCCAACTTACTTTGAACAATGGTCTTCAGGAACATGTCTCTAAAACATGCTTTATCCCCTACTCCAGTCCAGGTTGTATTCATGGAAAGGTGATTAGAGAAGATACTCTGAAGCATTCGCCAGACGGTTGTCTTTAGGTCCCTCCCACATTTGATTGCCAAAAACCGAAGCTGAAAATCCAAAAAAAAGTGTTACAAGTTACATTTCTCTGAAGCTTATCATACATAAATATAAAATGTGACAGGCTGTGGATTCAGACTGTAGAATATGCAGTGTACAATCTTAATTTTACTTTTTAGATTACCCTATGGAGTTATAAACGAAATCAGCACACTTACAAATCGTTCCTGGAGCTCTTTATCCTGCCTCAAACTGTTGTCAAGCAACGCCAAATCTTCCTGGGTGTCTAGGGGGAGTAACAGATCCCCTGGCAGGGATAACTCTCCAACAGACACATTGGCACTGAAATGTTGCAGCATAGTGTCCATTTTGTTGTCCATGCTACGCACAACATCACCAAACTCTCCAAGACGTCGCAGCATTAAGGTCTGATCTGCACCTACAGGGGTTCCCAGAATAAAATAATATAGTCAGTCCTGGTCCCTCAACTACTTAACTATGACATTTATATCTAGGTCTACTGCATGTGTAGGTGGCCCCAGTGGGAATTAAACCAACAACCACAGGTGTTGTTTGCAAGTTCTACCTGATTGCCCAGTGCGAGCAAACGTCTTCAACATATTCCCAACATGCTTCACCTGCTCTTGAAGTGAGCCGCTGTCATCCGAAGCTACAAAATGAAAGGCATATGGTAATTTTGGACCTACATCACGTACTCTTAAAGTTTACTTTTTTGTGCATGTTCTCACCTGCTCGTGCATTGCTTTCCCTCAGGGCTTGGTTCTCCTCCCTCAGAGCTTGGTTCTCCTCCCTAAGGGCTTGGTTCTCCTCCCTCAGAGCTTGGTTCTCCTCCCTAAGGGCTTGGTTCTCCTCCATCACGGCTTGTTTTTCATTTTGGAGTCTCTGGAAATCTATATAAAAAAACAACAAATAAAAACACCTAAAGGCACTATTTTCAATACTGTTAAAACACTGGACACTAAGACATAGGCCTAGAATATACCTTCATAGCTGAAAACTTCATGCTGTACACGAGATGCCAGGGGAGTCCAAGGGCCAATAACGGAGCGATGACTTTCTCCTATTGATAATCATTGACATGTAAAAATATGTTTAAAGTCATTGCATACATTTAATGAAGTGGACTTAAATGTAACACTTGGTTTAGCGCAACAAATTACATACTTCCAGCGTTTTCACTCATATGCTGCCAGGGTAAATTTGCTGCTGGGGGTGTAAAGCTTAGTACTTGACGAGCTAGTGGAGCAAACATAACAGCTTTAATTTCACTGCAGAGTATTGCATATTCAGTAATGAAACTATAATTGAACTATGTAAAGCTAATGGAATGTACAACACACCTCGACACCTTTCATCCAGAACCTGCTGCGGCGAGAAACCAGTCAAGTGTCCTAATGAAAAACAGATTATGATTAAAGGATTCCTCATCTTAAATAGAAGCAATAGTTTCCAAGACAAAAAAAACTTCACAAATAACATCACTTACTTGTACTGAAACTCTTGGCTCTGAGAAGTGGAGTCTGGATTTCTGGGGAGAAACCTGGTTCTGAGAAAGAGGAAACAGAAATTTGAAAATCTAACAAAGGGTATAGTTAAGTGGGAGGATCACAAATCAAGCAATCACAGCAATTTTACATACCAGCTCTGAAGTCTACAGATGGCTCAACCTTTTCCTGGTTTTCTGGAATCGATGCAACTTCTGGAGCATCGGGCAGCACTGAAACCTTGTTACCGGGAACAATGTTTTTGACAAATGGAAGTTTGTTTTGCTGGACATTACCAACGTATTGCTCAATTAAACCAAGAACTGGCCAGAACTGGGCATTTGAGCTTTTGAAAAGTGGAAGTCCATCAACATTAACTTGCATTGAAACTAAAGGTTAACTTCTGCAATTGAGGAGACACTAAAAACTGTGATAGTATTCCACTTTCAATTCCAGAGTGATGGTATACACCACCTGAGAGTTCTGTTGTTTTAACACAAGTCACTGTTTTCAGAAGGGTTCTTGGGTCTTTAGGAAGGGTTGGATGATCCTTGGACAAAATGGTTAAAAGCTTACCAAGTGCCACATGGGGGATCATGTTGTCAATAGCCCACCCTGCCAATTGTGTCCTTAGGCAATCCTCTTCCTCTACACTATCTTCTGTGCTTGAGGAAAACATTTCACCAGGTTCATATACCTCATCAACAGTTATTTCCTGTGCTTCAGAGGTTATAGTTTGTCCATGGCTTGTAGCCATTCCATGTTGATGTTCATTAACAGGAGGATTTACTTGGTCAAAGTCAGGAATAGCAGCAAGTAGAGCATTGTTTGCCGCTGCAATTTCCTGTTTGTCCCTCTCAACTCCTTTCAATATTCTTCTCCTTTTGGCCCAGTAACTAGACATTGTGACTAACAATGCATTTACCTTTAAAGCCAAAACGATTGTCCAACAGTAGGTCTCTTGGGTGAAGATAACCAGTTATGCTCCGGTCAAGGTATCTGCAAGAAAATGTAAACAAAACCACATTGTTAACATTAGGAATATACAGTAGCTATGCTGTAGGGAAAAAAAAACTGATCAGCCAAATGTGGAACAGTGAAATTGTTAAAAATAAAATGTACTCATTCAGTGTAGTGATTCAAGTGAACACAGAATTGTCCTCAAACATAAAAAGCACAGCAGTTCAGATAATTATAACTCATCATAATCCCCTTAAACCCTAGAAGTACAGTAGCAACACAGCACGTGCTAGCTAACACTTGCTAGCCACTGTAGCTTCATTGTGAACTGAACTAGCAGCATACTTTGTTTAAATTATTTTGTTTGTCCTATCAACCTATATACATCATTCTGCTTTGTTAGAAAACACCAAAAGTTATACTCAGTCTTGCTAGATGTAAAGCTTTGGCTACCTACTGTAGCTAGTTATCTTTCTACATGTAACATAACTAGCAACATTGCTTAACCTCAGCGTGTAACTGTAACAAAGACAAAACAGCATGTGTTAGCTAACACTTGCTAGCCACTATAGCTACTGGACTAGCAGCTACTTGTTCAGAAAAACAAAATCATTTAAACAACCTATACACAACGTTAACGTTAGTCTTTCTAGATGTAAAGCTTTGGCTACCTACTGTAGTAGCTAGATACATTTCAACATGTAGAACATGCTTGAACTCAGTGTAAAAAAGGCGAAACAGCATGTGTTAGCTAACACTGTGAACTAGACTAGCAGCATGCGTGTCGGAACAAACAATTGAAAACAACCTACCGTATATACATCATTCTGTTTAGTTAGAAAACAACACAAGTTATACTGATCAGTCTTTCTTGTCATAGATTTCGCTACCTACTGCTGGATCCACATTAACTAATGGGCAGCAGCATAATTGTCCATACAAGTAACGTTAACTTAACTGTTAGTTCAGAAAATGGTTACGTAACTTAATTCGACTGACCAAAACTAACTTAAAACACAAACTGTAACTTACTCACACACGTATAAGATACGCATACATACGCATATATACATATGCATCTTAGAAGAAAAGAAAAACTCAACGTCTGGAAGAAACTAAGTAGCTATTTCAGAAAGTTAATAGTAACATGGCGGCAACTTTGTAAACAAGGCTAACTTACTTTAGCTTGAACAAAGATGACAACAGATTTTACAAAGATAAACTAAAAACAATCTAAACATTAGGGCTGTAACGATACGCGATATAAAATCGAAATCGCGATACTCAGGTCCACGATCCTGTATCGCGATGTGAGAAGGCAGAATCGCGATCACACCCCTTCCAACTCCCAGAGTTATCCTTCCTGTCCAGAACCAGGGCTCGAATTTCGGCGCGGGTATTGCGCATAATTCTAATCATTCCCGCAGGTCTCCCATTTATAATGTGGGAAATTCCCGCAATCGTAATCCACACAGATAATAAAATAAAATCATTCTTTTAACAACTATCTTCCAGACGAGCGTGTTTTTCACAAACAGCGTGAGTGTTCAGCGGTGCCGCGCGTCTTCTATCTCTTCTCATAATGTTTTGTGCAAGGCAGGCATCAAGCGCTGCGGCGATAATACACACTCGCGTTTTGGAGTCGGGACCATAGACTGTAAGGTCGGGACATGACGGAATATTCACTTGCACAATCGGGCCAGCAGTGCATCGTGACTGAAGTCTTTTTAAGTCTTACCAGTTTAAACATTCAAGCGATTTTAAACTAATCAGTGCTCGCGCGCTCTCTGAGATTATTTTCTATGCGCACATTCATAGAAAATCCGCCTCAAAAACAGCTGGCTAGTAACTATTTTTCGCGGATTATATTGCTTTAACACGCAAAATTGTCAATTTCGGTCTTTGTGAATAGGCTATACTCTAAATAGGCTATAGTCGGTTTTGTCTTTAATAAACATAAAACGCATGCCAGTATAATGAACACAGGATCCGTGCACTAGCTCTTAAAGTGACGGCAGCCATATGTGTCTGTCATTAATTTTGTTGTCAAAACAACAAAAGATGGCTTTAAGTTAAAGGAATCAGGATTAATAGCCTATGTATTTAATTTATTCAGGACTAAAATACTACCCAGTGTTATTTTCCATTTGATTACTTTATTCAGTATCTGTATATAAATACTAGTGTTAGACCTATTCAAAAACTTTTCTCTTTAATTGTCTTTATTTGTATCTTTATTCTATTGTATTTATTTGTGCTACTTTTTTCAATTTAATTAAACAATTTAAATCAAGCTTCCTTGTGATGTGTAAATTCTTAACAACAATAGGCTATTACCCCATTGTAAAAATGCAATGAGTGCAAACATTTAGGCAAGATAAATGTAATAATTTTGTTTGGAAAAAATGCCCCCCCTTTCTCCCCTCAAACAAAAAAAATCGCATAGTTATTATTGTTCTTTGGTGTTTAGATTATACAGGTTTTTCCTAATGTTATTTAATAAAAATACCGGTATTTTTTTTCTTCTCTCAAAATCTCTTTTTTTCACCACAAGCCCCGCCCCCTCAAGCCCCGCCCCCGTGATAGAATCGCGATACGAATCGAATCGTGGGTCAAAAATCGTGATACGAATCGAATCGTGGGTTTGGTGTATCGTTACAGCCCTACTAAACATAATATTGCGTTACACAAAAAGGAAACATGTACTTACTTAAAGTGAAAGTGAAAGTGACACGTGATGGCCAAGTATGGTATCCCATACTTGGAATTTGACCTCTGCATTTAACCCATCCAAGTAAGTGCACACACATTAGGAGCAGAGTAGTGAGTAGTGAACACACACACACACTGCAAACGTGGATACACACACCCGGAGCAGCGGGCAGCCTTGAGTGGCGCCCGGGGAGCGATTGGGGGTTTGGTGCCTTGCTCAAGGACACCTCAGTCATATTCCTGCCGGTACTGGAATCGAACCAGCAACCTTTGGGTCACCAGTCCAACTCTGTTACCATTAGGCCATGACTGCCCCCGCCGATGGTAAACGATGGTAGTCGACAGTAACTCGCGATTGAGCGGCGACCTGATGCGTGCTCTAGTTATATTGTTTGTGGAGGGGCCAGCCGCAGTGGCTCCAGTGCGTCATCGAGCCATCGTTTGAGCCCCGCCCAAAAAAATCCTGAACACAGCAATGGTGAAAACCTATACAACAGTCTACTACACAATTCAGTACTTCACAGTTCACAGTCTTTGCAATGTGTTTTAGCAATACATTTCTAACATTTATAATGCGTTTATATTTTTTTGCATTGCTTTTACAGGGAATTTAACACTTTCTGAACCATTTGTACAGGTCGCAATTGCAAATTAATCCACCTGTAAAAGGTCAAATAAATAACAAAATCGAGGTTAGGAAAAAATGAAAGACATAAACGAAATTTCCTGGAATGGCAGAGAGACAAAATATTTATAAATATTTCACAAATCTGCCAGCGCAGCTGTGAAACCAGAGGAGATTTTAGCTTTTTGTTTGAGTTTATCCTTCAGGTCAAAACAGAGATTTTCATGTTTATGATAGATATTACCATGGTTGCAAATTAATAAAAAAATATAAAGTATGCCTACCCAATATATTGGCCATGTTGCAGATGTCTTTCACTGCTAAAAAAACAACAACAACTAATATTTGATATAATTCACATATAGGCTATTATGATTTTATAATTGCTTCAAATGTGAAAAGTAGTAAAAATGCTGTCAGTTCCACTTCCATTCTAACTCCCAACATGCCAAACATAGCCATCATGGCTGGTCGATTTTAGAGTAGAAATTCTTGTATTTAAAAGCGGCTTGCCGCCAGCTGGCCGCGGTCCATTAGACGGAGGCAACCGCTAAAGAAAATGAAGCAGTCGGCCCGCCGGCTATTTCCCGGCGGCATCTCGCAAGAAATGGGAGTGACGTATCATGGGAAAACGTTTCATCCCCGCCAGCGGAACGCACCTATAGCCGACAGCTTAGGGCCGGCGGCAAAAAGAAGCCGTGCGGATATTTTTTGCTATCTGGGAATGCCTTATTTCTTGCTTTTATAGCTTCTTTTCCTTCATTATTCCACCAGGGTACACTCTTGGTACATGTTACTCCAGTACTTTTAGGTATCATTTCCTCAGCCGACTGAATTATTTCATTAACTAGTTTATTATTAAATATATTTACATCCATCTGATTCTCAACTTGAATTGTCAAACATCTTTTTCGACAAATTTCTTGAAAACCTTCCCAATTTGCTTTCTCCAGTTTCCATCTAGGAATTCTCTTTTCCTTTTCATAGCATATCTTTGTGCCAATTTTAGTCATTACCGGGTAATGGTCACTCCCTACTGTAGTATGTTTGATCATACTCCATGTGCTAACCCCTGCTATTGAACTAGATACAAATGTCAGGTCAAGAGCCGTTTCTGTGTTGTTTTTGCTATTATATCGTGTTCCTTCTCCATTATTAATACACACCAAATTCTTAATATCAATAAATTCTTCAATAAGTATGCCAATAAGTAAGCGTCATTAAGATGATCCAGCCCATGTCTGAGAGGATTGAGTCTCTTCATTGAGGATGTCTCTCATTGTTTCCCAGAGCAACCCTTTCACTTCTCTGCTGATTTAACAATGATTTTGATCCTCTCATTTCTGCTTTTTGTTTGTGCTGAACAATTTATTATCTCTGCCATAAACAATACAAAATCATTTTTACTCACTATCAAAGTTTCATCTTTCAATTTATCAAATTTCTGACACTTATCAATTTCTTTGTTTTTAATTTCAGTTTGTTTAGCCATGGTCCCAATTCCTGACACCGTCTTTGCGGCCTCTGCATAACTGATTCCTTGAACAACCTTGACTCGTTGCACTTCAGCCTGCCTTTTGCTAACCTCACATCCTCTGTAAGCTGAACTATGTTCCCCTCCACAATTACAGCACTTCAGCTTTGCACTGTTGTAAACCTTCTTCTTAAGTGAAGAAAAACTCAGAAGCGAAAAACCAGGAGAATTGGGGGTATCTTTTAAGCAGGATTCTTTATTTGCTGTAGTCTGCTTCGTCCAAAATCGTACCCAAGTCTAACTAAAGGCCGTATACATTTTAGTTCATATACCCTTTCAGGGGGAGGAGTTACATAAAGGTGGAGACACTATGAAACAAAAACATGTAAATGAGGCATACAGGTCTAGGAACCTGCCCTAGACTGAGAGTGTTACCAATCCTAATCCAATCAGCATAACAGTGTAATGTAAATATCCTAATCCAATCAGCTAGACTCTTCACCGATACCTTCACATTATCATAGAGCTTAATGGCCAGGCAGTGCATAAAGACAAAAGGTGATTGTAGCAATATTCAGGGAAGAAGGAGGCGGGAACCGGCGAACATTCAAATAAACTTTATTAAAATAAAACAAACCAAACTAAAATACCGGTCTCTCACGTCCCTCGGCCGTCCTGTTCGCCACAGTGATAGTCTCAGTGCTCTGATCAATTTAACTTACAATAGAGAGAGCAGGACAGACAGGAACATGCAGGTCTGTGACATCAGATGAGAAGTAACTAAAAGGTTAATGTCCTATGCCTCAAAATGGTTAACACTTGTGTGAACTTTCTCAGTTAAAATATTGTTGAACCTAAATTAAAACATTTAATAAATTTGTAACACTACTGCACCCTCTTCACATTTGCCATACTCATGATCACCACTGCATTTACCACATCTCTGTTTTCCCTTGCACACCGCCGCCACGTCCAAATCTTTTTATATTTCTTTCACCAAATATTTTCTTTCACCTCTTCTACTGAGACGTTTACCGGAATCCCTGTGATCACTCCTTTGACAAATTTTTTATCAATAGTCTTAGAGCATTGTACTTTCTTTCCATTTATTTTATTCATTTTGATTACCTTTATTTGCTGTTTCTCATTCTTGCATATAATCAGCAATGATCCATTTCTTAGTATTTTAGCACTCGTTATTGCGCCAATTTCCTTGTTTAGAGTTTTTGTTAGCTGTATTGGATTAATATCACCAAACGAATCCCCTTCATGCTCAAGTTTTATAAATACCTTAAACTGCTCTCTCTCCGTTTCCTCTACAGTTAATCCTCTGTCAGAATCACTTTCATCTGACTTATTCTTTTGTTTCTTTTTCCGTGTATTATTTCTAACCATATCCCATTTTTCATATTTCCCGCCACCTACTTCCATTTCGTCTAATGTCGAATGTAAAAGGAGATGGTCTCGGTATGATTGCCTGATGTGATAAGGTTGATGTCATGATTGCCAGTGAGATGGTGGGGAGTCTTTGACCATTGAGGGCGTGTACTGCAATTGGGTGCAAAAGGTGTCTGAGGGGAACTTGAAATGTGCGTGCAAAGTTGTGGTCCATGAAATTACCTTCAGCCCCTGAGTCCAGAAGTGCCCGACAGTCGTGGAGGTGAGTTGACCATCGGAGCCTTACCGGAAGGAGAGTAGATATGGATGAGGTCTTCTCGGCAGAGATCCCACCCGACAGTAGCCTCGTACTTACTGCCGGGCTGGGCCTTTTAACAGACAACTGTAAGCGAAATGTCCAGCTCCTCCACAGTACATGCAAAGTACCAGGGATCTCTGCCTCTCCTTCTCCTCCCGGAAAAGCCGGGCTCGACCCACCTGCATGGGCTCAGGATCGTAAGCGGGGCTGACCGCGCACCCGCCTCCAGAACGCTGTCCCTCGATCCCTGCAGAAGGACGGTTAGGTTGAACTTGTCAACCTATTCGTGAAAGAAATGAGTCTACTCTTAGGTGCCAGAGCAATGAGGTCATTGAGCTTGGTGGGAAGATCCATGGCGTAGATTTCCTTTTGGACGCGGTCAGCCAGCCCATGCAGGAACATGTCCCACTGCGCCTCCTCGTTCCATTGGCTCTCTGCTGCTAGGGTTCGAAACTCAATAGAAAAGTCAGATACGGATCTCTCTCCTTGCCGAAGTTAAGCCAGCACCCTAGCAGCTTCTCTTCCCGCAGCGGATTGATCAAATACTCGCCGCATCTCGTCGGAGAGCGTCTGGAATGGAGCAGCATTCGTCCTGATTTTCCCACACCGCCGTTCTCCATAGCACCACCCTCCCAGACAGCAGTGTCAGGACAAACGCAACCTTGGTTCGCTCTTCCTGGAATGTCCTGGGTTGAAGAGAGAAGTGCATTTCACATCGGGTTAAGAAAGCTCGAAAGTAGTTAGATTCACCTGAATAGGACTCGGGAACCGGCAGACAAGGCTCTGACTGGCAGGGCTCCGCTGGTGGTGGTGGGTGAATCGGCGGTGCGGGTGGCGCAGTGGGAATCCGAAGCTGTTGGATCTGTTGGGTGAGCCCAGACACCTGCGCCACTAAAGCCTGAACGGCGCGAGCTGTATCAGTGAGGTTTTTCTCCTGCGTGTCCATTCTCTGAATACTGCTGTTCACGAATGCATCCAGTGAACTTGAAGATCCACTCGCTGCTTCCATGGGTGGTCAGATCGTTGAAGTATTAAGTAATAAGTCCAGAGAAGACAGATTAGTGGCGCAGGGACCCCGATGTTCATATGGATCTGGTGAAGAGAGTGCAGCAGTCTGGTGAATAGTGTCCAGTGACGAGAATAATCCAACGTAATCCACAGGAAAAAAACAGGAACAAGGAAGGCACAAGACTCGAGACGCTGACTGGAAAACACACACCGGGAAACCACAAACAACGATCTGACAAAGGAGATGAGAAAGTGATAAGTATATATACACATGATGAGATGAGCTGCAGCTGTTGACGGGAGTGATGAGTGATCGCTGATGATTGCTAATGGGCTGGCACGCCCACCTAATCAGCACACACACACACATACAACAACAGAAACACGAGACAAGAAGGAAACATAGGATTTATGAACCATGACAGGTTGTTGGTGCCAGACGGGCCGGTCTGAGTATTTCACAATCTGCTCAGTTACTGGGATTTTCACGCACAACCATTTCTAGGTTTTACAAAGAATGGTGTGAAAAGGGAAAAACATCCAGTGTGTGGCAGTCCTGTGGGCGAAAATGCCTTGTTGATGCTAGAGGTCGGATGAGAATGGGCCAACTGATTCAAGCTGATAGAAGAGCAACTTTGACTGAAATAACCCCTTGTTACAACCGAGGTATGCAGCAAAGCATTTGTGAAGCCACAACACGCACAACCTTGAGGCGGATGGGCTACAACAGCAGAAGACCCCACCGGGTACCACTCATCTCCACTACAAATAGGAAAAAGAGGCTACAATTCACAAGAGCTCACCAAAATTGGACAGTTGAAGACTGGAAATATGTTGCCTGGTCTGATGAGTCTCGATTTCTGTTGAAACATTCAGATGGTAGAGTCAGAATTTGGCGTAAACCGAATGAGAACATGGGTGCATCATGCCTTGTTACCACTGTGCAGGCTGGTGGTGGTGGTGTAATGGTGTGGGGGATGTTTTCTTGGCACAGTTTAGGCCCCTTAGTGCCAATTGGGCATTGTTTAAATGCCACGGCCTACCTGCGCATTGTTTCTGACCATGTACCCTCTGATGGCTACTTCCAGCAGGATAATGCACCAAGTCACAAAGCTCGAATCATTTCAAATTGGTTTCTTGAACATTACAAACACAGTATGGTGTTCCTAATAATCCTTTAGGTGAGTGTATATGCTGCAGAGTAGTGCTTGTGTTTAGGATGTGGGTAGTCTTAGCCTCATATCGGTGGCTGAACGTCTGATGCATATGGCACACTTAACTGGAAACACCTCGGGATTTTCGAAGTCGCCATATGAATTATACAGGATGTCCAGGAGACGTATGTGTTGCATTCTTTAATGGTCCACCTGGAAACAAAGCTGTCGTGATGCCAAACCCCCTCATGGAAGAAGAACGCTGTCGTGTTTACAGCTGTGACAATGAGTGCTTATCAGGATCAACTAAATGCTGAATTTTCAAAAGTATGTGAAGTATGTTAAGTTCTCAGCATAGACTCTTTAAAATACGTCCAAGAGTTTTACACACTGATCTGTTATTGTATGGATATCAACATTAAATTGTCACGCTCCTAAACACAGAGCAAAACTAACTATGATTGATTGCTTTCGGGGAAGTCCTTAGCCAATGAAAGCTGCAGAAGGTCTGGCTGGGCGAGACTGGGTTGTGGGAGGCAATGTGACAGTATACACTAGTCAATTTATTTATTTAGTGCTTTATACACAGATTATTTCAAAGCAACTTTACAGTGATAAACAGGAAAATAATGATCAACGATGCTAACAGAATTCAATTCTGCTGTGAAAGCAGCTCTAAAAAAGACAATAGTGACAGTCAATTCAGTGTTTATTTAGTTCAGTGACAGTAAAATTAATATTCAATTCAGCTATAAGCAGCTCTACAGAAGACAATAATGTCATAATTCATATAGAGTCTGTAATATTCATTATGTGATTATGATTCCAGGCTGCATCACAGGTCAGATTGTGGATTGATAATTCAGAATATTTCATTCAGAGTATTTCAATATTTCACACCATCATTTGGTGGAAGGAGTTGTAGCTGGTCATAGGCAGATGACTTCTCTGGTTCACTACACCAGGGGTGGCCCACTCTGGCCCCCGAGATCTACTCTCCTTGAGAATTTAGCTCTAAACCTAAACAAAAACACTTGAACAAGCTAATCTTCAGGATTAATAGAAAGCTATAGACAGGTAAGTTTTATTTGGGTTGGAGCTAAACTCTAGGGCCAGGGCCACTACTAAATTATATGTAATTTAAACTGGAACAATTACTTTTTTGGAGTAATCAATTTACAAATTTGTGTTTTGCTACTAATTAAGTTTCTTAAACTGTGTAATTTGTTGATTGAACAATTTCATAACTCAAAAAGATTAATGCAAACAGTTGCTTTTGTTTTGAGATGAAACATTTGTTTGTACAGTATTATTTTCAAACTTAAACAGAACAATTGATAAACGTTCTCTTCATCAATCCCCAGAAAAAAATTATACTATAAATGTAGTAAATGAAATAAATTCACATTAGGCATGAGAGTTAGTTCACCCCCTAAACAAATGATATCATTTACGCACCATCATGTTGTTCCAAACCCGTAAGACTTCTGTTCATCTTTGAAACAGATAAAACTAATCCATAAGAATCAAGCGGTTTAGTTTTCTGAAGAGACATGATCACTCTATACACTGAACACATTTAATTTAGGCTTTTTTTCACATATAAACATTCCTCAACATTCACATCAGATATGGTAAACAAAACCTCAAGCATGTTTGCTTGACTTGCAAGAACCAATAAGGTTCATACTCATGTGTTACGCAGCCCGTTTGAGCTTCCGCAAGAACCAATTAGGTTTGTTCTCGTGCTTCAAGCAAGTACGGTTGAGCTTATGTTCGCTGATCAATGTTTATATTTGAATACAATCCTAAATTAAATCTGGTCATCATATAAAGTCTCTTCAGAAAATTTGGACTAAACCACTCAGTTTATATAGATTAATTTTACGATCTCTTTAGTAACTTTTTGAAGCAACAAAGTTGTAGTTGCGTGCAGTGTCAATGGAGAGACAGAAATCTCTAAATTTCATTTAAAATATCTTCATTTGCATTTTTTTAGATGAACGAAAGTTTTACGGTTTTAGAATGACATGAGGGCGAGTAATTGATGACATTTATTACATTTTCGGTTGAATTATCCTTTTAAAGGGGTGGTAAAACGCATTTTTTCGAAGGCTTGATTGTGTTTTTTAAAAATTGCATTATTTTTCATATATTTTGCCTTTATTCTACACTGCTCTATTCCTCTTTGTAAAAACGGTCTGATGGTTTCCGGGTTCTATGAAGCCAGTCCCTCAAAAATACGCAATGGGCTCAGATTGGTTAGCTGGCCCAGTGTGTTATGATTCGCTAACCGTCTAGTGTGGAAACGTCGGAAACGTCACGCCCCTTACCTTTACCGGTATTTTGTGCTTTGGTGTATTATAAACAATGGCGTCAATAAAACCATACCAATTTGAGCCGAATCGGACCCAGAGAATGCAAGTGAAGATGATCGAGCAGAACCTGTTCAAGAACGGCTGTTAAACGACGTTTCAGAAAGGTTTGTTTTTTGTTGTTGATGTCTTATTCGTCTAACAATCGTTAATCGTTCTAACAAATTATACTACAGTCCTCAAAGGGATTTTTTTGAGTAAAGACTGTGGATCTATAGTGATCGTTACTGACTGTATGGCACTATTACTTTTGTATTTTTAGAACGAAGCCAAATATCTGTCGCAAGAACTATTAACCCCCAATGAACAGTAAACATTGGCTTTACTACAGTAGCCAATCAAACACAGAACCATGTTTATCATGCTTGTAGATAAACAAGCATGTAGATAAACATAAAAGCTTTAATCAAAGAATAATCTATACTAATTCCAAGTTCGCTGTTGAGATTAAAAAAAAAGTTTGTAACGTTAGCTGTTTGTCGGATAATGTTAAGTAAGAATGAGCATTTAACAAACCAGCAGAGCCAAACAGCGTTGTCATTTGTTTATTTCCTTGCTACAACGTACAATTAACAATACAAACTATTACAGGAAAACACATCGACAAAAAATAAATCATACTTACAGTTTGTGGCACGTAAACAACAGCTTCTGTTTATAAAGTTGGAACTGCTCCATCTTTCAGAACAAGCCGATGTGCGAATCTTGCATTGAACTCGCCACAATTGTTTAAACTCATCTCCAAAACAGCAATATGAAATGGCCTCGCCCCGCTTATTAAGTATTCTCGGAGGAGGGGTTCATGTAAATAATGGGGTTTACTGACGTCAGCAACCCCGGATGAATGTCGTGTAGTCCAAAACCGGTCGTTTGCTGTAGTCCTTAGAAATTGAATTTTTTTAAAGCAAATATCTCCCTTTGCTTTGAACTTTGAGCGCTGTAACTTTGCAGATGTTGTTTATGCTCGAACAGCAACATTACACACTAGCTAAAGTTAGAAAAGTGAAATCGTGTTTTACCACCCCTTTAATTTTGACTGAAAATCGCTGCTGTGGTCTGTCCCGCTTAAATCCATTCAAACAGTTAAGGTTAGGACAGCATGGCTTTGTTTGGAACTATTGAGAGCCACATAAACTGGGTAACAATGTGGTGTTGAGATCAAATGTTGTTGCAACTATTTTTTAACAGCTCTGGGCTGCGTTTCCCAAAAGCATTGTAAGCCTAATTTGGTTGTAGGGACCACTGATTGCAATTGTTCTATGATCAACTTAGACTTACGATGCTTTTGGGAAACGCAGCCCTGGGCAGACCCACATACAAATTGAGTCCTGTCAAGAAAGTACAAAAATTTACAAATACAAGGTGATTCATACACGTGACGATTTTCAAATGCAGATTCAACAATCAGTACATGCAGAAACATTCAAAAAGCGTCAGTTTACTGTCTGGGATTTGTTGTGTCGCATCATGCCTCATGCAGTGCAAGCGCAGCATCACTAATAATAATGGGTTCTATTGTCTTTTGCTCTTGCCGCTCGTGTCTGGTGTAGAGAAAGTGTAGGTTCTGAATGTGTGAATAGTTATAATAGTTAAAAGCATTTTAGCAGACGTCTGCAATATAACGTGTTCAATCTATATACTTAATTTTTTATATATTAATTTACGTTGTGGAATTTCAAGGCAATAGGGAAGGTAATTTATTCAATAATGTTGCTTTCGTTGTATTAAATAATCAAATATATGAGTTAAACCTTTATATAATCTAAATTACTTTAACAACGATTCGTAATTTATTTTGCCATTTTAAATTACCAATAAAGTTCAAACTCCACACAAAGGTCTCACATGTTCATGACATTTCAGGTCTATCTATAATTTTGATGACCATTTTTTATTACACTGATCAAAATTAAATAGTATTCTTCCAGAGTGAATGCTCTTTTTCGTAAACCTGAGCAATCCACACTAAGGAAAACTACAATTTCTTTTCAGAATGAGTTTGCAAATGACGTTTCAGGTCTGTGTGAAATGTGAAACTCCTTTCACACTGAAGACAAGTGAAAGGCCTCTCTCCAGTGTGAAGCCTCATGTGAATGTTAAGGTTTCCTTTAAGTGTGAAACTCTTTCCACACTGAGGGCAGATGTAAGGTCTTTCTCCAGTGTGAACTCTTATGTGAACCTCTAGAATTGCATTGTTTGAGCAAGTCTTTCCACAGTGATAGCACATGAAAGGCTTCTCTCCGATGTGAATTACTACATGATTCTTAAGGTGATTGCTTTCTGTGAAACTCATCCCACACTGATGACATATAAAACTTTTCTCTCTTGAGTGAATCCTCATGTGGCAGTTAAGGTTTACTTTACATCGGAAACTCTTTCCACACTGAAAACATGTGAACGGCTTCTCTCCTGTGTGAATTCTCATGTGAGTCTGAAGACTTTCTTTTCGTGAGAAGCTCTTCCCACACAGCTGGCAGGTGAAAGAGCTCTCTCCAGTGTGACTTCTCATGTGAGTATTAAGGTTTCCTTTATGTGTAAAACTCTGTCCACACTCTTGGCAGGTATAAGGCTTCTCTCCAGTGTGAACTCTCATGTGTACTTTAAGGTTTTGTTTTTGAGTGAAACTTTTTCCACACTGCTGGCAGGTGAAAGGCTTCTCTCCAGTGTGAATTCTCATGTGGACTTCAAGGTTTTGTTTTTGATTGAAACTCTTTTCGCACTGACGGCAGGTGAAATAACTGTTGGATCCGGTCTTCTGAGATCCTTTTTGTGGGGAAGCCTTTTCAGTCTGTGTGGATTTTTCTCCAGTCATGAAATCATTATGTTTTTCATACTGATTTGTCTCTTCCATTTCATCCAGCTCTTGACACTCCGCTTTCAGTGCCATTAGGCCTAAAACCATAAAAAACAACGACAAATACAAATTAACCAGAATTTTATAGGCACAAAGACACATACTGTACATCAAACCAACCTGAAAGCAATTAAGCATCAAAACCAACATAAATCATCTTATAACTAATATCTTATAACATCTTATAACTTACAACTAATAGCCTCTTCTAGTGCTATTAGATCTTTGGACAACATGAAATCTTTTGATAAATGAATACATTTCACCATTTCATCAACACAAGTATGGGGTGCCACAGGTCTCAGTATTAGGTCCTCTGGTTTTCTGCTTGTATACACTTCAACTGAGGGACATTATCATTAGATTTCACTGATGATCTTTTGAAAACATGACATCTTTCCATAAATGAAGACATTTATCTACTATCATAAAAAAAAAAAAATACACAACGCAGAGACTCACATACGAAACCTTCAGTCATCCATCAACATGATCAAGATTGTCGTACCAGTAACATCACAGACACTCTCGCTTCGCACAAGATAATGAACTTACAGAACAGAGTGGCCTTGGATTACATTCTAGCAACGCAAGGAGGAGCCTGCACCATCATTGGACCTGAGTGCTGCACCGGGTCAATGGATCCAACAGAGAACTTGCACAAATCCAACAAGACATTCTTGATCTTTCAGCAAAATTACACCAGATGACTGAAGATAATTTCTCATGGTTCGGAAACTTGATTGGTAAACCCTGGCTGTGGATAAAGGAAATAGCAATTATGTTGTTATTTGTTCTACTGGCGTACTATCTATGCGTCCACAGTATCAAGTGTTTCATTCAACAAATGAGAAAATCACAGTTCCTACCAGAAAAGACTACTACCCGTAAGAACGTCACGGACCCTAAAATTGCATGTTTGTTTCTGTGTCAGAAACACCAACACAGAAGCATGTGCCTGTAACGATCACAAATTACAAGAATTAACTTTTAAGTGTTTAAATTTGTATATAATGTGAGAGTTATTAGAACTCTCAAAGGGGGAAATGTAGTGTTACAAATGCATTAAATGTCTAATTTAGGTACAACAGAAAGTTCACACAAATGTTTTACCATTTGGTGGTATAGATGATGACTCAAGAACAGCTGGGCTTTGTTTCTCTTTGATAATGCAGGTCTGAGGAATCTCTGGGAACAGGCTTTTATTGACCTACTTTGTTTTCTCAGGTCGGAGGAATCTCCGAGAACAGGCTTTTATTGACCTACTTTATATCAGTCGAGCCAATAGCGTGGCAAGATACTGACCAGGATTGGGGAGTAACGGAATACATGTAACGGCGTTATGTAATCAGGATACAAAAATCCAGTAACTGTAATTCGTTACAGTTATGTCAAAAAACGTAGTAATCAGATTATAGTTACTTTTTGAAAAAAGGGGGATACTTTCAGGATTACAATGGTTTCATTTAAAACAAAATAAATCTTTTTTTTTTGCATGATAACACTATATTAAGCGTTGCTTGATTAATGACTCACGACACGAGTCACGTGTGCCACCCGCTGGTGCATGCGCAAAATAACAGCTCTCTACAACAATCTCCTCAGACACAGATTGAATCACTGCTGCTAGAAACGATGTTGCCCACGGGTAAAAATGCTTTCATTTCTTGAAAAATCCACTGCTATTTTGTTTTTAAAGAAGAAAATGCCAACAACATGGTTGTACACAGGGAATTTTCCTGTTGAAGAAACATTTCCATTGTCTAAAAATTCTTTATTATATTTGCTTGAAAAAAAGGAATTTGTATTCTCTATTTTCCTGTTGACGAAACATTTCCATTGTCTAAAAATTGTTTCTTAATATATTTGCTTGAAAAAAATGAATTTGTATTCTCTATTTTCCTGTTGAAGAAACATTTCCATTTTATTTTTTCCTTGTACATGTCAAGTTAAAAATAAAACAAAATAATCTGTAATACCATACTGTAGCCACTAGATGTCTGTATAGTCCTTTGCATAAAGATTTATTCAGGGCTGTTAAATTCTTAATAAATAAAAGTTGCTGTTTTTTAAAATAATATCTGTCCTTGAAGTAATCCAAAAGTAATCAGTTACATTACTTTCATATTGTGGTACTTGGATTACGTTACTGAATACTTTATGACGTGATTTGTAACTGTAACGGAATACATTTTTAAAGTAACCCTCCCAAGCCTGATACTGACATAGGATTATTATTAACCAATCAGATGTAGTTTATTTAGAACAGTTGTTACACGGATGATTCAGCTGTCAGACACGAACAGCATCTGCGGCGGCAGCATAGTGACAATCGCCAAGGACATTGTTTTTGTGATTGTAAGTATTCATTTAATTAGAATATGATATCTATGACAATTGTTTGTTTTGTACACTGTGTTGTTCAAACGTATGTAAGCGTCTCGTTAGTGTCGTTTTAAGTAGGGTAGTTTCAGCTGGCTAACTGGCAGTAGCTAGCATGTCTAACGTTAGGTCACAGCTCTGAACCAAAACTACGACATCCGCGGATAATTACCTCAGACTGTTTTGCAAACGTTCGCCAAAAACTCAAGGTAAACATGAACCTCTTGATGTATAAAACATATTTAATTATCAGTTATATCTGACATAACATTAAAGGGTCAGCAAGCAGCCAATATTATAACCGGAGAGCTAAGAGCTCAAGAAGAACGGCATGTAATAGAAATAAGATTAGACTATCAAAGAACATATGCTATCAAACAGAGCAGAGTTATAATGTACATAAACATCGTACAGATTTACTTCTGCTGGAGTAGCCAACACACACACACACACCCCTCCCCACATGTGTATTTACATAACCACATGTGTCCTAGTCATCTTCAAGTGACTTATTGTCACAGTTTACACACTGACAGAGGTTTGTACATGGCAGCTCATGCAGTTTACATGTGCATCTACCCTTAACACAATTTGTTTTTTTACATGAGCAGTGCACAAGTTCCAGTATGTCATCCAGTCCACTCCGTAGAAATCTCCTACCATCTTCCAGCCATGATTTACAGGAGGAGGAATGTCTGGCATGCACTCAAGACTCCTTCTGTGTATTGCAGCCTGATAGCTTGCCCGCTGGATGTGTTTATGCAAGGAGTCTTTGTTTGGAGGCAAGTCTCTCTCAGAACATTTACCTGATTTGAACAGTTTAGCCCTTGCAATATTGACATCTTGGCAGTCCTTTTGGTCATATAGGTCACACGTGTAAGCTTCCAGAGCCTCACATAGTTCTGGTGATGGGGTGAAACTTGTTCCTAGTTCTCTAAACATAGGGATGTATTCCGTTTTTGAGCTTAGTTTTTTGTATGCTTTTGCTTTCCCAACCTTATGCAGAGCTCACAGTGTTACATCCAGAAAGGGCATGCAGACCTACAAGGGCATCACATTTGTCTTCGCCAAGATGTGCATGTAGCTTGGTAATGTCAGTAATGTGTGTGTCTCTCCCCTTGGCAGTATGGAAATGGAGGTGGCCATCAATGTGGCTACAGAAAGCCAGAGCCAGCACAAAGACATCGGTGTCTGGGCTCTTGATTACCAGGTCACGGCTGTGTTTGGCTGCATGGACCGCGTGCAGTATCATTCTGGTGTCTGCCTCCTCTTGACTTGTCTCTAGGTCTTTGAGTTCCAGTATCTCAAGGTCAGTTTAGCTCCCATTCATCTTAATTGCGTGACACTTGCTTCCATGTGCAACAATGATGGTTATATTGTCAATTATGTTCTTTGCAGATGAGCTCCAATGTTGAAAGAAATACTCCAGTAAGTTTTCTTTATTTTGGCCACATGCCAGGAATTTTTTCCACTGCTTTGGGGTTTTTTGGTCATCTCCATATATTTTGATTTTTTGGTAGTCCTGTTCTGTGCGCCGACTACGCTCAGCATTTTTGATGCTCAGGTCGCTGTATGTGTCGCATACAAAATGAAGCTCTGTTGACTTGGTTGCCTTAGCTGAGTGAACTAATGTGCCTAGTACATGATCCGCATACAACCCAAATGTTGGCTGTGGCTTTAGTTGTTGCACCAGAGCCATAGCATCCCAAATCCAAACTGAGCCATCAGGAATGTCACTCACTGTTGCAGGCGGGCTGATCTCATCGAGCAAGATGTGCATCAGCTTAGCTTTGTTGGTTTTGACCAGAGACCCATCAAAGTTGGAAATTGACTGTGGAAAAGGACTCAAACTGTAAGTGAGCATTTCATCAATGTTAATTTGCCTAACACTGCCCACAACAATTAGCCTTGCAAACAAGTTGCGATGTGATGTTAGGGTGATTTCTTTTCCTCTAAGTTTTGTGACTGTACTTTGGCCAGTGTCTTTGAATGTTTTCATTTTCATTTTCTTTATAGGGTCATGGAATGATTCTTCGCCATTGACGATCCTTTTTTCACAGAATTCAGTGAGTGCCATTACACCTCTTTGTTTAGCCCCTAGTAAATCTGTGGCAACATTTTCTGATGCCTGTTGGCCAGAAGAGATGAGACAAAGAGACTCTCCGTCCAGCAATGGGTCAAAAGGATTAATCATATTTTGGATAGTGACCACAATGTTCATCACATCAGCCTGATCTCTCTGCATTCGAGTGTTGTCTAGCTCAGAGTTAAGATGTCCTACCGGGCACTTTCCTGCCATTGTTTTGCATTCAAAAGTGATTGCTGCCCGCTCATGTTGTGTTAGGGTCCAGCGGTGAACTGCACCCTTGTTCAGAGAGAACCCACTAATGCCTCCCTTTGTCTTTGAGTCACGATTGGCTGTTTGCTCAATGACTTGATCACACGCAGTGCCGGCGAAACCATGACTTTGATGTCTTTGTGCCACAAAGTCACCTGAAAGAAGCTGCTGGTGTGCTGAAGGGTGTGTGTCTTCTAGGTTGGTCATTTCAGCCCAATATGCCGTCAAATACCTGGCATAATTTACTTTATCACAGGCAAAAAACCAGGGCAGCATAATTTGCACAGTGGACAAATGGAGAGCCCAGTTCCCCTCTCTTGTTGCCCTGATGAAAAGAAGCAAATCTTCCATCATGTCAAGGTATGTGCTCCAAAATGCGAATGTGTGGTTACAGTTGTTTTTCACCACAAATTCTTCATAGCCTTGCAGTAATTGCTGAAATGTGTGTGATGTTAGCATGACCTTGAACTCTTCACAGGGAAAACAATCCTGCATATCTGTTGCTACTTTTAAAGCAGCTGCGTTTTGTTCTTGTGTCAGTGTGTCCAAGTATGCCCACCAGCGCAGTTTCTGGAGTGCTTCCATCAGGAGTTTGTGAGCCCGTATGCTCCTGTTGTAGTGATGGCCGGAGATCACTCCATCGATTGAGCCTGCTGCCACCAGGTCAGACTCGATCAAGATGTCCTGAAAGCCAGCATCACCATACAACTTTCCAATGCATGAAAGATATGCCATTGCTGTGTGGAACTCTCCCATCCTCACTACAATTCTCTCAGAGTAAGAATTTGTTTGCCAACGGATCTCTTGGGCCTTGGCATATATGGCTTGATCCATAACTAAAACAACTTCTTTTTGTTTCAAGCTGTCAGCAATGGCAATGGAGCGGCTCAAGATGGTGTGGACAGTGTTGAGATCAGTCGGGCTGGCGTCAATCACTGGCAGGTAGCCAACATATGTAGATGGCAGGACTGTGTCTTCCTTTAACATGATATTAAACCCTGTCCATCCAGGAAGGACTTTGCCCTGGGCCTCAGGTACTTTCAGTAAAAAGAATGCAGCATCAATTCTTCTGCCGGTAGTTTGGGCATATCTGTATTGGTCCTGCTGGAGATCTATCTTCAATGCAAAATTATGTGGACCAGACCGCTTTCCTCTTGTGTAGGTTGAAATATTCAGTGGAGGAGGATGAACAGACCGTTCTCGTGTTCTCTGTCTGGGTAATGTGTCTGGTAAGGATGCTGTATAACTGTTTATGGCCCTCTGAATTATTATACCATTGGTATTATGTGTTGTCCCTTTACCTGAAAGAGTTTCCTCTCCAAAGTCATTATTATCCCAGACAAGAGTCACTGGCACTTCAGCACTGATGTTTTCAGGGATGTATATTTCTCTTATCTCCATTTGTAGGTGAGCAAGGGCAGTATCATGCTCAAGGACCTGGGAATTGGATGAGCAGTGACCCAGACCATTTAACAACCCTATAAGCTGTGCAGAGCCAGTCATATGCCGAACTGCCATTTGCAAGTGAGCACTGTTTTGGCATGAGCCACCGTCCTCTGGTGCCAAGGTAATAATTTCCTGACAAGTGGACACTATCTTTCTGCTGTCCTCTGAAGTGACATCAACACGTTCATCTGATGGTTGTAATGACATTCCTGATGTCCATGCAATAAAGTTAAAAAGCTGGTGAGGCACTACACTCCGGGCATTTTCCAGTGTGAGGTCACCTGCTATGGGAGGCCATGGAAGCTTTGGTGATCTTTTTGATGTCTTTTGAATGATTTCTTTGAGTATCATTGCTGCATGATATAACACCCGAGAATCATTTGTGTTGATGATGGCATTTTCAATAGCTTCTTGACTTATCATTTCTCCTTCACTTTCTTCAGATGAGGAGGAAGCAGAGGAGACAGCCACTTCATGCACAATCTCGTCAGCTGACAGATTGTCCACAAATACAAGATAGGTTGTGGATGCCTGCAGGAATTTCAAGAAGGGATGAGACTTTTGAAGTGTTGCCTTAAGTGAATGTGCCTTAAAAGCTGCAATGTTCACTCCCTCTGTTTCTTCCACAGTTTTTTTTAACAGCAAATTCAGCTTTGACAGTTGAAGCACTTCGCGGTGTTTTAAAAGCCTCTCCTCAATGACTGTTTTGCAGAAGTGCTTGTATCCATTTTCATAGATGTTTGTTTCTGTTCTCTCATTTTTTTGTGTGGTCAGGTACCGGGTATAATCTCGATAGCAGGTGAAGTGATACCGTGATTCACTAGCCACCAAGTCCCTGCCTTGGATATGGAGAAGGAGAGACTCATCCCTTCTCCCTTCAGCGGCGAGAAGCAATTTCCCGGCATGGAGTGTTTCACACTGTGTTAGTTTTTCTTTTACCCTTTTCCTGGTGTGTTTCTGAACCTTGTACTTTTCATGTTTGCAAATAATGCATTGTACTGGAAGCAGGTGTGGGGCCTGCTTGGACGTGTAGAGATCACGGGCATTAGACCTCAGAGCCCGTGTTTTTACTGGAGTTGCCTCACCATCCTCTGCCTCTACCACTAAAAAAAGTGCAAAACAATAGATTGATCCCCACATCACTGATTAAAGAAATGGTTTGAAACTTTAAGCAGGGGAAAACTCATCCTCCTTTGGTTTCACCTGTTCCCTTAACATGGTTAATAAACCAGTTTCACAGCGTTCAGGTGTCTGGCCTTGTTGATGTTAATAATGCCATAATTGGAAGGGTACATTTTTGCAGGATGTTTTTATTATATTACTGTTAATACACTGTATATATCTATATTATTTGTACTATTATACTGTTACTGCTACTACACTGCACATAACTTTATGTGTTTGATAATACTGGAAATCCATATCTATTACGCTCTTATAAGGCTACTGCTAATACATTGCACATTTATATTTAATATATATATATATATATATATATATATATATATATATATATATATATACACGCTGGAGCGTACGTCAACGGTGCAACCATATTGCGGAGGGCAACTTTCCCATAGATTTCATACCGGGAATTGAGAAAAATGTGTTTCGTGTGCTGCTTGGGGCTGTACAAATCGCCACACAATTGAAAACAGGTCTCGAGCAATTACTTTTCACAAGCAAGACTGAAAATTTGTTTCTGGTTGTATTTGGCCATTATATAATTAGAAATTTCAAAATACTACTGTTATTGTGTCACGAAATGTAGTTTTAATAGTTTTTCAGTCGACAATGTAGTTGTCTAAAGCTCAAATCTATGGTTTATTCGTAAAGATAGAGCCTATTTAAATTTTTTATCTGACGTTTTCGGAGTGAGAGATCCGGGCGCTCAGCGCTCATGTACCCCACCTGGAACAGCCTTACCTCGGCTAGTGCTTCTGACGTTTGCCGCTGGCTCTGATGTCTAGTGGTTAAACATGATATATAATTCGACTTGTGTATATCTAACAGGTGATCTTTGGTCTCATTAATCTATAATTTGTTCCTTGGCAAATCGTTTTGGCTGATGGCAAAGTAAAGTTTCATAACTTTATATTTAGGCTATTTTAACGTTGTATCCTGTTGTAGATGTCTATGGTTTTTATGATGTTGTGTTTCCAAGCAATACCATGGACTAAATGTGTGAAATCAGAACGGTATATTTATTAAAGATTACAACGAAATGACAGGACATCGTATGACAAAAGATGGTTACATAAAATAAAAACAGTGAGAATGCATAACGTTACCTCTACATTCACATTTTGTCTCAAACTGAATATGTAGCATAAGTGGGCAAAATGAGTTAACAAGTTCAATCTTTCCTAGGCTAAAATCACTTCTCGAAAAGATGTGCACAGAGTCAGACAGCAACTTCATATCAGCGCGCCCGTGTGTTGACAAACGCGTCACCAACACCGACACTTTCCCACGCACGCTATTGGATGAAGGCAAAAAATACGTCACGCATGTCGGACCCCACACGTAGCCGCCTGCACTATTCGCCGGGAAAATAACCTGGAGAAAGTTACCGATATTATAGTAATGTGCAAAGTATGTGAGTGGCAACAAATTTTATTTGCTTTGTTGAAAAGTGTAGTAGTTATATATAAAAAACTGGGTTATCCATCCCCAGAGATCATCTGAAAACACGAAATCCCCCCTCGGCCCACCGTCTAATACACAAATTGCACAAAATGGCAAATAAACAATGGGTGCTCATAAAAATAGGTCTATTCACTATTTAATGAACAATCTCGATGAAGCCATTGCTAAGAGAGTAGTGGTGGGAAGTTCGGATCATTTTACTGACTCAGATCTTTGAGTCTTGTTCAGCACATGATCTTTTTTCGAGTCATTTCGTTCATTTCAGCAGAATATAATTAAAATGTCATGTTAAATAGCCCAAAACATCTAGTAGCCTAGAAAATGTTGATTCCATTTGAAATAAATAAATAAAAATAAACTATAGGGTAATGCAGCCAAAGCCAAATTATAAGAAACCGAGATGTTAATTGATTAGTTGGGTCTTAAGTTCAAGCTATTGCAGTCTGTTAGTTCACCTGATTCTCCGCCTCTTGTGTCTTCGGGTTCGAACTTCAAAACATTACTTAGTTGTCGATGTCGACTCGTCAGTGTCTGTGGGCCATGTGGTGTGACACAGCAGCCACACACAAATGCACTGACTGCAGCAGAAGAAGAGAAAATGCTGTCAGTACCGGAAAGAGAAATGATTAGTTCGTCTGGTTCGGGTTCGGCCGGGTCAGAGTCTTTCGTTCTTCCTGTCAGTCCCATAGAGACTATGCTGTCAGTACCGGAAAGAGAAATGATTAGTTCATCTCTTCGTTTCGAGTCGTTCGTTCTTCAAGTCAGACTCACAAATATAGCACTATGGAGAAACAGAAATGATTAGTTCATCTTGAGTCCTTCGTTCTTTTGTTACGTGACAGCTGGTATCTCGCATCAAATAAAACATTTGAATTATTGACTGCGTCTGAATGTATATTGTTTTATATTTTGGGAATTAACATAAAATTATCAAAATATATGTGTAATAAACATCATCTGAAAAATAAAAAAGTTCCATCTTATTATTGTCCCTGTCCGTTTCTTTTTTTGTTAAATGTTTTGTGTGCATCTTTGGTGTGTTTTTAGTTTTTATTCAGAAATAACACAAAGGTAGTTAAGTATTTGATAGGGCTGTCACGTGACAAAAGAACGAAGGACTCAGAATCGAAATATGAACTAATCATTTCTGTGCCTGCATAGTGCCATGGGTTTGTGAGTCTGACTTGAAAAACGAACGACTCGAAACCGAAGAATTGAACTAATCATTTCTCTTTCCGGTACTGACAGCATAGTCTCTATGGGACTGACGGGAAGAACGAAAGACCCGGACCCGGCCGAACCCGAACTAGACGAACTAATCATTTCTCTGTCCGGTACTGACAGCGTAGTCTCTATTGGACTGACAGGAAGAAAAAAAGACTCGGACCCTTCCCTAACCCGAAGACTCTGATTAAGAACCATCAAACCTTGCCAAGCATCTGTCACTAGCACATGCTGACTTGTAAAATACATTAAGAGATCGACAAGTGAGGGCATCATTCAAACGGTCTACTTTAGACATTTTTCACTGGATCAACGCACATACAGAAGATTGTATCATTTAAATAACACAAAAGCTCCAGCGTGCGTTTGAACCAATGATGTTTAGATCTCACAATATTTGCTACATAAATTGTAAAAAATAATAATAATAATAATAATATGTAAAAAACAAAACAAAATTAAAGCTGCAAGCAGCATTTATCGGGGTTCAAGCATTTAAGGCCTTTAAGCACAAAAGCATTTAAGACATTAAGTTTTATTTAGCAAGCATGTAACTACTGACATAATAGATGGAAAAGACCATTTACAGCCAATACAGGCAATTTACTAGGGGTGCACGATTCAGAAAATGTCACAATTCAATAATGATTTTTACTCTCAAGATTCGATTCAAAATCGATTTTCGATTGAAAAACGATTCTTGATTCAAAAAACGATTTACAGTATGTAAATGTAGTTTACTTTTTCCTATGTGATTGATTGTAGTAGACATACAATTTAAAAGAAAAGAAACTGTCTTCATACAAAAATAAAAACTTTTGCAACTAAAAAGTGCAAAGTGTAGGGCCCTATGAAATCCATTTTATTTTTTCTCAAATTCCGTTTTATTTTTTTTCAAATTCCGTTTTTTTGGATTTATTTGTAGCCCTTTCGGATTTTTCGGATTTGCTTGTTTTCTTTGAATTTTTAAAGGTCAATACTGCTTAGAAGTGAAGTTACATAAACTCACAATTCAGCTTTTTTATTTAAACTTAATATATTCATTAAAGCACATTCAAAATTCTCCAAAATTCAGCCGAAACTTCAACAAATCTCTGGCCAAAAATAACAGTAACATGAACAGTTACAAGGTAGGATTGATGAATATTAATTCTAAACAAATTGATGAATATTAATCCTGCATGTAAGCGGAACAATGTATTTTTTATCTACAAAAAAAAAATCACATCATATTTGAATCAGCTGTATTTTCCATTACATTAGTGCTCCAACATGGCTCTCTGTAACTGGGCATCAGGGGAAAGAGGTAGGATTACACAGCGGAATAAGTACTGATTTTACGTGTACTAACATTTAGCAAAGTACTTTTTTTCCATGTATGTGCAGATCGATGTCCAAAGAACACAGGCAAAATAGAATTTTTCATAACGTAAAAGTACTTGTAGATACAAGCAGGCATGTGTTGCTTTCTAACGCATTTCCCATCTTTTGCACACATCTCCATTGAAGTACATGATGGTAAGGCACTTGGTGTTAAGCTCAGTAAGAGACTCTCTCTTGTCAGTGAGCAGTGTCTTGTACTTGCTGAAACTCCTCTCACAGTCAACAGAACTGACTGGGAAGTATATGTAGGACATTGCAATGTTTGCAATGCCTGGAAATCTTTGGCTTTTTCCTTTCCAGTAGTCAGCCAGGTCCCAGGAAGCTGAGATGCCTTCATTTCTGACACAGTGTTGATATGCGGCCCACTGCTCACTGAGTTCTGGAGATGCCGGGGTCCTCAATTCCCAAAGTGTGCCATAGGCTTCAATCTGCCTTTCCATAGCAGGAGCCTGTCTGGGATCAAACACTCTGATCATCTTGTATATTTTTTTGGCAGGATGGACATCCCAGTGCTTTGAAAATTTTTCAAATGCAATGTGAAATCCATCGTGAAGGTGATCCAACATATCCCTTTTCTTTGGCATGCTCATTTGGTTCATCAGCTCATCAGTTTTGACCCCAAAGCCAAGGGTTTTGGCTGTTCCATTGACTAAAAAGGAACCAAGATCTTCCATGATGTTGTATGCAGAGACTGCTACAGGAGTATGGGTGCCCTCCAGAACTGTCAGAGCTGTAACCAGTTTCCCACACCCTTCAGAGATGAAGGTCAGCTTGAAGTGGAGGGCCTCTTGTTTTTCATCCGTTTCAACCAGCTCAATTATGTTTCTTACTACCTGAGCAGAAGACTTCTCAGCTAAGAAGAACTCCTTGTAAAGGTGGACATGTTCAGCATGGTATTGAACTGCTTCAAACCAGCTATTCCACCTTGTGCCTACAGGCTCAGGGGGTACCTTGGGTTTCTCAGCCTCCTTCATGGTCAAGAAGTACAACCATCTTCTCTTCCTTGCAGGCTTTTTGAAGAAGGCAGACCTAACCCACATCACAAGAGCTGTAACCTCACTCAAGTATTTGTAGTGTTGCCAGGTCTCTCCCACCAAATTGATGACATGACATAAGCAGGTTGTATGGACACTGTGAGGCATGACTCCCTTCAGTACTTCTCTGTAGGCTTTCAGACAGTATGATGCATTATCGGTCACCACTGCCAGAATGAAATTCAAGTCCAACTGACTGGTATGAAGTGACTGCAGTACTGCCTGTGAAAATGTCGAAAAATTGCAGCTTTCCATGAAGATGACATCAGTTAGAAAGTATTTTCCCTCAGTGCCTGTTGAATTGAAAAGGGAAAAAAGATATCTCTCATCTATCTTTCTAGCCTATCTTTGCTCATTATGAATGTAGTAGGTTAGGCTAGTAGAATATTATATATAAAACTTATATTACTATATTTAGTGATGCAAACACATGTATGGTCAAAAAAGAGAGGTAATCGAAGCCCTCGCCCCGTGGCAAATATCTAGATACTTACACAGGCACATATGGTAAAATTAAATTCAAATAAAGTTTTGACAAAAAAGGTTTTATGAAAAGATAAACCTCACATATTTAAGCCTTTAAATCATGTTTATAAAAATAATGAGTCAAAAAAGATAAATTACTGACATTTACAATGCACATTAGCTTATCTTTTATTATTAATAGTAAAATTCGGTCCGATTTTCCTGTGGCGTCTGTCGTTGCTATGCAACCGGGCACTGTGCTCTCGACAACGACAAAAAAGTTTTAGTAGCTAATAGATTTCCACCACCGAAAAATGCTTGCTGTAGCTCTGTTACAAGATTTATTTACGGAGAAGAGATGGGTGCACCCCTATGCTTTATGTTGACTGAGCTTTCAATGTTGTGACGGAAAGGGAGAAGCTGATTTGTTGGTTCTTGTCACATGAACTGCGGTGTGCTTGCGGCATTCTGAAGAGTTGAGGTGTTTTCATCTTGCTGCGCCTGGAAGAAATGAGCGATTATGAGCGCGCTTGCCGCACGCCTACATTTGAAGTAACCAGAGGTGGAAAGTAACGAATTACATTTACTCGCGTTACGTAATTGAGTAGTTTTTTTGTGTACTTCTACTTTTTAAAGTAGTTTTTAAAATCTGTACTTTTACTTTTACTTAAGTACGTTTTCTTTGAAGTATTGTACTTCGCTACATTTGAAATCATATCCGTTACTGAGTAAAAAATAATAATACAAGGGGGGGGATCACACACTCCGGAAACTACTGAATTGATTGAAGGGCGGGAGAACAAACCCGAACAAACGCGCAAAAAAGGTGACGCCCAGCTGAAGCTGAAAGCTAAGCGCCAAGCGAATTATGGCCAGTATGAAAAGTAGAAAAAAAGCGTGGTTGTCCTCGAGGATAGATATCCAATTTGCAAAAAATGTGGACGCAAAGTGGCTGCAAAAAGAGGATATAGGACACCATCCCTCCTGCAGATAAAGGTATGTCCCGATTTACGTGATGCAAAGGGAATCCCGGAATCCAGTCATGAAAATGGAATTCACTTAATGCAGATGTCACGCAAAACATACAAAATAATGGATGGATGAATACATGGAAAGTAGAACTGTGCAATAAACTCAATCGCGACTTGGTCTGTGGATAATTAAGCGAAGCACAAAAATACTGCAAGTAAATATATAAGTTAACCCTATTTGTTCTGCTGAGCTGCGTTTGTCTACTACATACTCAAGTACTCGTGACGTTCATGGTGTTTTCAGCGTCTCACAAACAATTTGAGGATATGAATACATGAACATTTCCAGAGCTGCTCTGAGAGAACGCCTAATGAGCATTTTCATAATTTTATTTGAGAAAATCCATTGTCAAATACACTATTACAGGTCTTCACAACCCGTCAAAATAAAAGTTCGGTTTTACTAGGAGAAATTATGACAGAAATATATTACTATTGTAGGCATACAGTAGAACGTAGCCTACTTCTCAAAATAATAATAATAATAACAATAATAATACATTTTATTTGAACATTATTTATAGGAATATTTTTTTTTGTCCATGGTTTAATTTAGTAAATCTTTTTTTTGCAGCGCTTCCCCAAAAAATAAAAGGACACAAGTTTAAATTTACATTTGATTAGCCTACCACCGTTTTTGATAATATATTTGGATTAAATCATAAAAAGTAGGGGTGTAACGATACACAAAACTGACGGTTCGGTTTTCCCACGGTTTTGATGTCTCGGTTCGGTTCGGTTTAGAAAGCTAAAAAAAAAAATTAAACAGTGGTTTAATGAGAAAATTGTGTCTTTGTCAGTTTTTGCATTAACTTTACTCTAATTTGTTATTGAAATATAATAATTTACACAGTGGCTGTCATTTTCATTAAAGATATTTTAAACGTACTTTAAATAATCAAGATATAATTAACAGGTTAAGTAAAATATAATATATAGGATAATATTGTGCATTTATTTAGTGCAAGAGTTCATTTCTCTAGGAACCAACAAGTTGTGGACACTTAATCACTAGCCTGCTGAGGTAAATATAATGCTAGTGACAAGCTATGCAGTTTTATTGATGTCTTTGCGCTGATGAAACACTGATTGAGCGATTACACGAGTTATGATGCCTTTCAGTAAGTATACTGTATTTTTCAATATATCTTCAGGTGTCCATTCATGTTTATTCTGTAACTGAGGAAGAGATGATCGCGTTTACTCGCGTTTACTCGCGTTTACCCGCGCTACCGCTACTGTTACAATCCGTGGTGACAGATAGTTTTAAACTGTGGGTACAGATTGTCAATTTACATCCATGTGGACAGATTGGTAAACTGTGCCTAGTTTTGTAAAACTGTGCACACGGTAGTTTATTTTTCTTCTGTAATGAAGCTTGGCTGTCCATCTAGTGAAAAATGTTGGTACTGCGGCCAAATAAAATCTTACTGAAAGCTCATTTTTTGAGATATCAACCTAAAATTTGGAACACAACTTCTTCAGATTTTTGGCTTACATTTTCTGGCAGTTTTAGAGTAAAATATATTTTGTAATATATATATTTTATATAAAATATAAATAATGATATTTTTACATTGTTCATTTTCATAAACTCAAACTTGTATAACTTTTTTTCTGTTTCACTTTCATAACTTCATAATACTTCATTTCAACATTAATCTGGCAAATGTCTTCTTTAAAACAAGACCAACCATAGGTCTATATTCGAAAGCATTCTTGAATTACAACCATTTAAGTTTGAATAGTGATTTTCATGTCTATGCGATAAAAGGGGGAGTGACAGTTAAAGGGTTAAACAATATTAAACTATAATATCTATATCTATAATATCTAAAATATAATTTATATATAAAAACTCTCCTACAGTCCAGTCACCATCAGTCGCGACAGTCGCGACTCGCACGTATTTTCATTTAAACGTCACTCACTGACGTTTTCCTAACCAGAAAAAAAACCGATTGCCCTGCTCTGCCTCTGATTGGCTAGTACTTATTGCCATCTGGGTCAGAGCCAATTAGAAGCAGGATGTGGGTGGGGAAAAAACTCTGTGTATAGGGAAAGGGGAGAGACAGAGGGAACAGGCAAGACAAACTCCTACGTTTAAATAACATATAGAAAATATCTGCTTGACAACGAGCTGAGAACAAGCCCAAATAAGCAACTACACTTTAGAAACAAGCCCAAAAAAAACGCGACCCGCGACTACCAATATTTGTAAGCGACTTTACAGAAAAACAAGCCCGAAGTCGCTTATAATAAGCGGACTTGGCAACACTGATTCCAGGTCCAATCAATTAGCCGGGCTGGGCGGGGCCGGGGTAGCTTGCAGGGCGGGGCGTGTTCGGTACGCCATGAGAGTATCGCCATTCGAATCGTGGGTTCTGTATCGCGGTTCTTCGGTTTGGTTCGAATATCGTTACACCCCTAATAAAAAGAAACATTAATTTTCTGAATAAAATACATTTCATAGGACAATATTATTCTTAAACATTTTAATAAATTATTAATGTTAAAAATAAGTTGTTAATCTAATTCATTATTAATTATCAAATTTAATTGATTAGACATGTTTTATTGAAATTTTAATAAACAAACAAATTATTTCAAGTTTGTTATAATAAAAGCATTTGTTCAACCAAAAAAAAATCCTGTTTTCATTAATTTAACTGTCATTTTAACTGATGATAATAATAATAATACTCATAATTTAATAATACAGTTTATTTATTTAACAATTGATTAATACTGTAAACCGTGATATTTTCTGAGACGTTACCATACTGTGAAAATCTTATACCATTACAACCCTACACGGGAGGGTCCCCCACCCCACCCCCGCTGTTAAAAAAGTAACTCAGTAACTTTTACTCTGAGTCAATTTTAAATGAGCTACTTTTTACTTTTACTTGAGTAGATTTTTAGACCGGTACTTTTACTTGTACTTAAGTAAAATTTCATTGAAGTAGTAGTACTTTTACTTGAGTAGAATATTTTATTACTCTTTCCACCTCTGGAAGTAACGAACTTGAGCGCGCAAAAGACACGACATGTGAAGGGCCCCTTGACGAGCTAGTTACCTCCAATCAGGCCACGAGCTACTGGTAGCTCGCGAGCGACGTGTTGGAGACCCCAGCCATCAGAGTAAAAGATATGCAGCAAGAAGAAGTGCGCTGTTTGCATCCCTGTATATTAAAATTTGTTTATAATCCCTAGTTAAAATAGGCTTATATGCTGTATTAACCTATCTAAATAAAAGCTAATTGGATGCTCACCTATAACAATGTTGAGGACACTTCGATCTCGGTTGTCAGAGGTTTCGTTGACAACAACGAAGAATTTCTTTCCACGGATCTCTTGCAGCACTTTTTGCATGTGCTGGTCAAAGACCCGCGGCAGATGGGTCTGCCTGAGGCTGCTGGGGTTTTCTGGGAGTGCGCCTCCCTGCTTGCAATGTTTAACAAGAAACGGACGTATCCTCTTCATTTTCTCAAGCGGTATGTCAGCTTCAGCACACATTGCAACAAAATCTTCCACAAACTCACGCCTTGCTTCTATTGTTTTTGTCGTTGCATCAATGGTAACCTGGAGGGATTTGTCCGTTGTGGATTTAGCTTTGTTCTTGAGATGAACTTTTGATATCAAATGGTCGTTACATGTGTCTTTGCGGGTCCAGTCAACAGTATGTTGACAAAACTTACAAAACAGTTGTCCAGACTCATAGTAGTCGTTGGGGTATTGTTCAGCCCGGTATTTAGCAGTCAGTTGAGAGTTTCTTAATTTTTTCGCCACCGTTACCTTATCAGGAGCCACTCGCTTCGACATTTTTTCCCTTACGCGGGAACTTGAGGACGTCTGGTTACTAGGCAACATGTTTAAAAAAATTCCATTTGGCCACGGTTTATGTAGAAACCTTTCTACGTTTATTGTTTTAAACTGAAAAACGAAAAGGAAGTACAAAAAAAATGTTTATTTAATATGGCAACAAAATATATGCAAATTCCGTGCGATTCCGCGTGAATAAGAGAATTCCGTTTTCGTGTGTAAATTCCGTGATTCCGTCCGCGTTTTCCGCATCACGGAAATCATAGGGCCCTAAAAGTGCCAAGCTTTGGACAGCTTTTAAATACATTTAATTCAAGTTTAAAATAAAACTTAAATAAAAATCTTTTACATTTAGCTTTAAAGTGCTGCAGTCAGATCAAACAAACAATCATGCTAAATGTGGTTTAAGGAGTACTTCAGCAACCAGGTTTACTTGTTGAAATGTAAACTCGACTGGGCACATTGAACTTACTAAAATTCCTAAAAATATACTAATGTCATAGAACCCTTGCAAATTTATTTTAAATAGATTAAAAAAGCCACCGCTACTGGTAACATCTATCGTTATATTGATTTGTTTAGATCCAGTGAAGTCGTATCTTAGGCGTGATTTGCGGGTGGGATGGATGGGACATGCCCTCACCCCTTTTTCTCAGGATCGATATTGTCCCCCACTACTTTTTTAAACATTGAGGCACAGATGTACCTAATACAAATAAAACATCTACAGTTACCTAGCAGAGCAATCATTTAGTTCGCTATTAATTAAGATATCTAGCTCTTAAATCTGTTGTTTTTGAGATCCAGCTGAGCGCTCGTTGCCGCTGTTATCAGTTGCATGGATATACAGTTGTTCTCTTGTGGCTCGCGCACATTCTTCACTCTTCAATCTATCGCCGTTGCAGAGACTCTCTATTCGTTCCGGTGAAATCAAAATAAAACACACAAACGTGTCCCTGCTTGATATAGACTAACCACTGATGAACATATTCGGTTTTGATGAGAGAGAGAAAAACTATACGAATGCGAATTAGAACCCGTAACTTATGACATGCTTGGCAAAAGATCTACCACTAGACCATTAAAGAACTCAAACGAAATTTGCGGATCGATGCATTTATTTACGGGTTGAGTTGAGAGGCTGCACAGTTTGACCAGCGGCCGCACACCATGCTGCCGGATGGTGTTGCTAACAACTTGCAATAACTATTATCAGACTGGCCCTTGCAAACCCTATCGGACCACCGGGAAAAATCCTGACTCTCTCGAATGCCACTCCACCCCTGCACGTTTTTTAAAATAATTAAATAAATGTAAAAAATTATTTTTGAAATTCTATGAATCGATTTTGAATCGGTTAAGCTTGAATCGCGATAAAAATGTTATAGCGCCACCTATGGTCCTTTGCTCCATAAAATGTTTCATGTTTGTTGATGTGGTCACAAATGCTCACCAATTTTTGTGAAGTTCTGAGTTTTTATTTACGATTTATAGGCTTTTGAGTGTATTTTGCCATGCCCCTTTTGTAAATCCCCCTGTTATAGCTAGGGATGTGACGATTACCAGTTTCACTATAAACCACGATAAAATGCACAGATGGTTAGTATTATCGTTTAAAAGGTAATTATTAAAACCGTGTTTGATTATTGCGATTTGAATAACTCACTATAAATCCTGTCCACAGTCTGGGACAGGCATGCAAAGTTTTTTTTTATTAGAGAAGGAATGGCGGAAGGCAGTGTGTGTACTCGGAAGATTTTTCAGCCTTTTAAGAGGACCAAATGGTCATATTTTGGCATTTACAAAAGTCTTGAGGGAAACTTAATTGAGGATGGTCACCATGTCTGCAGAACATGCACAAAAAAAGTCGCTGCAATCAGTGGCGCCTCCAGAAATTTTTCATAGGGGTGGCCAGATGGGGCCACTTAAAATCTTGGGGTGCACACCAAAACTATAAACCATAATTTCAGAATTTTATTCTACTGTTGTAGTAAACTATCAGAAAGACTTAAGGAAAGTTCTACTAATATACTTTGGTTTATTGTGTTATATTTAATGTTACTAATGATATAATGTGCATGGACGAATTACAGTACAGTTAACATTTTGAGTTGCACAACAATTCTGTTTTATTTTGCAATTATATTTGGCATAAGGTGTACATTTACTGCAAACAAAACAGTTACTGGGAAAAAGCAGATGCTGGCAGATACAAATTAAAGCAAGGACAGAAACAATCACATCTTTGCTTTATGTAACAGGACTTTCCCAACAGGGATCAATAGTCTGATTCTGATTACCAGGCTATACAGTATGTGTAAGAAACTTTTATATCTTTACTTAATGTAAAACAAAAATAATTATTACTGTTACAAAAAGAACTTCCAAACAGGAATCAATAGTCTCTGATTATGATAACCAGCCGTCAGAATAGCTTAATTCGCCTGTTGCTATGTTTTTTGGCAAACACATCCACAAAGTCATCAAGATTTATAGCCCAAGCCCTTCTTGATTCTACAATCAACACACCCAAATTGCTTAAACGCTCACCATTCATGGTACTTCTCAAGGCAGTTTTGATTAACTTTAGCTTAGAAAAACTGCGCTCACAGGATGCAGTGCTCACGGGTAGTGCAAGTGCAATTTTGCACAGTTTAAACATTTGGTGGAAGACCTCCTTAAATGGCTCCAAAAAGACAGTGAGCTCTATTAATGCCTTTGGTGTTTCCTGACCACTACTTTGCTTCCTTTCAAGAATGCGCTTAAGCTGGGGGATCTCATATTGTAGATCATCAGTACTGCAGTTGTATTGTGAGGCAAATGGAAACACTACATCTTTCTCACAAAATATGGCACTGCACGGATTCAAGGCCTGTATCCCTTTCATGATGACACAATTTTCTTTAGAAAATCTTCTCTTCACCTCAGAGAGAAGCACATCAATAGCTGGAATGAATAAACCTGTCCGAAAGGACTCTTTCTCTGTGCTCTCTTGTCTTTGAACTATTGGAGTGAACAAGTAATGCCCTTCAAGCAAAGAGCTTGGTCTGACCTGACGGCCTGAAGGTGTGGCACTGATGTTGCATTGCTCAGTAAGAGTTAAAGTATTGTCCCAGATGTCATTAAAGAGAGAGCCCTCTCTGTAACTCTCCAATGTGTCAACAAGAGAGTCAACAAGTGTGACAGCTGTGCCCAAATCAAGTTGTGGGGACTGTAAAATATCTGACAGATATTTTATCTCACCAAGAACACTGGTGAATGTTACAAGGAGGCTAACAAACTTGAAATCTATTTGGGCTAATAAACATCTTGCCTCTTCAGCTCTGTCACCATTTTGCTCTTCTGATATTTCTTTTAGTAGACGTATGATGGCTGACAGTCTGTCTCTCACTGTCTTGCAAGCATTATACCTACATGCCCACCGTGTCTCTATCAGTCTTTGTAACTCTCTTGGGGCCCCCTGAAACATCTCCCTCTGTACCTCAAGCCATCTTTGGTGCACATATGACCCTGACACAAAAACATAGAGTTTCTGCAAAAGAGAAAAGAAGCGATTAGCTTCAGGGATGCATTTCACACTGTCAACTAATACTAAATTTAAACAATGCGCATTGCAGTGCACATAAAAAGCTAATGGGGCCTCTGATTTTATGCGTGCTTGCACACCTGTGTTTTTTCCGCTCATGACTGAGGCTCCGTCATATGCTTGCCCTACAAGGTGGTTTTTGTAGTCAAGACCATGCTTCTGCAAAATTTGAATTATTTTTTGTGAAAGTGCTGCAGCATCAAGGCGCTGTGCTGCCTCAAAGGCAAGGAAGCTCTCACATACTGACCCATTGTAATAGTATCTTATTACAAAGGACATCTGTTCTTTTTTGCTTAGGTCTTTAGTCTCATCAACCAAAATGCTGAAAGCCTCACTTTGGGAAACTTCACTAGTTACTGAAGTGCGGACCATTTCAGCTAGACAATCAATTATTTCATTTTGTGTGTCATGCCCAAGATATGTTGCATTTTTTTGACATGTCATTTTTCTTTTGACTGTGGGATTGTGTTTGGCTAGCAGTTCCATAATAGCGAGAAAGTTTCCTTTATTCTCACCTTCTGATTCTTTATGTGCTCTCTGTGCTATGTTTTGCGTGAATGACGGGTGGTTGGGCAGATATTGTGATTTGCGGTAGGTGGTATGCCATACGGAACCGTTGCCACTGAAACTGCATATTAACGCACCAGTGGGGCTCGACAGCCTTAGTCAAACGGGTTGGCGCGTATGGTTGGGTTGCGGAGAGATTGTGAGATTGTGGTTAGGTCTCAGCAGCAAGAGGGAAGTAGAGGTCAGTAAGCTGGGCTGAGTTGAGTGGGGGACGGAGGGGGGTGACTCTGGGACGCCAGAGTCACTGTCGAGCCCTCTTGAGGTGTCGTGGGCTAGTCGACGAAACACTGAGGACGGAAGGTGCCCACTTGAAGACCCTAGAGATGTTCCCTACTCCGCTCAATCCAGAGGGTTGTTATGGGGGGACCGCACTGTGGTTGCAGCCGTTGTGTGTGCTGAGGCGCAAATACACTATTAACACCAGACAGAAGGAGATTCACGTCACCAGATGGAAAGAAGCGTAAATGGACGGAGAAGCATAGGTTACTGTAAAGCTACGTCTTAGTTGGTGCTTATCTTGGCGAAAGCCGAGTACAAATCAGCATGAAGTTTTAACATCTACTCTCGTGTAATGGAAATCATGAAGATCTGGATACGTCCAGTGACTGCGGTGAATAGTGCTGCTGGCAACAAAAGAAAGACCTTGTGACAGCCTGGAGAGACAGCTGACAGGAGGAAAGAGACCCCAATGGGGCTGGTAAGGGTTAGCTACCCTTGTCGGCAGTATCCAGCTCTGTGTTTACAGGATGCTGGAGACACCCGCCCAAGGCTTCTGAAAAATTAAAGAGGAAAATACCCCTAGAGTCTGCGAGAGCAGGGGCGGAAGATGACTCAATGGTGGACAACATGGTTAACGACTTTGGAATGGAAACGGATATGAGTATGGAGAGTACTTCACAAAAGACTCGTTCAGGTTCAGCAGTTAGCAAAGCCATTGAACTCCAAGCTTGTGTCTGTGGCTGGAGCAAGGTGACAACGGTCAGGGGTTTGAAGATTCATCAAGGGAAAATGAAATGCTTGAGGGAGAAGGGACAAGGGCCTCGCATTGATCAGTACTTCTTACGGAGTCAGTCAAGTCAGTCGAATGAAATCCAGCGACAGGAAGCAAACCACAGTTCGCAGGATATCAGCACCCCTGTCATAGAGGAGATGAGGGTTTGCACAGTTAGTGATGAACACATTGATTCTTGTGAACCCGGTCAGACTAACCAGCATAAGAGAGAAAAGAACCTCAACGGGCATAGGCCTGGAGTTAGATGGCCAAGAGCTAGTGAGAAAACTGCATGGGACACGGTAAACACAGATCTATGCTTTGCATTGGAAAGATTAACTGGTACAGTTGAAAAGAAGCTGGATAAATTTGGGGACATCATTTACGCATATGGAAGTGAGAGGTTTGGTGTGGAAAAAAGGAAGGAAAAAGTACAAACTACTCCTGGATTGTCTAGACGGCAGCAGAAAATTGAAGGGTTAGTTAGAGAAAGGAGACCGCTGAGGAAGCAATGGAAAAGAGCGGAACAAAGTCAGAAGGAGGGACTCAATCTCTTACAAAGGGCCATAAAAGATAAGCTTGCAACATTACGCAGAGCAGAGCGCCTACGGAAACGCTACAAAAAGAAGGAACGTGCGAGGGCTAATTTCTATAAAGATCCATTCAAATTCATAAAGAAGTTATTCACCAGTGAGAAGAATGGCACTTTAAAAGCATCTAGGGTTGAGCTAGAGAGATATTTGGAGGAAACGCATACAGATGCAAAAAGGCATGAGCCTATGTCAATCCCGTCAGACATCCCACCTGTCAATCCACCAGAATACCAAATGGAGGTCTGTGCACCTAAGTGGAAAGAGATAGAGCAGGTTGTGAGAAAGGCAAGGGCTTCATCATCTCCAGGGCCTAATGGAGTTCCGTACAGAGTGTACAAGAGTGCTTCAGGAGTTCTAAGGATTCTGTGGAAATTGATAAAAGTGGCTTGGGAAAAGCAGGTTGTACCTAGATCATGGCGCCGAGCAGGGGGAGTCTTTATACTCAAAGAAAAAGATGCTACAAGCATCAGTCAGTTTCGCCCTATTTCACTATTAAACGAAGGCAAAATTTTCTTCAGCATTATTGCTCAGAGATTGTCAACCTACCTATTAAAGAATGGCTTCATTGACACTTCAGTTCAAAAAGCGGGCATTCCAGGATTCTCAGGATGCTTAGAACATATCACTGTTATCTGGCAACGAATACAATCAGCTAAAAAGGAGAGGAAGGAGCTCCACGTGACATTCCTGGATTTGGCTAATGCATATGGTTCAGTGCCACATGAGCTTCTTTGGGCATCATTTGATTTTTTCAGGGTACCGATGTCGATAACAAATTTAGTGAAAGCCTATTTTGGAGATTTGCAATTTAGTTTCTCAACTCCAGAATTCAGCACTACATGGCAATGCTTAGAGGTTGGAATAATGGCAGGATGCACCATTTCTCCACTGGCTTTTACCATGGCAATGGAAGTAATCATTAGGGCATCAAAATGGGTAGTAGGAGGAGAGCGCTTGGCTTCTGGGATGCGACTACCACCAATCAGAGCATACATGGATGACATGACAACCATGACTACAACGGTAGCCTGCACTAATCGGTTATTGGGGAAGTTAACAGATAATATTGAATGGGCACGAATGCAATTTAAGCCCTCTAAATCAAGGAGCATCTCAATAGTTAAAGGCAAGGTAGTAGATAAAATATTCTTCATTAATGGTGAGGCAATACCAACAGTTTCTCAGAAGCCAGTGAAGAGTCTAGGGAGATGGTACGATGGGGATCTAAAGGACACAGTTTGAGTGGGAGAAGTTAGACGACAAGCAGTGGAAGGGTTGAAGAGCATAAACAGCTGTGCTCTACCAGGCAAACTAAAACTCTGGTGCTTTCAGTTTGGTCTACTGCCAAGGTTGCTGTGGCCACTGACTGTGTACGAGGTTTCTTTGACAACAGTGGATAAGCTGGAAGCGTTAATAAGTTCATACATCAGGAAATGGTTGGGAGTTCCACGCTGCCTCAGCAGAGTGGGACTTTATAGTAAAGGAGTATTGCAGCTGCCAGTCTCTGCTTTAACCGAGGAGTTTAAGTGTGCCAAGGTCAGACTGGAAATGACTTTAGCAGTCACGCGACAAATGTGTAAGGGAGGCAGCCCCTGTGGTAAAAACTGGTAGAAAGTGGTCAGCAAAGAAATCTGTAGTAGAGGCAAAGGCTGACCTTCAAATTGGGGATATCGTGGGACAGGTACAGCATGGAAGAGGGGGTTTTGGGCTCAGTTTAGCTCCTCCTAAATGGCACAAGGCAGGCCCAGCTCAAAGGAGGAAGCTGGTAGTCAACGAGGTGCGAAAGCAGGAGAAGAGGATGAGATGTATAAAGGCCATTTCCCAGGCCAAGCAGGGAGAGTGGATGAGATGGGAGAGTGTGGAACAACGAAAAATGGGCTGGCAAGACCTTTGGTCAATGGAAGAGAGTAGGATCAGTTTCCTTATTAGGTCAACATATGATGTTCTCCCATCACCGCAGAACCTAAACCTCTGGGTAGGAGAGGATCCCTCTTGTCCTTTGTGTTCATCACCTGCCACATTAAGGCACATTTTGACAGGATGTAAGGTGGCTCTTAGCCAAGGTCGGTTTACTTGGCGCCATGACCAAGTATTGCGATGTTTGGCTTTAGCATTGGAAGGCAAGCGTAGTATGACCAATAAGTTGCCGCCTGTTCTAGCAAAACATTACACGCAGAAGACAATATTCCTCCGCCCAGGCAAGCAACCACCAAGAAAAGGTGCTAACACCAATTCTCGCCCAGGACAACTGGAAGCTGCTAGGGACTGGAAGATGCTGGCTGATCTTGATCAACGGCTTATTTTTCCACCTGAGATTACCACCACTAAACTACGACCAGATATTGTTTTTCTGGTCTGGATCAGCACGCATTGTTCAACTGATAGAGTTAACAGTGCCATGGGAGGATGCGGTAGATGAGGCATATGAGAGGAAGAAATTGCGGTATGCTCATCTGGCCACTGAAGCAGAACAGCGAGGATGGAGAGTCCAGGTTTATCCAGTGGAAGTGGGTTGTCGAGGTTATGTGGCACACTCTACAACCCGGTTCCTCAGAGACGTCGGATTCAGTGGTCAAGAGTTGCGTCGCACAGTAAAGAACTTATCTGAAGCAGCAGAAAGGAGCAGCAACTGGCTGTGGTTGAGACGGAAAGATTCTAGCTGGCTGAGTACAGGCCGCCATGCTACGGTTTCGTAGAATTCTTGAAAACTTGAAGGGTGTTGGTTTATTTGTATAGGTTGTATAGTATTTACAGTCATTACGTTCCTGTGTATATTGCGTGAATGACGGGATGTTGGGCAGATATTGTGTTTTGCGGTAGGTGGTATGCCATACGGAACCGTTGCCACTGAAACTGCATATTAACGCACCAGTGGGGCTCGACAGCCTTAGTCAAACGGGTTGGCGCGTATGGTTGAGGTTGCGGAGAGATTGTGAGATTGTGGTTAGGTCTCAGCAGCACTGTTGGTTTATTTGTAGAGGTTGTATAGTATTTACAGTCATTACGTTCCTCTGTATATTGCGTGAATGACGGGTGGTTGGGCAGATATTGTGATTTGCGGTAGGTGGTATGCCATACGGAACCGTTGCCACTGAAACTGCATATTAACGCACCAGTGGGGCTCGACAGCCTTAGTCAAACGGGTTGGCGCGTATGGTTGGGTTGCGGAGAGATTGTGAGATTGTGGTTAGGTCTCAGCAGCAAGAGGGAAGTAGAGGTCAGTAAGCTGGGCTGAGTTGAGTGGGGGACGGAGGGGGGTGACTCTGGGACGCCAGAGTCACTGTCGAGCCCTCTTGAGGTGTCGTGGGCTAGTCGACGAAACACTGAGGACGGAAGGTGCCCACTTGAAGACCCTAGAGATGTTCCCTACTCCGCTCAATCCAGAGGGTTGTTATGGGGGGACCGCACTGTGGTTGCAGCCGTTGTGTGTGCTGAGGCGCAAATACACTATTAACACCAGACAGAAGGAGATTCACGTCACCAGATGGAAAGAAGCGTAAATGGACGGAGAAGCATAGGTTACTGTAAAGCTACGTCTTAGTTGGTGCTTATCTTGGTCGAAAGCCGAGTGCAAATCAGCATGAAGTTTTAACATCTACTCTCGTGTAATGGAAATCATGTTCTGCGTAGCTGTGAGAAGCAGGGTTTCTCCGACAACTTTAATGTAATCTCTATTTTCCTTCACTAATTTATTGTATTCCGCATTTAAGGAGGCTGAGAGAGAGGATGTGCTTCCAATGGATTTTTCATACTCTGCCCATGCTAACATTGCATTAGTATGTGCTTCAGATTTGGCATGACCTAAAAGTCCCCCATCTTTGAAGGTTGCCTTTTTCCAATGTTTGAACCCCTCTTCAGATATAAATACTGAATCACCTGAGGAGGGGAGACTGAAGTGCCGGCAGGCATAGCAGTAGGCAGAGTCTTTACTCTGAGAGTATTCCAGCCATTTATGTGTTGTACCAGTCTTTAGAGAAGCATCGTCTTCTGTCCCCTTGATAGGTGCGAGGGAAGATTTTCAGATGTGGCTGCTTGGGCTGCTCTGCTCTTGACTGGGAGATATCTAAAATGAAACAAGAGGCAAAATCAGTTATTCTGATATTAAAATAATAATGATAATAATGATAATAATAACAATAATAATAAGCCCCTCTCTTAATTATCAATCATAGCTGTAATAATGGCCTATAGGCATTTCTATTCAGACTAATAAAACTCAACTACTAATAAACATGAATCAAAAAGCTTTCAGTGATTATGTCATGATTTGTAATTTAATGGAAACACACTAAACAAAACATAAATTTCTCCAGATGATGTTACTATCTAGGCTAGCCATCAATTTCATTATTAGGGCCACGTGATCGTAACTTCACCTGTTGGTCCAGGAACACGTCTAACACCTGCTTTTGCCGTGTCCTGCCACGCTTCTGTGACCAATGGTGCTGACTGTCCCTGGGCTGCTGCTGTCTGTTTTTCCACATCATTGTGTTCTGTCACTAATGCTGGCTGTGTATCCTTGTCATGCTGCTCTGTCTGTTCCTCATCCTCTCCTCCATCCTCCTCCTCCTCACTATTACTAAGCCTCTGTTGCTCCCCTGCTATCTCTTTCACTCCTCCTTCTGTACTTTTCTTCTTAAAATAAGAAGAGATGTCTGTGGACTTTCTCTTCATTGTCTGAAAATTGACATAACATATACATGCACCAGCTAACGACGTTAGCTAGGTAACTCTTGTCAAAACGTGTCAAAGACACATCAAAAAGCTGCTGTAACAGTATACTGTAACTATTTCGCACTTAAAAAGCACATGTCACGACACATAATAGAATATTTTTGACTTATTTACTTACCGGTAGTCTTCTTCGTCTTCTTTCTTAACTTCTTTCGAAATTGTTGACCGACAGCAGAGATGACGGGCACGCCTGAGCTGTTGCTGTCTGAGCGCGCAACAGCGGCATGGGCGGAGTTCGGGGGAGTACTACTGGCTACTGTGTGCGATCGAAGGTCTAGAGCGGCTTGCCTGCCTGGCTGTGCATTAGGGATGAAATGCATAACTGAAGCTACTAAAATTTATACTGGCCAGTGGGGTGGCCAGTGGGGTGGCCAGGAGTCGGCCAGGGGTGGCCACGGCCACCCCTGGCCACCCACTGGTGGCGCCACTGGCTGCAGTAGGGGGAAACAATTAAATCTGTCAATCGTCTTATGTGAACATCACCCACTGTTGTTAAGCACGAAACATGCAAGGCAAGTTAACTTTGACCTCAATAACAAAACTACGTCTGGGAAATATTTGGGAACAAAATTTTATTTTGAATTGAAATATTATATCTCACTCACTTGAAATAAATGTGAAGCTTCCGCTAAGAAAAAGTTCCCAACAAGTGGCTTTTAGCCAAAGACGAATGAACACGTACAAACAAGACTATTAGGGGTGATATTTAAGAAATAATAATGTATTTTGCACTTATCATACAGATTTTTCTTTGCCACATAATTACGGGGACATATTGAATTTAGATTAATGTTTTAAATCTTAACTTCTAAATCCATTTTGTACAGCTGATTTAATTTTCAATACAATCAAAAACGGACACGCAAGAGTCAAGATGGCAAGTTGTATTTGAATGAAATGAGAGAGCGCGTTACACATGGATGTGCTGTGTTATAAGGCGTTGCTATTGACAACGGACATTATAAGAAGGGAAATGCCACAGAATAGAATCTTGCTTTAAAAAGTGCATAGAGCTGCTTGTTTTATTTGTTGTTTGTTGATTTTCAAATATATATTTTTTAATGTTTTCAGTGTGAGCATCAGTTCTTTTTGAAGACTTTCATCTCGTTTTAACAAAACCGTGATTTTGCTCACAATAATCGTGATATGAAATTTTTATACCGTCCCATCCCTAGTTATAGCCATATGAAAAATGCAAAAGTTCAACTTTTTTTCAATAATTATTGACCTAGAGTCCAGAGAATTGTCATAGACTGGTCTGGTTCCGATTGGGCAGAAAACGAGTTACTAGTTCGCAAAATGCATGTGTGGTGTGGCTTGGACGTGGTGTCCGTTGAAAGTAGACTAGGCGCCTATCTTTAGGGAAGCGGTGTGGAGAGACGCTTCTGAAACGCGCTGCGTCAGTGCCTGGTGTAAACACAAGCATTCACTAGATTGGGCGCGATCAGCTCCGCGTCACAGCTGTAACGCACCGCAGAGTGTAAATAAGGGGTTACAGTCAATAGCCTACGAATGGAATGTCATTGTGCGTCATGGAACATTGCACTCCCCAACTTGCTAAAGGTTTGATTTGCTCCATCTTTTTATAAGTTTTTCCGATAAAACCTTGAATCCATGTAAGACACAATGTCATTAGACACAATCCATGTCATTAGAGTCAATGAATCCATGTTATTCAACACAACGTTAACACATGTAAAGGCCAATTATTTTTATATTTTATTTTTTGCAGCGATGACGGTGACGAGCTCAGACCAGTGGTAGGCGTTGAAGGAATACAACTTTGTCAAATGTTTAATTTAACTTCTAATACTATCATATATAAACTGAGAAAGTTCTGTAAATTGAATTTAGCATTCAGCTGTGGAGCACGAAAGTCCTGTCTTATTCTGGGTCTCTATATACAGCTGTCAGACGGGTTTTCTTTCTATTGTAAGTTAAATGAAACATGTTAGTGAAACTCTTGGAGACTCTCGCGAGCTATTGTCTTAGCAAGAGAGACTCCTGTCATTCCTGTTCTGAAGTCTCAGGGTTTGAATAGGTTTTTTTCCCTCTCTCTTTTAATACAGGTTCCTAAACCTGTATATGAGTTTCCACCATCACAATGTAATCCCTCCTCTTATAATGTATATATATATCAATGTTTGACTCAAGAAGTCAGACGATGTTGGTATGACTGCAGCAACAAGCAATAAAAGAACTTCTGCTTGGAAAACTTCCTCCGTCTCCTGGTCTGAGCTTCTAACTTTTCTACAAGGAAAAAGTTCACTACAGATGGTGCCGTGACCCGGATAGAATTAACTTCACCTGAATCCAGATTGGAATTCAAGCTCAAAGATCTGACTGCATTCCAGAGAGAATCTTACCTGAATCCAGAACTAAAATCTCCACTCAACAAAGACTGAGTTCCAGAACTGAAATCTCCACTAAACAAAGACTGAGTTCCAGAACTGAATTCTGAAACTTCAAAGCTCAACAAAGAACAAACTTTTTTTGACTGAGTTCCAGACGGAATCCTTTCCGTCTAAACAACGATTTGGTGAGTTTCACTCTATTCAAAGAACCACTGAAAACCAGTACAAATCTCTGCGCCGTCAGAGAACAGTTATCAGACAGCTGCAGTGTTTGGCTAACAAAGTTACCCTTTAAAAGTTTATTTTAAAGATGAAAGTATAGTCTCTACGTTGCTAGAGAAGGTATCCTCTAAAGTTAGGGAAGGTTAACATTACGTGTTAATATTGGTGAACCTCTGTTCAAACAGGGATGTGTTTATCCTCTAAAAGTTAGGAAGTCGAAAGATCCTTTGCATTTTCCTTTTAGAGAAGATTAGCGTAACGTGCTGATATTTTCTGTGTTACCCTTTGCTCTGGGCAAGGAAGGTTAACTGTGTTATCGAGTGTAGCCTCTTTTGATCAGAGAAGATTTAGTGTTTTTGTTTGTTTTATCCTCTAAAAGTTAAGAAGGTGAAAGATCCTTTGCATTTTTCTTTTAGGGAAGATTAGCGTAACATGCTAATAGTTTGTGATGTGTTGGTAACAAGGAAGTTTAAAAATAGTTGATTTGTGTTAACAAGCGTACCCTCTGTGATCAAAGAAGTTTAGTGTTTGTTTGTGTGGTAACAAAGAAATCCACAAAATGATTAAGAAAAGTGCTAGACTAATCTCCACAGCTAAAAAAGGTGGTCTTGCTACTCCTTTGTGGTCAGATAGCGAATTTAAAACACTGTTAGGAGAACAGATGGATCTAATAGTCACTGAAAAAGTTAGACAAGAACTAACACAGAAATATGAGATTCATCCAGATAAGATTTGGTCTGTAGAAGAGTGTAAAAAGGTTCTAGGAGCAAGTGTTCGCAAGAACAATGTGGAAGCAATTATCTGTTGTCACAGAGAATTTGGTTTAGCAGTAGCTACACAACAGTCTCAGCATAACTCAGAACTAGAAAAAGAGAACAAAGAGCTACGTGCTAGAATTTCTTCTTTGACTAAGAAATTGAACCGCAACAAACCTATAGAAAAAAATGATGTAGAAGAAGTTAGTCAGCCAGATAACATTTACCCTGACTTATCCAAACTGTTGCAAAAGCACTTGGACCTAAAGACATAGAGCGACTGTCCCAGAGCCTACCTTCAGCACGTACACAGTTTTCTGAATTTAGAAGAACATAAATCAGCAAAATGCGTCTATATGACATGTCGTTAACAGAGGTCACACAGTTAATGTCACAAATTTTAACTGAAACTGAATTCAACAGTTTTGAATCTGCCGTGACTTCTGAACTACAACATGCCAGTAGAAGTGATATGAGAGAAGGTGTTTTGAAAATCCTAAAGAATATCTTAGGGCCCAAAATATATTGGTCTAGAATTACTAGCTGTGTACAAAAGAAAGATGAAAATGTGTGCGAATATACTGAGAGGTTTTGTCAGTCAGCTGTAACGTACAGTGGAATAGTGGATGACTCTAAAAGTGTGCTTGATGACAAAGGACCACTGATTCGTATCTGGTCAGATGGTCTTGTTGCTGAATACAGAAGAGCTTTGCCATTCCTAGATATAGCTTGGTGTAACAGAACTCTCAGAAGTAACTTAGACAGTTTGGCAGCATGGGAAAGAGATGCTGATGTTAAAGCCAAAGTGAGAGTAGCAGCAGCAGCTACATTTAGCACAACGCCACAAGTAAACAGGTGGTCTAAAAAAGAAGGCAAATGCCACTACTGTGGAAAATTAGGACATTGGGAGAAAGAGTGTAGGAAGAAGTTGCAAGATACAAAAAGAAATGCTATGCATAATTCTGCTCCTTCTCAGCCTGCATACAACCCTGAAATAGTTCCGCAAGTGTCCACTGAAACTTTAGGACAGCTAGTTCAGGCTCTTCTAAGAGCACAAAAAGACCAGGAAAAAAACTAATTGTTGGGGCTGTGAGTAGCTACCTTTCACCTGTAATCCATCATAATGACAAAATAGTTTTTGTGAAAGGTAGCATACAAGAGAAAGAAATAGATTTTTTGCTTGATACAGGTGCAGAGATTACAATAAATCCTACAAAATTGGCTAAAGGTTTAGACATACCGTACAAGAAAACCAAACTTTCTTTAACTGGCGTAGTAGGTGAAGATTCTGATTTGTATGAAACCCCGCCCATAGAGGTACAATTTGGCCCTAAAACTCTGACTACAAAACTGCTATGTGCTCCATTAAACACAGGTGCAATTTTAGGCATGGATCTCCTGAGACAGGTACATCTAACTTTAGACATGTCCTCAGAATCTGCTAGCATTCAAATTTCCTCAGCACAAGTTTCTACCAATAATGTAATCCCTCCAGAGTATGCTTTCTTACAGAATCATCCAATTTGGGCTAAAGACAAGAATGATTGTGGTTTGTTGACAGGTGTAGAACCAATAAAATTGACGGGGACTCCACCTCCGGTCACCAAACAATATCCGATCAATAAGGAAGCTATACAGGGGATCAAACCTATTGTAGAAAAGTTGCTGATGCAGGGAGTGCTAGTTAAAACCAATAGTCCCTGTAACTCGCCCATATGGCCCATCAAGAAATCCAATGGGACATGGAGACTTACAATAGACTACAGAGTAGCCAATAAAAATATTGATAAAATCACCCCTCTAGTGGCAGATCCTTCCACAATTTGTAATGGCATACCATTAGAGAGTAAGATTTTTTCAGTAATTGATATGTCTAATGGATTCTTTTCTGTACCATTGCACTCTGACAGCCAGCAATGCTTAGCTTTCACAGTTGACTATGAGCAATACCAGTGGACACGTTTGCCACAGGGATTTCAAAACTCCCCAACCATATACCATCAGGCTGTCAGACGGGATTTGTGTGACCCAGAATGTCCGGTAAAACAGTCCACTATGATCCAATATGTCGATGATATTTTGATTGCCTCAACAGATCACGAGGTACATCAAACTGAATTGGCATCATTGTTGGACTATTTGCATAAGAAAGGACACAAATGCAGCTTTCACAAAGCTCAAATGGCTAAAAAGCAAGTCACATTTCTGGGTCAAACAATTGGTGCAGGAAATAGATCCATTACACAGGATCGAGCGGCTTCAGTCAAAGCCATACCCCCGCCTACTACCATTAAAACAGTCTGATCATTTTTAGGAACAGCAGGTTACTGTAGACCTTGGATTGAAGACTATGCCTCAATTGCACAGCCGCTCTATGACTTGTTGAAAGGCCATGGTAAAGATTCTGATACTGTTTGTATGGAAGAATGTCACCTCAAAGCGTTCAATGATTTGAAGAGAGCACTATGTCAAGCACCAGCATTAGGAATTGCCCAAACTGATAGACCATTTGTGCTTTATGTCCATGAACATTTAAGCTTCATGACTGCATGTCTAATGCAAGATCATGGGGGCAGTTTACGCCCAATTCATTACTATTCTGGTAAACTTGACATAGTAGCTCAAGGTATGGGCCCATGCCTCAGAGCAGTACAGGCAGTGCATCTAGCGCTTCAGGCTTCATCAGGAATGGTGTTAGGACAGTCTGTAAACGTAAGATGTCCACACGCAGTGTCCGCATTAATGAATCAAGCAAAAGTCACTTCTGTCACTTCCTCTCGCTGGGGAAATTGGTTAGCAACTCTCACAGCCCCAAATATTGTCTTACAGCGTGCACCTGTCACGAATCCGTCCTCATGTATGATGTCTGCTATGACTGAAGTTTTGTTAGAGGATGAAGGAGAAATGACTCACGATTGTGTTACGCTTACATATACACCTACGAGTGTAGTAAAAGAAACTGCCATAGAGAATTCAGAATTTGAGTTGTTTGTTGACGGTTCAGCTCAAGTAATTGAAGGTAACAGACGAGCAGGTTATGCAGTAACGTCCATTACAGAAGTGTTAGCTTCAGGACGTCTTCCAGATCATTTTTCAGCTCAAGCTGCAGAACTAGTAGCCCTAACAAGAGCATGCACGCTAGCTTCAGGATCAGTTGCTAATATCTACACAAATTCCAGATATGCTTTTGGGGTAATTCATGATTTTGGTGTCATTTGGCAAACCAGACAGTTTCTAACTTCTGCTGGATCCCCCATTAAGCATGCTGAATTAGTGAAAGATCTAATGTTTTCCATGAAACTTCCAAAGAAATTAGCAGTGATCAAAGTGAAAGCACATCTCACAACTAGTACTACGGAAGCTAAAGGTAATGCTCTTGCTGATATGGCAGCTAAACAGGCTTGTTTCTATGCAACTGTACAAGTGTGTTCAGGTAGTGCAGCACAGAAGACAATTATGCCTCCTGAATCAATAATTGATCTGTACAAAGACGTTCCTCTGTATGAAGCATGGACATGGTTAGACAAAGGAGCCACAGTGGATTCATCTGGTTGCTGGACCAAAGGGGGAAAGTATGTCGCTCCCGAATCACTGCTGCCATATTTGGCTCAACAAATACACAGTTTAGGTCACAGTGGTCCAGCAACGATGAATCACAGGTTCTCAAATCAGTGGTGGAATCCAAAATTCAGAAATGTAGCCACAGAAACAGCCAAGAGGTGTGTTACATGTCAGAAGAATAATGATGTACCAGCAGCCACTACACCAGCAGCACATACCCCAGCCCCACCAGGACCATTTCGTCACCTGCAAGTTGATTACATATCATTGCCTCGTTGTAAGGGAAAAACTGATGTTTTGGTAGTAATAGATAAGTTCTCAAGATGGGTAGAAGCTTTTCTAACAGGGTGTGCTACAGCTGCACATACTGCTAAATGTCTTGTCACTGATTTCATTCCCAGATGGGGATTACCAGATTGCATTGACTCAGATCAAGGTACACACTTCGCATGACAGATAGTCAAGGAAGTGTCTAGAATGTTGCAGATTAAGTGGAACCTTCACTGCCCATACAGGCCACAAGCATCAGGACAGGTTGAACGATCGAACAGAACAATCAAAACCAGACTAAGCAAAATGCATCAGGAAGGGGTACCATGGGTCGAAGCACTGCCAGCAGTACTGTGTAGTATGAGAGCATCACCTACAGAACAGTAGGACTGAGCCCTCATGAGATTATTACTGGACGCCCCATGCAGATGCCAGGTGTGATTGATCTTAGAAATGCTGATGTACACATTGCCTCAGATGCCCTGATTGCTTACTGTGAAAACCTAACAAAGGCGGTACAGAGTGCCAGAGGGAGAGTTGAGTCATGTCGGCAGACTCCACAAGAAGGTGGACACACAATCATCCCAGGTCAATGGGTCATGATAAAGTCATTCAGAAACAAGCCGTTAGAACCTAAGTGGCATGGGCCACATCAACTGATGTTGATTACAGCAGCTGCAGTATTGTGTCAGGGAAGGAAAACCTGGACTCATGTGTCACACTGTAAGGTTGTTCCTGCTCCAACAGGGATAGGATAGGACACGAACCAGTGAGGAGCCGAGGGAAGAACCGATTGCAACAGGCGTCGGGCCAACCCTTCGGTGAAGATTCCCTCATAGGCCCTATCGTAGTCCATCCTTACCTCACTGTTCCTTAGGTGTCAAAGGTTTAAGAAATAGGGAAAGAGGGAACAACAATAGCAGACTCAGAAAAGTTTACAACCTTAGTGTTTGAACAAATACTGCTCCACTGTCTAGCAGACTCAGAAAAAGTTGACAAACCTAGTGTTTGAACAAATACTGCTCTTTTGTTTTTCTTTCTTGCTCTGTGCAGATACCATTGATGACTGTCTGGGACCCATATGCACCAACCTCCTCACCTGCGTATGAAGCCACAACCTCCAGAAAACAACTAGACTCACTGCCGAACCAACTATCACGAAAGAAAAAAAAATACACAACGCAGAGACTCACATACGAAACCTTCAGTCATCCATCAACATGATTAAGATTGTCGTTCTACTAAGCATCATAGACATCGCACAAAGTGTGGACTCCAGAAACAACATATTCTTAGAGCTGATGAATATGTCAAGAAATGCCTTGTTTGCTGGGAAGAACGTTTGCATGCCACACGCACCTTCAGTAGGAGCAGGAATCCCATGGGTGGCCCACCCTATCTCCAAATGTGACACGTGTACCTTATTCAATCATCATACCAGTGGATTATACAACAAGGATACATGTCACAACATAACAATTCCTCCCGCTTCTCCGTGTTGCATTCCAGGATTACCATCCTGCAACCTAACTTCAGCTACTCCCATCATGACAGATCTACTCCTGCCAAAGATGTTCTATTGGTGCGTGGAAAATTATGCTCCAGCATCGACTCCACTGGGTGAAATTCCTCGTGAACGTTGCAGCTTTCTGATTGAAAGAGGAACAGAATCCCATGTGTACGTTTGTACCACAGATAAGAGAGAGGAAAATGACTTAACAGAGTGTTTCTCCAGAAACCTATCCCTACCCAATTTTTTTGCAATAAATCAGTTGTGTATGATCTCTCCACCAACTGACACTTTTTGGTTATGTGGAACTTCTGTCTACAGCATCCTCCCCAGCCAATTCAACGGAAGGTGCACCCTGGTTTATGTTCTACCAGCTATCAGAGAAAATACACACTCTACCCCAAGCTCCCCACAGCTACAAAATTCAGCTCCTACCACTAACGAAGCAGATGGCTGCATTCCAGGACTCACTTGTGCACAAACATGGTGGTCAAGAACTCTTGGAGCATTAATACCATCTTATGGTGTCATGCAAGCCCTTGATCAATCAGAAGCTTATCAAATTCTGTACAGAAATTGGCCAATGATACGGCTTTGGCCCTTGGTAACATCACGGACACTCTCGCTTCGCACAAGATAATGATCTTACAGAACAGAGTGGCCTTGGATTACATTCCAGCAACTCAAGGAGGAGCCTGCACCATCATCGGACCTGAGTGCTGCACCGGGTTAATGGATCCAACAGAGAACTTGAACAAAATCCAACAAGACATTCTTGATCTTTCAGCAAAATTACACCAGATGACTGAAGATAAGTCTTCATGGTTCGGAAACTTGATTGGTAAACCCTGTTTGTGGATAAAGGAAATAGCAATTATGTTGTTGTTTGTTCTACTGGCGTACTATCTATGCGTCCACAGTATCAAGTGCTTCATTCAACAAATTAATCACGCCTCTCACGAGAAAATCACAGTTCCAACCAGAAAAGACTATTATCCGTAAGAACTTAACAAACCCTGATTGCATGTTTGTTTTCTGTGTCAGCATGCAATTACAGAAAAGCAAACACAGAGCGCATTATGTGCCTGTAACTATCACAAGTTGCAAGAATGAATTTTTAATTGTTTAAATTTGTATATAGTGTGGGAGTTATTTAGAACTCCCAAAGGGGGAATTGAAGGAATACAACTTTGTCAAATGTTTAATTTAACTTCTAATACTATCATATATAAACTGAGAAAGTTCTGTAAATTGAATTTAGCATTCAGCTGTGGAGCACGAAAGTCCTGTCTTACTCTGGGTCTCTATATACAGCTGTCAGACGGGTTTTCTTTCTATTGTAAGTTAAATGAAACATGTTAGTGAAACTCTTGGAGACTCTCGCGAGCTTTTTGTCTTAGCAAGAGAGAGTCCTGTCATTCCTGTTCTGGAGTCTCAGGGTTTGAATAGGTTTTTTTCCCTCTCTCTTTTAATACAGGTTCCTAAACCTGTATATGAGTTTCCACCATCACAATGTAATCCCTCCTCTTATAATGTATATATATTACAATGTTTGACTCAAGAAGTCAGACGATGTTGGTATGACTGCAGCAACAAGCAATAAAAGAACTTCTGCTTGGAAAACTTCCTCCGTCTCCTGGTCTGAGCTTCTAACTTTTCTACAAGGAAAAAGTTCACTACAGCGTCATGTGACCGCGGTATTGCTATCAAAGAGAAAATTATATTTATAAAAATGAAATAGTTCTTTTTGTAGTTTGTTTCAGAAAGATGAGTGTAAAATATGAACAATTGATAACAGTCAATAAATCAAAACAGACATCACCGACTAGTCGTTTCTTTTGGGATGAATGAATGATGAAATGTACAAAAATAAATGTAATCCGATAATGGAATTGACTCAAAACACATTGATTCAGAATTCCTTCCAATAAACACCTTTACTGTCAATAGTAACCAGTATTTTTACAATATGAATTGGAAATGCTGGAAAGATGAATAGATTCAGTTGAACAAAGTTCATGAATAAAATGACTCAGTTGATCAAAGTTCGTGAATCAAAGGATTCAGTTTAAAATGTTGTTCAAACTTCTCTCGATCAGTTCATGTACAAAAAACAAAGTCTGTCCATTTCAGAAGCAAAATCAATCAATCAATCACTAAATCCCATGAATCAAAGTCAAAAGAATCCTCTGAGTCTGAAAAACAAAAGAAAATTGGAAACATCCTACCAGTTGAAACCTACTAGTTTCAAACTATCTCCAATGGATTATTTATGGCACAAAACAGGATACTTGCGGATCACGTTCACATAGGAAAAAAAACTGAGAACAAGAAAACCCCGATTTGCAAAACACAAACGTACAATAATTATACTCATCTCAAATTACACATTAATCTAACTTTTGGACATTTATAGAACACATCAACACTCATAAATCACTCATTGTCTCAACTCATGATACAATAAGCATCGTTACACGTGGTAGCTTTAGCTTTGGCTAACTATTTCAGCATCGCGCTGTGATTGCGGCCTACTCAACTTAACTCATATCAAATCATTTCTGAAATTGACATCTATATCTTTCATATGTCTTTTTATATTCAGTTTCCATAAAAAAAAAATTACTCACCACAAAGAGATTGCATCACACATTCACTTAGAGAAGATTATTCAATACAGATTTCCAGGGGTGTCGGACTGGGGGTAAAACCAGTACTGATTACCAGGGCCCCAAGGGGAGAGAGGGCCCTTGAAAAGTCTGTAATATATTTTATTTTACCTTGATATTTTCATTTCCTAATTAAATTTCCTAATGAATGTCAGCTGAAATGTAAAGTTAGTGTATTAACTGAATAACTTGGTTGATTGATTGACGGTCTTATGGTCCCCACCCCTTGCTAATGCGCCAAATGGTTTAGTCCATCTGCACGCATTTTGTAAATGTTAGTTGAGCTGCATCTCGTTGAGCGCTGTAGAAATGTCTTTCTCAAAGAAAGCTAAATCAGGCCACCAAAAAAGAAAGGAAAGACTGGAGAAGGAAAGAAAACAAAATGAGGGGAAACAATTGGTTACTGACTTCTTTTCAAAGAAAGGTGAGCACAAACCAGAACACGAAATGTATAGTGCTAAACTGCTTGAATATCTCCGCAATCGTTAGTGCTAAAAATGAACTGAGACAATCCAATGAAAGAGCAGAATTTTTTTAATTTTTCAAGTTTCACTGTAGCTACAGAGCTACCAAGCTACCTATGAGTGACACTGATTAGCCTATTATTGCTAATTTTAGATAGTATAGTTCTGGCAGAACATACACTTTCAGATGATAATTTGGTTATACATGTAATCTGAGGTAAAGGCTAAATAAATAAACTGTACACTAATAATGCTGTTTGCATACAAAACTTCATTATAATAGCCTAATTTGAAACATGTTTAATTTTAAATTAATAGGCTATAATATCTAAAACCTAGGCTAAAAGCCTAGGCTAAAACCTAGGCTAATCAGTGTCACTCATAGGTAGCTTGGTAGCTCATCTGTAGCTACAGTGAAACTCGAAAAATTAGAATACCATGCAAAAGATAATTTCAGTAATTCAACTTAAAAGGTGAAACTAGTATATTATATAGACTTATTACATGCAAAGTGAAATATTTCAAGCCTTTATTTGATAATTTTGAATTACTGAAATAAATGAATTTTTGCACGATATTCTAATTTTTTGAGTTTCACCTGTACATATAATGTCAACATTATTTTTATGTCAGATTTAGTAGAAGCAGATCTTAACACTGTGAAACACATGGCCCTCAGTTTCAGAAACTGTCACATCAGAGAGTGGAGTAGCAACAGACCCTTCATCCTCCTCTTCGGATTTGAGACCAGGTGAGCTATTATAGTTCAAAATTAAAGCAAACCATTTTGTTTAGCCATTTTGACTGAAAGCTGTTAAGTCAAGTGACACTAACATTGTAGTGTGTTTTATTATATTAGGTAATAATTAGGATAAGAGGTTAATTTCAAATGTATTCTTCATGTAGAGAAAGATGATAGAGAAGATGTGATTGAGGATGATGGTGGAAGTGAAGAGAGCAGGGAGCGTGAGTGTTGCTCTGAGCACAGTGTGGAAATGAGAGATGAGGAACTGGAAAGTAGGCAGAGCAATTCAGACCAGTTTTTGCCAGAGGATCCAGGATTATGGCCAGATAAATTGACGAATGATCAGAGAGACACCATAGTACGCAGGCTGGCAAGTAAAGGTACAGAGAAAACAAACAAAGTGCCACCTAAAGATATGGCAGGGAAACCATTTCCCATTTATCTTGAATTTGTAAAGTCAGCAAACGGGCGTGAAAAAATCAGAAGAGACTGGGTTATTCATAGTGAGAGTGCAGAGGCTCTATATTGCATCCCATGCCTTCTGTTCTCTCATGAGCTGACAAAGCCGTCAAGAAGTGCCCTGAACAGCAAGGATGGAGTTAAATTAGCACACATTAAATGGCAAAGAATGTACAACAAATTGCCAGAACATGAGACAAACATGTCTCATAAGCAGTGCTATGTTAAATGGAAAAGCCTTCAGCACTCATTACTAGCAGGAACTGGAGTTGATAATCAGCTTCAAAGACATCTACTGGCAGAAATAGAGAAGAATAGGCTGATTCTACAGAGGCTTTTGCATGTGACCCTTCATTTGGCATCACGAAACCTTGCATTCAGAGGCAAAAATTCAAATTTAGATGATGTCCACAATGGACATTTTCTTGGCACTTTAGAGTTGTTGGCATATTATGATCCCATTTTACATGAGCACTTGGAAAAAGTAAGGGAAAAGAAGAAAGAGGGGTCAAGGTTAACACACTATCTGAGTCCTGAGACGCAGAACGAATTCATTGAGCTCTGTGGCAAAAGAGTGTTTAACACTATCCTGGCAGAAAGAGAAGCTGCAATTTACTTCTCAGTGATATGTGACTCAACACCAGACATCTCTCACACTGAACAAAATGTGCTATTGTTGAGATATGTACATCAAGATGTAGAAAGTGATGTATGGACGATAATCGAGAGATTCTGTCTATTTGAAGACTTTTATAAAAAGACAGGGAGGGAAATCTCTGAAATGATTCAGGCAGTATTGCAAGACAGGGGCATACCATTAGAGGACCTTAGGGGACAGGGTTATGACAATGGAGCTAACATGTCAGGGAAAGTGAAAGGCGTGCAAGCTCAGATTTTAAAACAAAACCCGCTTGCTACGTACTCCCCCTGTGCTTCCCATACCCTCAATTTGGTGGGTGTACACGCAGCTCAGTCATGCCCTCAGGCCTCAACATTGTTTGGCAGTGTTAATCGCCTATACAATTTCTTTAGCGCTAGTCCAGAGCGATGGGCAATCTTGAAGGAAAAAACTGCATGCTCTCTTCATCGTCTCTCTGACACTCGATGGGGTGCCCGGATTGCTGCGGTACAAGTCATGACAAGTCACCTCCCCTCTATTCTGGTAGCACTACAATGTGTATTAGACACATGCAGCCTTACAAATGATGCCAAGTCTGAGGCAAAAGGTCTAAAAAAATATTTCAACACATTTGATGCAGTTGTTCTACTCACTGTGTGGGTAAAGGTACTACATTGCATGGAAAATCGTAACCTGGTTCTTCAGGCAGGGGATATTTCTTTGGACATTGAGGCTGCAAACATCAAGGCACTGCAAGAGGAAATAAAGGATCTTCGTTGTGAATGGGACTCCCTCCTTGCCGAGGCCTGCTTAGTAGCCCAAGCCATGGAAATCCCTGCTCAATTTCAGGGTGAAGAGAAGCGGAAACGGAAAAGGAAATGTATGCCAGATGAGAGTCAAGAAGATGAAACTGAAGAGAATGCTGCAACTCTATTCAGAAACCAGGTTTTTTTTTTTTGTTGTAATGGACAACATAATCAGTGATTTAAGTGCAAGGTTCCAGACCACAGCCACAATATGTGAAACATTTGCACCGATTCTGAAGTTGGCAGATATGTCAGAAGAAGAGATAAAAGTAACATGCCGGGCTCTGACAAGAATATACCACAAAGACCTCACAGCTGAATTTGAGGATGAAATGCTGCAGCTGAAAGCAATACATAAGGCCACATTTCCTCATAATCAGTCCCCTCTTCAGCTCCTTAATGACATATACAAGCTGCAGCTACAGAGCATTTTTGGACAAATCTGTATTGCACTGAGGATTTTCTGCACCCTACCTGTCACTGTTGCTGGTGGTGAACGAGCCTTCAGCAAATTGAAATTTGTTAAAAACTACTTGAGGTCAACAATGTGCCAGGATAGGCTCAACAGTCTTGCTCTTCTCTCCATTGAAAGCAAATTGGCAAAAAAAATGGACTTTCAGGACCTCATCAATGACTTTGCCAGCAAAAAAACATGCCAGTGGGCATTTACTGGGGAATAAACTTCAGTATAAGTCATACATTTGAGGAAGCTTTAGCATGTAAGCAATAGCATTTGTTTCATTTTGCCTTTTTTCTCCAGATAAAAATGACTAGTGACACAAGTTTTGTTTGTCTTTTAGTATGAATAGATAGGCAGGGCCCATAAGTACTACCTATGCATAGGGCCCGGGATCTTGTGCTACGCCCCTGCAGATTTCCACTCTGGGATCCTTCGATTTCCACTCCACTTTTCTCTGTCTCTGACAACACACCAGCCTGACGCTTCCAAGTGCAGTCAATCACAGTTCCCGTTCGATTATGATTTAGTGAAAGGAGTTTCTGGAGAAATGATCCGTGTGCTGCGTCGTCTGTTCTCAACTTCTCATCTGATTCTCTCGTCTGTTCATGCTTGACTGACAGCGTCGCCGGCGCGAACTGTGGGCGGGCCTAATGAATTGGCCGCTACTGTTGGCTCTCAGGGCTGTCAGTCACTGCAGTACAATCAGTGATTGGATGAATAGCGTTTCTTTGTAGAACACTTTAATTCTTTTTTTTCTTAACTTTTTCCAACTCGCAAGTCATTTACTGGTGGCCTGGGTTACCCGGGTTACAACTGTATTTCTAAAACAATGGTTCTAGCTTAGATTATTGCCCAGTTGTTGGGTCGAGTGCATAAAGACAAAACATTTAAGAATAAGAATGTGCTGGTGAAAGATTGTCTCTGCTTTTTTTATAAGAAATATTTCTGTGTCTAGAATTCCTAATTTCCTGTACTCTCAATTTTTGTATAGTAGTGCTAGTCATGATTTTAAAACCAGGCATGCATAAAAGGGATGTTTTTATTTTATTTAGAAAACCACTGCAAAACATCGGACTGTAACGCATAGAAGAATGAAACTATGGAAGAACTTACCATTGATATTACACATTTTGACAAGAAACACTCTACACAAGAAAAATGAGTTTAAAAAAAATATTTTAAGGAACAGTTAATAGCACTATATATAGTACATTGATGATTTTGATATTTGGAATGAATGCTAGGTTCATTGACTTAACTTTTTATTGTTTTTGATTAAATGTAGTATTTGTATTTAATTGTTGGGACCCCAGGAAGAGAAGCCTCTGCCAATGCAGTGGCTAAAGAGGATCAAAATAAACTAATAATCTTAGATCATACTTAGGAAAGACCATTTAAAAGCTAATTCAAGCAATATACTAAGGAAACAAATTTATTTTAAGTTTTTTTTTTGTACAGTTATAGCACCTTGTCTTGCCTGATCTCCACCACTTTTAATAGTAGTCCTCAAAGTGTGCCCATATATATGTGTCAAATTTGTTGTAAATGTCTCATTTCGTTTTGAAGTTGAGACAATTATATTTATGAGAGCATAAAAATTATTCATGGGTGTCATTGATTGGATTTTTTTTCTCAGTTCCTACCATAATTTTGACATTTGGGCATTATTGTTTAGCTATTTACCTATGTTTTCAAATTGCCTGTTTTTTTGTTGTTGTCTCGATCAGACTAATGGTCTATGAAGATAACAGCAATTTTTTAAGCTCTAAATGACACCGTTACAAAAACCAAAAGGAAAAACCTGGCATGTTTGGTATCATTGGACTCGGCAAGGATTCAGGAGTATAAGGAGGTCACTCCCGTGAAAAAAAGGCTGGCGTGAAAAATCTCAGTCTCAGGCTCCTTCAGCGCATTGTGCCGATGACGTATACTGAGTTTTTTGAAATATGCCAATGTTCTCATAGACTATTAAGGTACCCTGGACAAAGACACTGCATGCCATCTTTCATTAGACTAACGTTTGGATGCGGTTATAAACATTTTCATGATTTTGTTCCCTGTTATAGCGCCACCAAGTGGCCAATCATTGTAATTTTTTTCATGTGACCTCAGATTGAGCTCATGAACATGTGTCCCAAAATTAGCAAAAACATATCTTTCCGTTCACAAGTTATAACCGTTTTAGTAAAAGTGGCTCTGGTGCCATCAAACATTTTGGTTCCCCTTAGCAACCAACAATTGAAATTTAGAATTTTTTTGATGATTATTGACAGTCAGACTCCAGAGAATATTTCTGCAGTGGTTTGGTTCCGATCGGGCCAAAAACCTATGAGTAGTTCGCAAAAATAGGTTTTACACAAAAATGCAATTTACTCGAAATTGGAGCCTGAAGGGCGAACCAATCGGAGGCATGCATCTTGTCCGGCTTGAGCCAAGGATTCCAACGATGTAAGACACTTGAGCCTACGCCTGACGGTTGAGGAGTTCTGAGCCATTTTGTACTTTTGGCAGCTGTAGCGCCCCCGTCGGGGCGATCGGGGCGGGCCTTGGTGACGTTGTAGGCGGTGTGAGTATTACCAGCCCCCAAAGTTTCAAGTCTCTACGACTTACGGTTTGTTCTGCCCGATCAGTTCTGCCCAAATCACTTCGTGCTTGAACCCCTAATAAAAAGGGACTAAAAAGGCCTATCAAAAAAAAACTTTAGGGTCTCAGCACTTGACGCTTGCGCTGCTGCTTTCCAAAAACGTTACCAAGCCTTTTAACATGCGCCTCGGAGAGGAGAAATTGGCTTTTTAGCTCATTTTCATGGAAATGTGGTGTTTTATATTTACCTTTTAAACTGTAACACCTCCACCGATGGGCAGATAAAAGCTTCAAAGCCTCTTTAGGATCAGGTGACGCATGCGCACGCCCGGTTTTGTGAGGTTGTATGTGAATCAGGCAGGAAAAGGGCCGCTTTCAGCCATTTCATGGGATTTGCCATTGAAATAGATCATTTTGACACCTTTTTAACAGTTATAGCGCCACCAAGTGGCCAGTCGCCCCGTTCTTTTTCACGCGACCACAGAATAAGCTCTCACACAGGCGCGCTGAGTTTGGTGAAAATATTTAGTTCAGTTCACAAGTTATGGCCAATTAAGTAAAAGGGGCTCCTCCCACTTGGAACGTTTTGGCGGCCCTTAGGGACAGTGAACTGAAATTTCCACTTTTTTTTGATAATTATTGACATTCAGACTCCACATAATCTTGCTGCACTGGTTTGGTGCACCTAGGACTAGTTCGCAAAAGTAGGTTTTACGAAAAACCCGAAATACCCGAAAATGTACCCAGGGTGACGAGCCAATCCGATGCATGCATCTTGTCCAAGAGCTTGAGCCAATGCAGCTTGAGCCAAGGATTCCAACGATGTAAGACACTTGAGCCTACGCTTGACGGTTGAGGAGTTAATAGCCATTTCGTACTTTTGGCCGCTGTAGCGCCCCAGTCGGGCCGATCGGGGCGGGCCTTGGTGACGTTGTAGGCGGTGTGAGTACTACCAGCCCCCAAAGTTTCAAGTCTCTACGACTTACGGCTTGTTCTGCCCGATCAGTTTTATGTGAAGATGTTGCATCATGGGAAAATTAACAATAGCAATAGGGTTTCAGCACTTCGTGCTAGAACCCCTAAAAAACCACTAAATCCATCCAATTAAAGTTACAAAAGTTATTTAGTGACAGACAGCAGCATGTATTAGGGGGTTGCTTTCACAGATCGGATATACTATTACACATGCGATCACGCATACTATTACACTATTTACATTCCGCAAGCCATAACCTACTGTGTTTATGTGAATACTCACTAAGATGGATTTTTTGTCAGAGTTTTGTGTGCAGCTTGCTTTTATAGTGTGGACGCGATGTCTTTTGAAGCCAGAAGTCATTTGCATAGAAAGGCGAGAAACTTGTCACTAGAAAGTTTTCAAGTTATTGATTTGATGTGATAATCTGTGTTGATAAACATTTGCGGTAATTTCCCGCTTTATAAACGTGAAACCTGCAAGAATGAGTAAAAATTATCTGCAATATCCGCTCTAAAATTCAGACCCAGTATGGTATCGATTTAATATCGGTATTTTGGTATTAGATTGTGTTACTGTACCATAGCCAAAATTGTGGTATCGAGCCATCCCTAGTTCAACGTAACGTCAGAACTGAAGAATTGGGATCTCGCCTGAGAGCTAAATCACCTTTGAATAGTAACAGAACAAGCCAATGGAAACCGCAAACCACTGTGCTGCAGGTATATAAAGAAGCGTGTAGGGCTCACTAGTTAAGCTTTTGCTTCAGATGAAAATTCTGCTCTGCAAATCATCTTTCGTAATAGAGAGAAACAGGAAGAACCTCAGCATGTGTGTTGGTGTGACGGTGCATCAGAGGTGCTGACGAGGACTCTGCACGCTGTACATTCCCTGAAAGAATATTCTGCACACTGTGCAGAAGACCTTTTCCCCTGTGCACTACAGCACAAAAGAGCTTTTTCCAACTAAAAGAGTAAACACGGGTGTGACGTTGTGTCTTTTTAAATAAGTCATTCCACCCCATGCGTTTCAGGAGCTGGTTATTCCTCGCCCCGGCGGACAGTCACGATCAGCGTCTCACGTGTCTGGGGCGTAAGCATGCTGAGACAGCATTCATGGATGAGTCATGTACACACTGTGCGAAGATGACTATCGCGATGCTGTGATGGAGTCCCCTCTGCTATCCCCCATCCCAGTTCCTCTGCCCAGTAGAGGGCTACTTTGGTGGATAAACAGGGTGATCTGAGGGTTACAGTGGGGGCTCTTCCGGTGGGCCAATCCCCGCACCCGCCCCACTCCTCTATCACATCACAAGCTGTGGAGCTTCCGGGTCGTGGCGCTGTTCCTTCCCATGGGGAACTCAGCATCTAATTCGCGGCTCCACCGAGGACCAGATGTCGATTGCTGCATCGGAGGGCTGGTGAGGTTCCATCGGGGATGAAGACTCGGCTGCGTTACCCCCTTTGGGAAGAGTAATGTTGTTCAAATCTGACCCAGAGCTGACGGCCATGCTTTCCCGGGCCGCCGAGAGAGTCTGGCTCGAGTGAAATCCTCCACCGTGTCCTGAACGCTCGAGGATGGATGATTGGTTTATCTGGGCGAGTGTTGCTGAACAGTAGCGCCTCACTCCGGTGCCCTATCTTATCGGAGGAGCATGAGGAGGTTACAAAGTCGTGGAAGGCACCTTTTTGTGTCTGTAGCCGCTCCAGCACCTCCTTTGCTCTCACTACCCTCAATGGTGGGGCAGCCAAAGGGTACGTGGAGATCCCCCAGGTGTAACGAGCAGTGGTGTATAGCCTGCTTCCGCCCTGCACACTATGGCCCTCCAGCAAGTCTACCAGGCCAAGGCACTCAAAGAGCTGCACAAGGGTAGTTCTGACCCAGGGTTGATGCAGGACCTGCATACAGTGACTGACCTCGCTTGGACAGATGATGTCCACACTATTGGTCCAGCAGGCCCATCTCTGGCTAAACCTGGCCGAGATGAGGAAAGCCGACAAAGTTTGCTTTCTTGACTCCCTCATCTCCCGGACTGGCCTCTTCAGCGATGCTGTTAAGAATTTTGCACAGCAGTTCTCAGAAATTCGGATAAGATGAAGGTGATAAAGCTCATTATCACATTGGGATATATGTGATTATGAGCTGATGAGTTGAATCAGGTGTGTTTGATTAGGGAGACAAAGAAAACGTGCAGTGTTGGGGGTCCTTCAGGAGCAGGGTTGGGAAACACTGCCCTAAGTGATAATAGCGGTACGTCATTTAAAGCTACAATATCACTTGCACAGTGTGATGTATTTCCTGCAGTTGTGTACTTACAATATCCCAAAAGTTCCCAAAGATTTTTAATTTCAGAGAAATTTCAATTTTAAATTAAAGCTGCAAGCAGCATTTAGCGGTGTTCAAGCAGTTAAGGCATTTAAGATTTTTAACCACACAAGCATCAAAAGACATTAAGTTTTATGTAGCAAGCATTTAACCACTGACATCATAGATGGGATAGACCATGTTTTAGCATGATTTACCATGTTCCAGTATGATTTACTATGAATCTAGCATAATTTACCATAGTTTACCATGATATTCCAAGTTCCAGTATGATTCACCATGATTTACCCTATTCTAGCATGGTTTACCACAATTGAACACATTCCAGTATGATTTAATATGATTCTAGCATGATTTACCAGTTTACCATGATTTACCATGTTATAGGATGATTTATCATGATATACCACATTCTAGAATGATTTACCAGGATTGTAGAATGATTTACCATGATTCATCATATTGCTAGCATTATTTGCCATGATACACCATGTAATAGTATTATTTACTATGATTTACCATGTTTCTATCGTGATTTACCATGATTAACCACATTGCTACCATTGATGTGAAGTGTCAATAGCAATGAAGTGATACACTTTGATAAAAAAATGATTGTCTTATAATAGTTAACATGGAAAAACAGGTTTGCTTTAGTGCAGAATACTGGTGAAAATCAGGTCTGTTAAAATGAAAGTGAGCCAATAAGTAGGCTTCTACTGCCCTCTGCCGGCCATTATACTTATTAATAAAAAGTTTTCACAGGTGATTTTGCACTCATATGTAGACATATGCTTACACACACACACAAATGTTGTTGTTGTTGTTGTTGTTTTTTTCAATGCTATTGGGATGTGTCATTATGAAAATATACTTTAATGGTCTATAAGTATTTCACATATTTATTTGTGAAGCTAGATGAGGACGGGACCTTTCAAACAAGCTATCCCACAATAATCTAGGGTTGTCTAGGTAGGGAGTTGCAGCCGTTCCAAGCCGGAGGTCTCACGGATTATATATGTATATATTAGTGCTGTCAAACGATTAAAATATTTAATCGCGATTAATCGCATTAATGCCATAGTTAACTCGCGATTAATCGCACATTTTTATCTATTCTAAATGGCCCTTGATTTCTATTTGTCTCATTATTTTTTCTAATTTTATTGCTCTTATCAACATGGAAAAGTGGATCAGCATTAAGTTTGTTCTTAGCTGTGGTATCCATGTGCTTCTGTCTGAAGTCATCCATTGTAGAGCTTAGATCGGGCCCAAAAAAATCAAGCCCGACCCGAGCCCGTGCGCATTGTGTCCGAGCCCGGCCCGACACATAAACTGTAATTATGAGCCCAAGCCCGATTTAAACCCGTCAATTTTTTTCATACGTGGGTCGTTATAACTGACGTTCTCAACTATTTTCAATGTTACTTTCTCCCGCCCGCAACATTTTTGTCCCGCTCCCGCCCGCAAATACACTCTTTTTTTTGTAGGCTACCTCCAAATACTTTCGCCTACGTGTCGCCACCATACACATCAGCATAAATGCTCCTGATAAATTATTTGTTATTAAAGCATTAACACACAAACCACTGTTATAACATAAAAGCAAGCAGGCTACTGAGTGCATGGTTTGGCATGACTGAATGCGCGCAAAGTGCGCTCCCTTAATAATTCCTAAAAAGCTGACATCAGTTCATCGCAATCTCACACATCTGTTATTATCAGTGAAGCTGACTGCACAATGCATCTTTCATAATATATACACTTTGTTTGTTATAATTTGAGGATTTGCCAGCTTACAGAATTCAGCACTGAACAAAAAGTCTGTTTTGAGCGGTGAGGGGAGTCTATTTTAAATGCTTCTGATGCTTCTTCATATGTCTGTGATTGGCTACATCCCTCAACGCTGCAAACATGTTATAAAAAGAAACTCTGGCCTGTAAATCGTTTCTATTTTGTTTTAGTTGTTCTTGTTGCTTTTCTGCAACATATGAATAAAAATGTATTAGTTTTTATGTTTTATTCATAGATATTTCTAGTTTGCGGGAGTCCCGCGAATCGTTTTATTCTCCCGTATCCGCACACAGAGTGAGTACCGCTCGAGCCCGCCCTCGCACTCGGCCATCAAATCTAGTCCCGCGCCGCACTCTATTGCGTTGAGAGTGCACGTCTCTAGATCGGCGTCTCGCGCTTGCGCCATCCACTCAAAACGTACCGTTAGCCTACTACTCTTTGGCCGGCACGCAAGCCCAAACAAGTACGTGCGGCGTGCCTGTTGTTTTGTTTCCGTCTAGCTATCCGGTGTGGTGTTGTTTGCTAGGCCAAAAAGAGCGTTAATCTCGCGATAAAAAAATTGACGCCGTTAAAATGTGTTTGCGTTAACGCCGTTAATAACGCGTTTAACGCACAGCACTAGTATATATATATATATATATATATATATATATATATATATATATATATGCAATATAGTTTTGAACATATATTAATGCAAATACTTTTCTTCTTTCATATGTGCAAACATTTTTAATGAATGAAATGATACCACAGAGACATTCTTCAATATGCAAACAATTGAACTTGAATAAATTAATTGATTGTTAATGTTACTTATTTAAATATTCATTGTTTAAAAAAAAACATTGTCTTATTCTGGCATTAAAATACAGTTTTGTTTTCTATGACTTGGTTTGATTCCATGTATTTTTTAATGGCATATTTTTCATATTAACTCTAATAAAAATGCTTAAACATTAAGCATGCATTATTGAGTAAACATGAAAATGAGACATTTCATTTTTTTCAATAAAATTATATGTTTAAAATGAAAACTAAAAATTGCGTTTTAAACGGGGGGCGCTCCCGAGGCCCGCGACGATAGATTTCGATCAAGGCCCAATAGAGGACCTTACCATCCAAATTTGAGCGCGCAGGGAGTTTCCGTTTTCGAAGTTATGAGTGAGTACTGGGAGGGCGTGGCCTAACGTTATACTTTCGTTTTCAGCCTTCTTGTGACACAATTGTGAATAATATATGAATTTTAACAAAATATGACTGTAAATGTTAAAATAATGATTTTATAAAGTCTAAATATGAATTATATATAACAATATTAGGAGTAGTATGATGAAATGACAGCAGGGGGCAGTAAAATACCACTTATTGGCTGTTATAGCCATCCAAGCTGTTATCGCTGTTATAACCATCCAACTTACACCCTATTATAGCCATCCAAATGAAGAATTTATACCTTTTCTGACAATTACTGATCTACTGTAGAGAGTCCAGAGAATTGTACTGCACTGGTTTTAAACAGGCATTTTACCATAGGAAATATATGGTTTTAAAGCTTTTTAACAGTTATAGCGCCACCTATGGTCCGATCTCCATGAAACTTTGCATGCTTCTTCGCCATGTTATGACACATATGCTCATCAATTTTTGTGAAGTTCTGATTTATTGTTTATGGTTTATAGGCTTTTGAGTGTATTTTGACACGCCCCTTTTCTAAATGATCCTGTTATAGTGAACCAAAGGGCAAAGTTAGACTTTTTTTCGATAATTATTGATCTAGAGAGTCCAGAGAATTGTCCTAGACTGGTCTGGTTCCGATTGGGCAAAACACTTTGGACAAGTTCGCAAAAGTAGGTTTTTTAACATATTTATGAATATTTAATGAACAATTTGATTGACAGCAATGGTTCAAGAGGCAAAGTTGTTCAGTATGAGGAAATCTATCAAATGATATGCAATTTGTGACGATGTGTGCAAAACCACGTGATTACAGAGCCGTAAAACTTGTTAGCGCCAAATAGTGGCCGATTTCTTTCAAAACTCTTACATACCTCTTAGGCCATGAGTTGAACATGCCTATTGAGCTTCGTTCCGATTGGCCTCCGTTAACCTCGTCTCATAGGTGCGCAAATTTCATTGGCCGATGGCAGCCATGTTTTTTGAGATACGACAATGTCCTTATATACATAAATGGGGCCTTGGACCAAGTTCACTGCCCACTACGTTCATTTTGCGCCCCCTAGCGACCGTTAATCGAAATTTTAACTATATTTAGATAATTATTGATATTCATACGCCAGAGAACATTTCTGCACTGGTTTGGTTCCGATCGGGCGAAAAACCAGGGACTAGTTCGCAAAAGTAGTTCTTCGACAAAATTCAAAATGGCGGAAAATCCAATATGGCGGAAATGAAATCTGAGATATAAGTTTTTTACTTCAAGTTTCCAGCTTTCCAGTGATATAAGACACTTGAGTCTACGTAGCGGCACCTGTAGCGGCACCTATAGGCCAATCGGGGTCATACTCTTTAAACCCCTTTTCTAAATGACCCTGTTACAGCCACCCAATTGCAAAATTTCAACTTTTTTTGAAATAATTATTGATCTAGAGAGTCCAGAGAATAGGCCTAGACTGGTTTGGTTCCGATCGGGCGAAAAACCAGGGACTAGTTCGCAAAAGTAGGTTTTGGACAAAATCCAACATAATTTTTTTTTATCGAAATAGGAGATATACATATTGTCCGTCTTGAGCCAAGGATCACAGTGGTGTAAAAAGCTTGAGGCTAGGACCAACGGTCTATGTGTTATGTACTAAAAAAGTACATAACTCCGTAAAAGTAATACTGAAGTAAAAGTAATACTGCTCCAAGATACAGCACCCAAGGAGGACTTTCTAGAAAACAGCCAGGGAAACCAGGACAGCATATTACAGCCTCCAATAACACCAGAGCAACAACCCCTCTCACCGGAAACGTTATCCCTCTCTCCAGCATCTCCACTTCTGTGCTTCTCAGAGAAAATGGAACAACTGGTGCATGCTGGAACTAGACTATCCCACTCTTTTGCTGCGAGCCCCCAGATACCAACCAAAAAACGCCACGCCCCACAACCACCAAAGCCTGCGGGCCCAGCTCGCCCTCTCCCTCCCCCTGTGAGAGCTCTTCGGCCTCTGCCACAGCGCCAGGGCCCACACCCTCCTCCGGCGGCTCGAGGTGAACCAAAAACAACTGATACCAGCTCTCAGTGATATGTGTCGGGTCCCCGCTATGATAACAATAACTTTCTCAAATGTTTACAGAACAAGCGGGAACCCAGTGTGCCTGTATCTTTTTCTATTGCTGTTCGATAGAAAGTCTAAGGCCTTCAAAAGCCGTACAGCAAACCTATCTAATCTGGTGCCTATTACACGACATACTAAGATTGCTGTGGAGACAAAAAGTAAGACTGTTAAGTTAGCACTTTTAAACATCCGCTCACTTAAAAATAAATCACTTTTAGTCAATGACTTAATAACCACATACAACCTGGATTTTATGTTGCTAAATGAAACTTGGCTAGAAGACAGCTGCAGTGCAACAGTCCTCAATGAAACAGCCCCTCCTAACTTTACTTTTATGAGTGTCTGCAGAGCTGTCAGAAGAGGCGGAGGTTTAGCTGCTCTTTATAAAGATGTCTATCAATGTAAGCAAATATCATTTGGAAATTACCAGTCTTTCGAATATCTGGGTATTGTGTTAAAAGGTGCTCCACGCATTTTACTTATCATTGTTTACAGGCCTCCAAAATACTCTCCAGCTTTTGCTGAGAACTTAACAGAACTGTTATCAACAATTTCCTCAGAGTTTGACTGCTTTGCCATTGCTGGAGATTTTAACATTCACATAGATAATGCAGAAACCAATATGGCAAAAGAAATCAAAACTGTTTTAAAAACTTTTGATCTGACTCAGCATGTACATGGACCCACACATAATCGTGGACACACTCTAGATTTACTTATCAGTAAGGGTCTAAACATTTCATCAATTGTTATTAAGGATGTAGCACTGTCTGATCATTTTTGTATTTTCTTTGATATATTGATCTCTCCTGCCATTGAAGCTAGATCTGTGTCTGTCAAGAAGAGATGCTTAAATGAGAACACTAGTGTACTATTTATGAAGGCTATATCTTTAACACCAAGCATATATGCTGTCTTTGTTTATTTTCTCCTTGATTCTTATAACTCAAAAGTTAAGAGTGTAATTGATGATATTGCTCCTATGAAAGTCAGGAAGAAGAGTGGCAGACAAAAAGCACCTTGGAGAAACTCAACAGCAGTGCAAAATATGAAAAGACAATGCAGAAAAGCAGAGCGCATGTGGCGGAAGACAAAACTTGTAGTCCATTATAACATCTACAAAGACAGCATCCATGCTTTCAATAAGGAATTAGGCAAAGCTAGACAGACTTTCTTCTCGAATATTATAAACAGCAATATAAACAACACGCGCACTCTTTTTGCTACTGTAGAGAGACTTACAAACCCCCCAAGCCAGATTCCCAGTGAAATGCTCTCCGTGAGAAAGTGCAGTGAGTTTGCTTCTTTCTTCTCTGAGAAAATCAATAATATCAGAAAGGTGATCAGCTCATCCTTGAGTTGCGCTGGGGTCAGGCAGATCAGACCACAGCCTGAGAAAGTAGTCACTATGTCTGAGTTCGAAGAAATTGATGGCAAAATTTTGGAAGAAACCGTACAGCACCTAAAAACATCAACCTGCGGCCTTGACGCACTTCCCACATCTTTTTTCAAAAATGTGTTACACAGCTTAGAAGCAGATCTCCTAGAAGTGGTAAATGCCTCACTTCTCTCTGGGAGCCCCTCCTGAAAAAGAGCAATCTGGATAAGACCATATTAAACAACTATAGACCGATCTCAAATCTTCCTTTCATAGGCAAGATCATTGAAAAAGTTGTCTTCAATCAGCTGAAAAAATTCTTAAGCTCGAATGGATACTTTAACAATTTTCAATCTGGTTTCCGACCGCACCACAGCACAGAGACAGCGCTCATAAAGATAATAAACGATATTCGTATATTAAATACTGATACAGGCAAATTATCAGTGCTGGTACTACTCGACCTCAGTGCTGCATTTGACACTGTCGATCACAACATACTTCTTGACAGGCTGGAAAACTGGGTCGGGCTTTCTGGGATAGTCCTAAATTGGTTCAGGTCATACTTAGGAGGCAGAGGTTATTATGTGAGTATAGGAGACCATAAGTCTGTCCATACATCCATTACATGCGGAGTCCCTCAAGGCTCAATTCTTGCGCCACTCCTATTCAACCTGTACATGCTCCCAATGAGCCAAATAATGAGAAAAAACCAAATCGCTTACCATAGCTATGCAGACGACACACAGCTCTACTTATCCCTATCGCCTAACGATTACAGCCCCATTGACTCCCTTTGCCAATGCATTGATGAAGTAAACAATTGGATGTGCCAAAACTTTCTTCAGTTAAAAAAAGACAAAATTGAAGTCATTGCGTTTGGAAACAAAGATGAAGTTCTCAAGGTGAACGGAGCTGGACGGAGACGACTTTTAGACCTATTATTCAATGAATTGCACATTGTCTGCAAATTATTGCTGAGCAGTAAAATGTTGCCCTGTTGAATAATTGAAAATATTATAATGGTTTTCAGTGCACCATTCGAAAGAAGACATGATCTTAAGCGTTTCCGTTGACCTCTACCCAAAAATGTTTCTTAAAGTTGTTTCAGTTGGAAAATGTATTGTTGAATCTTCTAATGTTATTTATTGTTTTTGGGGACCACCGTTCTTGAGGCTGTTCATTGGTTGTCCCAATTGTAGCTTGAGAGTGCCTTCTTAAACTGAGGGAATCAAGAAGTAATCAAAGTTTACTTTTCATTTCCATGGTATGACGACTTTACTTTTTTTTTTTTACCTTCAGTCTAGCGGTCAAACAACTAAAAATCAAGTCAGGTGTCTCTAGAGTCAGACCTTAGTTTCAGTAGTCATGTCAAAGCAATAACTAAATCAGTATACTATCACCTGAAAAATATTGCAAGAATTAGATGCTTTGTTTCCAGTCAAGACTTAGAAAAACTTGTGCATGCTTTCATCACCATTAGGGTGGATTATTGTAATGGACTTCTCACTGGCCTTCCCAAAAAGACCATAAGACAGTTGCAGCTCATACAGAACGCTGCTGCTAGGATTCTGAGCAGAACCAGAAAATATGAACACATCACACCAGTCCTCAGGTCTTTACACTGGCTGCCAGTTACATTTAGGATTGATTTTAAAGTATTATCACTTTATATAAATCATTCAATGGCCTAGGACCTCAATACATTGCAGATATGCTCACTGAATATAAACCCAACAGATCACTCAGATCATTAGGATCACATCGGCTAGAAATACCAAGGGTTCACTCTAAGCATGGCGAGTCTGCTTTTAGCTACTATGCCAGCCGCAGCTGGAACCAGCTTCCAGAAGAGATCAGATGTGCTCCTACAGTAGTCACATTCAAATTCCAGAATCAATACACATCTGTTTAGCTGTGCATTTACTGAATGAGCACTGTGCCACTGTTCGTCAGACTGTTTGCACTGTATTTTATTTTGTTTTAAATTACTCTGATTTCATTTGATTATTTCTGTATTTTATCTTTTATTCTAAATTGTTTTAATTACTCTGATTTCTTTTGAATATTTTAATTTCTTCTATGTAAAGCACTTTGAATTACCATTGTGTATGAAATGTGCTATATAAATAAACTTGCCTTGCCTTGCCTAATTTAGTACTTTTGGTTGCTGTAGCACCACCTATGGGCCAATCGGGGTCATACTCTGATAGTTTCTCCCCAAACGTGTGGCCTACCATCTGGCCGAGTTTCAAGTCTCTAGGCCTTAGGGTTTGGGCTGCACGATGCGTTTTAGGGGAATTGTTTTTTCAAATAGCAATTACAATAGGTTTTCAGCACTTCGTGCTTGAACACCTAATAATAAAAATCAGTACAATTACAATAGGTTTTCAGCACTTTGTGCTTGAACACCTAAAAATCAGTACAAATACAATAGGTTTTCAGCACTAAAGTTCTTGAACACCTAATAAGAATGAGACCTTTATGACAGTTATAGCACCAACTATGGTCCGATCTCCATGAAACTTTGCATGCTTCTTCACCATGTTAGGACACATATGCTCATCAATGTTTGTGAAGTTCTGAATTTTCCTTTAGGATTTATAGGCTTTTGATTGTATTTTGCCACACCCCTTTTCTAAATGACCCTGTTATAGCCACCCAAATGCAAAATTTCAACTTTTTCACGATAATTATTGATTCTCAGACTCCAGAGAACATTTCTGCACCAGTTTGGTTCCGATCGGGCGAAAAACCAGGGACTAGTTCGCAAAAGTAGGTTTTGGACAAAATTCAACCTAACTTTTTTTTTTTTGCTTAAATCGAAATTGGAGATATACATCTTGTCCGTCTTGAGCAAAGGATCACAGTGTAAAAAGCTTGAGGCTAGGACCAACGGTCTATGAGTTATGAGCAATCTAGTACTTTTGCTTGCTGTAGCGCCACCTATGGGCCAATCGGGGTCATACTCTGATAGGTTCTCCCCAAAAGTGTGGCCTACCATCTGGCCGAATTTCAAGTCTCTAGGCCTTAGGGTTTGGGCTGCACGATGCGTTTTAGGGGAATTTGTTTTTCAAATAGCAATTACAATAGGTTTTCAGCACTTTGTGCTTGAACACCTAATAATGTCTCATCCATGTTCACTTGTCGCCTGTCAATGACGTAATATCCGTGTTATCCCTGGTTTCTGATCATACTGCCATAGTAACCATGGCGACAGACGTGGACAAATGCGTTACGTCACGCTCTTGTTGCTTCGTTCAAACATTATGGACCATGGCAAGCAGACTTTGGGACAAAAGGAGAACTAAAAACAAGGATCAATATCAGCATGGCGTTTTCGAGAGAGAGCTCCACATCCGTGACAAACTTCGACTTGACAAAGATACTTTATTAGACAGGTGAACAAATGCACATTAAAACTAATCAATGTTATATAGCTCAACATACAAACCAAATTACATCTACAGTGGTCTGCCGATACTTCCGGTGTTTGAACGCTGTGTGGGAACGCTGTGCGCATCTGGCTGCCGCTTCACGCTTCGTCGTTTACGTTTGTTGTGTTCGTTACTTGGTCTGCTCTTTCTGCATCCCTCCACAAACTGGATCTAACTTCTCTGCTTGGCTTGGTGTATTTTTTTTTTTACTTTTATTTTTTGTTGCCGTTGGGTACTCACTGTTGTCAGCCTGCTGCAAGCCCTCTCACCCTTCTCTCCTCCATCTATTGGACTGACTGTGAGGTGAGTTAACACTCTTCTTACCAGTAGTTCGATTAGCTTACTGTCGGGTTTGGTAGCTTTCCTCTCCGTAAGCTGCTTTAGATGTTGCGATTGTTGTGGTCCTGGCTAACGTGACTTTGCTGACAGCTGACTTTCTCATGACTATTGCCAACATATCAAAGGCGTTAGCACTCGTGCCGTCTCTGGTTTCCCTTATTTTTACTGGGTTACCTTTGTAAGATTATGTGTATTTTCAGTTAACTTTAGTCAGATGCATTGACATTGTTACTGTGCCTCAGATGTAATCAACTCTATCTGTGTCTGTAAAGGTGTGAACCAAATGGCCCATAGGTGAATGGCCCACAGAAACTGATTGGTTTGAATGACAAAGAAACAGCATTGCTCAGAGGAGATTGCAGTCAATCTCCTGTGGGAGACCCTAACAGTTTTCTATTGTTTGTAGCTCATTTGTCTTCATGTATAAAGTTCTGTCCCACAGACAGAACTTTGGGTTAAGATTGTTGAAGGGTGACATCGCTGCTGAAGAACTATGCTACACTACTACCTTCAATAAATTCTTCTCCCCACAAGAACTCTGGTCAAGTTTACTTATTGTATGTATTGGAGACATCAAATACATTGGCGAGCCACCCAAACCACTCCTCGGCCAAATACAGCAAAATCTAACACCTTCCAAGATGGATATTGGCTACCTGTCATGCAAACTCAGGGCACTTAATCGGCACCCATATCTCAACTCTGTAAAGTACGAGCACTGCCGCTCGCTCGGGATTATCCGGCGCCCGCGCTACGTGCATCGTTCAGTCCAAAGGTTATCCCGTGCATCTCGTCAAATAACAGAGCTCTGGTCAAACCGAAACGCCTACTAAGAGACTGTCGTTCACCGTGATCGCTTGTCTGCGTAAAAAAGTCAGACTTCAATGAAAATTGAACTAAAAATACAGATGTGCTGCAAAACCATTTTGCTCTGCTGAACTGTCGCTCTATCTCGCACAAGGGCCTTTATCTAAATGAACTTATTACAGACACAAACCTGGATATGATATTTTTTACTGAGACCTGGCAAACACCTAATGATTTCTTGCATCTCAATCTGCTAACACCATACGGATACCAGCACCTGTCTAAGCCGCGTTTATCTGCAAAAGGGGGTGGCCTTGCGGTCATCTATCGCAACTCCATAACACTTGCTCAACGGGACTTCCATAATATTAAGACTTTTGAATATATGGTTCTAAAAGTTTCCTTGAACAGCCCCCTAACAATCATCCTAATTTATAGACCACCCAAACAGCAAAAGGATTTTTTCTCCGAACTTAACCCAAACCCACCAGCCAAGCATATTTTTTACAAGCCAAAATTCATTTCATTACATTTAATTAAGATAAGGTATTATGTTGAATGACTAGAGTAGAAGTCAAAACAGAGCAACAAATAGACATGGAAGATGTGAGCATCGAACTAGTGCTCATAACAGAACATTTGAAGGTTTTGTAAAACTATCAGATACTTTACCGAAAGTAAAAAAAAATACAGATTATTAATACCATCAGTTAAACGGTTTAAAAGTATATATATATATATAATATTATAATATATTATTAATAATATTACTATAAATATATATATATATATATATATATATATATATATATATATATATATATATATATAGCTTTTTTGTTTGTTTGCTGCATGGTTAAAAATAACAGTATGTAGCCTATATTTGTTAAATCACGGGGCGCGTCCGTCGACACACGCACAACAAGCGCCTTAAGACATATTTCGCAAGCAAGCTAAGCAAGCAAAATGAACCAAGCGAAAAGAAGTAGCTACTATGGCACCATTTCGACAGAAAGATCGACGAATACTTGGAAAATATGCTACGCGGTATTAAAATAAAGCAGTAGGCCTAGTGCAAGTAGGCTACAATGCAATATCACTTGCGATGCAAACATCCACAAGCAAATGAAAGGCACTTTCCGAAGCCACATCTTTGCAGCCAACACACTCAGAAAACACTTGTTTATTAATAAACAATTAAAATATCTCCTTGATATTTTTTTTCCCGACACATCCATACTGCCGTGCAACGGCAAAAGACCGTAACTTCGTTTTTGGTCGAAAATGAGTTATTGATATTTTGTGCACATTCAAGACCTCCTTTATCATTTGGATAAGTATCTTGAGTCAAATCCGTTGTTTTTTCGAGAAAATAATGGGTTGTCTTACCCGTAACTTCCAAAAGCCCATGAGAAACACAGGCAGAACACCGTAACACCAGTTACGGCTCTTTGGCTTTGTTTTGGAACGCTACTGCTTGAGTTACGGTACTCTGCCTTTGTTTAGCCGCGTCAATATAAAGTTACTGTGCCGGCGTTCTATCAAATAATGCTACCTATCAGATTATACAGTGTTCTGCCTTTGTTTTACTCTCCACTAAAATTTAAATTACGCTGTAGCCTGTGTAGCTACTTTGTACAGCTCCCATCAGTCCCTGTAACTTCTGATGTCCTCAAAGTTTTGTCCTGCACTAATGCGGTCGGAACATTTATGCTCTGAACCTGCTCCATCGACAAACGTGCGCTATCGATCGCGAAGGATATATGCAGAGATGACAGAAAAATTTTACACATGCCGTAGCAGTTGAATACAACAAAGAACTAAAGCCCCACCTCACCCAGTTCGGATACCGGACCTGGTTGAAACAATCATGCATCTAGCTGGCAGAGTGCCAAAACTTCGCCACACGGTCGAGCCGACGCGGGACTAATTAGGGCTGGGTAAAAATATCGATTCATCAATGCATTGCAATTATTTGTTTCTCAATTCAATATCGATTCATCAAATCCTATGAATCGATTCAGCCCAACAGCCAGTGGTGGCGCTGTGGGCAACACTCTAGTGAGAGCATTCAGCGTTGTACAAGACGCGCTTTACCAAAACAGCAAGATGACGGACATCAGCTGTACTCCGTTAAAGCCTGCAGCACCAACCAGGGACTTCGTTAGGCCTATTTTAGGGGCGCTGAAGCTACCCCAACATGTTCCTAAGTCCCCCTAAATGATAATAAGAACAATAATAAGTCTCCGGGAGACTCCCGCATATTGATAGCGGCTCCCTGATGTCCGCAAATTAGTTCAAATCTCCCGAAATCTAGAGCTCGCGAGCTCCAAACCGCGTAGCGCGCCCATGACAGAGGAAGAGTCCTTGCGTGTGTGCAAATGTAGGCGCGTGTGCCTCACGAAGCGCTTTTTTTTTTTTGAGTATACACATTTTGTGTTTGTTTACATTTCTTTTATAACTTGAATGCATAGGAAGAAAGAAATATACTTTCTATAACAGTAACATGCACTTTAGAGGTGTGTTAATAAAGCACCTGTTTGTTACAGTTATGGTTTGTATTCAACACATGTACAATATTGTACAGTTTGTTCTGCTAAATAAACCATGACAGGAAACATGCTGGGGTCAATTTGTTCTTAAATATTGGTAATACTGCACACATTATTTAAAATTATACTTGGTAATAATAATTACTGAATCGATATCGAAGCTAATAAATCAATATCGAATCGAAATCGAATCGAAGCCTCAAGAATCGAAATCGAATCGAATTGTGAAATTTCTAACAATACGCAGCCCTAGAACTAATACTGTATATCACAGGGAGTGATAATGAAGCTACAAGGCTATATTGGTGCATACAACATAAGGAAGCAAGAAGTGCTGGTGCATACAACATCAGACCAGCTGTTACAAGCAGGTTATACAATCACAGCGTCCAGAATAAATCCGCAGGACGAGCAAAGTGCACAAGCACAATAATAGGGCAGACAGCTGAATCCACCGCACACTGAAAAGACGGAAGGTTGTGAACACAGAAGGTTGTGCTAAATGCATTAGTCGTCTAGGTAGTCCAGAACGCGCTGCGCTCCCTACTGAGTCTCAAGGGGAAAAGCACTGCGTAGGCTACTTTTCGTGAACGGACGAGGAGCGTGACACTTTTGAACACGAATCTCGGTAAGCTCCTGTCAAAGTATGCGTCTTTCAGATCCACCGCTATAAACCAGTCTCCGGGTCGAATGTGCGCGAGGATCTGTTTTATCGTGATCATTTTGAACGCATGTTTAGCAGGTCTTATGCCACTCGGTACCACTTGAAGATACTCTTTACCGCTATGGAGGCATTTTGTCATTTCTAATGTAGGCTATTAATAGGACCACCAGAATGCAACCAAAGCACAGGATAGCAATAAGTAGATGGCTATAAGTAATTGTAAATCATACAAAATAAATGCCATGATCACTAGATTTTATACAGGTGTTGCTATAATGATTTTGTTAATGGTGATCAGCAACCAAATATTGACAGGAAATAACATAAGAAATAACGAGCTCATGGTGTAGTGAACGCTTGAGAGATGTTTGTGTTGCAGCTGAGTCAATATTTCTTCTAATCCCTGTCGTAAGCATTGGCTGTAAGTTAATTTGAATAATTTATCTGTCAAGTGTATATTGCAGGAGTTTAAACGTGACATAATTAAAGATGTTTGTTATTGAAGATTGGCGCTAGTGCGCTGTATTGATAATGCTTCTAACCTAATGTATCTATATACATTTTACTTGTTACACTGTTAATAAGTATGTCATTTTGATCTAATAAGTTTTCTATATTTCTTTCATTTATTTACAGTTTTACTCTGTTCAATGGCTGGTGTTTTTGCCCATGTAAACTCTAATACAGGTTGTACCATTAAAGGAGCAAGACGCTCATATCCTGGCTCTTGAACAGAGTTTAGCTTGCAGTTTATCTATATTCACATTTCGAAAGCAAACATATAGAGAGAACAGTACAGTAAAAAGCCATGGATCAGCGGTTGCAAGAAGAAGTTAGAGATGTAATCATGGAAAGTGGAGGAAAAGAAAAGGCATCTTCAAAAGTCGATTCTACACGCTCATCATCTTCCTCCAAGTGTTCTTGACTTGACTTGACAGACTTTATTGTCATTCAGAATACAACAAGTGTATACAGAACGAAATTTCGTTTGCATAGGCCAAAGTTTCAATGCAGTGTAAATGTTCATCCCAAAAATTTGTACAAACAAATTATAATAAATATATAAATAGCAAAGTGGAATAAATAATTTAGCTATCTAAATATCTATCTCAATATTTGACAGCAGTCAAATATAGGACCAGCAGTACTAAGTATTATTTATTAGTGTTCAACAGTCTGATGGCTTGGGGGACAAAGCTGTTATAAAACCTGGAGGTCCGACACCGCATGCTGCGGAACCTCTTTCTGGAGGCCAGCAGACTAAATAGGCCGTAAGGGGGGTGAGAGGGGTCCCCACAAATTTTCCTGGCCCGAGAGGCACAGCGGTTCTCTGCAATGTCCTGAAATGAGGGAAGAGAGGTGCCGAGGATTCTCTCTGCTGAGAAATGTTGCCAGATGTTGTTCTGTTGCCAGTGCTGCCGTTAAAGCTAGAGCCTCAGCAGAAGCTGCACGTGCCAAGATGGCATTTGAAAAATGACAGCTTGAAATGAAGCAAGAGAAAGCCAAGCTGGATCAAGAGAGAGCAATGGTGGAAGCGCGATTAGAAGCACTGGAAGTTGTAAAGGAAGCTGCCGCTGTGAAGGACATTATCAAGAGAGACTTGACAAAGTCCTGCCCTATTCATAACAAATTGCATCCTCTGTCAAAATGCAGAGCCTTCAGGAAAAGATCATTGATGGAACGCAAGAACCTGCTGAAAGAACATAAAAGATGTTTCAGGTGTTGCTCTCCGAGTCGTGTAGCCAGAGAATGTCTTATGATCCTCAAATGCTCAGAGTTTGATTTTGACAGACATTGCACAGTTATCAATCCTGGCATATCCCCGCCACTCTCTACACCTCCGATGCAAGAACCAAACACAGAACAACAGGTCAACACAACCCCAGAGATAACTTCAAGGTGCACAGAAATTTGTGGTGAAAGTACTCCAATGCGATCCTATGCAAAAATGTGCTTGGTGCGTGTATTTCCTCAAGGACAGCAGGGACGAGCCATCAAGATGCATGTCATCATTGATGACCAGAGTAACCGCTCACTGGCCAAAGGAGAGTTCTTTCGTCTGTTTGGAGTCCAGAGTAACCCCTCTCCTTATTTGTTGAGAACATGTGCTGGTTCCATAGAAATGTCTGGAAGGAAAGCAGTAGGCTTCCAAATAGAGATGCTGGATGGTAAGATGTGTCTTGATCTCCCTCCACTAATAGAGTGTGACGAGATAATGAGCAGCAGATCAGAAATTCCCACTCAAGAGGTCGCCCTTGTTCATCCACACTTGAAACCTTTGGCACAGTTCATCCCAAAGCTAGATCCTGATGCTCAGATCTTAATATTGCTGGGAAGAGACATGATCCGTGTACACAACGTGAGACAACAAATTAATGGGCCTCACAAAGCACCCTTTGCACAGCGGTTGGATTTAGGCAGGGTGATTGTAGGTGATGTCTGCATTGACAAAGCTCATAAGCCGATGGTGAGTGTCTTTAAAACTAACATCTTGGGGATGGTCGTCTAGGCCTGTCACGATAGCAGATTTTTCTGAACGATAAATTGTCCAAGAAATTATTGCGATAAACGATAATATTGATAATAAACGATAATATTGTCGTTCTGAGACCATTTTCATCTAAAATAATGATAATGGCATACTAATGCAGGTACACCTTTTCAAAGATCAATAAACTTTTATTTCTAAAGACTATTTAAATTAACAAAACAACCAAAAACAATAAAAGCAATGGACTCTGTCTCTGTTAACAAAAAATGCACTTACCAATGTGTGACTTCCGTTCACACCGAGAATCATATGCATCATGTACTGTGTGAGCATGCGTCTCATATGAGTATGTGCACTAGTTTGTGTGTGTGTGTGCTCGCGTCTCATATGAGTATGTGCGCGGACAGTTTGTGCGTGTGTGCTCCGTCTCATTGAGTTTGTGTGTGTGTGTGTGCGTGTGCGCTCGCGTCTCATATGAGTGTGCGCGATTTTGTGTGTGTGCGCGCGTCTCATATGTGCGTGGAGAGTTTGTGTGTGCGCGCATATCGTTCTCGTGTGTGTAGAGTTTGCGTGTATGTGTGTCAGCGACTTTAGGTGTGTCGTTGTGCATTTCATATGTACTTGTTTGAGCATTCAGCAGTATACATGTATGTTTGACTACTTAATATATGTGTATGCAAGTGTTTCATATATGTGTGCGTGAATGAAGTTTGATTTAAGCCCTAGACGGCGCCTCATATGAGGGTGAAAGAGCGCGCGCGCGCGAGAGAGAGGGACGCGCTACGGCGCTCTGCAATCAAATACGATTGTAAATAGGCTCAGTGGGAAAAAAAACAATAATAATTTAAAAAACATTCGAAAATCAATGTGTGGCAGTCAGCGTTGATATTGACATCCAGTCTCTTTGGGAGAGGGAGAGGGAGAGAGAGAGAGAGAGAGAGAGAGAGAGGGAGAGGGAGAGGGAGAGGGAGAGGGAGAGAGAGAGAGAGAGAGACGAGGAAAACAAAACATGCATGCAAATGGAAATTATTGCGGCCGGAAAAATTATCGAGCTCATTTTTTTTATCGTGCGATTAATTGATTTATTGATTATCGCGACAGGCCTATGGTCGTCCATCTCTTCTCACTCCATGTCAGAGCCACCTCAAAGTGAAAGAAAAATTGTGCCATGGTGGGGAGCATAAACCTGTTGTTTTTTCCCATTCGTTCAATGATGCTACTCATTGCATGCAAGACAAAAATGAACTTGGGCTCAAGGTATTTGAGAGAACTGAGAATGATAACAAACTTGCCATGTCCTTTGAGGATGAGCTCTTGAAAATCATGCAAACAGAGTTCCAGCAAGATGAACAGAAAAACTGGGTTGCTCCTTTGCCATTTCGGTCACCCAGAACATTACTCACAAATAATCGGGAACAAGCTTTGCCTCTACTTAATTCTTTGCGTCGCACACTGAGCAGAAAACCTGAGATGAAGGAACAGTTTTCTGCCTTCATGGAGAAGCTCTTTAGTTCAGTTCAAGCTTTATTTGTCATTGCATAAATACAGGGTATTAACACAACGAAATTTCAAGAGCTACTCCAGATCAGTGCTTTAAATAGATAAATATAACACACACAAAAAAACAAGCAACAAACACCCCCATCCCTTACTCCCCTCCCTCCCATACAACAAACACCCTCCCACACACATGTGTAATATAGCAGCAGGTTTCGACTTAGCAGCAGGTTTCAGCATAAAAAAAGAGAATGTTCGAAGATGAGATCATGTCTAGAGGTAATGTGGGTGGACATGACAGGAGGATAGTGAAAGGAGGAATTTCCTTTATTTCACAGGGTTATTGTTTGTTCAGTGAACGTATGGCCCAAAAAAACTCCTTGTTAGTCTGGCAGTGCATACTCTCATTGACCTATAGCGCCTGCCAGATGGAAGCAGGTTGAAAAGGTGGTGTGCAGGGTGGACAGTGTCTTTGAGAATAGATCTAGTCCGATTAAGGCAGCGGGAGTTGGCAAGCCCTTCCAGGGAGGGAAGGGGGCACCCTATGGTCTTTTGGGCTGAACCTATGACCCTCTGCAAAGCCCTCCTATCTGCCACCGAACATCCCGCATACCATGCTATGATGCAATAAGTGAGTACACTTTCAATGATTGCCCGGTAAAAGGACACCAGCAACTTCTGTTCAAGATGGTTAATCCTGAGAATTCTCAGGAAGTGTAGTCGTTACTGGGCCTTTTTTGTTATTGCTTTAGTGTTAATGGAACAAGAGAGGTCTTCGGTAATGTGTACTCCCAGAAATTTAATAGATGAGACCCTTTCCACGCATTCACCATTCAGGTGGAGTGGGCCGTGGGCTGTGCGTTTTCGTCTAAAGTCTATAATGATCTCTTTAGTTTTTATTGTGTTCAACAGTAGATTGTTTGATGAGCACCAGGTTGACAGTTGCTAGACCTCGTCTCTGTACTCTGTCTCAACTCCACCTGAGATGAGACCGACCACCGTGGTGTCATCTGCAAATTTTATGATAAGGTTGGAGGGATAAGAGGGGGAGCAGTCAGATGTATAAAGAGTGTACAGGAGTGGGCTCAACCCACAGCCTTGAGGGGAGCCAGTGCTGATTGTAAGGGGAAAGGAGAGATGATGACCGAGTCTCACTTGTTGTGGTCTGTTTGAGAGGAAGTCTTTTATCCAAGCGCAGGTGGAGGGAGGGAGGTGTAAGCCCAAAAGTTTATTAATCAGAATGTCCGGGATTATTGTATTAAAGGCTGAGCTGAAATCTATGAAAAGTAGTCTTACATAGCTGCCTGGGTGTTCGAGGTGACTCAACGTTGAGTGAAGGGTGATGGCGATAGCATTCTCCGTAGAGCGGTTTACCCTATAGGCAAACTGGTGAGGGTCTAATGATGGTGGGAGGCAGGCCTTGATGTGCTTGGCAACCAGCCTTTCCAGGCACTTAATTACAAGTGATGTTAGTGCAATGGGCCTAAAATTGTTCAGGCTTTTCCAAGCTGATGTTTTTGGAACTGGGATGATGATGGCGTATTTCCAGCGAGATGGAAGTATGGCTCGGGTCAGAGAGATGTTGAAGATCTTGGTGTAAATCCCCGTTAGTTGGTCTGCGCAGGCCCTAAGTACCTTCCCTGGTACTCCGTCGGGTCCAGCCGCCTTCCTCGGGTTTACATCCCTTAGTGTTCTCCTCACCTGATGTCCCTGAGCCGCAGGATTCTAGACGGTATGCTGTTGCAAAAGAAACATGCTCACTTGACTAATGAGGTACTTTGCACTCCGATGGCAGAGGTATCCGCAATCATAAACAATAGACCTCAGATTCCCATCTCTTCAGATCCCTATTCTCCATGCGTACTCACTACAGCAATGCTCCTTACCCAAAAAGCCAGGAGTACCCATCCCAATTGAGAACTGCACTGACAAGGATCTCTTAAGATGTCAGTGGAGACAAGTAAACGCATTGGCCAGCGAGTTTAGGAGCCAATGGCGAAAAGAATACATCAGTACACTCCAACCTCAACGGAAGTGGCTTGAAACTCACCGAAAGTTGCACATTGGAGATGTTGTGTTGTTGAAACAAGTTCAGTCTAAAAGGAATGACTGGCCTTTGGGCTTAATCACATCCGTCTTCCCGAGCAGTGATGGAAAGGTCCGCAATATAGAAGTTAAAACAACCACAAAACGTGAAAACATTCTTACGACCTATTTCTGATGTGATCTTACTCCTAGCTAAAGAGGACTATAATTTAATAATTAATAACTATAATTTTGTGATTGTTAAATATTATGTATAAGATAATTTTCCCCGCCCGCTATTATGCAAGTTCCTATGTGAGAACTTTTATTTTGACGGTTTTCCACAAGCAATGTGCATCGTGTAACAGGAAATAACAAGCTCATGGTGTAGTGAACGCTTGAGAGATGTTTGCGTTGCAGCTGAGTCACTCTTTCTTCTAATCCCTGTCGTAAGCATTGGCTGTAAGTTAATTTGAATAATTTATCTGTCTAGTGTATATTGCAGGAGTTTAAACTTGATATAATTAAAGATGTTTGTTATTGAAGATTGGCGCTAGTGCGCTGTATTGATAATGCTTCTAACCTAATGTATCTATATACATTTTACTTGTTACACTGTTAATAAGTATGTCATTTTGATTTCTAATTAGTTTTCTATATTTCTTTCATTTATTTACAGTTTTACTCGGTTCAATGGCCGGTGTTTTTGCCCATGTAAACTGCAATACATGTTGTACCATTAAAGGAGTAAGACGCTCATATCCTGGCTCTTGAACAGAGTTTGGCTTGCTGTTTGGCTTATATATCTATATTCACGTTTCAAAAGCAAACATATAGAGAGAAGAGTACATACTGCCTTTTGCCTTGGCATGACTTCTCGCTTTTTGCTGACAATACAAAGGCAGTTTACAGTAACTTTAAAATAGAGGTCAAAAGTCAAGTTTGAGCTCAAGATTTTTTTATGAAGATAATTTTCATTACTTAAACATCTAATTGCCCGATTTTCAGTGTCCTGCCTTTAATTAATTTGGCGGGACAACTAAAAATCTTTAAAGTAATTTTTCTCAGTTCCACACTCTAGCAAGTTAAGGTATTTCGCATTTGTAGGGCAGCATAATCATTAGGCTACTTTTGCCAGTGCTTTGCGGCAAGCTTCATGTGTGCTGAGCGCGAGGCATATATCCTGCACACCAGTAGCCTATATTTAATTCAATTCACATCTATTTGTATAGCATTTTTCACAATACATATTGTTTCAAAGCAGCTTTACAGAAAATGCATGTCTAAATTACAATTTAGAGTGATTTGTTATTAGAGGTGACTGTGTGTAATGCATTTCAATTAATTTTCATTCAGTTTCATTTTTAAACAATGCATTAAGTTAAGGCAGAAACAATGAGCTAATTGAAGTAAAGAATAAATGTTGTTAAATGATTAAGAAACAGAAAACTTCAGCATTGGTGGTATTATACCGACCCAAAATATGAGTGTAAAAAATTAAACAAACTGAAAATATTTTAGCTTTTTTTTAGGTAATGTAATATTGTTAAAACGGATTTCATAAAATTGGTATTGAAAAAAGTATCGTTCAGGAACCGGTATCGAAGTCAAGGTATCGATATCGGGTATCGAAATTTTTGTTACGATACCCAGCCCTACGCATATCACGCTGTTGAGTCACTCAAAATTACCTCGATGGAAATTCCTTCATCACGACAGCCTTACTTATTTTTTATTGGCTATTGTGACAGTACTGACGTAATCACAATCTTGCTCATCCCGATAAATATCAAACATGTTTGATATGATCGGGGCAATCCCGATTTGGGTGAGAGCAGATAGGAAGGTGCAAGATTCGATCTGTGAACGGCTCACATTACCAGATAATCTGTGCTGAAGATCGGAATCGATCGAGGTCCTCGACAAGATATTTTCTCTGATTCTCGGGAGGGGGAAATCGGGCATAAATCAGCCTAAATCTCCTGTAGTGTGAGCCAGGCATTATGCGTCAACAACCTATGCCTTTGTTATTGTAAGAGGTTAGCGACCCCTAGCGACCCCTACAAAATTACATATTGTAGCTTTAACCATGCAAAGCCACATGTCCTATTAATCATTTTGATGTTTTTGTCAGCTTGACAGGACCATACAAAATTGTCAAAATCTTGTATTAGATAAGTTCAAATTTGTGCTTTCAGAACAATTCTCTCATACTGACCACTGTATGTTCAACATGGCACCTCATGGCAAAGAACTCTCTAAGGATTTGAGAATTTAAATTTTTGCTCTCCACAAAGATGACCTAAGCCTTTTAAGGGGGGGACACACCCGTTTAAACCTTTAAAAGAATCTTCACAATAGCAGCTTGTGATTCGCCCATTGCACATAGAAAAGCACCTCTTCGGAAGATTGTTTTGCTGAAGAGGTGCTTTTCTATGGCGAGCAACTTCTATATTGGGCTTGTTCCAACGGTCTGAAGAAGAACGATTCAGTGTAATTGCCGTTCGGTGCCGCTTTATAAAGGCAGAGCACTAACCGCTATTCACGCACTTGAACGCCGTAGTAACGTAATGGCTGTTTTTTTTTCTTTCTGCTGATCTGCCGTGTCCCCCTTGCATTAACCAGGGGTGGTAAAAGTACTCAAATTATAATCGAGTAAAAGTATATATACCTAAATAAAAAATGACTCCAGTAAAAGTAGGAAGTCCTCCATTCAAACATCACTTGAGTAAAAGTACAAAAGTATCCGATTTAAAACGTACTTAAGTACCGAAAGTAAATAGTAAATATTCAAACTAAATATCAATAATTAAACAGATCAATTGTTTTGGGAGTGATATGCAATGTTTTAATTGAACAAATTATTAGATACTGCAATTAAGAATTTGTTAGATTTGCAATCATAAGAGACAATGAAGCATCTTGCATCAATTCTAAACAATTTCATTAAGTTTAGTGACAGCACACTATGGTGAAATTACTGGTAGGCCATTCTTTGATACAAATTTTACAATTTCAATTCAATTATTGTGGTTTGATTCCGATCTGGATTCAATATACAGTGATGTGAATAAGTTAGGACACCCATGCTAAAGTTGCCTAAAAAGAGGAATAAAAAATCATCTTTTGGAAATTGATCTTAATGCTTTAATTAAAAAAATGAGGATAAATCCAACCTTTAAAGACACCAATTTTCTTTGTGAATGAATAATGTATCATAAATAAATAAATGTTATTCCTTAAAATACAGGGTGCATAAGTCAGGACACCCCTATGTTAAATTCCCATAGAGGCAGGCAGATTTTTATTTTTAAAGGCCAGTTATTTCATGGATCCAGGATACTATGCAGTCTGATAAAGTTCCCTTGGCCTTTGGAATTAAAATATCCCCACATCATCACATTCCCTTCATCATACCTAGAGATTGGCATGGTTTTATTTCAGTTAGCCTAATAGCTGGTTTGATTTGCATTGAAAGATGATCTTATGGAAAGTACCCCATGCCAATCTCTAGATATGGTGAAGGGAATGTGATGATGTGGGGATATTTTAATTCCAAAGGCCAAGGGAACTTTATCAGGATGCATATTATCCTGGATCCATGAAATAACTGGCCTTTAAAAATACAAATTTGCCTGGCTCTATGGGAATTTAACATAGGGGTGTCCTGACTTATGCACCCTGTATTTTAAGGAAGAACATTTATTTATTTATGATACATTATTCATACACAAAGAAAATTGGTGTCCTTAAAGATTGGATTTTTCCTCATTTTTCTAATTAAGGCATTAAGATCAATTTCCAAAAGATTATTTTTTATTCCTCTTTTTAGGCAACTTTAGCATGGGTGTCCTAACTTATTCACATCACTGTAGATTCATTTTTATAAATATTTGGTACAGGTAGATACATGTTCATTTTTAAATTAAGAAAATCTCACCCAATTCTGTAAACATAGGCTACAGACAGTCCTGTCAGTAGACACATGTGATTTTTATTATAGCAACAACTTAATAATATTTTAATGATATAAGTAAAAATATGATAAAAATATAGTGCACATATTTAGCAAAATACTAATTTATACTAATATTTAATATATTATAAAATACTAATTTTTCTAGCCAACTAAAGTGCTATGGTCATTAAATGTTTTGTTTTTTTACCTGAGGTAAATGTAACATTATGTGACATTGTTCACCAGCTGTTTTATTGACCTCTTTCCACGGTTGAAAAACACTGATTTATTGATATTATGTATAAAGTATATACATTTCGGTAAGTTGTACTGTATCTTTCAACATAGGCTACCTATTATTGTTCATTTGTGTTTATTTACAATTAACTAGTAGTAAAGAGATTAACGGCACCCCATAGCAGGCGCTAGCTATCTGTCACATCACATTTAAAAGCTCCAAAACGGAATTTATTGTTTGAATTTCGTAATAAAATTGACAGAATCTGAGAGCTGAGAATTTGTTTCATATCAAAAGTAGCCTAACCTACTCTGTCTTGTCTGTCACTGTCCTCTTTGCTTCGCGATTTTTCTCTGCGTGAGGAAATGGATGTGTGTCGTGAGAGCGTGTGGAAAGTGTCAATTGCGTGAGTCTCACACTGAATGAGTGAGAGTTGGCAGCTCTGCAATAGACATGTTCCATAACATTAGCTGCATCAAACAGAAGATGTGCAAGATACAGTGTAAGCGGGAATCTCGGGATCATTGCTGGGCAGAGCTGCACCTTCACCTGTTTCTGCGGTCATCTTCCACAATGGCGAACTGACTGCTATGTAAGCATATGCTGGCAAAGAGCTTGCGTGTTCTTTTTTTCAAAATAAAACCAAGTTTTTCATTGGTTTGGAAAGCCAGTGTAATAAATACTTGGAGCGGGCATGGGGAAATGTAACGGAGTAAAAAGTAAACTTTGTCTTTAATATTGTAGTGGAGTAAGAGTAAAAGTAGATGCAAATAAAACATACTCAAGTAAAGTACAGATCCCCGAAAAAAATACTTAGGTAAAGTAACAAAGTATTTTTTACTTTGTTACTTGCCACCACTGGCAGTAACCTTGTTCACAATTTGAGAACCACTGACCTAGGCTATAAGAAGATTGGTAACACCCTGAAACTGAGTTACAGTACAGGCCAGGGTCATACAGAGGTTTTCCAAGACGGGTTCCACTCGGATCAGGCCTCACAAGGGTCAAAGAAGTTGAGTCCTCGTGCGGTGCGTCAGGTGCAGAAGCTGGCTTCAAAAAACAGACGCATGAGTGCTGCTAGCATTGCTTTAGAGGTTGTAGAAGCGGAAGGTCAGCTTGTTCAGTACTCAGACCATACGCCACACACTGAAACATGTCGGTTTGCATGGCCGTCGCCCCAGAAGGAAGCCTCTTCTGAAGTTGTCTCACAAGAAAGCCTGCAAACAGTTTGCTGAAAGCAACCTCTCCAAGAGCATGAATTACTGGAACATGAATTCCTGTGGCCTGATGAGACTAAAATAAACTTGTTTGGCTCAGATCGTGTCCAGCATGTGTGGCGACGCCCTGGAAAGGAGTACCAAGAAAATTGTGTCTTGCCTATAGTCAAGCATGATGGAGGTAGCATCATGGTCTGGGGCTGCATGAGTGCTGCTGGTACTGGGGAGCTGTACTTCATTGAGGGAAATATGGATTCCAACATGTACTGTGACATTCTGAAGCAGAACACGATGCCCTCCCTTCAGAAACTGGGCCAAACAGAATGATAACGACCCCAAACACACCGCCAAGATGACAACTGCCTTGCTGAGGAAGCTGCAGGTGAAGGTGAAGTATGTCTCCAGACCTGAACCCTATTGAGCACCTGTGGGGCATCCTCAAGCGGAAGGTGGTAAAGCACCATGTGTCTAACATCCAGCAGCTCTCACTTTTGTTGCCAGCTATTTTGACAATAATGGCTTTATGTTGAGTTATTTTCAGAGGACAGTAAATATACAGTATACTGCTATACAAGCAGCACATTGGCTACTCTAAAATATATCCAAGTTTCATTTCTATAGTATTGTCCCTTTAGAAGATATACTAAAATGTTTGCTGAAAGGTGAGGGGTGTACTCACTTTTGTGAGATACTGTATATAAATACAATTAAAAAATATTTATAAAAATAGGTTTTTAGAAGTAAAAAAATAATACATTCACATTTTTATGTCTGGGGTCTCTGGAGACCAGGAACATCCTAAGTGTGACTATTGTTTCACGCTAACATACAACTAGATATCATTCCAATTAATTTGTTTGTTTGTAGAGCTAGCAAAATGTCAACCACCACTTCAAGTCTCATGCCATTTAGATGAAGGGGGAAAAGAAAAATATTTCAGGAAAGGTCATTTGGGGTCAAAAATACCCCGCTTAGATAAATAGCATATTAAGCCATTTAAGCAAGAGGATAAGATAAAAAATATAACCTGTCAATTAGACAAAAGGTCAGAAAAAAAAACTTGTATAACACTTGACATTCTGTCCCCTTCACTTTTGAAGTGATGGCTATGCCCTTGATGTGTAATATGTTGTAAACTGTGTAATGTGAAGTGCTAACCTTATACAAATAATTTTGACTTGATGCTGTAGAGGTTGACAGATTAAGGACCAAATGACTGAGTTCAGCTTTGAGAATGAAAACCAACCTGTTTGTTCCTCAGTATCTTCATGTTTAACGCCGAATGCTTCATCAATCCTGATGTCTTCAATCTCCTCTTTAATAAACGCCATGTTTATAATAGTCACGTGGATCTCAGTTGCATCACCAGGAATTTTTCTGTGTTTTTGGATACTCTGCCATATTTAAGATGAGAATAAATAACAGAAAGAAAAATAAATCCAACTTAAATCTGTGTGCGTCTCAATCAACTCCGTTCATAGTCAGCGCACTGGAGTGACACCCTTAAATGATCATATTAGCTCAAAACTTACTTATGATTTACATTTGGTATTTAATAATCTGGATTTACAGTTAATACATTAAATTGATAAAAAAAATTCCTACTGGTTCGTAAAAGTTATCATTACAGATGTTATTGTTTGTGTTCTCGTTGCATTTACAGTGTTTTGACCAGCAGATGTCGTCACCGTGCGATGATTCGAGCGCTTCTAAACAGTGAATCATCATGTGAAACAATTGCTTTAATTTAGGCGACTCTATCACAACACTACTTGCTAAAAGGACCGAGTTCATGGTTACTGTAAACTGGTTCACGATTTAAGGAGCGAAATGAGACGCATCTTTTCTGTTACACAGGTGGATGCCCGTTAAACGCTATGGTAGAATAATCATTGCAATCTTACATTCAATAATAAACTATTCATTTTACATCGCTTATAAAAAAACTGTAAAATTGCATGATTTAAGGACTTAGAAACACAAACCTTTCTTTAGCCGTATGACAGACGCAGGATCGGGTCGCAGCCTCTTGACGTCACTATTCCAGACCAAAATAAAAGTCCTGTTCCTAAATCACAAAAGAATGCATCGATGTTTAAACAGAAAACAATTTATATAAATGGTCAGAGGTTATTGGAGTTAAATTCCTATCACCCGTTGTCTAATAAAATCCTGAATGTCACTGTTTATCACATCTAATTATGTTGATTCTGTATAATAAAATGTCATATTTGGGTGCAGAAACCATTTATTCCATGGGTCGGGAGTGTTTTACTTTTAAAGACCTTTTAAAAAAATGTTTGATGCATTTATTGTATAAAAATATTTTACTATACAATAAACAAGGTTAATTATTATTTGTGTGTGTTTTTATCCTCTGCTCTATTTTTCATGACATTATATCTTAAATGTATGTTTGTAATGTATGTTTACCCAGTGATTGCATTGGGATGGCAAAAAATAACATAAATAAATAAAAACATACATACATTTTTGCTTTCTAGAGAAAATCACAAATCTAACTGCGACCATGTATAACCTGCGTGGTGCAACGTAAAAAAAAAACACGTAAAAAAAAAGAAAATTCTAGCATTTTGAGAATAAAGTCGAAATATTTTGAGATTAAAGTAGAAATATTTCGAGATAAAAGTCGAAACACTACGAGAATAAAGTCGTCAGTTTTACTCACGGATTTGTGGCCCGCCCTCATTTTAGAAGAACACCAAGCGGTACCTTGTTAACGAATCATATTGTTTATTGTTTTATTGTTTATTAAGTGGAATACATCAAAATGCCTTAACTGCTTAAAGAGATTCTCAATTGTTGCGGGTATGGGGTGAGGTGAACACTGAGTGGGGGCCCCAGGCAAAATTAATCAATGAGGCCCTTTAAAAAAAAAAAAAAAAAATTATATATATATATATATATATATATATATATATATATTTATGTTAGCCGATATATAAGTTTTATATATGATATATAATATTTTTTTGTTAATATACCTTACCTATAGAAATATAATTATACAAAATACAAAAAGTAGTCAAAACACATCTAACAGAAGTTGTTTATTTTTTACAACATTGTGTGCTTTTTAAAATTTTGTATTAACAATGTCAATCTTCATCTTTATAACAGAAGATGGGTCCACTTTTGGTCTGGCAAGATTTCTTAAAATTTATTTCTTTTTCTAACATTTAAACTTACACCACATCATTAGATTACCCTTTGACTTTATGAATACATATAAATGACAGATTAATTCATTTTTTATATTTTTTGTGCATTTATTTAAAGACTGCATGTACCATTTTTTTGTCACTGGTGTTACCTTACTTCTTTGGCAATATTAAAGGTTTTTATGAAATATTATTTCTCTTATTTTCAGCACATGTATTCAGAGTTACAGAAAAATAATAATAATGCAACAAATAAGGAGATTATGTTTTATTTAATTTAATCAGGATTGTTATAAGTCCTCCTAAATATAATAAGGACTTCATCAGTGACTTTTCTGATTTCCTGTCTGAAATTATGCTGAAATATGACTGTATTTTAATTGTAGGGGATAAGAATATTCATGTATGTTGTTCTACAAAACCGCTGGCAAAAGACTTTTTAAATCTTATCGATGCTTTTAATCTTACACAGTTTGTTTCTGGTCCGACACAGGTCCATGGTCACACATTAGATCTTGTTCTGTCATGCGGTTTACCTATTTGTAATGTAGACGTTTATGAAGCTGTCTTCTCTGATCACGCGCCTGTTTTATTGGACTTTTCTCTTCCCTATCGAATCATTAAGCAATACGCTAGACCTCGTATCTGCAGGATGATCAAACCCACCACTGCTGCGCAATTCTCTGGTGCCTTTAATATTGCTAGGGAGGCTATGGGATCCTCTGCTTGTCTGAACCTTGAATAAATGATTTTACTCGGGCTGCTAGACAAGAGTGTAGGAAAGCTGAGCACAAATGGAAAAAAGATAATTTACAGGTTTCTTATGAGATTCTTAAAGAAAGTTTGCAAAATTATCAGAGAACCGTAAAAGCTGAGAAGACTAAGTATCTCTCAGATTTTATTTTAAATAATTGCCACAAACCTCATGCTCTTTTTAAAACAATTAACTTTGTTCTTAATACTCCCCAATCCGTCTAGCATGTAGCATCCTCTGAGGCCTATGAAAAATTTCTCCATTTTTTTGTGGATAAGATTGCCTCAATTAGAGCAAGCATCTCACTTCCTGCTTTTGACCCCTCCGTTTCCATAAAGTGTGCAGCTGTTTTCACCCGATTTGAGTCTGTATCCATCGCTACTCTCCCAAATATTGTTACACATTTGAAACCCTCAGTTTGTCCCATTGATATTGTCTCACCCCGCCTTTTTAAAGAGGTGTGGGACACTATTGGACTTAACGTTCAAGAAATTATAAATAGCAGCCTTACTTCAGGTTTTGTACCAGTCTATTTTAAACAAACAATGGTGCAGCCACTTATCAAAAAAACTAATTTGGACACATCAGTACTTTCAAACTATCGCACTATCTCTAAACTCCCTTTTGTCTCAAAGATTTTAGAGAAGGCAGTTATTTTACAGCTGCAGTCCTATTTAGATACACATGGTGTTCTTGAGGTGTTCCAATCTGGTTTTATGGAATTTCATAGCACTGAATCTGCACTTTTAAGAGTTTTTAATGATCTTTTAATCTCAAAGGACTCTGGAGATTATGCAATTCTTATGCTTTTAGATCTTACAGCAGCATTTGACACAGTTGACCACAGCATCCATATTTCTCGTCTCGAGCATGACATGGGGATTAAGGGCACTGCCTTAAGATGGTTTAGGTCATACTTGTCAGACAGAGATTTTTAAAGTCAGTTTTGGTGGCTCCATTTCACCTTCTGTATCCTTCACATGTGGAGTTCCTCAGGGTTCAATTCTCAAGGCAATCCTTTTGTCACTATATTTGCTCCCGCTTGGAACAATCTTTAAAAGAGATAACATCAGCTTCTATTTCTATGCAGATGATTCGCAAATCCACCTGCCTATCAAAAGAAATGATGGTAGTTCTTTAACAATATTGGGTAACTGTTTTAATTATATTAAAGCCTGGATGGCCTTAAATTTTTTAAACTTTAACGAGAGTAAAACTGAGGTCATGGTTTTTAGACCCAGTGGCACCTCTGATGTCTCACAACTAGACCTGGGCATTTTGCAACCTTATGTTAAATCTGTTGTAACAAACTTGGGTGTTAAAATGGATTGTGATTTTAAAATGGAGAAGCAGATTAATTCTGTTGTGAAAACCTGTTTCTTTCAACTTAGGCTTTTTACTAAGCTTAAGCCCTTTGTATCCTTCACAGACTTTGAGAGGGTTATTCATGCATTTATCACAACACGCCTTGATTACTGTAATGCTCTGTATATAGGTGTTAGCCAGACCTCCCTCTCTCGTCTGCAACTGGTTCAAAATGCTGCCGCTCGTCTCCTTACTGGAACTCGTAAGTGAGATCATATCACTCCTGTCCTTGCCTCTCTTCGCTGGCTCCCTGTTAATTTTAGGATTGATTTTAAGATTCCATTGTTTGTTTTTAAAGCTCTTCATGGACTAGCTCCACTCTATATTACTGATCTGTTGAAGCCACATGCTCCTTCAAGGTCATTAAGGTCCGCGAACCAGTCTCTTCTTGTTATCCCAAAAACACGGCTCAAAAACAGAGGGGATCGAGCTTTCTCAGTCGCAGCCCCGAGACTGTGGAATTAATTGCCTCTTCATGTCAGACTTGCCCCCAGCCTTCCGGTTTTTAAATCGCGACTTAAAACAAATTTTTATTCTTTGGCGTTTAAAGGGTTAGTTCACCCAAAAATGAAAATTCTGTCAGTATTTACTCACCCTCATGTTGTTCCAACCCCGCAAGACCTTCGTTCATCTTCGAAACACGAATTAAGATATTTTTGATGAAATCTGAGACCTGGATCACTTCCCCATACTCCTCCATAGGCTTCTTGAGAGATTGAACTTGCAGGCCCCGAAAAGTTATTACAGACATCGTTAAAATAGTCGAAGTGACTACAGTGGCTCAATCTTAAGTTTATCAAACGACGAGAATACTTTTTGTGCGCAAAAAAACTAAAATAACGACTTTATTTCAACTATTCATTTCCTTCTTTGTGGGCCTCGAGTCAGTTCACTAGTGTAAAAGCGTAGAGCTTCTGTTGTTGTACGTCATACGCATCACACACATGACCAGCGTCGGCCAATAGTGAGCCTACGTGTGATGTAGCTCTACGCTATTACACTAAGTTAACTGACTAGAGGCCAACAGAGAAGGAAATGAATAGTTTAAATAAAGTCGTTATTTTTGTTTGTTTTTGCGTACAAAAAGTATTCTCGTTGCTTGATAAACTTAAGATTGAGCCACTGTAGTCACTTGGACTATTTTAACGATGTCTTTAATAACTTTTCGAGGCCGGCAAGTTTCAATCCTTTTGAAGCCTATGGAGGAGTATGGAGGAGTGATCCAGCTCTCAGATTTCATCAAAAATATCTTAATTCGTGTTCCGAAGATGAACAAAGGTCTTACAGGGTTGGAACAACATGAGGGTGAGTAAATACTGACAACATTTTCATTTTTGGGTGAACTATCCCTTTAATCCGGCATGAGAACTGTATGTTGTATCTGTTTGGTGTTGTATTTTTGTCTATTTATTGGTTTCAGGTCAATGTACAGCACTTTGGTCAACCTGGTTGTTTTAAAATGTGCTTTAGAAATAAAGTTTGATTGATTGATAAGTGTGGTTGAATGATGTTAGTTCATTTGCGCATGTATTTGCTATAACAATGAAACTATTTGAAAAACAGTTAAAATCAAGTAATGATGCAATCCTTTAAATCTTAACTTTTGAGTGTAGCAGAATTAAATGGATGTAAAATGATTATAATGCCACATGTGACATTTTATTTAATGTGACAGAAAAAAAGACACAATGAATCACCAATGACATACATAAGACCAAAGATCATTATTCTTCAACTATAATTAAGTAGATGAGACTAAATTGTTACATTTGGCATACACTCTAAATGAATAGCTTTGAATAAAGTTGATCTATAAATAGGAGTCACTTTTCTTATAACACCAGTGTGTCACGGATCCACCATCATCAGCACCAGACATCCTCACTCCACCCACTCGTTCACTTTCCCCTGAATACTGATTATCTGCACCTGCCTTCACCACCTGTTGCCACTCAGCATTCCTATCAATAGCACTATTTATGCACAGCAACTTTGTCAGTTCTCTTTCCGGTCTCGTCGCTGTTACACCGACTTACCCGACTCTCTACCGCTAATCCTGTATCGTTTACAAACCAGCTAGTCTACTTACCTCCATCATCCGGTCTCCATCCAGTCTCCTTGGGTCCTCGTCTCATCTGATCCTCCTTCCAGTCTAGTCTTCACCCCTACTCTCTTCGGTTCTCCTTGTATGCCTGCATTCAGATAAGAGACTCGTTCAGACTTCCTTTCTGATCAGTTCTCATCCTGTCAACAACGTTCATCTATCAACTGCTATTATCTATCCTGTGCTCATAATAAACCTTGGTGTTATAAAATCTGTCTGTGTCCTGCCATTCCATGACAGAAGACCGGACCAATATGCAAGTCCCAACGGATCACGTCGATGAAGAGGCTTCACCTCCGATTCCTATAAACACCACTTTGCAGGAGATTATTCAAGCTCTTCATGCACTAGTCACCCAGTCTTCACCCATGGCCCGACCAGCGACCTACTCAGGTGAGGAGGGGCAGTGCAGCGGTTTCTTGCTTCAGTGCGAACTGTATCTGGAAATGCAAGCCTCACAGTTCCCCACGGAAAGAGCGAAGGTCGCTTTCATCATTTCACGTCTCACTGGACGTGCACTTCTCTGGGCCAGGGCTCTATGGGATGCCAACGGTACCGTCACTCAGTCTCTGTCAAGTTTCATTGGTCATTTTCGAGAAGTTTTCCCTCAAGCTCCCGAAGCTCTGTCTATTCACGATCAATTATTCCGTCTGCGACAAGGAAACTCATCTGTTTCAGAATATGCATTACAGTTCCGCACTCTGGCAGCTAACAGCGGGTGGAATGAGACAGCCCTGATTACCGACTATCGTCAGGGTCTCAATCGAGACATTTGCTTACAACTGGCGATTTATGATGATAACATCGGTGTGGAGAGTCTCATTCAGCGCTCCATCCGCATTGCTCAACGTCGCACGGCCTGTCTGATAACCCTGCACTGCCTCCTCCTCGCCCAGTTCCGACTGTCATCCCTCCAGTACCAGAAGCCATGGAAGTAGATTCGATCCATTTGAGTTTCTCTGAACATCAACGACGCATCAACAATAATCTATGTCTTTACTGTGGAACCGCAGGTCATCTCCTCATCACATGTCCAGTTCGTCCGCCACGACCAGTGGTGAGTACGGTTGATCTTCCTTTCTCCACCTCAACCATAAAGTATACCCCAGTCATACTTACCTATTTATCACGATCTCTTCCAGCGAAAGCGTTGATCGACTCCGGTTCTGCGGGCAATTTCATTTCACTCTCTACACTTCAAAAACTCCAAGCTCACCGGAAATCCATGAATCAGCGTCTGCATGTACAATCCATCCTGGGAAAACCGCTTGGTCGTGGTCATGTCAAGTACTGCAGTCCCATCCTTTTCCATCAAATTGGCTGCCTCCATGGAGAGAAATTATCCTTTCTGGTTCTGCAGGGCTCCACCGCTGACATTATCCTGGGACGCCCGTGGCTGGAACTCCATTCGCCAAACATCTGCTGGTCTACAGGAGAAATCCGTCAGTGGGGAGAAAGCTGTTTTTCTCAGTGTCTGTCACCTGTCAAGAAGGTTTCCTCTTCCTCATCCACCTCAGTGGCCAAGTTATCCATCGGTTCAACCACGATTGAAAGTCCAGCCACCGACTTCGAACCTGAGATCCCCATCTACTACCAGGCGTTCCAGCATGTGTTCAGCAAGCAACTGGCTACCTAACTTCCACCTCATCGGCCATGGGACTGTGCGATCGACCTGCTGCCTGGGGAGACACCGCCTCGTGGAAAGATCTACCCGCTGTCCATCCCGGAACAGAAGGCCATGGAGGAGTAAATGGAGGAGGCTCTTCGTCAGGAATACATCCAACCTTCTACGTCCCCTGCCGCTTCCAGTTTTTTCTTTGTGAAAAAAAAGGACGGAGGCTTACGCCCCTGCATTGATTATCAAACCCTCAACGCATCTACTGTCAAATTCTGTTATCCCCTTCCTCTGGTTCCAGCCGCATTGGAACAACTCCTTGATGCCCGGATCTTCTCAAAACTAGACCTTCGCAGTGCTTACAATTTGATACAAATTCGAAAGGGGGATGAATGGAAGACGGCGTTCATCACCTCTGCTGGGCATTACGAGTATAGGGTCATGCCCTTCGGTTTATCCAACGTTCCCGCTGTATTCCAAGGTTTTATGAATGAGATCTTCAGAGATTACCTCCATCGGTTTGTTGTCGTTTATATAGACGACATACTCATCCAATCTGTCTGAACACGTCCGCCATGTGAAGATGGTTCTTCAGCGACTACGCGATCACCAGCTCTTCCTTAAATTAGAAAAATGTGAATTTCATCAGGAATCCATCCAATTCCTGGGGTATGTGATACATTCACACAGAATCTCCATGCACCAGAGGAAGGTGAAAGCCATTGCTAATTGGCCACGACCTACCAACATCAAGGAGATTCAACGCTTCCTGGGGTTCGCCAATTTCTACAGAACATTTATTCAAGGTTTCAGCAAAATCAGTCCACCCATCACCTCCCTGTTAAAGAAAGGGGCCAAGTCTCTGTCCTGGACCACTGAAGCCACCAATGCCTTTGAGAAACTCAAAGAGTCCTTCTGCTCCGCTCCTACCCTCTGTCATCCAGATCCAGATCTTCCATTCCTTGTCGAGGTGGACGCTTCGACCACTGGGGAAGGAGCGGTTTTTTCACAGCGGCAGGGGAAACCTCCCAAACTCCACCCATGCGCCTTCTCCAAAAAACTGTCCCCGGCGGAGCAGAATTATGATATCGTCAACCGGGAACTGCTGGCCATCAAGCTAGCCCTGGAAGAGTGGAGACACTGGCTGGAGGGAGCGAAGTACCCATTCAAAGTCATTACCGATCATCGTAACCTGGAGTATCTTCGAGAAGCAAAACGACTCAACACCCGTCAGGCCCGCTGGGCACTTTTCTTCACTCCATTCAATTTCACTGTTTCCTACCGTCCAGGCACCAAGAACATCAAGGCTGATTCACTCTCCCGGTTATATCAACCAGAATCCACCTCCTTGAATCTGGAACCAATCCTCCCTCCAGCCATGATAGTCAGTCCCATTCAGTGGAGTATGGATGATCAAATCGCCGAAGCCACTCTAACCGAACCTGCTCCGCCGGGAGGTCCGGACCTATGTTCCATCACGTTTGCGTCTGTCCCTCATAGACTCAGTACACACATCTCCGGGCTCTGGACACCCAGGCAGCCAACAAACCCTCTCGCTCTTACAACAACGCTACTGGTGGCCCAATATGACCCAAGATACTTCCCGATATGTGAGGAGCTGCCCAGTCTGTGCCATGGCCAAAGTCCCTCGTCGTCTTCCTGAAGGCAAACTGGTTCCACTTCCAATATCCACAAGACCCTGGTCTCACCTTGGGGTGGACTTCATTACCGACCTCCCTTCCTCTGACTCTCACACCTGTGTTTTGGTGGTTGTAGATCGCTTTTTTTCGAAAGCCTGTAAATTGATTCCGCTACCTGGCTTACCCACAGCTTTTGAGACCGCCGGAAAACTCTTCAATCAAGTCTTCAGACATTTCGGGATTCCCGGGGACATCGTTTCAGATCGGGGACCTCAATTCATTTCTCGCATCTGGAAATCCTTCTTCCAGCTCCTTGGAGTCACTGTGAGTCTTACCTCGGGATATCATCCTCAGTCCAATGGCCTGACGGAAAGGATGATTCAGGAAATCGGGAGGTACCTGCGGTCATATTGCCACAATCAACAGGACTGCTGGAGTCGATATCTACCCTGGGCCGAGTACACTCAAAACTCTCTGTCAATCTACTACTGGTCTAACTCCATTTCAGTGCATCCTCGGTTATCAGCCACCCCTGTTTCCCTGGTCAGGTGAGCCTTCTGATGTCCCAGCAGTCCATCACTGGTTTCAAGAGAGCGAGAGGGTCTGGTACTCAGCACACGTTCATCTGCAGAGGGCTGTTCGGAGACACAAGGGCCTGGCAGACACTCGGAGGTCTGCGAATCCCACCTATCAACCTGGACAAAAGGTCTGGCTCTCTACCAGGGACATCCGTCTCCGACAGCCCTGTCATAAGCTGAGTCCCAGATACATAGGTCCGTTCGCAATAGAGAGGCAGATCAACAAAGTTACTTACCGGTTATCTCTCCCTGCACACTACCGTATTTCACCCTTTTTTCATGTATCACTCCTTAAACCGTACATTAACCCTCTGGTTCCCGCTTCTCCAGAAGCTGATGCTGACGAAGTACCTCCTCCTCCTACCAATGACCCATCTGAAGACAACATCTATCAAGTACAAGACATCCTTGACTCTCGACGACGGGGCGGCCACCTGGAATATCTGGTCGCTTGGGAGGGCTTCGGTCCAGAAGAAAGGTGCTGGGTTCACAGAGAAGGCATTCTAGACCCAGCTCTTCTGCAAGACTTCCATACGGCTTATCCTGATCGTCCAGCACCGAGAGGACGTGAACGTCCCCGCCGTCAGACATTTCCGCCCTCAGGAGCTGGCCGTGGAGGGGGGGTACTGTCAAGGATCCACCATCATCAGCACCAGACATCCTCACTCCACCCACTCGTTCACTTTCCCCTGAATACTGATTATCTGCACCTGCCTTCACCACCTGTTGCCACTCAGCATCCCTATCACTAGCACTATTTATGCACAGCAGCTTCGTCAGTTCTCTGTCCGGTCTCGTCGCTGTTACACCGACTTATCCGACCCACTACCACTAATCCTGTATCGTTTACAAACCAGCTAGTCTACTTACCTCCATCATCCGGTCTCCATCCAGTCTCCTTGGGTCCTCGTCTCATCTGATCCTCCTTCCAGTCTGGTCTTCACCCCTACTCTCTTCGGTTCTCCTCGTATGCCTGCATTCAGATAATAGACTCGTTCAGACTTCCTTTCTCATCAGTTCTCATCCTGTCAACAACGTTCATCTATCAACTGCTATTATCTATCCTGTGCTCATAATAAACCTTGGTGTTATAAAATCTGTCTGTGTCCTGCCATTCCATGACTAAGTGATGATTTTCATGAAAAAATCATTTTACCAAATGGCTGCTGCAAGGTATCAAAGCACATGTTGTCAATCATGGTATACTAACTAAATTAAGTAGTTTAATCCAATTGTATTCTAGGTTTTTGTTTTGTTTTTTGTTTTACAATTCCCTTACAATAAAGTAGATCATACCAGTGACCTCAACTAAAAGCTTCTTGTGAAATCATGAGATAAATTTCTGATAACTGAAAAGATACAGTGGATTAACTATGGGTCTTTCTCAATAGGTATTCTAGAAATTGGAAGGAGGTAGTCAAGTGATGTCATCAGTGTGATTTTTATTTAAGAGATTTTTGTTTAACTGTTACACCAGTGACACAACTTCAGGGGACCACTACTTTCATTATAAATTTTATAATATTTATTCTGATTTTTTTATGTAATTTAATTAATATATTTAACAGTTATGTTTACATTATTTGTATTTTAAATGGTAGAAAAAACCTGTTATTGACCTCAAAATAATAGCATAATAGCATTTTCTCTCTGTACAGACTGTGGGGACGAGCTCTTCTGTGGTGCTTGGAATTCTATATAATTAGCCTATTTAAAAATTAAATGTTGCCACATTGATAGCTCACGAAGGTGTAATTGTTCAAATAACATTGTTTTATTTTAAAATGTAAAGGAATTATTACCCTAAAGTGTTTTTCAAGTGTAATATTTCTGTAAAGGCTAGGGACAGAAAAATTGACATTTCCTTAGAATGACCCAGGTACAATAGAATACAAGATTCTTCAAGATATAGTACAATTTGCACGCGTATAAAGGATTGTCACCTTAAAAAATGTCAACTAATTTAATATAAAGAGCTGGATACTAATTATTAAGTAAATAATGTAAGCTAAATGTATTGATTAGAGTTGCCATAGACTAAGGATTTTTCTAGTCGACGAGTAGTCATTCATTTTTAAATAATTAGTCGACTAATCACACGTTTATATTAATTTCTGCTTAAATACTGGGTGCATGGAGGATTATAGTCAATCCCGCGCTCAAGCACTTGCATAAATCTGGCCGCAAAAGCAGGCTAATGATAATAAATGTGTCTGAAAAAATAACGAGGCATTTTAATTGTTTAGGCGAGACACTACAGGGTAATAGGGTGATTTTTTTAACTAGCAGATATCACCATGAAACTTTGCCAGTTGATTATCTACATTAAGATGAGAAAAAAATGTATTACAAGTTTTCTGTAATTGAATTTTTAAATATGCAAATGAGGCATTATCTAATTAAATATGCACTAATTTGCATATATTTTAAATATGTATTTTGAGTATTGGATAAAGCCAGGTTCAAAATTATTTTTTCATGTGTTCACATATTAGATGGGGAAAAAGTTACAGAGGGATTTATGGATATCTACTTTTGTTATCCTGTAAATCAGAATATACTGCCAAAAGCCTTAAATTATTTTCGCCATGTGTTTTTTAATAAAATGTTATATAAATCAGGCTAGGAATAATATATTTACAAATCCCTATGTAAATGTCTTCATAGTATAACTAGGTACAGGACTGGAAAGTTTTGTGTATATCGGTGCTACTGAACTTGAGATTTCAGACTTGGAGTATGAGAGAAAAGTCATTTAGAGAAAACGGGCTTTAAAGATATAGCATCAGCCAATGAGATTGCGCATTTAGAGTAAAATCCCCCCTTTTACTTTCACGATTGGATGCTGATAAAAAGGAAATGACCATATTTGGATCCGACAATATTGTACAGGAGAGAGAGAGAGCTTTAACGGTGTGTGTGATTACAGGGTGCAGATCGCAGAGCGATCGCAGAGCAGAGGGATGATTTATAACGACAACTTTTGATGAATTTATGAGAAATCTACAGACGCAAACAGACAAAGTGTAGTAAAATAAAGACCTAAATGTGAATTTTGGACTTTTTTTCACCACAAGTCTGAAAGACATATTATTGAAGACAAATATCCCAAAATCTCAAAATCGACCAGTGAAAAAAAAAACGATGTTTTTGCCTGCCGTGTCTCGCCTTAATAAACGAATGTTTTCTAAATCAGTGTCGACAGCAAACATATCTTCATCTCCGCTGTAAAGCGGATGCGCCTTTAGAGAGAAATGCACCTTTCATACGGATTATATCAGATGGTATTTGCTTTCGATTCGAAAGTGGACATTTCAAGCTTTATATAGGTATATTTCTCATGTATGTGAGGCTAGTATATGTAGCGTCTGGACCAATCACACACACACAAATTATTCATTTTATCTAATGAATAGTCCGTCAAACTCACTCTCCCAACAAAGATCAGTGTAACTTCCCCCAAAACTAACATCCCAATAAAGCTAACACCACTGGCAGAACTTGGGGTCCTGTTACATAGAAAAGGAAATTCCTGAGAGATGTGACACTCACTTAATTCTCCTGAGAAGGAGAAATAAACCCTGTTAATCCTATATATTCTATATATAACCACTTGAGAAATGTATAAACATGTATCTAATTTTCACATCTCATGATTTTCCTTCTGATGTTGTTTTGGCCTATGTTTTCTTGTAAACTCTAATGGGTTAATGTTTCAGACTTTGCATACTATGGTTAGCCAATGTCATATGTGTGGCATATTTGGTCTCTATAACTTGGTACTTTGAAGATCGAAATGACTGTGTACATGATATGTCGATAACAACAACATATTATTATTACAAGAATCTTTCAGTTTCTTCATCGGCTACCACCCCTCCAGCGGGCACATGCAAATTAGCACCCTTGAAACAAAGAGCCATTAACCAAATTCTCCCGCCTGGAACTTCCACCTTTCTTATTGGTTAAGCCAATCCTGAGAGGTGGGACCTTTCCTTTCTAAGGGTTTATATTGCATCTCTTGGCTCTCTCTTCCTCTCTCTCTCTGTCTCTCTCTCTCTCTCTCTCTCTCTCTCTCTCTCTCTCTCTCTCTCGACCCTCTGAGATTCTCTTAGCTCTCTTTTCCTCTTGGTCCTTCCTGAGAAATCCTGAGGTGAAGACGATGCTAAATTAGAAGTTTTCTAGGGACCCCAAGATCCTCTGACTTCAACTGGTTCTCTCTCATTAAAACAACATCAGCAAAGATCAACTGGAGCCTCAACTGCATCCGGACAGTTTAATTCAAATGGGCGAGACATGCAAGTATCAAACTTAGTCTCATTATTCGATACATTAAGTATCCTTACCCCTTTTAAAGAAGGGCGTGTTAGAACTAAACTGATGGTTTGCTAAAGGCTGTTGATCTGCTGAATTTCAAACAATGCTATAACTTCTTGCTTTCCTGTATTCTTCTTCAGCTCTCTTTCCCTTGGTAAACTGTATGCATATACGTTGTTTATCAGTTCATTTATGAGATGCGCTTCAGTTCACGGAGACCATGAAAGCGCGCCTTCATTGTTTTATTTTATTATCGAAATAATATTTTTTTATTATAATATTATGAAATATATTTATAATATCTCTTTAATCTCAAATCTCAAAATATTTATCTAAAAATATTTCGACTTTAATCTTTAAACTTTTTTTTTTACGTTGCGGTTCAGGGCTTCCGTAACACACCCATAGTGAAAAAAAAATATTTGTAATATTTTTGAAAAAAAAAATTTATATAAGTAACTACATAAGATAGCTTTGGGTGTGAGTGTGTGCAAGTTACAGGATATTTACCATAGGCTTTATTTTATTCAGAAATTGTAAAACCCCATAGGGAAATCTCGAAGGAACCAACAGCCAATTTCCGGTTCTTATTTCCGGTTCCGTTTCTTAAGTCATACCTGCACGACTCTATAACAGGTTGGAACTAATGAACATGAACCAATTAAATGACAGAACTGATAACAGGATTGGAAAATAAAGCAATGAAAACATGACACATGAACTAAAGAACAATGACAAGAACACATGAGGGGAACAGGAAATCACATGATATTAACAAATTTCATGCAATGTCGAAGCGGGCAGAGCAGGTGGCTACCAAGGTGAAGCAGGCTGAACTGGACAACTCGAAGGTGGAGCAGGAAACCATCTCGGGGCATGGAACTATGGTGGTGCATGCTGAGTTGGAGACCATGGCAGAACTGAAACATGGAGCTCAGAGAGTTCAGAAATGGCCTCCGTGGCTGTCACAGGAAGCACAGATAGTACAATGGCGCCATCTAAGGCCAATTCACACTGCGCAGACAACCACCAGCAAACTTAAAAGTAAGAGAGAATGAAGTCTGACTGGGGTAAAAAATGGATGATCCTGTCACCACAATCAAAATTTTACTGTTACTAATGTATTTGCGTGTCATTCTTCGCCTGAAAACACGCAAGCAAACCGAAAGATGCTGTGGATGAAGCCATGGTTGCTGCGACGGGGAAGACGCGGCACCTACTAGAATTTATGCAGAGAACTGAAGTCAGAAGATTTACTAAGCTTTCAGAATTGTGCTTGTGTGATCCCTAATCAGTTTCAGCATCTACTTCAGATGGTGACACCAATCATTCAACGGCAAAATACAAATTTCAAAGATGCCATTTCACCCGGTGAATGCCTAATGATAAGTCTTCGGTTCTTGGCAACAGGTACTGAATAGCCTATGTTTCATCTTCCATCAATTTAAGTTATTAGCAGTGTTGATAGGTGTTTATATAAGATATAGGTTTAAATTTTCAACATTGCAATTCTGAAAGCGTAGAGCCATCTATCAGGTTCTCAAAGAAAGACATCTGAAGGTAGTCATTCTGATCCTCACCACTTTGCTTTAATTAATATATCAATATACTGTATAACTACCTTATTGCAAAGAATATGTTGGCATCCGTTCTGTTCTTTTCGCTATAAGTGAAGTATGCACATCGTTATTGGAACTGTCCGGTCCGGTGGTACTGAACAAAGTCAGTGTTGTCAACGCTATATAATTCAATAAGAGGGTCACTGGCAGTGCTATGAAAATTAACCATAGTATTATTGAATTTTTTTTTTTTTGTAGTAACACCATGGTAACCCCACATTAATAATGATTTTGCTACAAAAACCAGATTAACCATGGTTTTGGCGCTAAAAATGTGGTTATACAAATAGGAATCAATACGCCAAAAAAAACCCCAAAAAAACATGGTTTTTACTATAATATAAATGCAAGTTGAATAAATATTAAATCAGCTTATCCGATGCGGCAGGATCAAAACGAGACCAAGCGGTCTAAAAGAGTTACGGTTCAGAGTGTTTGACTGATTCTATTGTCGGCTTGTTTCAGGCATATGCAGACCAGTAAATGCGGTGCGGCAGAATCAAAATGAATCAACAAACGATCTCAAGTGGTTTGTTCCGAGTGATTGACTTGATTCTACCGTCGGGTGTCGAGATCTTTCCCCCCTCTGCCTTTTTGTCAGTATTAGATGCGAGGAATCGACGTTGTCCTAAAACCAAGTTTTGTTTTGTTTTTGATTGTTTTATTAGGTATGATAACAATTTTTTTTTGTTAAGCTCAAAATGAATCACATGACTAGACAGAGCTGGACATTCCTGTTACAATGATACCCGGATTTTGAAAATCAGTTGAGGATTGAGAAAGTTATGATATTTATAACATCTGGGATTATATTAAAATATTATACATTAGTTACAATAGAAGGCATGTGACCGAAAATTCCTATTATTCACATGGTTTTGCTTGTAACTTCCTCATTTTATCAGATATTTGCATGAAATTTGAACAGAAGGTAGATTTTACTTAATTCTTTCAAATGAAATCATGAACATTTACTTTATTTGGAATGGGCATCAGACCCATGGTATTTCACTGAAAACAATTATAACTAGAAAAAGTTCGTCGAGACAAACTTTAAGTTGGCTTGTGAAAGTTTGGACCAATAAGTTTGAAGAAGTTTAAATTAGTTTAAAGTTTAAATTAGTTTAAATTTTCAATTCAATTCAATTCAATTCAAATTTATTTGTATAGCGCTTTTCACAATACACATTGTCTCAAAGCAGCTTTACAGAAATTGCATTTCGGAAATGTACATAGAAAAATACAGTTAGTTAATCAAGTATTAATTTATGGCATAACATATCGCCGGCTTTGAGTCGTCTCTTCACAGGCGTCGAGTCGTCTCTTCACAGGCGTTGGGGCATCTGAAGTCTCCGTGAGAGGCTGGATACAAACTGGAGCTGACGAACGCTATTTACCTCGGGACTAGCGTCCCGAGATAACAGCAGAAAGGCAGATGGGAAATAATTAGCATAGCTGATGTTCATAATGTTAATGCATTCGAACTGATTCAGCAGTATCAAAGGTTAAGCATTAAGTGAATGCTTGGTTAAAGAGATGCGTCTTTAATCTAGTTTTAAACTGGGACAGCGAGTCTGAGTCACGTACAATATCAGGAAGGCTATTCCAGAGTTTAGGAGCTAAATGCGAGAACGCCCTCCCTCCTTTAGTGGACTTAGATATCCTAGGAATGACCAGAAGCCTCGAATTTAGTGATCTTAAAGAGCGCGATGGATTGTATGGCGATAGAAGGTCTGTTAAATACACAGGAGCTAAACCATTTAGGGCTTTATAGGTCAGTAGGAATACTTTGTAATTGATACGTAACTTAATAGGTAACCAGTGTAGAGATGATAAAATAGGTGTTATATGATCATATTTTCTTGATCTAGTAAGAACTCTAGCAGCTGCATTTTGCACTAACTGTAGCTTGTTGATTGAGGATGCAGGACAGCCAGCTAATAAAGCATTACAGTAATCTAGTCTCGAGGTCATGAATGCATGAACTAACTTTTCTGCATCAGAAACAGATAGCATGTTGCGTAGCTTAGCAATGTTTCTAAGGTGGAAAAAGGCTGTTCTTGTAATATATGAAATATGATTTTCGAAAGTCAAGTTGCGGTCTAGTATAACACCCAGGTCTTTTACTGTAGTGGATAAAGTAACAGGACATCCTTCTAAATTAAAGTTGTATTGTAAGGGATTTTGTGGGTAGTTTTTTGGACCAATAAGTAGTACCTCCGTTTTATCTGAATTTAATAGCAGGAAATTACACGTCATCCAGCATTTTATATCATTTAGACACTCTGTCAATTTAGATAAGTTAGTGTTTTCATCTGGTCGTGATGAGATATATAATTGAGTGTCATCAGCATAACAGTGGAAATTAATTCCATGTTTTCTTATAATATTACCAAGTGGCAGCATATATATTGAGAATAGCAGAGGGCCTAACACCGATCCTTGCGGCACTCCATAGTCTACTGACGTTATCTTTGATTTTTCCCCATTTAAACAGACAAAATGGTAACGGTCTGATAAGTAAGATCTAAACCAGCTTAATGCCTGTCCCTGAACACCAGTGTAGTTTTGTAGTCGATCCAGGAGTATTTTATGATCGATAGTGTCGAACGCAGCGCTTAGATCGAGTAGAACTAGTATTGAGATACAGCCTTGGTCAGAAGCTAAAAGTAAATCATTTGTAATTTTAACTAGCGCAGTTTCTGTGCTATGATGCGGTCTGAATCCCGACTGGAATTTTTCATAGATATCATTTTCTTGTAAGAAAGAGCACAATTGAGCGGACACAATTTTTTCTAGTATTTTAGACATAAATGGAAGATTTGAGATGGGTCTGTAATTTGCTAAGTTATTTGGATCTAATTGCGGTTTCTTAATGAGAGGTTTTATTACTGCCAGCTTGAATATTTTTGGAACATGACCTAAAAATAAAGACGAGTTAATAATATTAAGAAGAGGCTCTTCGACTACAGGTAACACTTCTTTCAGTAGTTTAGTGGGTATTGGATCTAATAAACATGTTGTTGGTTTAGATGCAATGATACGTTTATTTAGCTCTTCCTGTCCTATAGTTGTAAAGCGGTGTAGTTGTTCTAGAGGGGCCATAATTGAGGCTGAATCATAAGACATCATAGAGGATTGTATATTTACAATTGTGTTTCGGATGCTTTCTATTTTCTCATTGAAGTAATTCATAAAATCATTACTACTATATTGTAATGGAATATTTTGCTCTGGTGATGTTTGTTTATTTGTTAGTCTAGCCACTGTGTTGAATAAAAACCTTGGATTATTTTGGTTATTTTCTATTAGTTTGCGGAGATGCTCAGCCCTTGCTGCTTTTAGAGCCTTTTTATAACGTGACATACTGTCTTTCCACGCGATTCTAAAGACCTCTAAATTAGTTTGTTTCCATTTACGCTCTAAGTTACGAGTTTCTCTCTTGATTGCATGCGTAGCACTGTTGTACCATGGTGCTTTAGTTTTCTCTCTAACCTTTTTTAATCTAATTGGTGCAACAATATCTAGTGTACTAGAGAACATGGTGCTCAAACTGCTAGTCATTTCCTCTAGTTCATCTGTTTGTTTGGGTGCACTGCGCAGCTGAGATAGATCAGGTAAGCTATTTGAGAATCTATCTATAGTGGTTGGAAGGATTGTTCTGCCTGGTCTATAACGTGGCGCAACGTGACAAATTTCAGCAGTACGTATTATACAAGTTACCATGTAATGATCAGTGAGATCATCACTTTGCGGTATAATATTTATATCAGTTGGATTGGTTCCATATGATATAATTAAATCTAGTGTATGATTTAGACGATGAGTGGGACCACTGACGTTTTGCGTGACCCCAAGGGAGTTTAATAAATCTGTAAACGCAGTCCCTAACGCATCATTTGTATTATCTACGTGTATGTTAAAGTCTCCAACAATTATTGCTTTATCGACATTGACCAATAGATCTGAGAGAAAGTATGCAAACTCTTTTAGGAAATCAGCATAGGGCCCTGGAGGTCTATATAGGGTAGCCAAGGCTAGAGATAATATGGATTTGTTTCTTGCATCTAAGAGCGTAACATTTAGCACAAGTACTTCAAACGAATTAAACCTGTGACCTGTTTTCTGAGTAACATTAAGAATATCTCTATAGATTGTTGCAACACCGCCGCCACGACCGATCAGACGGGGCTCATGCTTATAACAGTATCCTGGTGGAGTAGACTCATTTAGACCGAAATAATCATTTGGTTTAAGCCAGGTTTCAGTAAGGCAAAGTACATCGAAACTATTATCTGTGACCATTTCATTTACAATAACCGCCTTAGGTGTGAGCGATCTAATGTTTAGAAGACCTAGCTTTAGAAATTGTTTTTGTTCACTGATATTTAGATTTTCTGGTTTAATTACAATAAGATTTTTGCTAGATCCTACACTAGATTTATTGTTTGGCCTCACTAAGCGAGGAATAGACACAGTTTCTATATAATGTTCTACACTACTTATATCAATTAAGTTGGGACAGCAAAGACTGTGATTTGGACTTTGACTTACTAGTCATATGGTGTGTAACGTCTTGGAGATGTTGTCCGACAGAACAGCCGCTCCGATTCTGCTGGGGTGCAGGCCATCAGCACGGTAGAGCCTAGGTCGCTCCCAGAACAGATTCCAATTATTTACAAAGAGCAGTTTCTGTTCATTACACCATGACATTAACCATTCATTTAGAGCAAATAATCTACTGAACCTTTCTTGTCCTAGTCGGTACGTGGGAAGCGGTCCAGACACGATGATCGTTGCTTCAGGCGATGTGCTGCGAACCGTCTCGATCAGGCTTCTGTAGTCCTTCTTCAGAACCTCCGTCTGCCGCAGCCTGATGTCGTTCGTCCCTGCGTGTAGGACCACAGCTCCGACGCGCTCGTCACCGTTCAGGATCTCGGGAATCTGTGCAGCGACATCAAGAACACGAGCACCAGGAAAGCAGTGAGTGCGCACCTTACGCTTACCTGAGGTAGCACGGACATGACGGACCATGGAAGTGCCGATGATCACGGCGGCGTCACGTTCCGGCTCGCGAAGAGGGTAGAAGCGGTTCCGGGTGGAGATCTCGAAGACCGGGAGGGGGGGGGAAGTCCTTGGTCTGGTCCTGGCTCGTGTCTTCCGCTGTGGGATCACCCAGGGTCCGTGGTGTTGCCTCGGTGCCGGAGTGAATGAAGGCAGAGATGATCGCGTCCTCCTGGGCAGAGAAACGCACGGAGTAGACGAAGTCGGAGTCAAAAAGTTACTAACCACTGACTTGTGAGCATCGGCGCGTGATGTTTCAAGCGTTGATCGCCGATCTCGCAGCTCGGCTTGCTTCACCAGCAGAACGCGGATCTGTTTCTCCACCGACTCCAGCTCCAATCGTACCGAAACCAGCTCGAATGTGTCCTCACCTGCACTCAGAGGTAACGTTAGACACACATCCGATATGTTCGCCATTATAACAGATGAACAGTAAATTAGTAGTGATACTACCAATATCACTACTAATTTAGGACTGAAATGATGGATATAACCCGTATCCTTTCAGTCAAACGGGTGTAAAATGAGAGGGTCGATAGGCGCGAGGCCACGCGTGAAATGCTAGCGGGCTAAAGGCTAGTAGCCGAGATTCGGAAAGTTGGATCTAAGTAGCGATATCAAAGCAATCCGATTGTTTTTTATAAGGAATAGTGTCGAGGATAAGTTCACATGATATAAAAATAGAAAGTGCTTGTTTATAAATGAGTGGTAAAGAAGAAAATCAGGGATTAATGAATCAATTCGACGGAGCTCCAAACACAAACACAGATCGCACGCGCATGCGCAAAAAGATAATTTTAAAGTAGTTTGAAGTTGAAATTAGTTTAAAGTTTAAAGTAGTTTAAAGTTTAAAGTTTAAAGTTTTAATGGTTTAAAGTTTAAAGTAGTTTAAAGTTTGAAGTATAGTTTGAAGTAATTTAAAGTTGCTAGGGTGTTTCTAGTGGGTTGCAAAGGTGTTCTGGGTGGTTGCCTGGCGGTTGCTAAGGTATTTTAGGTGGTTGCTAGGGTGTTTTGGATGGTTGCTATGGTGTTGCTTGGGTGTTCTACGGTATTTAGGGTGGTTGCTATGGTGTTGCTAGGGTGTTTTAAGGTATTTTGGATGGTTGCCATGGTGTTCTGGGTGGTTGCTATGGTGTTGCTAAGGTGTTGTAAGGTATTTTGGGTGGTTGCTATGGTGTTCTGGGTGGTTGCTAGGCAGTTGCTAGGGTGTTCTGGGGTTGCTAGGCAGTTGCTAGGGTGTTCTGGTGGTTGCTAGGGTGTTGCTAGGGTGTTCTAGGGTATTTTGGGTGGTTGCTATGGTGTTGCTAGGGTGATTTAAGGTATTTTGGGTGGTTGCTAGGGTGTTCTGGGTGGTTGCTAGGCAGTTGCTAGGGTGTTCTGGTGGTTGCTAGGGTGTTCTAGGGTATTTTGGGTGGTTGCTATGGTGTTGCTAGGGTGATTTAAGGTATTTTGGGTGGTTGCTAGGGTGTTCTGGGTGGTTGCTATGCAGTTGCTAGGGTGTTCTGGTGGTTGCTAGGGTGTTGCTAGGGTGTTCTAGGGTATTTTGGGTGGTTGCTATGGTGTTGCTAGGGTGATTTAAGGTATTTTGGGTGGTTGCTAGGGTGTTATGGGTGGTTGCTAGGCAGTTGCTAGGGTGTTCTGGTGGTTGCTAGGGTGTTGCTAGGGTGTTCTAGGGTATTTTGGGTGGTTGCTATGGTATTGCTAGGGTGATTTAAGGTATTTTGGGTGGTTGCTAGGGTGTTCTGGGTGGTTGCTAGGCAGTTGCTAGGGTGATTTAAGGTATTTTGGTTGGTTGCTAGGGTGTTCTGGTGGTTGCTAGGGCGTTGCCAGGGTGTTCCAGGGTATTTTGGGTGGTTGCTATGGTGTTGCTAGGGTGATTTAAGGTATTTTGGGTGGTTGCTAGGGTGTTCTGGTGGTTGCTAGGGCGTTGCTAGGGTGTTCTATGGTATTTTGGGTGGTTGCTATGGTGTTGCTAGGGTGATTTAAGGTATTTTGGGTGGTTGCTAGGGTGTTCTGGGTGGTTGATAGGCAGTTGCTAGGGTGTTCTGGTGGTTGCTAGGGTGTTCTAGGGTATTTTGGGTGGTTGCTATGGTGTTGCTAGGGTGATTTAAGGTATTTTGGGTGGTTGCTAGGGTGTTCTGGGTGGTTGCTAGGGTGTTCTAGAGCATTTTGGGTGGTTGCTATGGTGTTGCTAGGGTGTTTTAAGGTATTTTGGGTGGTTGCTAAAAAGAAAGAAAGATTGAAAGAAAGATTAGAAAGAAAGAAAGATAGATAGAAAGATTAGTTAGAAAGAAAGAGAGAAAGAAAGAAAGAGATAGAAAGATTAGTTAGAAAGAAAGAAAGATTAGTTAGAAAGAAAGATTAGTTAGAATGAAAGAAAGTTAGAAAGTAAGATTAGTTAGAAAGAAAGAAAAAAAGAAAGATTGAAAGAAAGATTAGAAAGAAAGAAAGAAAGAAAGATAGAAAGATTAGTTAGAAAGAAAGAAAGATTAGTTAGAAAGAAATAGATTAGTTAGAAAAGAAAGAAAGAAAGAAAGAAAGATTAGTTAGAAAGAAAGATTAGAAAGAGAGATAGAAAGAAAGATAGAAAGATTAGTTAGAAAGAAAGAAAGAAAGAAGAAAGATTAGTTAGAAAGAAAGAAAGAAAGAAAGAAAGAAAGAAAGAAAGAAAGAAGAAAGATTAGTAAGAAAGAAAGAAAGAAAGAAAGAAGAAAGATTAGTAAGAAAGAAAGAAAGAAAGAAAGAAAGAAAGAAAGAAGAAAGATTAGTTAGAAAGAAAGAAAGAAAGAAAGAAAGAAAGAAAGAAAGAAGAAAGATTAGTTAGAAATAAAGAAGAAAGATTAGTTAGAAAGAAAGAAGAAAGATTAGTTAGAAAGAAAGAAGAAAGATTAGTTAGAAAGAAAGAAAGAAAGAAAGAAAGAAAGATTAGTTAGAAAGAAAGAAAGAAAGATTAGTTAGAAAGAAAGAAAGAAAGAAGAAAGATTAGTTAGAAAGAAAGAAAGAAAGAAGAAAGATTAGTTAGAAAGAAAGAAAGAAAAAGAAAGAAAGAAAGAAAGAAAGAAAGAAAGAAGAAAGATTAGTTAGAAAGAAAGAAAGAAAGAAGAAAGATTAGTTAGAAAGAAAGAAAGAAAGAAAGAAGAAAGATTAGTTAGAAAGAAAGAAAGATTAGTTAGAAAGAAAGAAAGATTAGTTAGAAAGAAAGAAGAAAGATTAGTTAGAAAGAAGAAATATTAGTTAGAAAGAAAGAAAGAAGAAATATTAGTTAGAAAGAAAGAAAGAAAGAAAGAAAGAAAGAAAGAAAGAAAAAGAAAGAAAGAAAGAAAAAAGAAAGATTAGTTAGAAAGAAAGAAAGAAAGAAAGAAGAAAGATTAGTTAGAAAGAAAGAAAGAAAGAAGAAAGATTAGTAAGAAAGAAAGAAAGAAAGAAAGAAAGAAAGAAAGATTAGTTAGAAAGAAAGAAAGAAAGAAAGAAAGAAAGAAAGAAAGAAAGAAAGAAAGAAAGAAAGAAGAAAGATTAGTTAGAAAGAAAGAAGAAAGATTAGTTAGAAAGAAAGAAGAAAGATTAGTTAGAAAGAAAGAAAGAAAGAAAGAAAGAAAGAAAGATTAGTTAGAAAGAAAGAAAGAAAGAAAGATTAGTTAGAAAGAAAGAAAGAAAGAAAGAAAGAAGAAAGATTAGTTAGAAAGAAAGAAAGAAAGAAGAAAGATTAGTTAGAAAGAAAGAAAGAAAGAAAGAAAGAAGAAAGATTAGTTAGAAAGAAAGAAAGAAAAAGAAAGAAAGAAAGAAAGAAAGAAAGAAGAAAGATTAGTTAGAAAGAAAGAAAGAAAGAAGAAAGATTAGTTAGAAAGAAAGAAAGAAAGAAAGAAAGAAGAAAGATTAGTTAGAAAGAAAGAAAGATTAGTTAGAAAGAAAGAAAGATTAGTTAGAAAGAAAGAAGAAAGATTAGTTAGAAAGAAGAAATATTAGTTAGAAAGAAAGAAAGAAGAAATATTAGTTAGAAAGAAAGAAAGAAAGAAAGAAAGAAAGATTAGTTAGAAAGAAAGAAAGAAAGAAAGAAGAAAGATTAGTTAGAAAGAAAGAAAGATAGATTAGTTAGTAAGAAAAAAAGAAAAAAGAAATATTAGTTAGAAAGAAAGAAAGACAGAAAGAAAGAAGAAAGATTAGTTAGAAAGAAAGAAGAAAGATTAGTTAGAAAGAAAGAAAGAAAGAAGAAAGATTAGTTAGAAAGAAAGAAAGAAATAAAGAAAGAAAGAAGAAAGATTAGTTAGAAAGAAAGAAAGATAGATTAGTTAGTAAGAAAGAAAGATAGATTAGATAGATAGATAGATAGATAGATAGATAGATAGATAGATAGATAGATAGATAGATAGATAGATAGATAGATAGAAAGAGATAGATAGATAGATAGATAGATAGATAGATAGATAGATAGATAGATAGATAGATAGATAGATAGATAGATAGATAGATAGATAAGTTTATTAGTACATATAGAATGGTAGTTTAATTGAGTCTTGGGCTTCAGGGAGTTTAGATTTGAGTTTTTGTGTTGTACACTGCTGAGCCACCGTAGCCTTGGCTCAATTTGAACTGTTGCAATGAAAGTCAATGGGATTTTTATGATTTTTAATATTAATTTTTAAGAAATCTGAAAGTCAAATCAGTCTGAAAAGATATAGCACACTAAGTCAGAACAGTCTGAAGGTCTGACCCGAGTTTGGAGTTTGTAGAGTTAAAGCTCTAGGAGGAGTAGCAGTCAGAAAATTTTGGTTAAGAAAAAGAACTAGAAAAAGTTCGTCGAGACAAACTTTAAGTTGGCTTGTGAAAGTTTGGAACAGAAAGTTTAAAGAAGTTTAAAGTAGTTTGAAGTTTACATTAGTTTAATATGTAAATTAGTTTAAAATGTAAATTAGTTTGAAGTTTAAAGTAAATTGAAGTTTAAATTAGTTTATAGTTTTAATTAGTTTAAAGTTTAAATAAGTTTAAATTAGTTTAAAGTTAAAAGTAGTTAGAAGTTTAAATTAGTTTAAAGTTTAAAGTAGTTTGAAGTTTAAATTTAGTTTGAATTTCAAAGTAGTTTGAAGTTTATATTAGTTGCTAGGGTGTTCTGGGTGGTTGCTAGGGTGTTCTGGGTGGTTGCTATGGTGTTGCTAAGGTGTTGTAAGGTATTTTGGGTGGTTGCTATGGTGTTGTTATGGTGTTTTAAGGTATTTTGGGTGGCTGCTAGGGTGTTCTGGGTGGTTGCTAGGCAGTTGCTATGATGTTCTAGGGTATTTTGGGTGGTTGCTATGGTGTTGCTAGGGTGTTTTAAGGTATTTGGGGTTGTTGCTAGGGTGTTCTGGGTGGTTTCTATGGTGTTGCTAGGGTGTTATACGCTATTTAGGATGGTTGCTAGGGTGTTGCTAGGGTGTTTTAAGGTATTTTGGGTGGTTGTTAGGGTGTTATGGGTGGTTGCTAGGGTGTGCTGTGTGGTTGCTATGGTGTTGCTAGGGTGTTCTATGGTATTTTGGGTGGTTGCTATGGTGTTGCTAGGGTGATTTAAGGTATTTTGGGTGGTTGCTAGGGTGTTCTGGGTGGTTGCTAGGCAGTTGCTAGGGTGTTCTACGCTATTTAGGATGGTTGCTAGGGTGTTTAAGGTATTTTGGGTGGTTGCTAGGGTGTTCAAGAAAGAAAGAAAGAAAGAAAGAAAGAAGAAAGATTAGTTAGAAAGAAAGAAAGAAGAAAGATTAGTTAGAAAGAAAGAAAGAAAGAAAGAAAGAAAGAAAGAAAGAAGAAAGATTAGTTAGAAAGAAAGAAAGAAAAAGTAAAAAAGAAAGAAAGAAAGAAAGAAAGAAGAAAGATTAGTTAGAAAGAAAGAAGAAAGATTAGTTAGAAAGAAAGAAAGAAAGAAAGATTAGTTAGAAAGAAAGAAAGAAGAAATATCAGTTAGAAAGAAAGACAGAAAGAAAGAAAGAAATATTAGTTAGAAAGAAAGAAAGAAAGAAAGAAAGAAAGAAAGAAGAAATATTAGTTAGAAAGAAAGAAAGAAAGAAAGAAGAAAGATTAGTTAGAAAGAAAGAAAGAAAGAATTAGTTAGAAAGAAAGATTAGTTAGAAAGAAAGAAAGAAAGAAAGAAAGAAAGAAAGAAAGAAAGAAAGAAGAAAGATTAGTTAGAAAGAAAGAAAGAAATAATTAGTTAGAAAGATTAGTTAGAAAGAAAGAAAGAAAGAAAGAAAGAAAGAAAGAAAGAAGAAAGATTAGTTAGAAAGAAAGAAAGAAAGAAAGAAAGAAAGAAAGAAAGAAAGAAAGAAAGAAAGAAAGAAAGAAAGAAGAAAGATTAGTTAGAAAGAAAGAAAGAAAGAAAGAAAGAAGAAAGATTAGTTAGAAAGAAAGAAAGAAAGAAAGATTAGTTAGAAAGAAAGAAAGAAAGATTAGTTAGAAAGAAAGAAAGAAGAAATATTAGTTAGAAAGAAAGAAGAAATATTAGTTAGAAAGAAAGAAAGAAAGAAAGAAAGAAAGAAGAAATATTAGTTAGAAAGAAAGAAAGAAAGAAAGAAAGAAAGAAAGAAAGAAAGAAGAAATGTTAGTTAGAAAGAAAGAAAGAAAGAAAAAGAAAGAAAGAAAGAAAGAAAGAAAGAAAGAAAGAAGAAAGATTAGTTAGAAAGAAAAAAAGAAAGAATTAGTTAGAAAGAAAGATTAGTTAGAAAGAAAGAAAGAAAGAAAGAAAGAAAGAAAGAAAGAAGAAAGAATAGTTAGAAAGAAAGAAAGAAGAAAGATTAGTTAGAAAGAAAGAAAGAAAGAAGAAAGATTAGTTAGAAAGAAAGAAAGAAAAAGAAAGAAAGAAAGAAAGAAAGAAGAAAGATTAGTTAGAAAGAAAGAAAGAAAGAAAGAAAGAAAGAAAGAAAGAAGAAAGATTAGTTAGAAAGAAAGAAGAAAGATTAGTTAGAAAGAAAGAAGAAAGATTAGTTAGAAAGAAAGAAAGAAAGAAAGAAAGAAGAAAGATTAGTTAGAAAGAAAGAAAGAAGAAAGATTAGTTAGAAAGAAAGAAAGAAAGATTAGTTAGAAAGAAAGAAAGAAAGAAGAAAGATTAGTTAGAAAGAAAGAAAGAAAGAAAGAAGAAAGATTAGTTAGAAAGAAAGAAAGAAAAAGAAAGAAAGAAAAAGAAAGAAAGAAAGAAATAAAGAAAGAAAGAAAGAAAGAAAGAAAGAAAGAAGAAAGATTAGTTAGAAAGAAAGAAAGAAAGAAAGAAGAAAGATTAGTTAGAAAGAAAGAAAGAAAGAATTAGTTAGAAAGAAAGATTAGTTAGAAAGAAAGAAAGAAAGAAAGAAAGAAAGAAAGAAGAAAGAATAGTTAGAAAGAAAGAAAGAAGAAAGATTAGTTAGAAAGAAAGAAAGAAGAAAGATTAGTTAGAAAGAAAGAAAGAAAAAGAAAGAAAGAAAGAAAGAAAGAAAGAAAGAAAGAAAGAAGATTAGTTAGAAAGAAAGAAAGAAAGAAAGAAAGAAAGAAAGAAAGAAAGAAAGAAAGAAGAAAGATTAGTTAGAAAGAAAGAAGAAAGATTAGTTAGAAAGAAAGAAGAAAGATTAGTTAGAAAGAAAGAAAGAAAGAAAGAAAGAAAGAAAGAAAGAAGAAAGATTAGTTAGAAAGAAAGAAAGAAGAAAGATTAGTTAGAAAGAAAGAAAGAAAGATTAGTTAGAAAGAAAGAAAGAAAGAAAGAAGAAAGATTAGTTAGAAAGAAAGAAAGAAAGAAAGAAGAAAGATTAGTTAGAAAGAAAGAAAGAAAGAAAGAAAGAAGAAAGATTAGTTAGAAAGAAAGAAAAAGAAAGAAAGAAAAAGAAAGAAAGAAAGAAAGAAAGAAAGAAAGAAAGAAGAAAGATTAGTTAGAAAGAAAGATAGAAAGAAGAAAGATTAGTTAGAAAGAAAGAAAGAAAGAAGAAAGATTAGTTAGAAAGAAAGAAAGAAAGAAAGAAGAAAGATTAGTTAGAAAGAAAGAAAGAAGAAAGATTAGTTAGAAAGAAAGAAAGATTAGTTAGAAAGAAAGAAGAAAGATTAGTTAGAAAGAAAGAAAGAAAGAAGAAAGAATAGTTAGAAAGAAAGAAAGAAAGAAAGAAAGAAGAAAGATTAGTTAGAAAGAAAGAAAGAAAGAAAGAAGAAAGATTAGTTAGAAAGAAAGAAAGAAAAAGAAAGAAAGAAAGAAAGAAAGAAAGAAAGAAAGAAGAAAGATTAGTTAGAAAGAAAGAAAGAAAGAAAGAAAGAAAGAAAGAAAGAAAGAAAGAAAGAAAGAAAGAAAGAAAGAAAAAAGAAAGATTAGTTAGAAAGAAAGAAAGAAGAAAGATTAGTTAGAAAGAAAGAAAGAAAGAAAGAAAGAAGAAAGATTAGTAAGAAAGAAAGAAAGAAAGAAAGAAAGAAGAAAGATTAGTTAGAAAGAAAGAAAGAAAGAAAGAAAGAAAGAAAGAAAGAAAGAAAGAAGAAAGATTAGTTAGAAATAAAGAAGAAAGATTAGTTAGAAAGAAAGAAGAAAGATTAGTTAGAAAGAAAGAAAGAAAGAAAGAAAGAAAGATTAGTTAGAAAGAAAGAAAGATTAGTTAGATAGAAAGAAAGAAAGAAGAAAGAAAGATTAGTTAGAAAGAAAGAAAGAAAAAGAAAGAAAGAAAGAAAGAAAGAAAGAAAGATTAGTTAGAAAGAAAGAAAGAAAAAGAAAGAAAGAAAGAAAGAAAGAAAGAAAGAAAGATTAGTTAGAAAGAAAGAAAGAAAGAAAGAAAGAAGAAAGATTAGTTAGAAAGAAAGAAAGAAAAAGAAAGAAAGAAAGAAGAAAGATTAGTTAGAAAGAAAGAAAGAAAGAAGAAAGATTAGTTAGAAAGAAAGAAAGAAAGAAAGAAAGAAAGAAGAAAGATTAGTTAGAAAGAAAGAAAGATTAGTTAGAAAGAAAGAAAGATTAGTTAGAAAGAAAGAAAGATTAGTTAGAAAGAAAGAAGAAAGATTAGTTAGAAAGAAGAAATATTAGTTAGAAAGAAAGAAAGAAGAAATATTAGTTAGAAAGAAAGAAAGAAAGAAAGAAAGAAAAAAGAAAGATTAGTTAGAAAGAAAGAAAGAAAGAAGAAAGATTAGTTAGAAAGAAAGAAAGAAAGAAGAAAGATTAGTAAGAAAGAAAGAAAGAAAGAAAGAAAGAAGAAAGATTAGTTAGAAAGAAAGAAAGAAAGAAAGAAAGAAAGAAAGAAAGAAAGAAGAAAGATTAGTTAGAAAGAAATAAGAAAGATTAGTTAGAAAGAGAGAAGAAAGATTAGTTAGAAAGAAAGAAAGAAAGAAAGAAAGAAAGATTAGTTAGAAAGAAAGAAAGAAAGAAAGATTAGTTAGAAAGAAAGAAAGAAAGAAAGAAAGAAGAAAGATTAGTTAGAAAGAAAGAAGAAAGATTAGTTAGAAAGAAAGAAATAAGAAAGATTAGTTAGAAAGAAAGAAGAAAGATTAGTTAGAAAGAAAGAAAGAAAGAAAGAAAGAAAGAAAGATTAGTTAGAAAGAAAGAAAGAAAGATTAGTTAGAAAGAAAGAAAGAAAGAAAGAAGAAAGATTAGTTAGAAAGAAAGAAAGAAAAATAAAGAAAGAAAGAAGAAAGATTAGTTAGAAAGAAAGAAAGAAAGAAGAAAGATTAGTTAGAAAGAAAGAAAGAAAGAAAGAAAGAAGAAAGATTAGTAAGAAAGAAAGAAAGATTAGTTAGAAAGAAAGAAAGATTAGTTAGAAAGAAAGAAGAAAGATTAGTTAGAAAGAAGAAATATTAGTTAGAAAGAAAGAAAGAAGAAATATTAGTTAGAAAGAAAGAAAGAAAGAAAGAAAGAAAGAAAGAAAGAAAGAAAGAAAGAAGAAAGATTAGTTAGAAAGAAAGAAAGAAAGAAAGAAAGAAAGAAAGAAAGAAAGAAGAAAGATTAGTTAGAAAGAAATAAGAAAGATTAGTTAGAAAGAAAGAAGAAAGATTAGTTAGAAAGAAAGAAAGAAAGAAAGAAAGAAAGAAAGATTAGTTAGAAAGAAAGAAAGAAAGAAAGAAAGATTAGTTAGAAAGAAAGAAAGAAAGAAAGAAAGAAAGAAGAAAGATTAGTTAGAAAGAAAGAAAGAAAGAAGAAAGATTAGTTAGAAAGAAAGAAATAAGAAAGATTAGTTAGAAAGAAAGAAGAAAGATTAGTTAGAAAGAAAGAAAGAAAGATTAGTTAGAAAGAAAGAAAGAAAGATTAGTTAGAAAGAAAGAAAGAAAGAAAGAAGAAAGATTAGTTAGAAAGAAAGAAAGAAAAAGAAAGAAAGAAAGAAGAAAGATTAGTTAGAAAGAAAGAAAGAAAGAAAGAAGAAAGATTAGTTAGAAAGAAAGAAAGAAAGAAAGAAAGAAGAAAGATTAGTTAGAAAGAAAGAAAGATTAGTTAGAAAGAAAGAAAGATTAGTTAGAAAGAAAGAAGAAAGATTAGTTAGAAAGAAGAAATATTAGTTAGAAAGAAAGAAAGAAGAAATATTAGTTAGAAAGAAAGAAAGAAAGAAAGAAAGAAAGAAAGAAAGAAGAAAGATTAGTTAGAAAGAAAGAAAGAAAGAAGAAAGATTAGTTAGAAAGAAAGAAAGATAGATTAGTTAGTAAGAAAAAAAGAAAAAAGAAATATTAGTTAGAAAGAAAGAAAGACAGAAAGAAAGAAGAAAGATTAGTTAGAAAGAAAGAAGAAAGATTAGTTAGAAAGAAAGAAAGAAAGAAGAAAGATTAGTTAGAAAGAAAGAAAGAAAGAAATAAAGAAAGAAAGAAGAAAGATTAGTTAGAAAGAAAGAAAGAAAGATAGATTAGTTAGTAAGAAAGAAAGATAGATTAGATAGATAGATAGATAGATAGATAGATAGATAGATAGATAGATAGATAGATAGATAGATAGATAGATAGAAAGAGATAGATAGATAGATAGATAGATAGATAGATAGATAGATAGAAAGAGATAGATAGATGGATAGATGGATAGATAGATAGATAGATAGATAGATAGATAGATAGATAGATAGATAGATAGATAGATAGATAGATAGATAGATAAGTTCATTAGTACATATAGAATGGTAGTTTAATTGAGTCTTGGGCTTCAGGGAGTTTAGATTTGAGTTTTTGTGTTGTACACTGCTGGGCCACCGTAGCCTTGGCTCAATTTGAACTATTGCAATGAAAGTCAATGGGATTTTTATGATTTTTAATATTAATTTTTAAGAAATCTGAAAGTCAAATCAGTCTGAAAAGATATAGCACACTAAGTCAGAACAGTCTGAAGGTCTGACCCGAGTTTGGAGTTTGTAGAGTTAAAGCTCTAGGAGGAGTAGCAGTCAGAAAATTTTGGTTAAGAAAAAGAAGAAGAAAAAGAATAATAATAAGTTTAAATAGGATTTCAGTAAGTTGGCTTTCATAAGCCAACTTAATAACTAGAAAAAGTTCGTCGAGACAAACTTTAAGTTGGCTTGTGAAAGTTTGGACCAGTAGTTTGAAGTTTACATTAGTTTAATATGTAAATTAGTTTAAAGTGTAAATTAGTTTGAAGTTTAAAGTAGTTTTAATTTAAAGCAGTTTGAAGTATAAATTAGTTTAAAGTTTAAATAAGTTTAAATTAGTTTAAAGTTAAAAGTAGTTAGAAGGTTAAATTAGTTTAAAGTTTAAAGTAGTTTGAAGTTTGAAGTAGTTTGAAGTTTAAATTAGTTTATAGTTTAAAGTAGTTAGAAGTTTAAAGTAGTTTGAATTTTAAAGTAGTTTGAAGTTTATATTAGTTGCTAGGGTGTTCTGGGTGGTTGCTAGGGTGTTCTGGGTGGTTGCTAGGCAGTTGCTAGGGTGTTCTGGGTGGTTGCTATGGTGTTGCTAGGGTGTTGTAAGGTATTTTGGGTGGTTGCTAGGATGTTCTGGTTGGTTGCTATGGTGTTGCTAGGGGGTTCTAGGGTATTTTGGGTGGTTGCTATGGTGTTGCTAGGGCGATTTAAGGTATTTTGGGTGGTTGCTAGGGTGTTCTGGGTGGTTGCTAGGCAGTTGCTAGGGTGTTCTGGGTGGTTGCTATGGTGTTGCTAGGGTGTTGTAAGGTATTTTGGGTGGTTGCTAGGATGTTCTGGTTGGTTGCTATGGTGTTGCTAGGGGGTTCTAGGGTATTTTGGGTGGTTGCTATGGTGTTGCTAGGGCGATTTAAGGTATTTTGGGTGGTTGCTAGGGTGTTCTGGGTGGTTGCTAGGCAGTTGCTAGGGTGTTCTGGTGGTTGCTAGGGTGTTGCTAGGGTGTTCTATGGTATTTTGGGTGGTTGCTATGGTGTTGCTAGGGTGATTTAAGGTATTTTGGGTGGTTGCTAGGGTGTTCTGGGTGGTTGCTAGGGTGTTCTAGAGCATTTTGGGTGGTTGCTATGGTGTTGCTAGGGTGTTTTAAGGTATTTTGGGTGGTTGCTAAAAAGAAAGAAAGATTGAAAGAAAGATTAGAAAGAAATAAAGATAGATAGAAAGATTAGTTAGAAAGAAAGAGAGAAAGAAAGAAAGAGAGATAGAAAGATTAGTTAGAAAGAAAGAAAGATTAGTTAGAAAGAAAGATTAGTTAGAATGAAAGAAAGTTAGAAAGTAAGATTAGTTAGAAAGAAAGAAAAAAAGAAAGATTGAAAGAAAGATTAGAAAGAAAGAAAGAAAGAAAGAAAGATAGAAAGATTAGTTAGAAAGAAAGAAAGAAAGATTAGTTAGAAAGAAATAGATTAGTTAGAAAAGAAAGAAAGAAAGAAAGAAAGATTAGTTAGAAAGAAAGATTAGTTAGAAAGAGAGATAGAAAGAAAGATAGAAAGATTAGTTAGAAAGAAAGAAAGATTAGTTAGAAAGAAAGAAAGATAGAAAGTAAAATTAGTTAGAAAGAAAGAAAGAAAGATAGAAAGATTAGTTAGAAAGAAAGAAATATAGAAAGATTATTTAGAAAGAAAGAGAGAAAGAAAGAGAGATAGAAAGATTGTGTTCATAAGTGTATGAATTCATGAGTTCATAAGTGTATGAGTTTATAAGTTTATGAATTCATGAGTTCATAAGTGTATGAATTCATGAGTTTATAAGTGTACGAGTTTATGAGTTTAGAGTTTATAAGTTTAAATGAGTAAGAGTTCAGAGTTTATTAATTTATGAGTTTGAGTTCATAAGAGTTTATAAGTGTATGAGTTTATAAGTGTATGAGTTTATAAGTGTATGAGTTTATGAGTTTAGAGTTTATAAGTTTAAATTAGTCTAAGAGTTCAAGTTTAGAGTTTATTAATTTATTATGAGTTTAAGAGTTTAAGTGTAGATAGATAAGTGTCATAGATATATGAGTTTATTAGTTTAAATGAGTCTCAATGGCTCATATAGTATATAGAATGGCAGTTTGATTCAGTCTAGGGCTTCAAGGTATTTAGATTTGAATTTTTGACAGTTGGGGAGTTTGAAAATCTGAACATTCCGCCATGTTAAGTCAATGGGAGTTTTTTCCGACTTTGATCGTCATTTTTAGGAAAACCGTAAGTCCGATCAGTTAGAAAAGATATAGCATACCGAGTCAGAACAGTCTGAGTGTCTGTGCCGAGTTTGGAGTATGTGGAGTTAAAGCTCTAGGAGGAGATAGAGTTGTAAATTTTTGACAGAATAATAATAATAATAACTAGAAAAAGTTCGTCGAGACAAACTTTAAGTTGGCTTGTGAAAGTTTGGACCAATAAGTTTGAAGAAGTTTAAATTAGTTTAAAGTTTAAATTAGTTTAAATTTTAAAGTAGTTTGAAGTTGAAATTAGTTTAAAGTTTAAAGTAGTTTAAAGTTTAAAGTTTAAATTTTAAAGTTTTAATGGTTTAAAGTTTAAAGATGTTTAAAGTTTGAAGTATAGTTTGAAGTAATTTAAAGTTGCTAGGGTGTTTCTAGTGGGTTGCTAAGGTGTTCTGGGTGGTTGCCTGGCGGTTGCTAAGGTATTTTAGGTGGTTGCTAGGGTGTTTTGGATGGTTGCTATGGTGTTGCTTGGGTGTTCTACGGTATTTTGGGTGGTTGCTATGGTGTTGCTAGGGTGTTTTAAGGTATTTTGGATGGTTGCCATGGTGTTCTGGGTGGTTGCTATGGTGTTGCTAAGGTGTTGTAAGGTATTTTGGGTGGTTGCTATGGTGTTCTGGGTGGTTGCTAGGCAGTTGCTAGGGTGTTCTGGGGTTGCTAGGCAGTTGCTAGGGTGTTCTGGTGGTTGCTAGGGTGTTGCTAGGGTGTTCTAGGGTATTTTGGGTGGTTACTATGGTGTTGCTAGGGTGATTTAAGGTATTTTGGGTGGTTGCTAGGGTGTTCTGGGTGGTTGCTAGGCAGTTGCTAGGGTGTTCTGGTGGTTGCTAGGGTGTTGCTAGGGTGTTCTAGGGTATTTTGGGTGGTTGCTATGGTGTTGCTAGGGTGATTTAAGGTATTTTGGGTGGTTGCTAGGGTGTTCTGGGTGGTTGCTAGGCAGTTGCTAGGGTGTTCTGGTGGTTGCTAGGGTGTTGCTAGGGTGTTCTAGGGTATTTTGGGTGGTTGCTATGGTGTTGCTAGGGTGATTTAAGGTATTTTGGGTGGTTGCTAGGGTGTTCTGGGTGGTTGCTAGGGTGTTCTAGAGCATTTTGGGTGGTTGCTATGGTGTTGCTAGGGTGTTTTAAGGTATTTTGGGTGGTTGCTAAAAAGAAAGAAAGATTGAAAGAAAGATTAGAAAGAAATAAAGATAGATAGAAAGATTAGTTAGAAAGAAAGAGAGAAAGAAAGAAAGAGAGATAGAAAGATTAGTTAGAAAGAAAGAAAGATTAGTTAGAAAGAAAGATTAGTTAGAATGAAAGAAAGTTAGAAAGTAAGATTAGTTAGAAAGAAAGAAAAAAAGAAAGATTGAAAGAAAGATTAGAAAGAAAGAAAGAAAGCTAGAAAGATTAGTTAGAAAGAAAGAAAGAAAGATTAGTTAGAAAGAAATAGATTAGTTAGAAAAGAAAGAAAGAAAGAAAGAAAGATTAGTTAGAAAGAAAGATTAGAAAGAGAGATAGAAAGAAAGATAGAAAGATTAGTTAGAAAGAAAGACAGATTAGTTAGAAAGAAAGAAAGATAGAAAGTAAAATTAGTTAGAAAGAAAGAAAGAAAGAAAGATAGAAAGATTAGTTAGAAAGAAAGAAATATAGAAAGATTATTTAGAAAGAAAGAGAGAAAGAAAGAAAGAGAGATAGAAAGATTGTGTTCATAAGTGTATGAATTCATGAGTTCATAAGTGTATGAGTTTATAAGTTTATGAATTCATGAGTTCATAAGTGTATGAATTCATGAGTTTATAAGTGTACGAGTTTATGAGTTTAGAGTTTATAAGTTTAAATGAGTAAGAGTTCAGAGTTTATTAATTTATGAGTTTGAGTTCATAAGAGTTTGAATTCATGAGTTTATAAGTGTATGAGTTTATAAGTGTATGAGTTTATGAGTTTAGAGTTTATAAGTTTAAATTAGTCTAAGAGTTCAAGTTTAGAGTTTATTAATTTATTATGAGTTTAAGAGTTTAAGTGTAGATAGATAAGTGTCATAGATATATGAGTTTATTAGTTTAAATGAGTCTCAATGGCTCATATAGTATATAGAATGGCAGTTTGATTCAGTCTAGGGCTTCAAGGTATTTAGATTTGAATTTTTGACAGTTGGGGAGTTTGAATATCTGAACATTCCGCCATGTTAAGTCAATGGGAGTTTTTTCCGACTTTGATCGTCATTTTTAGGAAAACCGTAAGTCCGATCAGTTAGAAAAGATATAGCATACCGAGTCAGAACAGTCTGAGTGTCTGTGCCGAGTTTGGAGTATGTGGAGTTAAAGCTCTAGGAGGAGATAGAGTTGTAAATTTTTGACAGAATAATAATAATAATAATAAGTTTAAGTACAATATCAGTAAGTTGGCTCTCACAAGCCAACTTAACTAGAAAAAGTTCGTCGAGACAAACTTTAAGTTGGCTTGTGAAAGTTTGGACCAATAAGTTTGAAGAAGTTTAAATTAGTTTAAAGTTTAAATTAGTTTAAATTTTAAAGTAGTTTGAAGTTGAAATTAGTTTAAAGTTTAAAGTAGTTTAAAGTTTAAAGTTTAAAGTTTTAATGGTTTAAAGTTTAAAGTAGTTTAAAGTTTGAAGTATAGTTTGAAGTAATTTAAAGTTGCTAGGGTGTTTCTAGTGGGTTGCTAAGGTGTTCTGGGTGGTTGCCTGGCGGTTGCTAAGGTATTTTAGGTGGTTGCTAGGGTGTTTTGGATGGTTGCTATGGTGTTGCTTGGGTGTTCTACGGTATTTTGGGTGGTTGCTATGGTGTTGCTAGGGTGTTTTAAGGTATTTTGGATGGTTGCCATGGTGTTCTGGGTGGTTGCTATGGTGTTGCTAAGGTGTTGTAAGGTATTTTGGGTGGTTGCTATGGTGTTCTGGGTGGTTGCTAGGCAGTTGCTAGGGTGTACTGGGGTTGCTAGGCAGTTGCTAGGGTGTTCTGGTGGTTGCTAGGGTGTTGCTAGGGTGTTCTAGGGTATTTTGGGTGGTTGCTATGGTGTTGCTAGGGTGATTTAAGGTATTTTGGTTGGTTGCTAGGGTGTTCTGGGTGGTTGCTAGGCAGTTGCTAGGGTGTTCTGGTGGTTGCTAGGGTGTTCTAGGGTATTTTGGGTGGTTGTTATGGTGTTGCTAGGGTGATTTAAGGTATTTTGGGTGGTTGCTAGGGTGTTCTGGGTGGTTGCTATGCAGTTGCTAGGGTGTTCTGGTGGTTGCTAGGGTGTTCTAGGGTATTTTGGGTGGTTGCTATGGTGTTGCTAGGGTGATTTAAGGTATTTTGGGTGGTTGCTAGGGTGTTCTGGGTGGTTGCTAGGCAGTTGCTAAGGTGTTGCTAGGGTGTTCTAGGGTATTTTGGGTGGTTGCTATGGTGTTGCTAGGGTGATTTAAGGTATTTTGGGTGGTTGCTACCCAGACAGCAACATAGTGTCGGCCCAGATCCGGCCCACATCTGGGTCGTGTGGATTCCATGTGTACCAGATGTGGGCCGGATCCGGGCCAACACTATGTTGCTGTCTGGGTAGGGTGTTCTGGGTGGTTGCTAGGGTGTTCTAGAGCATTTTGGGTGGTTGCTATGGTGTTGCTAGGGTGTTTTAAGGTATTTTGGGTGGTTGCTAAAAAGAAAGAAAGATTGAAAGAAAGATTAGAAAGAAATAAAGATAGATAGAAAGATTAGTTAGAAAGAAAGAGAGAAAGAAAGAAAGAGAGATAGAAAGATTAGTTAGAAAGAAAGAAAGATTAGTTAGAAAGAAAGATTAGTTAGAATGAAAGAAAGTTAGAAAGTAAGATTAGTTAGAAAGAAAGAAAAAAAGAAAGATTGAAAGAAAGATTAGAAAGAAAGAAAGAAAGAAAGAAAGATTAGTTAGAAAGAAAGAAAGAAAGATTAGTTAGAAAGAAAGAAAAAAGAAAGATTGAAAGAAAGATTAGAAAGAAAGAAAGAAAGAAAGAAAGATAGAAAGATTAGTTAGAAAGAAAGAAAGAAAGATTAGTTAGAAAGAAATAGATTAGTTAGAAAAGAAAGAAAGAAAGAAAGATTAGTTAGAAAGAAAGATTAGAAAGAGAGATAGAAAGAAAGATAGAAAGATTAGTTAGAAAGAAAGAAAGATTAGTTAGAAAGAAAGAAAGATAGAAAGTAAAATTAGTTAGAAAGAAAGAAAGAAAGATAGAAAGATTAGTTAGAAAGAAAGAAAGATTACTTAGAAAGAAAGAAAGATAGAAAGTAAAATTAGTTAGAAAGAAAGAAAGAAAGATAGAAAGATTAGTTAGAAAGAAAGAAAGATTACTTAGAAAGAAAGAAAGATAGAAAGTAAAATTAGTTAGAAAGAAAGAAAGAAAGATAGAAAGATTAGTTAGAAAGAAAGAAATATAGAAAGATTATTTAGAAAGAAAGAGAGAAAGAAAGAAAGAGAGATAGAAAGATTGTGTTCATAAGTGTATGAATTCATGAGTTCATAAGTGTATGAATTCATGAGTTTATAAGTGTACGAGTTTATGAGTTTAGAGTTTATAAGTTTAAATGAGGAAGAGTTCAGAGTTTATTAATTTATGAGTTTGAGTTCATAAGAGTTTGAATTCATGAGTTTATAAGTGTATGAGTTTATAAGTGTATGAGTTTATGAGTTTAGAGTTTATAAGTTTAAATTAGTCTAAGAGTTCAAGTTTAGAGTTTATTAATTTATTATGAGTTTAAGAGTTTAAGTGTAGATAGATAAGTGTCATAGATATATGAGTTTATTAGTTTAAATGAGTCTCAATGGCTCATATAGTATATAGAATGGCAGTTTGATTCAGTCTAGGGCTTCAAGGTATTTAGATTTGAATTTTTGACAGTTGGGGAGTTTGAATATCTGAACATTCCGCCATGTTAAGTCAATGGGAGTTTTTTCCGACTTTGATCGTCATTTTTAGGAAAACCGTAAGTCCGATCAGTTAGAAAAGATATAGCATACCGAGTCAGAACAGTCTGAGTGTCTGTGCCGAGTTTGGAGTATGTGGAGTTAAAGCTCTAGGAGGAGATAGAGTTGTAAATTTTTGACAGAATAATAATAATAATAATAATAATAATAAGTTTAAGTACAATATCAGTAAGTTGGCTCTCACAAGCCAACTTAATAATAATAATAATAAGTTTAAGTACAATATCAGTAAGTTGGCTCTCACAAGCCAACTTAATAAGTTTAAGTACAATATCAGTAAGTTGGCTCTCACAAGCCAACTTAATAATAATAAGTTTAAGTACAATATCAGTAAGTTGGCTCTCACAAGCCAACTTAATAATAAGTTTAAATAGGATTTCAGTAAGTTGGCTTTCACAAGCCAACTTAATTAATAAGCGTTCATTCATTTTCATACACGTTTATTTTTTAAAATACAAGCGAAGACAACTTTATACACCACTATTAATTGTGAATTCATATTTATACATGCTTAAAATGCTTTTTTTTTTTTTACAATGAATGATCGGTACGAAAAATATACAGGCTATCTGTGTGATTGTGCTGACTGAGTTGATAACTTTGACAGGCTATTGTTCAACCAAGTCATCCAAGATGACATCTGCTGCCATCGCATATGTTACACTTTTAGGAATGAGACGATGTCACTTCCTGGTGCAACACATTTATTTATCTGTATAAAACACAAGAAAAAGCATTGTTCAAACAAGGAGCACATTTCTCTGCACTTTTGCCCTTCATCTCGTGCTGGATACTACTTCTACACTCTTATCCTGTGACACCTTCACAAATTATCCTAAACAATCACATGTCTGATGTCTAAGCTGATACGTCACACTAGACGCATTACTCTTTATACAATACTCAGTTCTCAAGAAATACATGTTCTATACACAAACACATTAACATAGATCTAAACATGTGCTGTGCCCGCTATCAAACGACATAAAAGGAAAGGTCTGACAAATAACATCATTAAAGTACCACAAACTCTATGAGTCATGCATTCAAACTCAATAAACATATAAATAGCATTTGGAATTAGAATAGATATTCAGATATCAGCAATAGTTTAGTCTATATTTACATTACTCTAGCATTGATAACTGCACATATAGTTCTAATACTCTTTCATATCACTGTTTCACTTGTCTTTAATCCGTTTTTACTCTTCCATGAAATATGCTAATGAACTGACTACATTATGAACTAGGTTTCAACCGTTTAACAGTTACCGTGTTATCACTATAAACTCACAAAATGATTAATAAACTATTTTACCTCTAAATCTGACTGGGGTTCTTATTTAACAGTATTGACTTATAGCTGACAAATATATGCGAGGACTAATAACAGTCACTTGTGCCTTGTTAACTCAAACTGCCCGGACTCGTCACTACACACATCTTAATCAATGTCCGTACACATCTATTCAGTTAATTATCTCTCGTCCCGCACTCACAAATCGAGTATATATCTTTTTAAGCCTTTATTTCTCCGTTTTGCTCACGTTAAAAGTTACTAATTTTCCTGTTGAGTAGTTAACACTCTCGTCCGCCATTTCATGCATGACACTCTTAATCACGGTCGAAACTTCACTTTTCTTAACGTCTCCGGCACGAACTACGGCTCTATAAGAATACAATACTGTTATGCATTTACAAGTAGCCTATATGGGTTATTGTCAGCTTACCTGTATAAAACACAAGAAAAAGCATTGTTCAAACAAGGAGCACATTTCACTGCACTTTTCTGCACATTTCTCTGCACTTTTGCGCTTCATCTCGTGCTGGATACTACTTCTACACTGCTAGCTAGTCAGCCACCCATGCGCTGTGCAACTCCCGGGTGCCCCCTGCTGACGACTCCGAGTCTCACCAAATGGAACACAATGCAATAAAGTAATACAAGTAACTAACAATAACATTAACAGTTCAAAATTTAAAGGGGGGGGGGGGTGCACTGATATCTGTCAGGAGGGACTCCTTCCAATCCTCCTTCTCCTCGTCCTCCAAGGTACGCAGCATGGACAACAGGGTGCGGTTAAACCTCTCCACCTGCCTGTTACCCTGGGGGTGATATGGTGTTGTGTGTAAGCCATGGATGCCAGAGAGTTTTTTCAAGCTAGCCATCAGTCTGTTCTCAAACTCTTTGCCCATGTCGTGATGTAGTCTGCGTGGGAACCCGAACATGAGTGCAAAATCGTTGAAAATCTTGTCAGCTACTGTTTTGGACGATTTATTCCTTGTTGCGTAGGCCTGCGCAAACCTCTTAAAATGGTCCATGACCACTAGTATATACTCATAGCCATGCTTGCATTTCTCCAAATGCAAGAAGTCTATCGAGACGAGCTGGAAGGGATAAGTGGTCTGGATGGGCACCAGAGGTGCACGGCTCTACTTACTCGGCTTCTTCTTCTTGAGACATTCGCACACATTACTGACAAAATGTTTAACATCCTTGCTCATCTGTGGCCAGTAAAATCGTTCTCGTATCAGGTCGAGTGTCCTTTCGACCCCCAAGTGATCCATGTCCTGGGTTTGGCTCCTGTTTTGTAACTTGACCAGAGGACTCTGGACAGGATTTCATCCTCTTCCAGCGCTTTGGTTTGATCTGTGGTAAGAGGTTTGCTAGTCTCACGGTCTTTCTCTAAGCTGAAAGCACTGACCTGGATCAACCCGACACCCTGGAAAGGGTTCGTCTTTTCCACTGTGAGTACATACGTTAGTGGGTTATTATCTGTATATACCACAAACGATGGGGCGTGATACAGATAATCCCGAAAACGTTCGCAGATTGCCCACTTCAACGCTAAAAACTCCAGTTTTCCAGAGTGCAGATGGTACCTCTTCTCTGCTGGACTCAAGGTGCGGGAGCCATAGGCAATCACTCTCATCCTCCCCTGCTGTCTCTGGTATAACACCGCACCCAGACCAACTTGGGATGCATCACAATGCAATACAAATTGTTGGGTGAAATCCGGATATCCGAGGACAGGGGGCTTTGTGAGTGCGTCTACCAGCTGAGTCAATACTTCCTGATGGGAGCTGGTCCACTGTATAGGCATCTGTGATGGTAAGTGACCCTGCTTTTTCTTTCCAGTTTTGTTGGACTTCTTCCTGATCGGCTCTAGAGTACAACTTTCGTGGTTTTGAATGGTGAGTAGGTCATAAAGTGGGTGGGCCACGCGGGAGAAATTGGGGATAAAGGGTCGGTAGTAGGGGAGGAACCCAAGAATCTGGCGCACATCACCCACAGTGGCAGGGGTCTTCTCCTTTAGCGCCTGCACTGGAGCCATCTCTTTAGGGTCCATTGTGTATCCCTCTCCTGTCACCAACTTGCCGAGAAACCTCACACTTGATTTAAACAGCTCACATTTCTTTGGGGTCAACTTCACACCATGTTCCTTGTAATGCTGGAGAACAAGACGGATGTGCTCCAAGTGCTCCTTAAAGCTCCTTCTGTGAACCAGGTTGTCATCAAGGTAGAGGAGGCAAATTGTGTCTCTCAGATCCGCCAAACAGTGCTCCATACTCCTCTGAAACTCTGCGGGTGCCGAACTCAGGCCAAAGGGTATGCGCACCCATTCATACAGCCCCCAGGGTGTGATGAAAGCTGTGAGAGGGCGGCTCTCCTCATCCAGATAGCCCTGGTGGTACGCTTTAACCTGGTCTAAGACCGAGAACCACGAGCTCCCACCCAAAGCATCCAACATATCCTGAATCCTCGGTATCGGATGGCGGTCGGGGACTGACTTATGGTTGAGTTCTCTGAAGTCAACACAGAGACGAAGACTGCCGTCCTTCTTGCGGACACACACCACAGGCGACGAATAAGGGGATCGAGAATGTGTGATCCACCCTCTTCTCAATAGATCCTGCAAGTACTCCTTAACTTCATTGTGAAGAGGCTTTGGGACGGACACGTAGGTCTTCTGGACAGGGCTGGTATCTTGGAGGGTTATATGCATCTTGAGGGATGGTATACAACCCACATCATCACTGTCAAAGGAAAAGGCTTCACATTCCTCCCTCAACACCTTCTTACCGCCTCCTGCTGCCCTTCTGGGAGATGACAGATGTACAGGGGGGTCCCATGACATTGGTCTTCCTGCTTGCTTGTTATCTGGCTGTGTTTTACTCGCTTCGCGAGACTTTGTCTCTTTGTTGTCCATTACGGCTATCGTCTCCTTCTCTTTCGTTTGCACAGCTGCTGTGTATACGGTCTTGATGGGCTCCAGGTAACCAATCACTCTGTGACGGTCAAGATAGATGGTGCAATCCGTAGTGTTGGTCACGGAGATGGGTATGTATGGCACTCTCTTTTCTGGGATCTGCACCAGTTCATCATTGTATATCACGCCTTCTGGTGGAGGATTAAGCATGTCAGGTGAAAAGAACATCTGTTGGCCTTGAGCTCGTGAACTCACATGCGCTCTTATATAGACGGTGGTGACTTGTTTTGCTGGTATGGGTACTCTTTTTCCGCCAGTCCAAACTACTCCAGTCTCTGCAGACCCGTCGCCAAACCTCAGTCTTAAGGGGGGCATATGAAATGTATGGGGGGGGCACAATTATTATTAGCCTACAGTATGTTTATTTATAATAATCAACTCTAGTCGCACAGCACGTAATCATCACGTTAAACATATAACCAACAGCAATATGACCAGGTAGCCTATAGCCTACACCACATTACACAGAAGCAATGTTATGAATATCCATAAAACACTTGACTACAACCTATTAGATTTAACACCAGAAACATGTCTCAAACATTGCATTTTAAAGCAGTCAACAGAGGGATATGCATTGCCATGACACACACATACACACACACACGCACGCAAATACACTCGTCTCGCGCAGATTCTTTGAGTGGAGGCAGCGTTGTCCTCTCTCCAGACCCAGTACAGCGGGAGGAAGCGTTTCTCCGAGCAGAACCTCCTCATCAAAGTATTATTCCACTCGGAAGGAACTGAAGCGAGTAAGCCGGCGAAAACTAGTTTTGAAACAGCTTTCAAAAATGCGCGGTAGCTCTTGAGCGGCTTAGTTGTACGTCACGTACGTAGCATAACGTTCTTTTGTAGGGCCGTGATAGGCTGTTGCAGGGTAGATTCCCATCAATCAAACTAAATCACACCATTGTTTCTTTATATTTTTAATATTTTAATGATAAAGAATACAACATTAATGCAACACAAAATTAGCAACTATGGTAGTATTAAAATTAAATGATCTGTGCCTCAAGTGGGGGGGGGGCACTAGCATTTTTTGGGGCGGGCCTGGCCCCCTATGGCCCGCCCATAGCGACGGGTCTGAGTCTCTGAATCAGCATTCTGCATCAACTTCACCACACGATGAGCAGTTTTCACTGTTATCGCAAAAGCTTTACTCACTTTGTGTGCCAACTGCTTCCTTTCACCTTCAGTGTTTTCCTCTTTTCTGTTGAGGATGGCCTCAATGACATTGTAACCGATAATGGGGTCACTGGCAACTACTGGGTTGCTTGACACCAGTACTGGCACTTGTAAATCATTTGTCTTGGTGTGGTCACTGCCTAGTCTGAAACTGACTTCAATCCAGCCGATATATGGAATGGGTGTGTCATTAGCAGCAAAGACTGTCAGTGTCTCATCCCCCAATAACTCTGAGATGGGTTTGATAACCGTGTGGGGTAGGTGGTTCAGTCGCCAGAGGTGATTCACAATGCTGGATTGTGCTCCCGTGTCCCACAGGGCTCTAACTGGGCAATTGTCCATAACGCAATCCACAATGCATCGCTACCCACAGGGCTTATCAACTGTGGCTGGTGTCGAGGCGGTATGTAGTGAATCACACTTACAGCTGATGATGCTCCGGCTGCACTCTTTTCAAAGGCTGTTGTTGGTTGCATGACTGGGATGGGCGGTGGCTGAGCAAGCTCATTTTTTCTTCTGGGAGTTCTGGATACGCTTCCTCGATTTTGTCTGCACCTAATTCTTCAATCTTTTTCTCTCACAATCTCCGTTCTTGTGCACTTCTCTTCCTTTCTTTTGTGGCTTGACGTTTGTGCAATTCCTCCTGTAGCTCTCCTTGCTTCATCCTCCTCTTTCTTCTTTGTATTACTCCCAGCCTCACTGCTTTCCTGATGACCAGCTCTTGTTTTTCCTTGTCTAAACTGTCCAAATAGTCCACAGTGTTGTTTTTCCGTGCTCGCATTTTACAGGACAAGTAGCAGATGGTGGCATTTGGAGCTTTCTTCTTCAACGCACTAAACATCCCCGTCAGCTCTTCAGCATCCATGTTATGTGATCTTGCTGAGGTTGTCTCTTGTTTTAATTTCTCTGTCACTGTCCATCCAACAAAGTATCAACAAAGTATTGTTGATACTGCCTTTCAAGTACTGAAATGACCGCTCTCAGACAGCTTTCCATCATTTGAGTGAACATGACTGTGTCTTTTGGAGGTTGTTGGAATTTCTCAAGGATTTTGTCTGAAGCATTCTGCTGTTTTCCAAAGAGGTCTGTTGTGCGAGTCAGGAATTCAACAGGTGAGTGTAGTTGATCTTTAAGGTTCTGCACGGTCTCTTTGATAATTTCAATACATTTAATGTAATCAGTTTGGTCATCTGCACCAGTGTAGAATTTGGTCATCCGGGGTCCAGTCAGTAATTTCCCAAGCAAACCCAGAACTTGCATTTCAACCTGTTGTAAGGAACTCAGCTTTTTGGAAATATTAATAATCAATAATATCTTGTTATTATTAATTATAAATATTTGGGTCAGTTAATTGGATTAACTTGATGTGGCTGAATTAATATTACAATCAATTAATCAGTTCTTCCAACGAACTCTTTTGATGATTAATTTATTCTAAGAAAAGGGTATCTTCCATGGCCACCGAAGAATAATTATTTCTTCGCCTGTACTTGTACTTTGAGCCAGTAGCAAAAACCGTGATCGTAAAGTGACTTGTATTGCAAGCAAAACAGAACCAAATACATATTATGTACAAGTTTTATTAACTAAATATAGATATTTATATGAATATAAATAAACTAAACAACATACACACATGAATACATAAATAGGTTAGTGATAGGATGAAATTGGAAACCGGAAGAGGGTCTATGAGAAGAACCATCAGAATTTCATTTTCACATTTCATTGAATTGAATACTTGCATTTGTAATGGGAACAATTCTTGAAGTTGTTGAAAATTGAAGTCGTTGATGGTTCCGGCAGTGTCAAGTGGAAGTTGGTTGAGCGTTCTCTTTCTCCAGGACCGCATGGCTGGTTTGGGCAAGGCCTGGGACTCTGTTGAGGCCACGCCGAGCACCCAGGAGAAGTGAGGAAGTCGGAAGGATGGGTGATTGGAGTCGTTGTTGGTTGGAGTCTTTGTTCCAAAACTCTTGAGATTGTCCTTGGTTCTTTGTGAGAGAGTCATCTCTCTCCTGCCTGAGCCCATATCTGGTTGGAATCGAGGCCTGCTAGGCCTTGGGGCCCCCGTGGAGGGGGAGGGGGGGCTCCCCAGTATCACCAGAACAGTGTTGCGGCTGGATGAAAGAACTAAGAGAGGGAGGTCACATGTGGACTGTCTCTAATAAGGCCTGGAGAAGATCCTCCCCTAAGGGTTGAACTCGACCAATCAGAAAGGGGACATGTCTGAGAGGGAAAGTGGCTCTTAGTTGATTTATGGATCTTTGTCCCTAGGAAGATTATACCTTCATTAATGCTAAAATAGCTATAACACATCCACACTGCATTCTAGAAGAAGGTGATGTACATCAAAGTGTGAGTCATTAAATGAGGATTAGTTAGGTAGGAGGCATTATACAGGTGAGGTTACATTGATCGTTAGTTTGTTGTATACCAGGATACATACCATAATATATACCTAATAGTACACGAGACAGTAAACCATTTACACTGTTTCTTTCACAGTTTTATGCATGTTCATTTATAGATCAGTTAGTCTATGATTAATGCAGCAAAGTCTGTTTTAAAGAGGGTTTCTGTTTCATAGTCTCTCTCTTGAGTATGTGGCCACATTCCTCGGAGGTCGTAAAATCTCCTTGTCATGCCCTGTAACATGACACTGTTTCTGCCCTTGTGTTTGTTCATTTGGGCTGTGTGAGGAGTTTCATAAACCTTTGTATATAATGAATAATAAGTATGTGTCTGATTGGTCCATACCCTACAGATCCCTCCTCTCGATCGTTGTTGTCCCCCCTCAAGGACAACCACGAGCGAAGTTGGAAGTGCAGAGAGATCGGACACACACTTGTCATAGAAGGCTGGAAGGCCATGGTGGCCTCTGGTTGCTCGTGTCTTCTGGAGCGGTGGTCGTTCCACGGCTGGTGATGTGGACAGTAGCCAAGTCCAGGTCTCTGCAGCAGGTGTTGAGGCAGCAGGTGTTGGGACATTCTGAAGTTCATTAGTTTTGGGGCAGGTGTTTCCTTGTGGTTGCAGGAAGTGGTTAGGCCTCTATGTAGCATAGAGAGGTTTTCAAGCTGACATGGTGCTGGTGGCCGGAGGTCAGAAGGTGGTTGTTAGCCTCTCAGTCACGAGAGGTCTGAAGGATTGAAGTGTTGTTCTGTCCTTATGGTGGTGCCGACGCAAGCTTGCCTAAGCTGGGGTGGGCAAGGAGTCGGAAGCTTGTACCTTACAGGACTCCTCGGGTGAGTCCTGTGCAGGGAGCTATTTTGCGTGTGTCAGCGGCTCCAGTAACTCTGAGACAGGTGCGTCCAGCTGTCCTTGCAGAGCCTCAGATTGACACCTGTGTGAAGGGTATGGAAGAGGATGCTGTCGTTGACAGCCGTGGTCTTCCTGTGGTGTTTGCAGGTTGAGGGTGCTGTCCTCCATGGCTTCTCCAAGGGGCTTGGCTGGTACCTGGGTTTTTGCCATGGTGACAGTTCTGTGCTGGTCCTGGGCATGCTCAGTCCAGCTGCATTGAATCTGGATCGAACCTCAGTGTCTAGCTGGTCTGTAAGGCTTTGGGCACAGGTCCGCTCCTTGTGGGACGCTGTGATCTATTATGTGAGGTTGTTTACCTTCTGTTTTATACCCATAAGGTGGGGTAAGGAGATGAGAATCTTGATCACCCCGGTGTGGCTGTAACTCTGGCTTGGGTCATGGGTCGTTTGTCCTCTTCTCTCATGGTGCAGTTCCGTTGGCTCCGGTGCCGTCGGATGTCAGCAGCCATGGGTGGAACAGTGTTCCTCGCGATGGCTTGTCAGTCTTTTAGTTCTCCTAACCGGTTAAGGTCAGGTTAAGCAGAGGATCTGCAACATTTTGGCACACCTGTTGTGAGAGACTAATGCATGACCCTAGAAAGTTCAGAGCCACGGTTTAATGGGTTCGCTGGATATGTAGCATAAAGCTAGGTATTTCATGTGTAGCTAGCTAGTGAAGTGTGTATTGTATCCTTATCATCTTAGCTGTGAATGTTAGGAGGCTAAGACTTGTGTGGTTCCGAGAGTATTTCCTGGAAAGGGCATAGCCGAGATGAAATAAATGACTTAAGATGGTTCTTATGACTAAAATATTTCTCTGGACTTAACTGGTGGTTCACTACGGCTTGAAAAAGTGAAGAATAGGAGGAAAAAGGACAGCTTTCCTATTCAGATTATGCTTATTATCAATCCTCAGGACTATAGTTATGCCCTAGTAATCGTTGAAGTTACTTGTGTCGCAGGGTCATAAAAATTAGTGCACTTGTTGAAAATAAACAAAATCACAAATAGAGGTGTCTCTGGTTCCTTTCTGGGCCCTATGGGAAATGGAACCACATTTGAACAAGAGAAGAAATGGAAATAAATCATATACATGACAGTATAGACAAGTGAATAGCTGACTGCTATTATTATCGAAGTAAAATAAAAATAAAAAGGACTTAAGTAAGTGATCAAAACAGCCGGAATGATCTGAAATTGAGAGTAATCAATAGCACTAGTGACTAACCTTTAGATTTGCCTGGACCAACACTCCATAGTGGGTCACAGCTGTTGCGTGTTTAAGACCACACCGTGTGTGTCCCTCCAAAGGTTTAGTCAACATGCTGATGAAAATTCTCATAACTATAAGAATTCTTCTCTAGCTAGCACAGCTTACATGTAATTAAACTTGGGTTTAATTGACAGGGCATCTGCAAATTTAGCCTACAGCGCTCAGCAAGGACTATGCCTAAACTAGTGAAGGTGAAATTCAGCTGAGAAGAATTGAAAGTAAGGAAAGAGAAAAATTAGAAACCCTAAATGGGGTTAAAGAAAGTATTTTAGAATACTTTGCGCTGTATACATAAAAGCTGTAATTAAGGCTTCAAGTAAATGATGCTAACCGCTAACTGTAGAAGTTATTATGTAGCTTAGCCTAAGCTGGATGGATACTAGGTTAGCTTAGCTTAGCCTAAGCTGGATGGACGCTAGGTTAAGTTAGCTTAGCCACCTAGGCTGGTTTGTTTACAAGATGACGTCACGAGTTAGCACTTCCTGTGACAAGTCGTTGTCATGGGAACCAGTGCATGTCAGAACAATTCAACAGTCCATGAAGAATGTCCGCACATTTTAAATGAGTTATGCATGTTTAAACGGGTTAAAAGGGGGCGCCTATACTTTAAATCTTTCAAGAACTTGATGTTACATTCAGTAAAATGCAAATGTGGTTTGGCATTTGCAAATTTTACTCATGGAACTCTTCTCTTTACTGTACGCAACTTATTCTATTTGTTTACAGAGTAAGGAAATAGATTTGCTGTAAGTCAAAGCTTGTCTAAGCCTATATAGTTACGTCCATCTCGTGCATAAATACTGACTTTTCAGCGAGTAAACAGTTTTGATCGCTAGGTAGCTCTCTGCTTGTAGATGCAGCCAAAATTTAGGTGAATTTACATCAACCTAACAATAATTTGTAAGGTCTTTACTTTGTAGAAAGGGGAGCATCACCCAAGTCTACGTGTATATAACACTGTACTGAGATTCCTTCGTCAGAAACAGATTAAGCAATACTGCAATTTGGATTCCTTCAACCAAAGCAGACTAATAAATACCGGTACAGTTTGCATGCCGCTGAGATGAGATTCCTTTGTCAAACAGACTTACGCTTTAATGCTGAAATTACCGATACCAGTTAAGACCCCTTTTTTTTATTTTTTATTATTATTATTTTAAGTAGAGATGTCAATTCCAGCTATCGTTTTATCTGCATTTAGACAAGCCAGCAGCTAGTGATCAAAATGTGTATCGCATATCATGTCCCGTTTGGATCGGAATGATCAAATAAGCACTTTTTTAGGATAACAGTAGTTACGAAGGGGCTCTAGGTCATGCTAGTTTTCCTGTAACCCTTCATTGTCATGGAAACTAATGTGTAGCAGTGCCAATTCAACCAGCATGTAGCAAATGTTTGTTTCAAAAGAGTCGTGCATAGTCTGTTGGCAGGTGAGGCTTACACGTCCATTCAAGATTTTCTTTATATCAGTAAAATTCTACTTTTACTAATGCAGAGTCTTGCTGCTCTTTGAGCACACATTTTCATCTACTTTAAAAGTTTTATGTCCTATGTTGACCAGGGACTTTTTAGCAGAGTCTTGCATTGTTTTCATGCTGTGTGCCTTCTGGCTTTGCAGTTCAGAATCAATGGGGTCTTAGGAACCTTTTCTGGGGAGGCCTTCTGTGTTAGAGGCCTTCTGCATCAGGTCACACATCGTTGAGTGGGCATTGCGTGGGGGCAGGTGAAAATATGGTGACTAACTGGTTTTGGAGGAAAAGTTTCTTGAAGCTGGTGTCCTCCTCCGTCACAGGTTCGTTGTAAGTTCCACAGAAAACTCGTTCGGAGTCGGTGGTGGTAGCACAGGCCCTTCTAGGTCTGTCCTGCTTGGTGTTTGGGCAGGGCCCAGCTGGGCTGGATGTGTCTAGATCAGATGGAGTCTGTCTCGGTGTGCCACACCGGCTGCAGGTGCAGACTGCAGGTGAAAATCAATGTCTCGTGGATTGGCAGGGATGTCTCTGACCTTTCACTTGAGATTGTTGAGTGTCACTTCATGTGCCATTTAGGGGATTGTCTGAGTTACCTTTTCCTCCTGCAGCTGCAGGGGCTCTCAGGACACTGTCTGGTGAAGTGTTAAGCCGAGGGCTTTGGCTCCTCCCCCCCTTTGTGCAGCGCTGGGGAAGCTTACGCTGCTAATGTGAAGGGCAGCAGGGTCCATCTTTCTTGTGTAGTCCATTTGCAGTGGGTTGGACTGTTGCAGCTCTCTTTGGACCACATGGAGTGCGTCAATAATGTTACAGCATCGCTAAGTCAGTGTTCGGACTTCCGCTGCACATTGATGGCTTTAGCTCTCTTTGAGTTCAACCATTTCTTTAAGTTCTTTGAGTGAAACAGTTCTTTACCCGTCGGTTTGCAGGTGCTCAGAGCTGTCGTCCGCCTGAAAACTGATGATCTCTTTCAGTTGCTCTGCTCTGTCAGGGTCCTTGCATCTGTCCTGTGCCTTCTCCCGTTGAGCAGGGTTCGTTCTCTGTGGAGTCCTGTGGCTGGCAGCGTTAGTTCATTTACCTCCTGTTTGAGGCCTGCTGGAGCATGGCCAAGGAGAAGATAATGCTGGTCAGCTCTTGGTGGCTCAGGCTGGGTGTCAGACGTCTGCTTTCATTGTTGCCTAACTGTTACTTCCTCTGCCGTGGCAGGTCGTTGCCTGCTTCAGGCTGAAGGATGTCCATGACACTGCTCTGCCGGGTCTTCAGGTGGTCCTGGTGGCAGGGCCGGGTGTCTGAGGCCTACTGGAACACTTGTGGGAACACGAGAGAGAAATGGCAAAGGCAAATGCAAGTTTCTACAGAGGTGGTGAGCTATCTGTGTGGGAGAATGGCTATGTGGAGCAGCTAAAATTTAGTGTTGGTGAGCACACACAACAAAAAAAAAAAGTTTTGAGTATCTTAGTTGACGTGCTTTAAGCAGCATCGACTGATGACTGGGCTCTTACATGTCATAACCTATTACTCAAAAATGCTGATGGTTCTTCTCACATGTTGTGCTACGAGAGTAACAGATAGAGCAAAACCAAAATAAAACAATGGGATGAAACCAGAAAAGAAGAGGAAGAAAGGAGTGTTTTACCTATTTAGGTTTAGCTAGGAGACATAGGTAAACAGGAGTCACTTATGGGGTATGCTGCTGTTAGACTAAGCTACCAGGGACACATCAGACATCTCAAGGTCCAAAAGAAGAAGAAGAAACAATGGGAAGTGTTTCCAGTTCTGTCTGGGGCCTACTGTGCGTTTGTGTTTAGCCGTACTTCATGTACTTAGCTTGGTGCTAAGGAGTGAGGATGGGTAAAACACAGACAGGAAGTAGGATATTAATGACCTGTGTAACTCGCTATGGAAACAACAGTCGCTAGATATTGTAATCCTATAGAGAGAGAGAAGATGAGGATAGTGACTAGTGATCTAAAATAAGGTAAAGGTAAAGTTAGAACGTCCTTATAGCTCTAAGAAAACTAAAAGGAAAGGGAAGCGTATCAAGTAATTAAATTAAATTTCAAATTTAGTTAAGCCCTTCTTTTTTTTCTTTAGCTGAATATAAGAATTCAGGCTGAAACAAACGTAAATAACTAAATTGAAATAAAATAATTTAAAAAAAAAAATGTATGTAAAATTGTGTGTTCTCATAGCTCTGGTAACTAGAGGGGAACTTGACTAAGCAAATTGATTTAATTAATTTCCCAATTTAATTAAATTCAATTTAACTGAATAGGACTATTCAGGCTCAACAGGTGTAAATACACAAAATAAAATAGGGGTAGATTTAAGTAAAAATAAAAGAAACACAAATAAAAACCCAAAGTATCTGGGTTTCAATCTGAAAGTGAAACCAAGAGGAAGGGGTCGAGAGAGAGAAAGAGAGAGAGAAGAGGGTGGTTTAACCCTCTTATGAGACGTGCTTCGTGAAGCTCTGACACCAGGGTGAATCATTCGTCTCAAATCATTCGGAGTGTATCACTGCTAAGGTCACGTGATTTTATTAAACTGGGCTTCGTTACGCGTCATAGCTGTTTCGAAATTGTTTTAAATTTCAACGGTTCGTGAACCATTGTGTATCTGGTCTCTATGTGATCTCGTATCACTTTATAGATTCGTACACATTTAATGACGCATTTGATAAAGGGTCTGATTGACTTTCAAGTCAAGCTTTCATAAAACGAGCCCTACGGTTTACTAAGATATTATGCCTTGAAAGACACCTCATATTAAACGATATTAGGTAGCTCGCGGATTGCCATTACCTGATTACACCTTTTGATAAAACCTTTGCGATTGGTTTGTAAAAGGTGTTCCGTTGATTTGAGTTTCCGCTACACTTCCACTGTTTTGACCAGCAGGGGTCGCCAGCGAGGGCGCTTCAAACAAAGAATCATTTGTGACTCAGTTGACTCCTTTGATTCAAAGCCTCAAAGAGCTTTGACTCTCATTACTCGTGTTCAAATCACTCAGTTCAAATCACGCAAAATCTATAGTCTTTGGTTTAAGGTTACACTTTACGCTCTAACGTGTCTAAGTTTTTAGGCGGTGCTAAAACTATCACTCGAGGTAGAGGGTTTTACTTGTAAGTCATGCGTGTAAGTTAGGATTGAGGGAGCTATTGGCTACAACCGTCGCTTGTTTACACGAGGGTCTGTGAGATTGGTGCTGTTGTCAGAAAAACTAGATAGGAACGCCTGCTCGCGTTCCGGACGCAATGCAAACCAACAACACAGATCGTTCGGAGCAGCGATCGAGCTGTGCTGACAGTTTGCACTGAGTCTCTCGCTTAGACACGACGTTGCGTGTGAGTGACTCTTTTTAACAAATCAAAACAGCACCATTCTTTCACAGACAATGGCAAATTACTAGTTAGCTAAGCTAGAATTTATACCACTAATTCGACGCGATTGTTTCATATGAGCGCTTCAGCGGTTTAATATGAATACAATGACGTAACGCATAATAAGGCCTTAATCGGTGATTGAGGAACATCGCTCAGATCACATTCAAAAATGCTGAAAATGGAGATTTCTTCGTCCATATCAGGTTAATTTGTTCTGGTACCATTTATGCGTGCGGCTAATCTGAGATTTCTTCGTCAGAGAAGGCTTATGCTCGATTTATATCTGAAATTAGGCTTTCTTCGCTAATATCAGGAGTTTCTTATCGTACGATTTAAATATGCATTATAGCATTTGTGAACTTTCTGCCATTCGTCGGAAGGCATATTCAAGCTATAGTTTTGCTGATTTACCCAGAAACTTGTACGTGCATGTATGAGATGTTAATAAAACTTATGGGACAACATATGATTGACTACTGTCTGCTTGCATGCAATGTTTAATACGATGCCTTAAAATTCTCCACCATATATGTAAGGAACTCAGCTTTTTGGAAATATTAATAATCAATAATATCTTGTTATTATTAATTATAAATATTTGGGTCAGTTAATTGGATTAACTTGATGTGGCTGAATTAATATTACAATCAATTAATCAGTTCTTCCAACGAACTCTTTTGATGATTAATTTATTCTAAGAAAAGGGTATCTTCCATGGCCACCGAAGAATAATTATTTCTTCGCCTGTACTTGTACTTTGAGCCAGTAGCAAAAACCGTGATCGTAAAGTGACTTGTATTGCAAGCAAAACAGAACCAAATACATATTATGTACAAGTTTTATTAACTAAATATAGATATTTATATGAATATAAATAAACTAAACAACATACACACATGAATACATAAATAGGTTAGTGATAGGATGAAATTGGAAACCGGAAGAGGGTCTATGAGAAGAACCATCAGAATTTCATTTTCACATTTCATTGAATTGAATACTTGCATTTGTAATGGGAACAATTCTTGAAGTTGTTGAAAATTGAAGTCGTTGATGGTTCCGGCAGTGTCAAGTGGAAGTTGGTTGAGCGTTCTCTTTCTCCAGGACCGCATGGCTGGTTTGGGCAAGGCCTGGGACTCTGTTGAGGCCACGCCGAGCACCCAGGAGAAGTGAGGAAGTCGGAAGGATGGGTGATTGGAGTCGTTGTTGGTTGGAGTCTTTGTTCCAAAACTCTTGAGATTGTCCTTGGTTCTTTGTGAGAGAGTCATCTCTCTCCTGCCTGAGCCCATATCTGGTTGGAATCGAGGCCTGCTAGGCCTTGGGGCCCCCGTGGAGGGGGAGGGGGGGCTCCCCAGTATCACCAGAACAGTGTTGCGGCTGGATGAAAGAACTAAGAGAGGGAGGTCACATGTGGACTGTCTCTAATAAGGCCTGGAGAAGATCCTCCCCTAAGGGTTGAACTCGACCAATCAGAAAGGGGACATGTCTGAGAGGGAAAGTGGCTCTTAGTTGATTTATGGATCTTTGTCCCTAGGAAGATTATACCTTCATTAATGCTAAAATAGCTATAACACATCCACACTGCATTCTAGAAGAAGGTGATGTACATCAAAGTGTGAGTCATTAAATGAGGATTAGTTAGGTAGGAGGCATTATACAGGTGAGGTTACATTGATCGTTAGTTTGTTGTATACCAGGATACATACCATAATATATACCTAATAGTACACGAGACAGTAAACCATTTACACTGTTTCTTTCACAGTTTTATGCATGTTCATTTATAGATCAGTTAGTCTATGATTAATGCAGCAAAGTCTGTTTTAAAGAGGGTTTCTGTTTCATAGTCTCTCTCTTGAGTATGTGGCCACATTCCTCGGAGGTCGTAAAATCTCCTTGTCATGCCCTGTAACATGACACTGTTTCTGCCCTTGTGTTTGTTCATTTGGGCTGTGTGAGGAGTTTCATAAACCTTTGTATATAATGAATAATTAGTATGTGTCTGATTGGTCCATACCCTACACTGTCCAGCTGTAGAGTTGAAGTCTTCCAGAATGCTAGCACGCAGGCCTCCACAGGATGTTCCTCCACAGAGATATGCCTTTAGTGCAGCATGATGACTTGAGAATATACCACATATATGGAAAAGAATGTGCAGTCGATTACCTCTGTAGCGTGGTATGAGGCCGAGAGGGAGATTGTTGTGATTTAGAAAGATCTTTAAAGCCACGAGGGTCACCTTTGCCATCCATGTTCCTCATCTTATTCATCTGAACCACAATGTTGGCCCCAATGCAGTCTTTCCCTTTGATTTTCCCGGTTAACTCCATGGATTTCTCGATCTCCTTCAGAGCACTCTTTGTCTTTGAAGCAATTGTTTCCAGAGGATGATGGTTGCAATTCAACTCATTTAGGGCCTTGTTCCAAGACGCACAGACTAAACGAATGGCGGCATGATTGGCAGCACAGCGGTCAGTGAGCGTGTTTGATATATTCCCTATCATTTTTTGAAGAATGTTTTCGTAGTCTGCCTCAAAAAAATGACAGTAGACATTTGCGAGGTTACTGATGGAGGCACAAATATGGATCTGGTAATCCTCAGCAGAGCCTCCTGGAAGTTGATCTACAGCAACAACATAACAGTTCTCTTTGGTGGTGTAGGCTGTTCAAGTGGATTCCCTCCTGTGTGGTTGCATCAAAACCCAGGGTAGAGTGTGTGTTCGCTAAAAGTGCTTCAGCAGTCTGGAGGTCACTTATTTCTCCCAATTCTCTGGTCATGGCTTCCACAGTAGCCCTTTTTGGCATATAAATTAAACTAATGGTGAAGCGCAGCGCAAACTTTTTAATCAAATTGTGGATGTTGGCAGTGGGCACATGATTAGATATCGCGTCAAACACCATCAATCTCATTTCACTTGAGTATGACTTTGCGTCTGTTTTTGTAAGCTTTTTTTCACTTTCCAAATCCTGGATTTTTTCTCCCAAAAGAAGGTTTTCTACCTGAAGATCATGAATCTCACTGTTCATTGAATTAATTCTTTCTTCGAACTCGCAACATCTTTGTTCCATATCATCAACAGAATTTGATTTGACCTCTCGCCTCATGTGTGTAATGGATTTCTTCAAGCGCATATTACTTCTTGCTTTCACTTTGTATTGTTTTTTTAATTTAGCGATGGTTTCAGACTCATGCGATTTCAACAGATTTTTCAAGTCGGATATTTGCTTTTCTTTCCTTTTCAGTTTCTGATTAAGTATCCTTATTGCTCCCTTCTTTTTCTGCTGTGCTATGAGTGTCTTAATTGCCAGGTACTTGCTTCTCTGCATCTGCAGATGTTTCTGCCTCATGTTTTTCAGAGACTCCTTATATCTGGTACAAGAAGGACAATTGGCTCTAGTAACCTGTCTTGTCTTCAAAGGACTAAGTTTCGGAACTTGTTCAGCAGAAGGAGACTTTAAGTGGGGAACTGTGGTGGAAGTGGAGGTTCCACAAAATCTTCGGCTACATAACCCTTCAAACTGACTGAATTCTTGCTCATTAGTTAGCTTTCTGTATTTTGTTAAAGTTTTTTCAACAAGTAGCTTCACTTTATTTTTTGCCTGCTCTTCAGTAATTTCTGGTATATATCTTATTATTTCTCTTCTAGTTGCAGCTCTGCTGGATTCTGCTGTGACATAAAGAAAGAGAATATGTCCATTTTGGATCAAATGAGGAGATGGTAGATCACTGTACTTGTCCAGGAGGTGCTGTCTGGCTAGACCTGGCTGTGTGTTGGGCCCCTTTCTTCTTCTCATAATTAGCTGTAAAGACATAACATCAAATATTAGTCTACATAATCTACAAGATTCAGGGAAATTTGACATAAATGGACTAATCAACATGGCTTGTGTTGCAGGATACTTTGAATAAACTAGTAAACGAAGTTAATACAGACAACAAACAAGCATAACTTTTTGATCACATTCATATATCCAATGAAATGCCACTTTTAAATTATATATATATATGAGGATTTGCTGTATTCAGCTAGATAAGTGATTCCCAACCACAGGGGTACGCACATTGCTACGTGGAAACATTTAATAATTTATTGGAAGTACTGAGAATATTTACTTATCATCTTTGAAAATCCAAGAAGAAAATTGCTGAGAATTAAATTAAATGTTCAAATTAAGGAGATTAAATAAAATGATTTTCATTTAATAATAAGTTACGTTCTACTTTTGAAGAATCATCAACACATATAAGTGAGGGGGTACTAACTCTAGGTAGGTAAAAAGGCTCAGGAAAAAAAAATGAAAAAAGTATTTTCAACAAGACAAAGGTTGTTAACCTATTAATTTAGACAGTTACAGGCTAGTCATCAGTAAGTAATGTAATTCAAAGTGATTTAAACTAATGTTACTGTTATGTCAGGAAAACCATGAGATGCATATTAAACTACATAGCATCAGTAATAATGTCAAGAAAAACACGGTGAGAATGAGTTAAAATCGAGAGAATGTTTTTTTTTTTAGAATTTTTAGAACGACGCCTACAGTTCATCTGACAGGACGTTCGCTAATCTACCCACCACAAATGTGACTAACAAATATCCGCAATTTAGTTAAATACCTTCTCCTCCATGGATTTCGATTTAACTTCATCAGTACCAAGATAAAAGGAATTTATTCATGTCCACCTACCTTTCATTAGTGTCCAAAAGCTTAGATGAATCCCACCGACCGGTTGAAAGCCACTCAAATTTTCCGGGAGTTGCGGTGAACTGAAAACACCTCAGGGCTGAAAGCTCGAAATGTCTAATGCTTCCGGGGGTTGTACTCATCGTAGTTACTGTCGTATTCAGGAAAAACATACCCCCACCAGGCGGCGAGGACTGGATATTGCATGGCACACATATTAACAGTACCACGCAGTTTGGAACAAATTATTGAGACAGAATGTTCGCCACGCGCGGTTGCTATGTCAACATACCTAGTTTTATTTAGTCTAATTTGTAAGTACGGTCCGTTATATGCGAGTCGAATGACGGTGTTATAAATTTGTTTTGTTTTTCTTTGTTTTGAGATTTATTGGTTAGTGGGATTTATAGTTTCAGTCAAGTGTTTTTTTGGTTTATTATTATTATTGTTTTTTTGTTTTTGTTTATATTGACCTGATTTAGTTTTGATTTATTCTTTAATTGTGATTTTTGATTTGGTGTGTGTGTGTGTGTGTGTGTGTGTGTGTGTGTGTGTGTGTGTGTGTGTGTGTGTGTGTGTGTGTGTGTGTGTGTGTGTGTGTGTGTGTGTGTGTGTGTGTGGGTGCGTGTGTAGTTGCAAATTTCTTTTTGCTAGATGCTGAGGGCTTCAGCCAGGAATCCTCCCTTGTTTCCTCTGTGTGCTGGTGATGGTTTCAACACTGGGTGCTGTGTGCAGTGAGATGCACGGATTTTGTGTGGGAGTGATAAGAGTTTACTTTAAAGTATTTGGTTGTATTCCTTGTTCTTTAGCCCTCAGCCAAGAAGCTATTGAATGTAATGTTTTATTGTACGTTAATTTTGTAATGACTGACTCTTGAATGACTATTTCTTCTATGATAAAAATTTTTTTGGGTCAGATGTTGTGGCGTGTCTTGCTTGGTACACTCAATTTATTTGAATGTGATTTTAGTAATTAAGAACTCTTTTGCTATGATTTTCATGTCTCTGTTCCTTACTAGTGCAGCCAACTTGCGTATAGTGACTAGTGTATCAATCATTCTCTGTGATGTCAGAGTGGCGTAGTCGGTTTTCTTAAAGCTGCATTTATTCTATTCTAAGTAGTTAGGCCTTAGTGCCAGTAAGTGTGGTTTCCTCATGCCACACTTTTGCTTTACAAAAGTACCATGTGCAGTACCTCCTTAATCTATGAAGGTAAATTAGTAGCAAAACTCGAGAGCACGTAGATGTGAATTTGAGAACTTGTACAATAAATATTCGTACTTGTACTCCGCGTACAAGTACGAATATTTATTGTACAAGTTCTCAAATTTACACTGACAGCTCCGATGTGAAAACCTGTAAAATAAAAATGTGAACTTGAACGCTGAGATTTGCACTTGCAGACAATAGTCACAAACCTGTATTCTGAATTTGGAGCTGCAGGCAAGCAGTCACAAATGTGTAAAATGCCATTCACAAAGATACAACGACAGACACAAACTTGTAATACAAATTTTCACTTCTTCCAAAATTCAAATTCGCAATACAGCCTCAAATTGTCACTTGCAACTTCTCAAATCTGTCACTGCAAGTTCAAATTTCGCGCCTTGACTTTTGCTACTCTTTTAGCAATATATTAGGTGCAAAACTGACTTGTGCACTTGCAACTCAGTGGCGGCGAGAGAGGAAGGGGGGCGGGAGTGGGGGTGTTCAAAGGAGCCGTTTTATTGGTTGGCGCCTAGCCAATGAAATAGGACTTCTGTTATTTGTGATGTCACGAAACCCGTTTGTGATGGACTGTTATTAAAAGTAAGAAATGATATTATCAAACTCAGTTAACAACACCATACTAATTAAGCATAGCCTTGTAGGCTACAGAAAAGCCAATGAGCCCAGAATATGACGAAAGAAAGCAACTATGTGTTTAGTGCAAATAAACCTGCTGCCTGCAGTTTTATTAATAATAACAAATTGTGTGTTTTTTTAATTTTTATAACTGTTGGTCCATTAAGCCTCATGAAGCGTTTTCTTGGTTTTCTATGGGAGGGAAATGCTTAACGTACAATTAAACGCGTTGCGTTCATATTATGTGCATATTACTTTTCTAAGCTTTATTAGTAGGCATGGTGTTTCCTGAGTTTGACCTTTTCAAACCACTGTCTTTAATGCATTGTGTTCATATTCTGTGTTGATCTGCTTTTCTGTAGTTAGCCTATGCAATATTAGTAAACTTTACTGAGTTTGATAATATCATTTATTTCTTTTAATATCAGTCTAATGCATTAAGCCATGTTAGCATTTCAGATCTTTATTTTTTTAATGCAACAATAAATATACAAAGATTTGTACATGCATAGCCTATACACCTCACAACAACACCTTTAGTGTTTCAGATCATATTCAGATCGTCCCCGAGAAGCGGGTTTCGTGACATCATCACATATAACAGAAGTCCCATTTTATTGGCTAGGCGCCAACCAATAAAACGGCTCCTTTGAACACCCCCACCCCCTTCCTCTCTCGCCGCCACTGAGTTGCAAGTGCACAAGTTAGTTTTGCATCTAATAAATCGCGAAAAGAGTAGCAAAAGTCAAGGCGCGAAATTTGAAATTGCAGTGACAGATATGAGAAGTTGCAAGTGCCTACTTGAGGTTGTACTGCGAGTGTGAATGTAAGAACACGTGCAAATATATGTTACAAGTTAGTGTCTGTCATTGTATATATGTGAATGGCATTTTACAAATTTCTATTTATTGTACAAGTTCTCAAATTCACATCTACGTTTTCTTGAGTTTTGCTACTAATTTACCTTCATATTAATCTCTCTCTTAAGCGCATTTCATGGCACAACTATATCAAAGAAATCCACGATTAACAACAAAACGTCTTTATGACATTTATCAAATTTCTCCTCTGTAGGAGTGATCGTGAATTTATCGAGTTCTAATTTTGATGCCATGCTAATCTCTATATTTCCTCCCACACAAAAATAAAATCCCCAGGCAAACACTAGCAAAAAAAATTCGGCTAATATAACATATCTAGCCAGAGAATGAGCTAATTTCATGTTACATTTTCCCAACGGATGAGTCCTCAATTTCATGTGATGAGATTGGCTGAGCGGATGACCACCCAATTTCATGTTACACCCCATCTAGGGGGAAAAGGGCAACAGGAAAGAGTCGAAGATGTGCGAGGAATTAGAACAAAAAGTTATTTATTTTCTTAATTTTGGACATATAAATTCAGGAGCTGACAAAGCCAAAATAACAAACAAGACAACCTTATATTTAAATCTCTTTCCTAAACCTTAACCTTTTCTTCTTTAACCTTAACCTTAAAGATTTCCACGACGCATGCGCGAGAACTGAACAAGAAGTATTAGAAGAAGAACGTCCTCTTCTCAGTTCTCGCGCATGCGTCGTGGAAATCTCTTGAACTTTCGTCTCAGGCCCACAAGGAAGAAAAGGAATAGTCGAATAAAGTCGTTATTTATGGTTTTTTTTTTCGGAAAAAAAGTAGTCTCGTCGCTTGATAAACTTATAGTTGAGCCACTGTAGGCACATGGAATATTTAAACATGTTCTTTAATGACTTTCTGGGCCGTCAAGTTTCATTCCCTTAGGCAGCCTATGTAGCAGTGATCCACCTCTCAGATTTAATCAAAAATATCTTCATTTGTGTTCCGAAGATGAACGAAGGTCTTACGGGGTTGGTACAGCATGGGGGTGAGTAATTAATGACTTAATTTTCATTTTTGGGTGAACTAACCCTTTAATTTTTCATATATTTGCGTTTGTTTTATATTCATGTCTAATTTGCTATAAAGTTGTTCAAAGTGATTTTTCCAGGTGTCTCCGTCTTGTATTGTAATTTGTTCATGTTTCTTTGTATTCAGGAGATTCCAGTTGTCCCAGAAACTGTTTGAATGGACATATTCTTCAATAGTTTTGAGGTGATTTTGGATGTACTGTTCTTTCTTCTTTCTGAGTGTATTTTTATATTTTTTAAGCTCCTCACAATAATTAAGACGTAAATCTGAATCGTCTGGTCGTCTGTGTTTTTGATTTGCAAGCTGTCTTAATTTTTTCTTTATTCTTTTACAATCCAAATCAAACCATTTTTCATTCTTTTGTTTTTGCTTATGGTTTTTCTTAGTGGTTTTAAGATTAGATATTGTTGCCAGATAATCAAATATGTACTTTATGTTTTCTACAGCCAGATTTACGCCATCTTCGTTATGAGGATAATCATATTCTATGAAGTTATCCATTAGTAAGCACACTTGGGGGGTGGTCAAATGAGGCCTGGTATTTTTCAGTGCTGTTTTGAACCCATCTGTAGATCTTTTTGATGTTGTACAGCTTACTGGGTTGTGGGTGTATGTTAGTGTTTTCTTTCCTTTTTAGATACACAGTAATTTGGCTGTGATCTGATAGGGGTGTTAGTGGTTTGACCCTGAATGCTCTGAAAGAGAATATATCTAAATCTGTGATCATTTAGTCAACAGTTGAGCAGCCATGAGATGAGCTGTAGGTGTATCTCCCCAGAGAATCCCCTCTCACCCTGCCGTTGACGAGGTACAGGCCGAGGCTTCGACAGAGCTGAAGTACAAGCCTCCCATTTTTATTCACTTGAGCATCAGAGTTAGTCCTTGAAAGGTTTTGTTGAAAGCTTTGTCCAAATATATAATTATTCCCGTTGTCAGTGGTGTAGTCGAGTAGGGATCCTGTTCTGGCGTTGAGATCCCCACACATCAGCACACTTCCCTGGGCCTGGAAGTGGCTGATTTGGTTGTGGAGGGTCTCAAAGCTGTTCTCATTATAGTAAGGAGATTAGGAGGGAGGAATGTAAAGAGCACATAAGAATATATCTTTTGTAGTTTGACTGAGCTGTTTATTGATTTTGAGCCAGATATGACATTCTTCTTTTTTGATTAGTTTGATGTACTTATCACTTTCAAGTTTGTGCCAGATTATGATGCCCCCTGAATCTCTCCCATGTGTAATTTTTTCATGCTTTTGTGACGATATGAGTATTTGTCGATACCCTGGGGAACAAAGAGTAACCTCATCAGTTCTGCGCCATGTTTCCTGTAATATTATGTCTATATCTAATACACTTTTCTTAAAATCCAAGGTTTTGATTTTACATCCAAAACTTGATGAGTTAATGCCCTGGATGTTCCAAAGTGTGATTGTCAGTGGTTTCATGTGGTCAATAAAAAATTTTAACATTCCTCTAGAAAAGAACCAACTCAACTTGAACCCATTTAAAATCTAGGTGCAATATGTAAACATACATACATTTACCTATTTGTATTATTGTTAGTATTTAAATGTTTTTAAAAAAAAAATTTTTTTAAACATGTATCTGTTCAGTTTGGTGTCTTTTACTCACGACTAGACCATCAGCCGTGTGCAGATTAAGTTGAGCATGTCCTTGATCTCTCTCAGACTGGTGCTGTGGGTGTCGTTCGGGCCTCTTAGGGCTGCAGCGTAGCTCAGCTGCTCCTGCTCGGGTCTGTGGACGTCTGGCTGTGGGGCTGATGACTTCTGCGCTGTTGAGGTGTTGTTACCCATCGCCGGGGCTTCTCTGGGTCCTGGAAGTTTCTTCCGCTGGTATGGTGGCATCAGGTCTTGGCGTTGCTGATGCTGACGGTGGTGTTGGTGTATGGGATGTGGGTGTTGAGGTCGGAAGCGTGGGCGTTGGAGTTCAGGGTGTGGGTGCAGTGGGGCAGGGCGATGGAGTCTCCACGGCTCTGATGGATGCCGCGGGAAGACGCTGTGTGCCGATGCTGGGATGAAACGTCTCTTTGGTTGAGGGTTGTTAGATTCTCTCTGACTCTTTGAGGGACTGCCAGGTGTTCAACCAAGGGCAACATCTTTAAGGTTTTTAGCGAACACATTCACACTGTCTCTACGTAGATGGACGTGGTCATGGAAATTGTGAATGTCCAGTGTAGGGTGATGTGCCAGATGAACATTTGGCATTCCAGCAGATCCACGTAAGATGTCCGTGTTGACTCTCTGTATAGTCCGGGCGTGGAAATCAGTTCTGGGTAGGATGGTGGAGATGATTATTTTTGATGTTGGGAAAGTCTGTGTTGCTTTAATTTTACACTTTTGTAACTGACTGTGCCACTCGTTCCTGTTGTGTCCTCAGGTCATTTGTTCCCACATGTATGATGATGTGACTGGGATCACCAAGTGTTTCTTTGCTGAGTTGTTGAAGGGCACTCTCTGTGTTTGGGCACCAAAGTTTTAAAAATTTGTGGTTGGGAAAGAGCTGTTTTTCATTGATGAACCTGCCATTAGAGTCCATTAAGATGACTATTTCTGCATGGATGTGACTAGGTGTGCTTTCTCGATCTTGTGTGTGGGCATCCATCCGTGTGGTTGGCGTGATAGTTTCAGGAGGCGTCAGGAGTGGCTGTGCTGGTGTCTGGGTAAGATTCGAGCCAGGCTGTATGATGGTTTCTGTCTGCTCTCTCAGGCTTTGCTTTTCTCTTTCTCTGAAGATCAGCTGCTCCTTGACATTTTTCACCTCACTGTTTAGTGTATCTCTGTTCTGCTGCAGCTTTTTAATTTCTGCTCTTAGCTCCTCACCATTAGTTTTAAATTCTCTTGTGAGCTGATGAACTTTGTTTTCCAGTTGTTGTATGCGCTCGCTGGATGTTGTCTGCGAGAGCACCAGTTCTCTGAGCTCCACCAGTTCAATCTCCTGTAGGGACAGACTGCTCCGTACCTGAGTGACGGACTGCTCCAGCTGTGTGTCACAGTCCAGGATGGGCTCCTCCTCCTCTTCTAGCTCCTCCCCTGCACTCTTGAGCTCAACATGGCTGCCTGTACTCTCTGTCTGTTTCTCACTCTCTGCCAGTGCTTTGAGGCTGGTAAAGTTTGCCTGGACAGAGCTGAGACATGCTTCGTTCCCTTGAAACATTATGGTTCCATTGTGGTATATATTTACAGTCAGAAGTGCTTTGCTGGTGTCTCCTTCTTCTTGAATTTCACTCCCATTACAGATGCCATGTTTTTTGAAATTCTTGTAGTATTTGCAGATGCCTGTGTGCCAAGCATTGCAGTTTTCTGTGTGGAGCAGTAGATTAGTGATAGTGGACTTGTCTCCTTTTTGAGAACAGTCAGCCATTAAAGTCCCTGGGTTTTTCTTGAGTAGATTGTGTTTATATGTTTTCTTGTCTTTTGCTGTCTTTATCTTCTGTGGGTGTGTGATGGGTCGGGGGAGGGGCGCTGCTGCCTCTTTTCCCTCCATTCTCAACTGTCACAACTGCCACTGCTGTCACTCACTGCTCTGATGCTAACTTAGCTCTAGTCAACAAGTTATTTGTCTATTTCTTATCTTGTTATTTTCTAGTGTTGAAAATAATGTAGTTGAAGGTGTCTTGCCTGTTGGTTGGTTGAAGTTGTTGGATGATTTCTGCTCTGTGGTTCTGCTGTCCTCTCCCAGATAGCACACATACATCGCGGAGACGTCTGTGAAAGATCGTAGCATCTGGTAAACATCGCATTCGAACGACCGTTTTTAATGGTTAATGAGCCGTCTTCCTTACCTCTATACGATGTCTATACGATGATTCTTCAACATTTGGAATTGCATGCTGCCAGATCGCAGATCAGCCGACGCGGCCACGTGGGTCTATTATCAAGTGGCTTTCGCATTGTGCCACTCGCATCCAGTGTAAACACGGAAATACATATCTTTTAAAATAATTATATCAAATACATATTGATTCCCCAATGTTCGTAGTTGATCAGCATACAATTTGACAAGCATTTAAACCATTGTTGCATTTTTCCCTTACCAGTACATGTATGTGAAAACAAAAACAGTAGTTTTACCTTTATTAAGAGATTTTAAATTGGTTAAGGCAGTTTCACTGATCCATTTTGTCTTACATTAATATTTACGAGGGACACTTAACTTTTTTTTGCTTTCAGTGCAGAATAAAATATTAGCATAAATATATATAACACATGGATTTATTTAAAAAATGCTTTCAAAGATTTGTTAAGGGCAAATTTATCCTCTTACTGGATACAAATCAGAATATAATAATAAAAATAATGTAAAAAAACAACACATGAAGACTTTCTGGAACCCATCATGCACAACAGCCTTTAAATTTGTTTGCTTGATCCCTCAGTATATATATATAAAAAAATACATGCAAAAAATGCAGCCAAGTTGTACATTTGAGGAAAACCTCCTTGCAAGTCAACTGGAAATCTACCTGCTGATTATAGGTGTGGTTCAAAATTTCTTGTATCTTGCAGAAAGCATAAATTAGACCCTTCTAGACTACCATGCTTGGCTGCTGCTTAGAATGTAAAGTGTAGCATAACAAGCTTGATAATTTGAGCAACAATTTAATTTATTCCATGATCCACAGCTTTGTCAGGTAGACATTTCTTAATGTCTCGTTTTTCTTTCATGTGTCAGGTGGTTCTTTGACTATGCCATGCACGGAAATAGTTTAACACACACCAAGCCATTTTCATATTTTGTTCTAAATAATGATGCTTACAAACTCCCAATGAGCAAGGCAAAGGTAAAGAAAACCCTTGCAGATGTATAAGGAAGAAGCCTTAGGAGGAAACAATATACAAATGTTAATTTGATTCATCTTACCTCAAAGATTTAATGCCATTTACTTTCCAGAGAATTGATTAAACTTTAAAACCATCTTTAAAAATATATATTTTTTTAAATGACAATTTAATGTCGTAACTGCTGAGAGCATAAAGGTGAATATTGTCACAGATAAGGTCCCGTAACGACGCTGGCTTTCGCTGATGACCTGGTGCTGATTGGAGGATCTTGGAGCAATAAGACCCACAACTTATAGATCCTGAACGGTGACGAGCGCGTCGGAGCTGTAGTGCTGCACGCGGGAACGAACGACATCAGGCTGCGGCAGACGGAGGTTCTGAAGAAGGACTACAGGAGCCTGATCGAGACGGTACGCAGCACATCGCCTGAAGCAACGATCATCGTGTCTGGACCGCTTCCCACGTACCGACTAGGACAAGAAAGGTTCAGTAGATTATTTGCTCTAAATGAATGGTTAATGTCATGGTGTAATGAACAGAAACTGCTCTTTGTAAATAATTGGAATCTGTTCTGGGAGCGACCTAGGCTCTACCGTGCTGATGGCCTGCACCCCAGCAGAATCGGAGCGGCTTTTCTGTCGGACAACATCTCCAAGACGTTACACACCATATGACTAGTAAGTCAAAGTCCAAATCACAGTCTTTGCTGTCCCAACTTAATTGATATAAGTAGTGTAGAACAGTGGTTCCCATGTGATTATGAGCTGATGAGTTGAATCAGGTGTGTTTGATTATGGAGACAGAGAAAACGTGCAGTGTTGGTGGGTCGCCAGGACAGGTTTGGGAACCACTGGTGTAGAACATTATATAGAAACTGTGTCTATTCCTCGCTTAGTGAGGCCAAACAATAAATCTAGTGTAGGATCTAGCAAAAATCGTATTGTAATTAAACCAGAAAATCTAAATATCAGTGAACAAAAACAATTTCTAAAGCTAGGTCTTCTAAACATTAGATCACTCACACCTAAGGCGGTTATTGTAAATGAAATGGTCACAGACAATAGTTTCGATGTACTTTGCCTTACTGAAACCTGGCTTAAACCAAATGATTATTTCGGTCTAAATGAGTCTACTCCACCAGGATACTGTTATAAGCATGAGCCCCGTCTGATCGGTCGTGGCGGCGGTGTTGCAACAATCTATAGAGATATTCTTAATGTTACTCAGAAAACAGGTCACAGGTTTAATTCGTTTGAAGTACTTGTGCCAAATGTTACGCTCTTAGATGTAAGAAACAAATCCATATTATCTCTAGCCTTGGCTACCCTATATAGACCTCCAGGGCCCTATGCTGACTTCCTAAAAGAGTTTGCATACTTTCTCTCAGATCTATTGGTCAATGTCAATAAAGCAATAATTGTTGGAGACTTTAACATACATGTAGATAATACAAATGATCCGTTAGGGGCTGCGTTTACAGATTTATTAAACTCCTTTGGGGTCAAGCAAAACGTCAGTGGTCCCACTCATCGTCTAAATCATACACTAGATTTAATTATATCATATGGAACCAATCCAACCGATATAGATATTGTACCGCAAAGTGATGATGTCACTGATCATTACATGGTAACTTGCATAATACGTACTGCTGAAATTTGTCATGTTGCGCCACGTTATCGACCAGGCAGAACAATCCTTCCAACCACTATAGATAGATTCTCAAATAGCTTACCTGATCCATCTCAGCTGCTCAGTGCACGCAAACAAACAGATGAACTAGAGGAAATGACTAGCAGTTTGAGCACCATGTTCTCTAGTACACTAGATATTGTTGCACCAATTAGATTAAAAAAGGTTAGAGAGAAAACTAAAGCACCATGGTACAACAGTGCTACGCATGCAATCAAGAGAGAAACTCGTAACTTAGAGCGTAAATGGAAACAAACTAATTTAGAGGTCTTTAGAATCGCGTGGAAAGACAGTATGTCACGTTATAAAAAGGCTCTAAAAGCAGCCAGGGCTGAGCATCTCCGCAAACTAATAGAAAATAACCAAAATAATCCGAGGTTTTTATTCAACACCGTGGCTAGACTAACAAATAAACAAACATCACCAGAGCAAAATATTCCATTACAATATAGTAGTAATGATTTTATGAATTACTTCGATGAGAAAACAGAAAGCATCCGAAACACAATTGTAAATATACAATCCTCTATGATGTCTTATGATTCAACCTCAATTATGGCCCCTCTAGAACAACTACACCGCTTTACAACTATAGGACAGGAAGAGCTAAATAAACTTATCATTGCATCTAAACCAACAACATGTTTATTAGATCCAATACCCACTAAACTACTGAAAGAAGTGTTACCTGTAGTGGAAGAGCCTCTTCTTAATATTATTAACTCATCTTTATTTTTAGGTCATGTTCCAAAAATATTCAAGCTGGCAGTAATAAAACCTCTCATTAAGAAACCGCAATTAGATCCAAATAACTTAGCAAATTACAGACCCATCTCAAATCTTCCATTTATGTCTAAAATACTAGAAAAAGTTGTGTCCGCTCAATTGTGCTCTTTTTTGCAAGAAAATGATATCTATGAAAAATTCCAGTCGGGATTCAGACTGCATCATAGTACAGAAACTGCGCTAGTTAAAATTACAAATGATTTACTTTTAGCTTCTGACCAAGGCTGTATCTCAATACTAGTTCTACTCGATCTTAGCGCTGCGTTCGACACTATGGATCATAAAATACTCTTGGATCGACTACAAAACTACACTGGTGTTCAGGGAAAGGCATTAAGCTGGTTTAGATCGTACTTATCAGACCGTTACCATTTTGTCTGTTTAAATGGGGAAAAATCAAAGATAACGTCAGTAGACTATGGAGTGCCGCAAGGATCGGTGTTAGGCCCTCTGCTATTCTCAATATACATGCTGCCACTTGGTAATATTATAAGAAAACATGGAATTAATTTCCACTGTTATGCTGATGACACTCAATTATATATCTCATCACGACCAGATGAAAACACTAACTTATCTAAATTGACAGAGTGTCTAAATGATATAAAATGCTGGATGACGTGTAATTTCCTGCTATTAAATTCAGATAAAACGGAGGTATTACTTATTGGTCCAAAAAACTACCCAAAAAATCCCTTACAATACAACTTTAATTTAGAAGGATGTCCTGTTACTTTATCCACTACAGTAAAAGACCTGGGTGTTATACTAGACCGCAACTTGACTTTCGAAAATCATATTTCATATATTACGAGAACAGCTTTTTTCCACCTTAGAAACATTGCTAAGCTACATAACATGCTATCTGTTTCTGATGCAGAAAAGTTAGTTCATGCATTCATGACCTCGAGACTAGATTACTGTAATGCTTTATTAGCTGGTTGTCCTGCATCCTCAATAAACAAGCTACAGTTAGTGCAAAATGCAGCCGCTAGAGTTCCTTACTAGATCAAGAAAATATTATCATATAACACCTATTTTATCATCTCTACACTGGTTACCTACTAAGTTACGTATCAATTACAAAGTATTCCTACTGACCTTTAAAGCCCTAAATGGTTTAGCTCCTGTGTATTTAACAGACCTTCTATCGCCATACAATCCATCGCGCTCTTTAAGATCACTAAATTCGAGGCTTCTGGTCATTCCTAGGATATCTAAGTCCACTAAAGGAGGGAGGGCGTTCTCGCATTTAGCTCCTAAACTCTGGAATAGCCTTCCTGATATTGTTCGAGACTCAGACTCGCTGTCCCAGTTTAAAACTAGATTAAAGACGCATCTCTTTAACCAAGCATTCACTTAATGCTTAACCTTTAATACTACTGCTGAATCAGTTCGAATGCATTAACATTATGAACATCAGCTATGCTAATTATTTCCCATCTGCCTTTCTGCTGTTATCTCGGGACGCTAGTCCCGAGGTAAATAGCGTTCGTCAGCTCCAGTTTGTATCCAGCCTCTCACGGAGACTTCAGATGCCCCAACGCCTGTGAAGAGACGACTCGACGCCTGTGAAGAGACGACTCAAAGCCGGCGATATGTTATGCCATAAATTAATACATGATTAACTAACTGTATTTTTCTATGTACATTTCCGAAATGCACTTTCTGTAAAGCTGCTTTGAGACAATGTGTATTGTGAAAAGCGCTATACAAATAAATTTGAATTGAATTGAATTGAAACTTACTCCCGCTGGACGAGTTCTGTCAGCACACCGGCCTACGCGAAAGTTCCCTTCCCTAGGAAGTGTTGCAGCTACCATAATACTGGTCTCATAGATTATAATGAGCTTTAATAGAACAATCCAAAACATTTGCAATGAACAAGGAACAGATCGTGCATGGCAGACACTGGTTATGGACTGCATATTTATTATTTTATTGCATATTTTAAAATATAATGAAAACATTGATGGCCAGGTGGGTGTGGGAATGAAGGTGGACTAGAGGTAGATCTGTGCATCTTAGGATGAACCATCTCCAAAAGCTGTTTGGTGGAGAAAAGAAATTGAAAAAGATTAGAGTATTCTAAAAAAGTTACTGTGGGTTAAAATACTTATTTCTCACAAACAATATTGGGCAGTGAACAACATGTAAAATGTAGAAACATGCACAATACTGTCAACAACCTCCTTAATAGATACTACACAGCTATGAGATTGAACGTGCAAAAAAAAGAAAAAAAAGAAATATGGCTGTTGTTCATCCAAAGAATGTAACTGTTCAAACTAAATAATGCTTTTATGTTTGTGCATTAAAACTAAAATAGCTGTGTTGACAATTAGAAAATGTAATTTCTCAAATTTACACAACTCACTCAAGTTAAATGAACGAAATGCAGTTGTTACCTCTGCAGTACCGCACTTTGGTCAACAGGTGGAGCTAGATTTGCGCATGCGCAAATATTTCAAATAACGTTCAACACGCATCGCTTAGCTTTTAGCACTCATTCTCCATTTTGTGGGAATCAAACCATGCTCAAAAGGAGGATGCAATATTTATCTGGACAAACAGGTGAGTTATTTTACTTCCTATATTTAAAGAGCAAATTGCAGGTAAAAAAAAAAAGATTATTAAAATTGAGATACAATTAATACAAAACGAAATTCAATTTAAAGAAAGTCTTTGTGCTTTCTGTTTGAGGTCTCTGAAAGTTTTAGTGCCGCTTCCAGAGACACGACATTGTCACGACATTGTTTTTTTCCTCTTAAATGCGAACACGAAAAATAAAACAAAATTAATTAATACTTAATATTTTATGTTCTGGGGAGAGCCAACCCTTGTTCATCCGATGGGTAGCGTAGTATTACTTTTGGTTTGTACAGTGTAATTTACAGAAATATAAAAAATATATATATTTTTTGCTACCTAAAAATTAAAGATGTTTTGTGTCGCGTCCGAGTGCGCGTGTGTATTTCCCTCATATTAAATATAAAATGCATGTGTATACTAATTTTTTCAATGTCTGGACATGTACTGGACTTTATTTAGGGAGTAGGCTATGGATATATAAACAGAAGTGTCAATATATTGGTATTAAATGCATTTTCTGAGAATTAATATTTCAAGTTTTGGCTGCAAATTTCACGTCAATAACACTGAAATTGCCAAATTTTAAATAATTTATCCTCAACTAGTATTTTATAATGTTAACTTCAAATAATACTAATAGTAATTTAAAGATGTGGTAGCATTGGATCTGGACGGGAAGGATAACTCTGGGAGTTGGAAGGGGTGTGTCGCGATTCTGCCTTCTCACATCGCGATACTGGTTCGTTGACCTGAGTATCGCGATTCGTTGACCTGAGTATCGCGATTTCGATTTTATATTGCGTATCGTTACAGCCCTAGTCAAATGATAACTCTGAGACTTTTGAAGTACAGAATAACACATAGGCCTATGGCAATAAGCACGTTTGACACCGACTTGAATAAGATGACATCTAGCATAATGGTAAGCTTGTTAGGTAAGCCAAAATAATTTTACTAGTTTTGTAGTCAGCAACCTACAATTTTTTTGTATTATTATTCTTTGATGACTCACATCTTCATTTTTTGTTTCCTCAGAATTTTGGAGTTCTTCATGTGACGTGCAGAGATTATGGTTCTTCTCGCTTCTAAGCTTTTAAAACACCTCAGGTTCGACACAGACACAGTCTTAAAACATGGAATTCGCTGTGGTCCCACTTATACAGGTTATCAAGGTGCTGATGGACTGAACATTTACTCTAAGGAGGCATGAGATGATCGAAGATTTGCGTTTCATTGCTGAATTTAATACCAGATAACTCTTTAGAGGTAAGTTTTTTTAATGTAATGTCAGCTGTGATCAATTACTTGGATGGTTATTGTATGCAATTCCAAATTATAAATTGAAGTCCTTTAGATGCAGTGTTGTGCAAGTTACTTCCAAACTGTAATACATTATATATTACTTGTTACTGTTATTTAAAAGTAATTCATTACCTTACAATATTACTGTCTCAGAATTGTAATGCGTTACATTACTCCTGTATTACTTTTGAGTTACTTTCACAAAAATAACTATACAGAAGTAGAACTTAACATTCTAAAATGACTAGGGCTGTAACGATATGCGATATGAAACCGAAATCGCGACACTCAGATCCACGCTCCCAGCGTTATCCATACAGTCCAGATCCAATGCTACCACATCTTTAAATTACTATTAGTATTATTTGAAGTTAACTTAACATTATAAAATATGTAGACCTACACCACAAAACTAGTTGAGGATAAATTATTTAAAATTTGGAAATTCCAGCATTATGGACATGACATTTGCAGACTTCTAGTCAAAACTTATATACAGGTCCTTCTCAAAAAATTAGCATATTGTGATAAAGTTCATTATTTTCCATAATGTAATGATAAAAATTAAACTTTCATATATTTTAGATTCATTGCACACCAACTGAAATATTTCAGGTCTTTTATTGTTTTAATACTGATGATTTTGGCATACAGCTCATGAAAACCCAGAATTCCTGTCTCAAAAAATTAGCATATTTCATCCGACCAATAAAAGAAGTGTTTTTAATACAAAAAAAAAAAGTCAACCTTCAAATAATTATGTTCAGTTATGCACCCAATAGTCAATACTTGGTCGGGAATCCTTTTGCAGAAATGACTGCTTCAATGCGGCGTGGCATGGAGGCAATCAGCCTGTGGCACTGCTGAGGTGTTATGGAGGCCCAGGATGCTTCGATAGCGGCCTTAAGCTCATCCAGAGTGTTGGGTCTTGCGTCTCTCAATTTTCTCTTCACAATATCCCACAGATTCTCTATGGGGTTCAGGTCAGGAGAGTTGGCAGGCCAATTGAGCACAGTAATACCATGGTCAGTAAACCATTTACCAGTGGTTTTGGCACTGTGAACAGGTGGCAGGTCGTGCTGAAAAATGAAATCTTCATCTCCATAAAGCTTTTCAGCAGATGGAAGCATGAAGTGCTCCAAAATCTCCTGATAGCTAGCTGCATTGACCCTGCCCTTGATAAAACACAGTGGAACAACACCAGCAGTTGACATGGCACCCCAGACCATCACTGACTGTGGGTACTTGACACTGGACTTCAGGCATTTTGGCATTTCCTTCTCTCCAGTCTTCCTCCAGACTCTGGCACCTTGATTTCAGAATGACATGCAAAACTGAGCAACAGTCCAGTGCTGCTTCTCTGTAGCCCAGGTCTGGCGCTTCTGCCGCTGTTTCTGGTTCAAAAGTGGCTTGACCTGGGGAATACGGCACCTGTAGCCCATTTCCTGCACACGCCTGTGCACGGTGGCTCTGGATGTTTCTACTCCAGACTCAGTCCACTGCTTCCGCAGGTCCCCCAAGATCTGGAATCGGTCCTTCTCCACAATCTTCCTCAGGGTCCGGTCACCTCTTCTCGTTGGGCAGCGTTTTTTTGCCACACTTTTTCCTTCCCACAGACTTCCCACTGAGGTGCCTTGATACAGCACTCTGGGAACAGCCTATTTGTTCAGAAATTTCTTTCTGTCTTACCCTCTTGCTTGAGGGTGTCAATGATGGCCTTCTGGACAGCAGTCAGGTCGCCAGTCTTACCCATGATTGCGGTTTTGAGTAATGAAACAGGCTGGGAGTTTTTAAAAGCCTCAAGAATCTTTTGTAGGTGTTTAGAGTTAATTAGTTGATTCAGATGATTAGGTTAATAGCTTGTTTAGAGACCCTTTTCATGATATGCTGATTTTTTGAGACAGGAATTTTGGGTTTTCATGAGCTGTATGCCAAAATCATCAGTATTAAAACAATAAAAGACCTGAAATATTTCAGTTGGTGTGCAATGAATCTAAAATATATGAAAGTTTAATTTGTATCATTACATTGTGGAAAATAATGAACTTTATCACAATATGCAAATTTTTTGAGAAGGACCTGTAATTATATAAATTCTCAGAAAGTGCATTAATACCAAAATATTGAAACGTCTGTTTATCCATAGGCTCCTCCCAGAAAGGAGTCCAGACATTAGAAAAATATCAGTCTACACATGCGTTTTATATTTAATATTAGGGAAATCGACAGTCATGTGTGACAAAAAAAAAATCTTTAACTTTTAGGAGGCAACGATTTTTTTGTTGTAATTCTGTGAATTACACTGCGCAAATCTAATGAAGAAGGGTTGGCTCTCCACAGAACATAAAATATTCATTTTATTTTATTTTTCGTGTTCGCATTTATGAGGAAAAAACAATGTTACAGACGTGACAGTTCTCCGTTACGGACGCGACCGCTCTGAAGCGGCACTAAAAGACTGCTTTAAAACTTTCACAGACACCTTACACAGAAGACACAAAGCCTTTCTTTAAAGTGAATTTCGTTTTGTATTAATTGTACAGACCTGAAAAATATATCTATATTGAAATGTCTACTTGTAAACAGAACAATTCAAAACGAAAGAAAACAGACTGCTCTCTGCTTATGAAATGAAATGTGCATTTCTCTCTGGTGCATTCAATACTGCGAAGATCGCGAGTCAGCATTGTCAACTTCATCTCGACTTTATTAATAAACAATCAACATGTCTCCTTGCTATATTTGACATATTCATAATCATTGCTTTTGCCGGTTCTTTGTGACAGCTTTTCGGTACTTTATCGGCAGCGCCGCCGCCCTTACATGAACGCGTCACCACGGCATCAAAAACATGATTGTGTGATGAAAACATGAAAAATACCACATAAACATAGCCTAACTGTTTAGAAAGAAAACAGAACGAATAGCCTAATGCGCATACGTCCATCTCGCGAATGTAGTCTTCATGCCATCTTCACCATTAGGTGCTTTTCCTCTGGCCAGCGTGAGCACAGAGGCCGAAATTATACCTCACGGCACTCCTGTAAAAAATAAATCGCTATACAAATATATCAGACGCTGCCATTTAGTTTTTAATTACAGACTTGGACATCACACGCGGCTATTGACTGACCACGAACAGGTAATTTAGCCTACTTGCATCTTTCATTCGTTAATGTCTGGCGGTCTTGCTGTATTTTTTGTTTTGTTTGTTTGTTTGTTTTACAATTAAAACTAAAAGTCTGTTGTAACGCAAGCCTTACCGAACATGTACCGAGTAAAATATTACTGAAAATTGATTAGTAATGCCTTACACTACTGCGTTACAGCAAAACGTAATATGTTACTGTAATGCATTACTTTTGTAACGCGTTACTCCCAACACTGTTTAGATGTAATTCAGGTAAATGCTGTTAAAGAAATACTGTAAGTGTTGGTGTATGATAATATTGTAAAGACTCACAAATTTATCAGCAACCAACCTGATGTGTCCTTTTTGATCATTTCTGAACCCAGCTCGTCAAAAATTTCAAAAAGACAGGAGGAACAACGGCACAGAAGATCAGAAGCATCCTATCAGTTGTGGATCTGGTATGTTCTGCTAAATTCATCATTTTAAATCTGTCAATAATTCACTACAGAGTCAAATAGTATACCCAAGGATGACCACCAAATCCCTTTTGTTTTCGCTTTTCTAACTAAAAAGGTGAATTATGGCCAGTTTGTCCTGCTCATTTCTGTCATTACAATGACAGTCAATGGTGAGTTCCTGTTCTGAAGCTTCAAAAGTCACATGGAATTGTTTGATGCTATTGAACCTTCGGAAGAAGAACTCACCATTGACTGTCATTGTAATGACAGAAATGAGCAGGAAAAACAGGTCAAAATTCAATTTTTTAGGAAGAAATTAAGACTACATTCTAAACACTGCTTATTTATCTCATTGTTCAGAATGACACCACTGGGGAAAGCTGAATGCATCCTGAAAGCACTTGCCTGGATGAGGGCCCCTGAAACCTTGTGAAGGAGTGCAAGGTAAATTTACATTTAAAAAAAATGGTTGTATGTTTCTCTAAAAACAACTCCCCCTTTCACCTCTGATCTGTTGTTAATTGTTTCTTTTTGTATTTGACTTTTTTTTAGGATGTTGAACATGATGAAGCCCTAACCTCGATATACAACACCACCCAAGGAATCTATGTGGTTAGACCAGTGTTAATTTCGTCAACGGCATTTTTTCAGACGAAAACGAGACGATAACTAAATAAAACCTAGTTTTGAATGACAAAAACTATGAAAAATCTATTGACATTTTCATTAATGAATAAAAACTAGATGAAAATGTTAGATAGTGACGATTTGGGAAGAGATCCAGTCAGAACTGATGTGCTGCGTGTGTGGTAGATGCGCATATTTGTTCTGTAACGTGCTGATCTACCCCGCGGTCTCATAAAACGTTAAAAAATGTGAACGTCTGGGAGAATGAGTAGAGCAGACATATAGATCTGAGTGCCGATGCAAAAAAGAGCTCTATTTGGTAGAGTTTTCTGTGGGCACACACCCGACCTGAAGCGTGCAGCCATGCACATAGACACCTATACTGCGCGCGAGTACAGAATTGAGCTCTCTTTCGTGTCTGAATGGACAAATACACACAACATTATCTAAATGTCCGTTTTGGAGAGTATTCATGTAAACTATGTTGGTTATGTCTTAAACAGTTGTGAGTGTATCAGATGTGCATCAGTGCAATTGTATCCGCATGTCATTGGACATGATTAAGGGTGCTCCGATTGATCGGTCATCGATCATAATCGGCCGATAATTGCTTTGGGATGTGTGATCGGCGGTCTCTATAAAAGCCGATCAAGAAAAGCCGATCAGATGACGGAAAACTCGTGAGACAATTTTTTATGCCCTGGTAAAAATGGCTTCACCGGTCTGGCAATTCTACAAGGTGTGTGAAAGACAATTCATTAGCAATCAATCTGCAAAGTGTGTATCATGCCGCTGCCTGCTTGTCAAACTGTGCAGCCTCTCCGTTCAACCCGTAAATAAATCCATCGATCCGCACACTACGTTTGAGTTCTTAAATGGTCTAGCGGTAGATCCTTTGCCAAGCGTGTCGGAGGTTGCAGGTTCTCCACACTCAAATAGTTTTTTTTCTCTCATCAAAACTGAATATGTTCATCAGTGGTTACAGTATATCAAGCAGGGACACGTTTGTGTGCTTTTTATTTTGTGACTTCGCCGGAATGAATAGAGAGTCTCCACAACGGTGATAGATTGAAGCGAGCGTCCAAGTGAAGACTGCGCGCGAGCCACAGAGAACGCTGTATCCTTGCTAGTGTTGTCACGATACTAGAATTTCTAACTTCGATACGATACCTTGAAAAATATCGATATTCGATAACATTTTCGATACCACAGAGAAAAAAACTGCCACAATATAAAGAGGGTCTTTTTTTATTTAAAGCTAAATATAACAAGTCTAGAACATGACAATGAGATGTATTTTACATGAACAAAAATGTCCTGAGTTTTATCGGTTTATATTTTTTCTTTGGACCAGAGCTAACATGATCCGTTTTGTTTTTATTACCTACTGTTATCAAAGATTAAAATATACTGTAACAAATGCCTTGTTCATTGGTCATAAATGCTGGTTAATACATTAACTTTATTTGATGAACAGATTTAAATTTTTGATGCAAATGACACATTTCTGAGCGCTTTAGAAATTAGAACAGAAATTTGCTGTTGGGTGTATTAGCCTTAAACAACATGCTCGCCAGATTGTTTAATCTAAATAGCCCTATGTTGTTAGAAATTACTGTTGATAATTTAGGTTTTGGTCTGTTGGGTCTGTTGATAGTAGGTTTTTGGTTTTTGGTCATGTCCTTGATTTAATTTTTTTTATTCTTTTTTTTAATTAAAACTAACATCATAAAGTATGATGTTTTTTTTACTTTGAGCAATTCTGGAGCTATAATTGACTCTTCTTAGGAGCATATAAAACAAACAGCTCCTTGCAAAAAAATGAAATGTAATATTGTAGTAGTTATAAACAAAGGTTTACTTTAGTTCAGATTAGTTTGAGGGCAGCAATTGTATTCATAATTTAAAAATAAAACCGACGTAATGTTACTTGAAGGCATTATAGCCTACTATTCCTGCCAAACTTCCATGGTTGCGGTTAGTGTTACTACAGTAAATCCATGGTGAATGTTGCTGATCTGTGGACACTGGATAGTTCATTCATGGCACAATGTTTCTTCCTGGTTTCCACATCAGTGCTGTTTGATCCGTTAATAACGGAGAAATGTGAATGTTTCCACTAGATCTCAGCGATGTTATTACTTCTGTGGCAAATTCAAATGCTTCCTTAACTGGATCTCTTATTAGCGCTGTGTAGTAACAGTGTCGCTTGATCAAGAGCCGTGCTGCTTTGGTCCAAACTGATAAACGGTCCGTCAACCACACAATAACGAGCAGTTTCGTTCCGCTTGCATTATGTTTGCCATTTGATGTTGGGCAATGTAGTGGTGGCTCCGGTGGATTATGAGCGCGCTTACCACGCGCAACGCACCTACATTTGAAATAACGAAATTTTGGTCGGCAGGAAAAATGGCCTACCCCCCTCAAAGAAAAACTCTCCGGTTCTACACGATTCACGTAAATGACCCAATTGACCAAGAAAACGGCGATTGTCGACGAAAAGCGACAAGTTTGCAGGTGTGGAAGAGTTACAGTGTTTCTTTTAGGATTTTTTTTTAGCAGTGGGGTTAGGTCTGTCCAAACAACAAACACCCCTGATGCGGAGCATATATGCCGCTAAATGGTACCCCTGAAATTTTAGAGAAATTCTAAATTAACGCATTACAATTTACCTAAACCCATTATATTTTAGTTGACTAAACCTACTGTAGATTTAGTCGACTAAAATCTTATTGTATTTCGTCGACTAAAACCAGACAAAAACAATTCAGATGACTAAAATATGACAAACTAAATGGCATTTTAGTCAAAAGACTGACTAAAACAATCAAAATTTGCTGTCAAAATTAACACTGGGTCAGACATGAAGGGGCAGAGGCTACACATCCTTACACAGATGATGTCATGATTTGAGGCATCTAAATACATGACAACCTGAACAATGTGCAGATGTGCATTCTTCGATGCTTGGTCTTATTTACGCCTGAAAAAAAACTCCTGTATTCTGAGGTCAGGACCATTTCTGCTTGTTGCACTGTTGACTGTTACAGTACTTTTGTTTCAATTTCAACCATGTTACATTCCTTTGGATAATAGTCTTTTTAACAACTGATAAATTGTTTGGTGCTTTTTTTGCAGAACACATTTATAATTATTTGATAAATCCTTTCACTTTAAGGCAACATGCTTTTATTTTTTATTATTTAATTACCTATTTTTTCTTGAAAAATGAAGGCAGTCTTTACAGAGTACATATTTTGTACATGTTCACGTTGGAAATGTTTGTAAAAATGTAAACAAAATAGTAAAAAAGAAAAAATGTTAATGTATTCATTGAATAAACTCATAATGAAACCAGATTATTTGTTTTGGTTGAATGTAAAAATATAAATTTTAGGATAATTTAACTTTTTGGACAAAATTAAGACTGTTAACCTTATTCAAATAAACGGCATTGGATTAACCTTATGTAATTAATATAAGTTTATTGAAATAAACAATGTTACATAAATCAGCTTAACAGGAGCAAGATTGGATGGCCCTGGTTAGACGATGCGAAAAGTTAACGTACAAATGTGAAGCGCTGTTCTACTTAACACTGGTTTCCGAAACCTTAGAGGACGTTATCGAGTGTACACTCAACGGCTGCACGAAATCGCTTACTCGTTTTCCTTCACTCCTCCGAAATAACTATGAATTAAGTGAGCCATACTGTACCACAGGGGCGTAGAATTTAGTAGGGACGCTAGGGACGTGTCCCTACCAATATCCAGTGACACTGATTTGTCCCTAGCAATAATTTCGATCAAAAATGCAAATATTTTTATATATGACCACTGTTGCCAGTTTGTTTTGCGTAGTTCTTATTTTATTTAACCAGGAAACATCTAATTTAGATAAAAAATCTATTATAAGAGCGTTCTGAGAAAAATGCGCAAATCCTGGAACACAAACGGTTAATAGACCTGAGTCCCGCCTCCTGAACACACATTGCTAAACTGATTGGCTTTGTGTTTTCTTTCTAACTTGTGAGAGGCTGTAGCTACATTTGATTGTGCGAAGCGGCAATGCACCTCGAAGGAAACCTCCTCGATGCGGTAAACTAGGGAGTAATCTACAGTTCTGTGCACAAACATACGGGGCAAATCGCGTCAAATGATTCGGGGACAGCTCCGTTTTTACAATATAATGTGTGACAATCGCAGGATAAGTGGCAAACATGTCGTTAGTGTTAGTGTGTGTGTGTGTGTGTTTATGCGCGTGCGCGCGCAAAGAGCACTGAAAACATCACGGAGTAAACATCACTTAAATATCATAATAATGATCAGTTTTCCAAAAAAGTAAGAAAATAAAGAAAATACCCAGAAGGACGGGATTTTCGTATATTGCCATTTTTGTAGGGACAAAGACAAAATGTCCACACAAAGATGGCAATTTCCGAAATCCTTGTGGGGATTTTTTTTTGTTTTGAAAACAGCTTATAAATCATACTAAGTTTTTTTTTTGTTGAAAATGCAGAAAGTTATCTGGGCTAGGGTTAGTGTAGGGGGATAGAATACACTTTGTACAGTATAAATCATTACGACTATGGAAAGTCCACATTAAACATGAAAACACAAAATTGTTTGGTCTGTTGAAATGAGAAGTCTGTTTGATCAAGTTGAAACCCTTGTCATCCCAGTCTCAGCTGAAGCTGAAATAAGTTTCATTGCTCTTAGGAGACTGAAAACATGGTTCAGAACAATGGCACAAGTTGTTGTGTGTTATGTCCAACAGGACAAGCTGGACAGTAAGGATGTGAAAACAAATATGCTAAAAGTTAATTTCTGTTAACGGGATAGTTTCCTTAAAAAGTGAAAATTCTGTCATCATTAAGTTGTTTCAGACAAGTTTCTTTCCTCTGCTGACCACAAAAAAAGTTATTTTGAACAATGTTGGTAACTAGACAGTTCATGGGCCCCATTGACTTCCATAGTATTTTTTTTTCTTACTATGGAAGTCAATAGGGTCCATCAACTGTCTGGTTACCAACATTCTTCAAAATATCTTCCTTATTGTTCAGTAGAAGAAGGAAATTTATAAGGGTTTAAAACAACTTGTGGGAGAGACAGAATTTTCATGTGGGTGAACTATTCCCTTAACTATCCCTTTAATGACAGATGCAGACATGTGTTTGGCTTCTTCAAAAAGCAAGGAACAAGACCGCATTGCACTATTGCACTGCACTATGAACGGAGGAAAGTTCAGTCTCTGTTAAACTCCCTTCTTGTCTTTAATAGTTGTCCTAACATTACAGAATTCATTATTTTATTGTTAAGGTCAATATAGAGCTTCTGGGAATGTCCCCACCAATCTCAAAACCAAACCTACGCCCTTGCTGTACCATGCAGTGGAAAAGCACCATTAGTAGCCCAATGTAGGGACGATGTGTGCACGAGGGGGAGAGCGGCCCGGATAACACTAGCGTGCACAGTTACACAAGTACTAAACATGATGGTCATTATGCAAGACACACTATTTGTTAACATGCATGATTAACACATCGTGTTAAACAAGATTAAGTTACCTTAATGACGATGACACTCATCAACGTCTTCCGTCGTCGACTCGGGCTCCTCTCCTGATCCGGAGGCGTGCGCGCGCACATGAAAGAGTGACATCAGCAGGGAACAGCCAATCGCATGCCCTGAAACAGAGAATCGGAATTCACATCTCGCAAGAGACTAAGTGCTTTTCAATACTCTCATCTGAAGATTCGATTGAAGAATATAAAATACATAAATGCATTTAGACAGCAAGAAGAAAATATCTTGCTATAACAAAAACATTTGTTTGTCTTATTTATACTCCACAATATAAACTAACTAAAGACTCAATTTATTTAATAAAAAATGCAGTAAAACGGCAAAATTGTATAACAAATTAATAATAAAAAAATATTTTAAGATGCTATTTATTCCTGGGATGCAAAGCTGAATTTTCAGCATCATTACTCCAGTCTTCTGTGTCACATGATTCTTTTGGAAATCATTCTAATATGATTTAATGCCCAAGTAACATTTCTTATTATCAAATGATTATCACCATCATCCCTGGAATAAATAACATTTTTATATATTTACATAAAATGATTTTGTAAAAAAAATTACAATTGTGTTTATTTTGATAAAATAATGGAGGTGCCACAGCCAATCAGGACAGGAGTTCTGCAGTTCTGAGTCAGGTAATCAGAATAAAATACACTGTAAATAAACAGTATTAAAACAAAAGGTAAAGTCACTAGTACATGACCTTCCATGGCTTAATTCTTCCATAAATTAAATTATCATATTATATATCATTAAATTATGTTTCTCATGATTGGTTGTTGAATAAAATGTTATGCTAGTAACAATTAATAACTACTAGATATAATATAATAACTACATCTCCCGATTCGATACTATCACGATACTTGGGTGCAGATACTATATGCATTGTGATTTGACACATTTCATCCTCTGTTGGAACAAAAGTGGCTAACTATATCAACCTCATCTAAAAGCAAGGACAAAAATATAACAATTTAATTCTCTACTAAGCAATACATAAAAATGTAGCAAAATTAATAAAAACTCTAATCATGAGCACACTGGATTTTCTGTGTGTAACTCAGAATAAATAAATGGATAAATAAAATAAACTGAATGAATGTCACGTGACCTTAGGCTATATACGATGACCATTGTAATTTGCATCAGATGACCGTTATTATTTACTCAGCTGTACTGTACCCTCAACATTTTGATCAATTTTCCCACATTAATAACCTGTAATTAGCAATTAACTGTATATATTTTGTATCTGTTCATTCATTATACGTGTTTTTACTTCTGTTGTTTTATTTATTCATTATTAGCCGGCTTTAAGTTTGTTTGTAGTTTGTTGTCAGTTCGTCGTCAGTTCGTCAAATTGTTGGTAAGTATGAATTAAGCAGCCTTTTGATATGTTGAAGTTTATTATAAAGAAGTATTATACATTAATATAACACACAGACACAATAAACCACAAATACAAACACTAAAAACAAATACCGGAAAATATTAGGGTGCGTTTTTTTCCTTTCCTCACAAAACAGCTGTGAGTAACGACAACACGGAGCGGGGGAAAAAAGCTGTTCTGATTGGTTTAGACCGGGGCGTCCAAACTCCTGTAGAGTTTAGCTCCAACTTGCCTCAACACACCTAATAAAAGCGTGATTAGGTTGTTAAGGTGTTTAATTAGGGTTGGAGATGAATTCTTCAGGACAAAGGCTCAACAGGAGCAAAATTGGACGCCCCTGGTTAACGTTAGACGATGAGAAAAGCGCTGATGTGAAGCGCAATTGTGAAGCGCTGTTCTACTTAGCACTGGTTTCCGAAACCTTAGTGAACGTTATCGAGTGTACAATCACTCCAATTTTGCACACTCAACGGCTGTCCGAAATCGCTTACTCGTTTTCCTTCACTACTCCGAATTAACTGTGTTTTGTGAGCCATATCGTACCATGCAGTGGAAAAGCGCCATTAGCCGCCCAATGTAGGGACGATGTGTGCACGAGGGAGAGAGCGGCCCGGATAACACAAGCGTGCACGGTTACACAAGCACTACATATATGATGGTCATTATGCAAGACACACTATTTGTTAACATGTCGTGTTAAACACGATTACCTTCATGACGATGACACTCATCAACACTCTCCGTCGACTCGTCTCGAACTCCTCTCGAACTCCTCTCCTCCTGATCCGGAGGCGCGCGCACACACACACACACACACACACACACACACGAAAGAGTGACATCAGCATCAGCTCGGTTACTAACGTAACCTTGGTTCCCTGAGAGGAGGGAACGAGTATTGCGTAAGTAGCTTACGCTATGGGAAAACTCCTTTTCTCGAGAATATTGAAGTCTTTATGTAAAACGCATTGCAGCTGCACAGCAGACAGCAATGAGCGAAGGAGCTCGGTCATTGGCTGTGCTGCGGCAACTTGCTCGAACCAATGACGGGGCGACTCTGAATGCGCGACCAATGAGCGTGCCTCGCGCCCGCACGCGTCAGAGCCCGCCAAGATGGGCGTGGCCAAGAACTATATATTGGGCGCCCCGTCATGAGAGTTCTTTAGGTTAAAACGACTGAAGCGAACTAACCAAGCACAAGCACGGCAGCATACGCAATACTCGTTCCCTCCTCTCAGGGAACCGAGGTTACGTTAGTAACCGAGTCGTTCCCTTTCGAGAGGTCTCTCCTATTGCATAAGTAGCTTACGCTATGGGAACACCATGCAAAACGCCGTGCGTGCTGAACTTCACCTTATGATAGCCAGAGGCAGGTGCCTGAGCTAAAAAAGCAAAGTTATCATCCAACCAGCCGGCAGAGGCGAGCTTTATATGTGGGAAAAAAGTAAAGAGCGGCCAGAAGGCGCTCAGTGTAACACAAGCACATACATAATCTAGATACGAACTCATAGTTCTACTAGCATCATGCTGATAGTACATTGGAATGCAATGTCGGGACCTGTAGGTTGTAAAACCTGATAAATGTGGACGGTGAGGCCCAGCCTGCCGCCGCACAAATATCCTCGATCGGTATCCCGCTCGACCACGCCCAGGAAGAAGCCACACTCCTGGAGGAGTGTGCTTTGACTCCCAGGGGCATTGAAGTCCCTTGGCTTCATAAGCCAGAGCTATAGCCTTAACTATCCAGTGAGAGATTCTCTGCTTTGAAACGGCGGAACCCTTCGTACGGCCGCCAAAGCATACAAACAGTTGTTCTGTCTGTCTGAATAGGGCAGAACGCTCCAAATACACTCTGAGAGCCCTAACGGGGCAGAGTAGGTTAGCGTCGTGTTCGTCTGCTGGAGACGATAGCGCAGTTAGGGAGATAACCTGTGCTCTGAAGGGAGTGGTGAGCACTTTAGGAATATACCCATGTTTTGGCCTAAGGACGACCCTGCAGTCGTTAGGTCCGAATTCCAAGCAGGCAGCGCTTGCCGAAAGCGCGTGCAGATCGTCCACTCTCTTGACCGAGGCGAGTGCCAGCAAGAGCGCAGTTTTAAGCGAGAGCTGCTTAAGGTGCACGGTTCGGAGTGGTTCGAACGGGGGCCCTTTAAGAGCGTCTAGGACAGTAGCTAGGTCCCAGATCGGCACTGAGGGGGGGCGTGAAGGGTTCATCCTCCTAGCGCCCCTTAGGAAACGAATAATAAGGTTGTTTCTTCCCAATGGACGTTCCATCACAGGGTCGTGTGATGCTGTGATGGCCCCCACATATACTTTGAGCGTGGAGGGGGAGAGGCCCGCCTCCAGAAGCCCTTGTAGAAAAGCGAGTACGTTCGTAATCTCGCATGTTTCAGGGATCAGGCCCTAACACTTTCCATTTCTGGGCATATTAGCGTCTCGTGGAGGGCGCCCGCGCCTCAGCTATGGTTTTTAGCGCTCCACTCGTGAGGTTCCTGGGAACCCGTTGAGGGGCCATGCATGAAGGGCCCACAGATCGGGGCGGGGATGAAATATCATCCCGCTGGCCGGACTGAGGAGGTCTGGCCTCAGTGGAATCGGCCGTGGTGCAGATTGCATTTGCATCAATTCTGGAAACCATGTTTGGATCTTCCAGAGTGGGGCTATCAGGAGCACTGCGTTTTTCTCCTCTCTGACCCGACTGATGACCTGTGGCAGCATCGCGATCGGGGGAAAAGCATATAAGGGGCGGCTCGGCCAGCTCTGGGCGAGCGCGTCCGTGCTTTTCGTGAAGAAAAGAGGGCAGTGTGCATTCTCCTTGGAGGCGAAGAGGTCGACCTCCGCCTCGCCGAAGATTTTCCATAACCACTGAATCGTCAGCGGGTTGAGAGCCCATTCTCCTGGGAGAATCTAGTCTCTGGATAGCATGGCTGCCCCTTGGTTCAGCGCGCCTGGCACATGCGCTGCTCTCAGCGAGCGCAAGTTGTGCTGGGACCATAAGATGAGTCTCCTGGCCATTGAATGCATGGAGCTCGACCTGAGTCCACCCTGGTGATTTATGTACAACACTACCGTCATGTTGTCCGTTCGGACCAGGACGTGTTCGTTTTTTAGATGTGGAAGCAGGGCTCTGAGAGCCAAAGCGACCGCTTTCATCTCCAGACAGTTTATGTGTAGGCGCTTCTCCGGGTTTGACCAAAAGCCGGAGACAGGCCTGCCCTCGTAAGGGCCCCCCAACCTATTTTGGAGGCATCTGTTGTGATCATCTTTCTCCTTGTGTTCACACCCAGGCTCACGCCTGACTGGTACCAGTCGGCGGCTTTCCAGTGCGTCAGGGCTTTTATACAGCCGTGGTTCGCTCTAGGGGTGTCACGATTCTCCAAATCCTCGATTCGATTACATTTTCGATTCTAAGGTCACGGTTCGATTCTCGATTTTTTTTTTTTAAGCACAGGTTGCTGTTGCTCCTAATAAGCTGACATCAGTTCATCGCAATCTCACACATCTCTGTTATTATCAGTGAAGCTGACTGCACAATGAATCTTTCATAATATATAGCCTACACTTTGTTTGTTATAATTAGAGGATTTGCCAGCTTACAGAATTCAGCACTGAACAAAAAGTCCGAATTGAGCGGTGAGGAGAGTCTATCTTAAATGCTTCTGATTGGTCATTGCGTTCAAGAAATCAACACATATGTCTGTGATTGGCTAAATCGCTCAACGCTGCAAACATGTTATAAATAGAAACTCTGGCCTGTAAATCGTTTCTATTTTGTTTTAGTTGTTCTTGTTGCTTTTCTGCAACAGATGAAAAAAATGTATTAGTTTTTATGTTTTATTCATAGATATTTCTAGTTTGCGGGAGTCCCGCAAATCTTTTTATTCTCCCGCCCACACAGAGTGAGTGCATTACCGCCCGCGCTCGCACTCGGCCATCAAATCTAGTCCGCGCCGCACTCTATTGCGTTGGGAGTGCACGTCTATAGATCAAGAGCCCGGCCCGAGGATAGTGACGGGAAATATCGGCCAAGTTCGGGCTCGGGCATAGAATCCAAGTTAGAGGACTCACAACCTTTCAACACGTGTGTTTTTTTCCCGCGCCGTGATGAGTCGTTCATGAACGATCCGTTCATTGCCTCTGTCACGCGACAAATGAACAAAAGACTCGGAAGGTCAAGTATTAATGTTCCCTGTAAATTACTTTTGACTGCATTATAATGATTTCTTAATTCAGAATATGATCAAGATTGCGTTGGATGTGTTCAGGGAATTTGCCTGTTAAAAGTATAACATTTAAAGCCCCTGAAAACCAACATGCCCTCTGAGTCAAATAATAAAAAGATTCTCAGAGATGCAAAGAAGCTGCAAAACACCTCAGAAAACCAGGCCACGTCTGCTCAAAAAACAGCATGTGAATGGTCCTCTACCTGCATCCTTTCATGAGGCGACACAATATAAAGAGTTAAGGACAAGCCCTTACACTCTTAAACTGGACCAGGCAAACAGTCACGTCTACATCGGCGGCAAAGCTTCTAAGCTCCAGAACATCATTTCATTCAAGGATAAGGTTTATGTTGCCTACAGTACCTTCAACAACCAGGAATCTTTCTTTGACTATCCTCTACACTCGGCATCCATTTAGTGGGCGACCTCTCAACAACCGTTGAGTTCTGCAAGTTTGAGGAAATAGAGAACAAAATTTTTCTTGTCCCATATCAACATCATTTTGTTGCAATTCCTCTTTTACATACAAATTAATTATTTATCAGTGCTTTTTGTTACATAGTTTATGCATTTGAATTACATAGTTGACATTTTTATCGGAGTAATTAAATAATATGGGTTTCAGGCTTTAAAAAAAGAAAAAGAAAAAAAATGTACCTAATAGTGGAGTTTGAGGGAGAAGGTACAACTGGACCAATTGCCAAGTCATGGTACGCAGACGGCTACTCCTGGTGGCCTCCATATAAAGACCTTGACAGAGTGTTGAAGAGCGTCAGAACCATGGAGGAACCACAGCCAGAGAAAGGGTGGACTCGTCACAGAACCAGAATCCTGCATGAGTCAGGTAAGAGTAAATTATACATGATCTTGCCCAGCATACCTGTATTTCATTGTTCAGAATCTTAATTTTTTTTTCTATACTGTAAAATGTGATCTCACATAGCTCTAATAAACAACATGTGAAAGCTCCAAAACTTTATTTCATTTGTCAGCATCTTTTCAAAATGTGGCCAAGAATTGGAAGGCCAGCTACACATCTGACATAAATTCAGAACCTGAAATTGCCAGAAAAAGGATTCCCAAGTAAGTAACAAGACAAAATAAATGGTTTAACACATGAAAATCCAATAATTAAGGTATTTTTGATGAAATCTCTGAGCTTTCTGACGATTCAGCATATTTACGTAGCTTTGACTTTATACAGTGAAGAGCATCCAATTGTACTTTTTCTTTGTTTCCCTAGAAAGAAAACATGCTCTGATAACATCTACTCATCAGATGATGAGGCACCAGAACCACCACCCCTAAAAAAAAGAAAAACTGCAGGCAAAGAAAGTGTTCCTCCAGCACCGAAACCTCCAGCACTTCCAAAACGCACCAAAAAAAAAAGGTAATGGAAAATAACTTTAAAAAAAAAGAATGTTAATGAAATGAATGCTATGAATAACAATACACTTTCCATGTCGACTCAACCAAAGGTTAAATATATATATATATATATATATATATATATATATATATATATATACACGATTCTGCAGAGGGTGTGTGGGGGTAGGGGGGTTAAAATTACGATTTTGACCTGGGATTTGGAGCCAAAACACAGGGGGTTTAGAAAGATAGCAGCATCGTTATTTTATTTTTTACAGAGAGATTGGTAGTCTATTAGTAAAAATCTGTTGACTTCAGCAATCTTTGCTGCATGTGTCAATGGTGACAGTTCCAAAAAAATTCAATATTATACTATTTTTTTATTTTTTGAAATTTGGTTGATTTGATTATTGATGAAATAAGTAAGATTAAAAGTTCATAACAGCCAGATTACAATAAACAAAATGTCCTTATTATTAGGTCCTGTTGTGCAGACTGAGGTTTTCCAGAGCAAAGCTGTAACCCCTTTAAGCAACTGTAAGTCTTAAGTTTCTCTTTTCTCTTTTTAATTTTTTTTATCCAAATCTACAATGATTACTCAAAGATACAAGTATGTCAGCTGTTCTTCATCCCGTTCCTTGGAACTATGTAATTGTTGAAACATGCAGCTGCACAAATATGTCAAAATGAACATTGCTAATGACCAAATAAACTGTCAACAGTATTTGTCAATCAGCAACAAAGGGAAACGGAAGAGCAACAGCAGACCTGGTGTGAGAGTCTCCCCAGCTTTCAAGGTACATTATTAGTTGTATCTGGCTGTTGGGTATGCTCAAATGAAAATGCTTTTTTGAAGTTTGTAAGTTATGGGGTAATGCCCTGTCGCAATTACACGTTACAAGTGCAACCTACCCACTCCACCTTTCTCAGCTCCAGTGTGTGTGTCTGAGGCAGAGCATTACGGAGACAGCTGGAGTGTTGATCCACCGAACACACAAGGTACAAGAGCATAATCAGCAATGAGTAAATCAGAAACACATTCACAGAATTTAAATGCAATATAAAACTGAATAACATCATATTTTTGTTCAATCCATAGAGCACACATTTTCTGGCCTGAGAACATCAGGGGACAACTGAGGAAGAACACAGAGTAAGATTACTGCACATAAATTCACTTAAGTAAATTTTACAATTTGACACCCCTCACCCAAATAGAGTCAGCAAACAGATCACAGTTCAGATTGCAATTGAAATGCGCTTTAAAATAACTGCAAAATGATTTTTGGACAAATGTAGCCAGACTCAAGGCACTGGGACGACTCAACATTATCCACCCTTGTTAAGATAGATGCTGAAATGAATGTGTCACTGAGTGTGAAGCAGGCCTTAGTGTGTTATTTTGCAAATTTAACAAGTGAATCTTACCTACTCCACCTTCCTCAGCTCCAGTGGGCGTCTCTCAGGCAGAGCATCATGGAGCCGGCTGGGGTGTGGATCCACCGAACACACTAGGTAAAAGAGCATAAATTACAATAGAAAAGGGAGAAAAAATCTTATTCACAGCACAGCACAAAATCTAAAACTGTTCATGATTTTTTCCACTCCATAGAGCACATATTCTCTGTCCTGAGACCCTTGGGTGATTGTGACCACCAAGGAAGATCACACACAGTAAAACTAACAGTGTTAAACAATCAGTGTTACACTACATTTACTCTTAAGGAGTTGATTTAACAACAAATAGTGAAAGATACCCCCTAGTGTTGGTGAAAATTATCAGAGTTAAATTGTCTCGGTAACTTTACTCTGTTAAGCTCCGCCCCTCAATCTCACCAGATCAGACTTGAATTTCCTCGTGGTCGTCGCCATTTTCTTCTACATCGCACCGAATGGTAAGCTCTTTTAAGTAACACGTTAAAACTATTTTATGTGAATAAATGTGTAATATTACTGTATATGTTGTAGTTTGATGAACTTTGTGTAATGTGATCCGTTCAAACTCCGAATGGAACAACTTCGCGGTGAGTTCATCTGATGGAGAAATATTTTTTTCGTCACAATGTGTTAATAAATGTAGAATGATGTAAATTATCTTATATAATTTGTATTTCTGTTGGTTACAGTTGGTATTGTTATATACAGATTATTTGTATATTGTTATTTTTAAACGATGAATTATCTGCAATGTATTAGCCGCCCGTCGAAATGGCCATGTTTAAATTCAAAGAAGACCTAACGTTAGTTTAAAATACTGGTGACTATACAAACTGTTGCACCAGAATGTATTTACTTATTTATTTGTTATAGGCACAAAACGCGTTTTCACTGTCATTTGTGTAAAACTGTGTTTCTTATTACAGAGCATGTTGGTTAAGGTGAAACTTGGGGATGGCCAAAAATTTGTTAAAATATCCGAGCTGAGCCTGAAGGAATTTTTGTCTGCTGGTAAGAAAAATATATACTTTTATAGCGATAAATCGTTTAAATATCATGTTCTTGATTCAAATATGCGTTTTTTATGCTGCTGACTCTGAGCAGCTGTGTGAAACGCATTCAGTCTTTTCAAACACGCATCCATCGAATCCTTGTTTCTGTGTTGTAAATATTAAAATTAATCACTGAAGTACTGGGATAAACGTTTAATGTCTTGATATAAACACTGGTATAAACATGGTATAAAAATCGAGCAAATCACCTTCTTTACACTTCAAATTAAGTTTGTACCAATTACATGGTTATGCCCATAGACTGTAAAAAAATATGGACGTAGTGTCCGTGACGTCACCCGTAGGTTTCTGAAGAGCGTTTTTGAAGCCTAAAGTGGGCGGGGCCAACCGTCGCCATCTTGGCAGCGTGTCATCTCTCGTCACTCCCGGATAAAAGAAAATGGGCAAAGAGGCGGGAAGTGGGTGGAGCTGAGGTGCTAATGCTATGCTACTGGCCTCACGCTAAAGTGACAGCTGAATGTAGAAGTAAAGCCAATAGTTAAAGTTCATGTTTTTGCCCTTCGAAATACTATAATAATTAAAATACGTAACTAAAAGTGAGACTATGTGTATCGTGATGCATTATTATTCTGCTAGTTAAAAATGTATTATCATGCAGTAACTTACAATATTGCTCTGAGCTTGTGCGTTTGACAGTGATTCATGCGCATACATGTCAGTCAGCGCGGCATCGCACGTCGAGTTCGTAAAGAGCTTTATTCAGTTCAGTCGCTTTTAAAATCTGATTTTGTCCGCCTCTCAATTTCTCAAATGGGTTAAACCAAAAATATTACCTCAGAAGTTAAAGTAAATGCACTAGAAATCCGCGCTCATTCAAGGGTGTGCATCTATTGCATGGACGGAGAGAAAGCACTGACACCTGCAGGATTTCATCTCATGGTACTTTTTATTTAACATTTAAAAGTTAAATAAGCATATCTGTTCCGTAAGAGCAATGGTACCGCATAACGAGTGTAGCCTGTATACTCCAAAAAGCAACGAAATTGTCAGACATCCATTAGTGCATGCGAGGAAAACAACTGGAAATACAGCTCTGGTTGTTCTCTCCATACTCGACAACGACGGAATCCAACGGCGTGACCAAAGGTATAATGCGTGTATTAAATTGAATGAAATAATCCCGAATACGATAAATTAGCTGAGGTAACGTGACGGCTAACAGACAGCAGACACACGGCTAATGATGACTATAACGACAGCAGCAGGAATCCACCTGTCACTCAAAAGTGGACACACCCTCAATTATGCAGAACTTTAAATATTAATCAACTAAACGGATGAGTTATAAAAAAATTCACCCCCCTCACAGTTGTTATGAAAGGCAGAATTAGCTGTATAGACCAAAGCCACATAGAGAACCAGGCTGTAAACATGTTTTTTTCTGCTGTAAAGTTGGTAATTTTAACATGGGGGAGATACAGATTTGACTCACTTGTGCAGCCAGCCTCAAGCGGCCAGTCAATGAATTGCAGTTTAACTCACTTCCTTGTTGGTTTCAAGAGAGAGACGGGGAGGTTGCCGCTTGGGTTATGCCACAAGGTGGCACCAAGAGACTGGAAAAATGTATTTGTTCTTGAATCATTCATTCCAAAGATTAATTCAAAAGGCTGATTCATCGGCAATGAAACATTTGATTTTATTAAATAATTCATTCTAATAAAGAAAAGATAGAAAATAAATATTTGCGTGCAGTAAAGTGGTTAGAAAAAATGGCCGATCACGTGAAAATCGGCCAATTCCGGTCACCGGCCGATCAATCGATGCATCTCTAATTGGTTGGTATTTGGTAATTGTATTTTATAATACTGTCACATCTTACATTTGCTCTGATGTTCAGAGTTACCAACAAGTAACTGATTAACCTTGTAATGTATACCCTTTCTCATTAATTGGCATACATTTTATTTCCAGCTTTTTTAAAGTTTGGTGTCCCAACTGTACCCGAGAATGTGAAGGTTGTTGATGAATCGGGGACTGAGGTGGATGAGGATGTTTTTGAGGATATAGTTAAAGATCCCTCAGTTGGTGTTCTCACCATAAAACATGGTGCAGGTTTGTATATTTTTTTATTTACTTTCTATTAATTTTCTCAGTGCTTGCTTATTAGTATCATGAAGACTTTTACCACCCTATATTCAACTAGACTTGGAATCTGCCTCTCCACAAGCCTCTCCTGTGCAGTTAAATGTGTCCCTGTCTTCATCAATTGACTCCACTGACTCACAGGATACAGTAATTATTGAAGAAAGCTCTTCAAGTAAAAGAATGAGACTAGATGATGAAGCTAAAAAGGTGGGCATCGAAGTTGTAAAATTCATCAATCTGAAATAATAGCCTTTTTTTATTATTATTACATATTTTGTTTCAGGTAATGTTTTGTACTTTAACATGCCATATTTATGCCTTTTTTTATTAAGTTGGTGGAATCCATTCTTGTCCATAAACCTGGTGGGGAGCATATAATAAATGAATACAACCGATTTAAGACTTTGGGAGATGAAACGAGGAGGAAAATGGTGAACATCCTGGCAGCTGACATGACAGAAAAGAATGGGTAATCTGCATATCTTTAACTGGTGTATATATGATCTCTCAATGTAGTTCCATAAAAGTTTTTTTAACCTGTGCTAAAGATAGGTGATTTTATTTATATATTTATTTATTATTATTATACAGTACATCACCACCAAGGCAGGTTAAAGAAAAATATGCCAGAGGAATTGTGTCTTTGTTCCCTTACCTCAGTGACCCCTTGTCCAAAAAAGGCTACGTAAGTATCACACCATTTTGTTATTTTTATTTTGTGTTCACATGTCTTAAATGCTGATGATCACACACAATACAGGTGATGTATTTTGCTCTTGAATTAAGACTTTTTTTCTCTTTATGTATTTTTGTCTTTCTAAGGAGCATTACTATGATGGTGAGAGTGGCACTGGGTACTTGGCATGGAGAATCAAAACTATACAAAGAGAACGAAGAGCATCATTTGATGGTACAGAATGAAATTCAGAAATCACCTTTTTTTACTTTTTTTTCATAGCTCATTGTGCCATCTATCACAGTTTTGAAGTTTTGTTGCTATTGAGTTGCCTTAACTGACATTTTAATTTGTATAAAGATGAGCCTCTTTTACCTTTTTTTTATTTTTTAGTATGAACTCTATATAGTTATCATCTTTACGCAGTGTTGAAGGTTCTAAAATGCTTTATTCATCAGGACAAGGATTGTCTGTTGAGGGGATGTCTGGTGGACCAACTGTAAGACGGGAGTCAGAGTTTACTCCGGAGACTGTCTTGAGTGAGGATGAATGCAAGGAAGCAATTGCATTCATGAACCATTCTGCTGATGAGGACGCAGTCAAGAAGAAGATGAAATTGACATTTGACTATCGCCGCAACATGGTTCTTGACCCTATGCAGTCAAGTGATATTTTGACAGTCTTTCCACGTTTCAAAGACGTTAAAGGCTTGGTAAGTAAAGTCTTTATAATCCAAGATTTAAGGATTTTTAAAAATGCATGGCTGTTTTCTAAAAATTAGTATGTTCAGGGTTTACATCTAATAATGATTCCCCTTCTTAGATTGAGCAAGACTTTGTTCTGATGTTTGGAGAAGGAGTGTCAGGCAAGCTACTGGAGAAGTGGACGACTGCATTCAAGAAAAAAGTGATTCAGCAGTGCAATAAGCTTCCAACCACCAGTGATGTTGGAGAACTCCTGCTAGCAGCTGAATCTCCATCTGATGACTCAGAAGAGGGTGTTAATTTTGCTAAGATATTTAAGATTAATTTAATACTTAGGTCATTTTAGTAATATTCATTTAAAACACTGCCTGGCCAAAAAAAGGTCGCTGTTGGGATTTAGATAGTCAAATGATTAAGAGTATTATTGGATCATCATTGCAGTGATTATTTTTGTATCATGTTATATGTTTGGGGACAGTTATTTAAACCATAAGTGATGGAGTGTGTAGCTTTTCATTCCTAAACAATTATGAAGGCACATCATGGCCATAATCCAGGATTGACAATGTGAAGATTCATCAGGCTCAAATTGTGAAAGAATAGTTTGGAAGTTAGATTAGAATAGTTAGCCATGATATGTCTTCCTACATTGTTGTTTAAGAAATGAAAAGCTACACACTCCAATTATGGTTTAAAAGAACTGTTCCCAAACACATAACATGATAGAAACATAATCACTGCAATGATGATCCAATCATAGACTTTTTAAATCCAAACAGCGACCTTTTTTTTTTTTTGGCCTGGCAGTGCATTTTATTTATTTAGTTCCCATAAATGTTTTTAATATTTATTCTTTAGTGTCAATTTTCATAATTGATGAGGTTTTGCTAACATAATTAATTCTAAACAGTTTGGGACACTGACCTCTCTTCTATACTACTGCTGTTGCATCTGATCCCACCTTCTGCCCAAGGCCGAAAGAGACCAGGAAAGGTGTCTGCTTCTCAAGCAGAGAAACATCTTGTTGTCTTCAAGAAGGTTTGTTTTTTGTTGTTGTTTTTTTTCATCATAGTTTCTTTTATTTAACACATCAGTGATGGTTCTCTTCAATTTGCTTGGTCTTCTCAGAGTGGAACAAACATTGAGGAGCATCTTCGAAACATCACTGCTAGTGCTCAGCCCTATCTCCTGGCTGTGGGACCTCAGAAGATATCAGTTCACCAGTACTTCATCATCCTCGATCAGCATGCCATTCCATGCAATTCAACCTCTTCTCTTGGTGCCTTTGACGAACTGTTTAAGGCACACTTTGTTTTTGGTACCTCCTACAACACTATGCTACACAACATGTACACTTTCATTCAGACCACTGTGTACAACATAGATGTTGTGAAAGTGAAAGAGAGTCCTCGTATTGCTGAGGTCAGAGCAAGGCTGCTTAGCTAGGTCCCTTACGTTTTTCCTGCCCCCATGAAGTGTTTTGTTTGTCAAGCTGATTCAAATGGTTCAAAAATGCTTCTTAGGCACCTCAGATTAGTTCATGGTTTTGTTCCTGGGAATAATCTTCGCCTTAAATGCATAGAAGCAGGTTGTGGTTCTGTGTTCGGTACTTTTTCAGGTTTTAGGAAACATCTGCACACAAAACATGCTGAGCAAAGTGACGGTGAGCATAATTTTGACACCACTGATAGCCATGAGACTGCCAAGGCAGATGGACAAAGTAGTTCTGAAGTATTTGATCAGATTGGCAGTGCCGGAGAGGTGGCTACAACATCTGTATTGTTAACGTCAAATAAGAGCACTTTCAATATGTGTGCGTCTGCTGTTGCACAACTAAAAGTTGCTGGATTAAGTCAATCTGCTATAAATGGTTTTGTTTCATCTATGGAGGAAATGGTTTCTGAGATTCATAGTCAGGCCCAGGATGCAGCCTTGCTCTGCCTGCCTTCACAGGACACTGCTACTAAAAGAAAGCTAGAACATTCATTTCAAAACTTGGAAAATCCATTTACTTTGCTAAATTCTGAAGCCAAGCGAAAGAGACTCTTTATGGAAAAGTGGGGAATTATTGAACCAAGCGAAATCGTGCTTGGCACAAGATTTGACAGCAGGAGAAATAAAACCACAGGAACATTTGATCAGGTTGTTGTAACTGATGAATTTGCTTATATTCCCATTTTCGAAACATTGAAGGCAATTTTACAAAATCCGCAACTTACTGATTTGTTTAAACCCAGGCATGTTCCAAAAGAAGGCATTTATGTTGACTTAAGTGATGCAGCATATTTTAAAAGTAATCCTTTATTTTATGCAGAAAAGGATGCCTTACAAATTCAGCTATTTTATGATGATTTTGAGACCGCTAATCCTTTGGGATCCAAAAGGGGCATACACAAATTAGGTGCTATCTATTTTACATTAAGAAATTTCCCCCCAGTTTTTAACTCCGCATTGGTGAATATTCATTTATGTGCCCTCTTTCATGCACAGGATATTAGGCGCTATGGTTTTAATTCTATACTTGAGCCTCTAGTTAATGATTTGAAAGTACTTGAGATTGAGGGGGTTAAGAATCCAGTAACTGGAAGTTGTATCAGGGGTACTATTGTTCAAGTCACTGGAGATAATCTGGGCTTGCACGGCTTGTTTGGGTTTCTCGAGTCATTTGGGGCTCGATATTGCTGTCGTTTCTGTCTTCTTGAGAAAGATCGCTTTCAGTCTGTGTTCTGTGAAGATAATCCTGAGGTTGTACTAAGAACATCTGAGATGCATGCTCTGCACTGTGAAACTTTACAAACTAATTCTACACTACCCCATGTTTATGGTGTCAAACGGACATGTTTGTTAAATTCACTCAAGTATTTCAACACAGCCAACAATTTCGCAGTGGATATAATGCACGACATTCTAGAAGGAGTTGCTCAGCTAGAAGTAAAACTTGTTCTGCAGTACATTCAGTGTAATTTTCTGAGCGCTGATGATATTGCTGGTAGAGTACATGCTTTTGACTATGGTTACAATCAGCAGAGGAACCGTCCTCCAGTGGTCAAATTGTTTGATGGAAGCAACAATTTGGGTTTAAATGCAATACAATCTTGGTGCTTGTTGCGCAAAATGCCCCTATTATTTGGTGATTTAGTCCAAAGAGATGATCAACACTGGCATCTTTTGCTTTTACTTTTGCAGATTGTCAACATTGTATTTTCACCAGTCCTAACAGAAGGCATGACCATTTATCTTAAATTTTTAATAATTGAACATCACCAGCTATTCAAAAAATTATTTCCTGAAAGAAATCTTTTGCCAAAGCATCATATAATGATACATTACCCACAGTGTATAAGAAAAATTGGACCAATTCTTCACACGTGGTGTATGCGTTATGAAGCTAAACACAAATTTTTTAAAACGCAATTAAAAAGTTTCAAAAACATCACCAAAACACTAGCCAAAAAGCACCAATTTTGTATTGCGACGTACTGGGAGTCTTTTAGCCAGTACAGATTGTCTCTTGGCCCAGGAAAAATGTTAGAACTCTCTGAACTTAAATGTGGCCAAGAGATCCCTTCCAAACTAGGAGTGGTAATGTCAGAAGCTGTCTATTCTGTAAAGTGGATCAAACACCACGGCACTGAGTATCGCCCGGACTTTATTATCTGTACAGAAGTAGCATGTGAGATGCCAGTGTTTTGTAAGATCAAGACCATTGCTGTGAAAGACGAAAATGTGTTGTTGTGTGGAACACTGATGGAAACTATATGTTTTGATGACCATTACCATGCATTTACAGTCAGACTGCATCCAGACAGAGTTTTTAAGGTAGTGAATGTTAATGAGCTGTGTTCTTTCAAACCATTTGATCTTCAGATGAAATATGGTACAACAGATTCTGCACTGCATGTAGTGCCGTATTGCCATTTAATGCAGATGTGATGTATTTTTGTTAATGTATGAGTGTTTCCTGAGCCTGAATGTTGTTTTAATAAATGTTTTAAATGTGACATTGTTGAAGTTGTTTTCTTTGTTTTTGAAAACTTGTTTTAAGAGTTAATTTGACATTGTAGAAGATTCATTGTTTTACTGTACTTACACCACAAAGAGAAATACTGACACTTACTCACCTGTTGCACCACAAATGGGTTTTAAGATTTTTACTCTGAGCGAGAATATTTTCACTATTAAAAATTTAGATAAACTCTACATTAGTGAAATATTAACACCAATAAGAGTTCATTTCCGATTTGTGTTAAACTGTGGTAACACCAAACAGAGTTAATTTCCCCCTAGTGTTAAACTGTGGTAACACTGTTCAGTGTAAAGCAGTGTTGAATTTTTACTCATAATAGAGTTAATTTTACTCTGAAAATTTAACACCATGACTAGAGTCAATTTATCACCAATTCTGAGTGGGACCAAATACACTCGGACCAAGTGTTAAATTTAACTCTTATAGAGCTAATTTAACACTGCAAAATTTACTGTGCAGAGTAAGATAAGAAATAATGAAAAAAAAACAAAAAAAACAAATAACTAACAGTGTCAGACACAGGCTGCGTTTACACTTGGCATTAACATGCTTTCACAGTGATCCGATCAAGCAGATTGGATCATTAGCCAATCAGGACATGGCACATTTACATTTGTTCACATTAAGTGGCCACTGTATCTGGATAACCGATTGGATTTCTAAAGTGTTGTCAATTTTTTGTTGGCCATATGAGTGTAAAATTAATTTGAAGGAATCTTACACTGGTTCAAACTAAGCTTCTGTACTGTATATGTTCGATTTATGTTGTGTTTGGGACAAAGCTTTTGATGAAGGGCATTTATTTTGTAATTAGGCTCTCTAAGTGTATCAAAATTTGGATTTAGATTTATCGTTCAATATATCGTTATTGGCTTTCAGATATAAAGAATTAATGGTTATCGGTTTCGGACAAAATTTTCATATCAATGTATCCCTATTTTGGAGAGCAACTACTCCTAGTCACCCCCTGTCATTTCAAAGATTTGTACAATAGAGAGCATGTCAAGTAGAAAAGCCTCATCCATTTTGGGAGGTGCGTGCGCAGTCAGCTGTGAGGAGCCAGGCAAAAGTATAAACATTATAGTTGTTTCAAACGGATTTGACAGAATCAAGTGACTTCTGCAGCAGACTCAGGCTGCAGGGGGTGCCAGAAATAGTCACACCCAAATTTGGTCATATTAGAACTGTACTCAAAAGAGCACTGATGTACTGATTGGAGATTGTTGGTAATGCCAGTGTAATAATGAATAAATTAACCATACTGTTCTTATAAGAAGTGAAAAAAAATCAGTTTTATGCTTTTCGGTTTTATATTTTAGTGTGTGTTAACTTGTGTTGGTAACAAGTGAATCTTACCTACTCCCCCTTCCTCAGCTCCAGTGGGCGTCTCTCAGGCAGAGCATCATGGAGCCGGCTGGGGTGTTGATCCACCAAACACACAAGGTACAAGAGCATTCATTAAACATGAGGAAATCAAACACATTCACAACATTTAAAGACAATCTTATATATATATATATATATAGACATACATACATACATACATATAAATACATTATCTGTTCAAACAATAGTGCAAACCTTTTTTGTACTGAGACCTTCAGGGAACCACCAAGGAAGAGAGGAGAGTATGTTTCCTACAAATTATATTTTTACATATATTGTTTTATGCTGTTATGAAAATCAGCAGCAGCATTTAAGTTTTTACCAAAATCCAGTCTTGAGTATTGTACCACGTAAGTCATTTATCGATTTAAATGATCTTCTGTATTGCAGCTAGGGCAATTCTGGAAACACTAGAAAAATTGGACATGAAGATCAACCACCTGACTTCACTTGTCCAATCTCTAGTGGGAAACAGGCCCATTCTACCGCAGATGCAGAATGACGAAGAGGGTGACGTCTTTCCACTCGCATCTATTGAAGACCTAGACCGACTGGAACAAAGCTTAGTTGACAGGGGGTTTATGCAGAGAATCGTAAGAATCAGCTGAATTTTCAACCTACAACTACTAATGAAATGTACTGTGCATGTTTACACACTTGTCAAAAGTCTGAAATTATCGAGATTTTGTAAAAAATAAATAAAAAAGTTTTAAAAAAAATTAAAGAAGTTTCTTCTGCTCAGCAAGGCTGCAATTTATTTGATCAGAAATACAGTGAAAACAGTAACAGTTAAATATGATTAAACCTTACATTTTAATATATTGTCAAATGTATTTTTTTTTCTGATCAAAACAATTTTCAGCATTGTAATATTCTGTTTTTCTCATTGGTTAATAGCCATTATTTTTGGTGCTCAATTATTGATAATGGTTCTTATTATTATCAATGTTAAAGGGGTCAATAAACTGGCTTTTTTTTATTATATTGTTGTCTGAGGTCAACTTATGACGTTCGCTTGGTTTTTACATTCAAAAACATCAAAATGAATAAGTAATAATAAGCTATTTTCTACCCTAGTTTTCAGCCTAGCTCAAAAACGCTCGGTTTTTATGGGCGTCTCGCATTGAAGACTTGGAAGTAAACGCCCACTGCTGTGAGTGGATAACAGTTTTGCATAATAATGAGTTTCAACTCACTCATCAGTGCACGTGGGGGAAATTGTTTTGAAAACTTCCAATGTTGTAAAATGGCAACCGGAATGATTCGCCCATACATGTTCGACCCAGAGTCCGATCCCGAATCGCAGGACAATGAACCAACAACACCTCAAATACAACGGATACTTCAGCCTGTGACCGCGTGGTAAGTTATTGTTAATGCTACTTCTAATCTAGGCTATCTTTAATGTTTTTATAGAAATTTTACTCACATAAGTGTGTTGCACCATTCCTGTCGGATCCAATATAGAAGGCACAGCACCGTTTTTCAATCTTAATCGGTCTGCAAATCCTGTCTCGACCTGTGTCTTGTTTACAAAACAGTCCTCGGCGAAATGAAGCGAACAAACGGACAATGTTTTACCCACATCAGCTGGAACCTCATTAAAAATAAATATTAACCATGCATTCCTATTGGAATCCAGAGGAAGCTTATGCAGCGACTGTCTTCTTCCACAACCAGGCACTGCACAATATTTAGTAAACGGCATGTTTACTGCTCGGTAGCTCGATCCGGTTTGTCATCACGAGATAGGCCTATGTTATTTAGCTATGCCTGTAATGCGCGAATCGGTGGGCGGGGCTAAACCGGCCGTGTTGAAGTAGGCGTTGATCTTCTTCTGCGGGGGTGGTGTTTTATCCTCTTTGACGTCATAGTTCCCCAGTTTGAAAAACGAGTCGTTTGCTGAGCCTGGTGTCAATAAAAGCATTTATTGGACTAACAAGGACGTTTTCAGTTCTGAAACTTACAGGATATTCTTATAATATGGTGACCTCTTAGATGTCAAAAGCTCAAGTTAAATTTGATTTCTCAGTTCATCACCCCTTTAAAGTATATTTTTTGCTGCTTCATATTTTTGAGGAAACAGTTATCCTGTTTTTAGGATTATTTGATGAACAGTTCATTATTTAATGAACAGAAAGTTCAAATGAAAGTTCAAATGAACAAAATGTATTTGAAATAAACGTAATGAAATGTGTTTGTCATTTTTTAACATTGCTGATTAAAATGGTTACCCTAAACTTTTGAATGGTAGTCTATCACAGTTTCCACAAAACTATGAAGCAGCACAACTGTTTTCAACATTGATAATAATCAGAAAGGTTTATTGAGAAGCAAATCAGCATATAATAATAATTTCTGAAGGATCAAGTGCTGCTGAAAATTCAGCTTTGCAAAGCAGGAATTGCTTTTCAAAATAGAAAACAGTTCTTATAAATAGTATCAGAATATTACTGTTTTACTATGTTTTTGAATCAAGTCAATGAACAGACTTTCAAAAACATTACAAAATAAGAATTATTCCAAACTTTTGACGGATACAAATAAAAGTACAGAAGCGGTCCCTCTATATCAGGGGTGTCCAAACTCGGTCCTGGAGGGCCACTGTCCTGCAGAGTTTAGTTCCAGCTTGCCTCAACACACCTGCTTGTAAGTTTTTAGCATGCCTAATGACCTTCAACAGCTAATTAATTGAGGTTGGAGCTAAACTCTGCAGGACAGTGGCCCTCCAGGACCGAGTTTGGACACCCCTGCTCTATATGCTAAAATATTACTTAAAATGTACCTGTTGAAGGTGAGCAGATTATCCATCAGTGGCGGGCCAACAATGAAGAAGACTGTGTGGAGAATCGGCTTCAAGGTCTTCACCACGAACGTCGCGCGGGAACTGAACTGGTGCGGGAGAGGAGACAAGCGGGGGATAAAGTCATCGAACACCGGCTCACTCTTAATAGGTAAGTTCAAATGTTGTACATGCATTAGATTTGATGGCGGGAAGTTAGTCAGTCAGGTACGTTACAAGTACTTGTTAACATGTTCATATGAGATAATAATCAAACATGTGGTAATACCAACAGCAACGTGCCGTTTGCAAAAATAGTTAGCAAATATAATAGCTTGTTAAGAACTTAAGTGAGGTTTAAACTTTCAGTTAAATAAGTCTTGGCCAACCACAGAAACGTATACGAAACAACGTGCTCACTATAGTTACCTAACAGGTGATTTCAATCAACATAACGTAATTTCAAATTTATTACTACCGATCACAAACGCAATTAGTAAAAAAAAAAAATTGATTTAAAGCCAATCTTTCCTCACAACTCCTCAGGACACGTTCTCCACACAGCATCAGCAGTTTTACGTAGACTCACTCAGGAAGAACTTGACGCATCTGAACTCTCTGCCTGTTTGATATATTTGACCAATTTATTCGGATAAAAAAATTTAAAGTTTTTTTTATTTTTTATGCAGCTTCAGCCATGAGGAATCCCGTCCTGTTGTCTCCAACGGAAGCAGATGCAGAGAAATACATCAAAGATTTCCTACGCTTGGCCCCAGGGAGGGTGATGTTGTTCATATTTGTGTATTAGAGTGTATTGTTTTATTTGAATAGCCTTATATGGCGTTCTGTTAATGTGGCCTTTTATAATTAATTAAAAGTGGTAATGAATATGATTAATTGTAAATATGTTGCCTATTAGTAATAAATGTATTTCTAAAAACGACAGCAAATGCAAGTGTTTTATTCTAGGTTCAGGAAAGCGTGCATGTTACTTCACGTGCACAAAACAACTTGCTATAACTAACAGGTGATTATCATATATGATATATCTAACCCAATCAACATAACGTAATTTTAAAGATATAACCGATCACAAACGTTACATAATTAGTATTAAAAATATATTTGTTTTATACATACCTCAAGCTAATTTTTCCTCACAACTCAGCACGTCTTCTCCACCCAGCACATGGTTTACTGCGACTCACGCAGGAAGAGTATTGTCCAAAGCCAGGTAAAAGTACATATTTACCGTGTTTGCAAGTACTTTTTAGAAAAAGCAGTCGAGTAACAGAAGAGGACAGCAGATTGTAAGTGTTATGTTTTCTCATTAGATTTTAGCCCGGTTTGCCGTTACTAGGAAACATTGTTTTGTTTGCAGTGTTTAACGTGGTACACGCCTGCTGAAGTTGCGTTTGTTCTCGTACAGCGTGAAAATTTGTAGCGGCTGCGTTTTATGGGAATTAATTTTGTTAATGGAAGGAATTATGTTTAAATGATGTCTGGGCTACATAAATCAGATGTCTTGTAGATGTATGAAGATCTGATTAACATCTTTAAAAGAGCGGATTGCCGACGTTCTAAATTATTTACGTCTTATTTACATAGCCTAGACGTCGTTCTAACAGCTGGCAAGGATGTCTCGGCGACGTAAAGCATATGAGCACACGCCCTAATATAAACGTCTTCCAGATGAAGAAGAGGACGTCACACAGATGTCTGCACGACCTCCGTGTGCTATCTGGGCTTTGATGCTCAGAGTACTGAGTACTGCTGCTCCTTAGTTGCTTATGTTCAAGATGTGTGTCTCTCAACACAAGTAGTCTCTCTCTCAACACAAGAAGTCTCTCTCTCTCAAATTCAAATGAGCTTTATTGGTATGACTTGTACAGTATTGCCAAAGCATTGGCCATTACACATGCAATGAACAAATAATCACACAAAAAAAATATATATATAAATAAAATAAAAATAAATAATCTTTGAACTGCGCATGCGCGTGCGGTTTGTGTTTGTGTTTTGAGCTCCGTTGAATTGATTCATAAATCCTTGATTTTCTTCTTTACCACTCATTTATAAACAAGCACTTTCTATTTTTGCAGCATGTGAACTTATCTTCGATACTATTCCTTATAAAAAACATTCGGTGCAGTTGGAGCTGGAGTCCGTGGAGAAGCAGATCCGTGATCTACTAGAGAATCAAGCCGAGCTGCGAGATCGGCGTTCAGGGCTTGAAACATCACGCGCCGATGCTCACAAGTCAGTGGTTAGTAACTTTTTGACTCCGACCTCGTCTACTCAGTGTGTTTCTCTGCACAGGACGCAAGCACCCAGGACGCGATCATCACTGGCTTCATTCACTCCGGCACCGACACAACACCATGGACCCTGGGTGATCCCACAGCGGAAGACACGAGCCAGGACCAGAGCAAGAACCTCTCCGCTCCTCCCGGCTCCACCCGGAGCCGCTTCTCCCCTCTTCGCGAGTCGGAACGCGACGACGCCGTGATCATCGGCAGTTCCATCGTACGCATGTCCGTGCTACCTCAGGTAAAGGTAAGGTGCGCACTCACTGCTTTCCTGGTGTTTGTGTTCTAGATGTTGCTGCACATGTTTCCGAGATCCTGAACGGTGACCAGCGCGTCGGAGCTGTAGTGCTGCACGCGGGAAGGAACGACATCAGGCTGCGGCAGACGGAGGTTCTGAAGAAGGACTACAGGGGCCTGATCGAGACGGTACGCAGCACATCGCCTGAAGCAACAATCATCGTGTCTGGACCGCTTCCCACATACCAACAAGGACAAGAAAGATTCAGTAGATTATTTGCTCTAAATGAATGGTTAATGTCATTGTGTAATGAACAGAAACTGCTCTTTATAAATAATTGGAATCTGTTCTGGGAGCGACCTAGGCTCTACCGTGCTGATGGCCTGCACCCCAGCAGAATCGGAGCGGCTATTCTGTCGGACAACATCTCCAAGACGTTACACACCATCTGACTAGTAAGTCAAAGTCCAAATCACAGTCTTTGGTCTCCTAACTTAGCTGATATCATAAGCAGTGTAGAACATTATATAGAAACTGTGTCTATTCCTCGTTTAGTGAGGCCAAACAATAAATCTAGTGTAGGATCTAGGAAAAATCTTATTGTAATTAAACCAGAAAATCTCAATATCAGTGAACAAAAACAATTTCTAAAGCTAGGTCTTCTAAACATTAGATCACTCACACCTAAGGCGGTTATTGTAAATGAAATGGTCACAGATAATAGTTTCGATGTATTTTGCCTTACTGAAACCTGGCTTAAACCAAATGATTATTTCGGTCTAAATGAGTCTACTCCACCAGGATACTGTTATAAGCATGAGCCCCGTCTGATCGGTCGTGGCGGTGGTGTTGCAACAATCTATAAAGATATTCTTAATGTTACTCAGAAAACAGGTCACAGGTTTAATTCGTTTGAAGTACTTGTGCTAAATGTTACGCTCTTAGATGTAAGAAAGAAATCCCTATTATCTCTAGCCTTGGCTACTGTATATAGACCTCCAGGGCCCTATGCTGACTTCCTAAAAGAGTTTGCAGACTTTCTCTCAGATCTATTGGTCAATGTCGATAAAGCAATAATTGTTGGAGATTTTAAAATACACGTAGATAACACAAATGATGCGTTAGGTGCTGCGTTTACAGATTTATTAAACTCCTTTGGGGTCACGCAAAACGTCTGTGGTCCCACTCATCGTCTAGTGATGATGTCACTGATCATTACATGGTACCTTGCATAATATGTACTGCTGAAATTTGTCATGTTGCGCCACGTTATCGACCAGGCAGAACAATCCTTCCAACCACTATAGATAGATTCTCAAATAGCTTACCTGATCAATCTCAGCTGCTCAGTGCACCCAAACAAACAGATGAACTAGAGGAAATGACTAGCAGTTTGAGCACCATTTTCTCTAGTACATTAGAAATTGTTGCACCAATTAGATTAAAAAAGGTTAGAGAGAAAACTAAGGCACCATGGTACAACAGTGCTACGCATGTCATCAAGAGAGAAACTCGTAACTTAGAGCGTAAATGGAAACAAACTAATTTAGAGGTCTTTAGAATCGCGTGGAAAGACAGTATGTCACGTTATAAAAAGGCTCTAAAAGCAGCCAGAGCTGAGCATCTCCGCAAACTAATAGAAAATAACCAAAATAATTCAAGGTTTTTATTCAACACCGTGGCTAGACTAACAAATAAACAGACATCATTAGAGCAAAATATTCCGTTACAGTATAGTAGTAATGATTTTATGAATTTCTTAACTGAGAAAATAGAAAGCATCCGTAACACAATTGTAAATGTACAATCTTTTATGGTGTCTTATGATTCAGCCTCAATTATCGCCCCTCAAGAACAACTACACCGCTTTACAACTATAGGACAGGAAGAGCTAAATAAACTTATCATTGCATCTAAACCAACAACATGTTTATTAGATCCAATACCCACTAAACTACTGAAAGAAGTGTTACCTGTAGTCGAAGAGCCTCTTCTTAATATTTATAACTCGACTTTATCTTTAGGTCATGTTCCAAAAATATTCAAGCTGGCAGTAATAAAACCTCTCATTAAGAAACCACAATTAGATCCAAATAACCTAGCAAATTACAGACCCATCTCAAATCTTCCATTTATGTCTAAAATACTAGAAAAAGTTGTGTCCGCTCAATTGTGCTCTTTCTTGCAAGAAAATGATATCTATGAAAAATTTCAGTCAGGATTCAGACTAGCCTAGAAATCTAGACGCACCCTAGCGGCAGCAAAAATTATTTTGCAGCAAAGTGTGGTCTAGCAACTCTCCGTTGGCATTCGAGCTGGAAAAACTAAACTCTGGTCGGGCCAATCACATCGTGTATAGAGTTGGTGGGCGGGCTTAACATAATGACGGCAGCGTTGTGCGTGATTTCCATAGGTGATTTCCCTCTGCTACTTGAAAACAAAGAAGATGCTGCTGGCGAACAGCGGTCTTTCGAACCGGTTTTGGCCGCGACTCTGGATGACTTGGAGTTAAGAGAACGTCACTTAAGTCATTCTTAAAAAAGGAAGATGTTTTCGAAGTTTTGACGACGGGATACGGCAAAAGTTTAATATATCAACTAGCTCCGCTGGTGGGAAAACGCATGGGACTCACTCAGCCACAGCCGTTCGTTGCTCTGGTTTGTTGTAGCGCTGTCCTATTGCGTGCAGAGGGAATTTCGAAAGACAACAGTTTATCCTGCCCCGCGGATTGAGGTATGCCAATTGTGAGTTCCCAGACCTAACATCTTGATGTAGGTCTGGCTTTCCAGGCTAGATTCAGACTGCATCATAGCACAGAAACTGCGCTAGTTAAATAAACAAATGATTTACTTTTAGCTTCTGACCAAGGCTGTATCTCAATACTAGTTCTACCCGATCTTAGCGCTGCGTTCGACACTATAGATCATAAAATACTCTTGGATCAACTACAAAACTACACTGGTGTTCAGGGACAGTGCCCGGTTGCATAAAGCACCTTAAGTGTAATTTTCCCTTAAGTTCGCCCTTATGTTTCCCCTAAACCTAAGGGTGTTGCAGAAAAAAAAACCTTACTTAAGGGTTTCTTTAAGTGAAACGTCATAAACACTTAGAATTTCCCTTAAATGCTGTTTTTTCCCTTAAGTAATCCCTTAAAAAGCGTTAAGTATTGCATAAAACCCCTTAACGGTCATTTCCCTAAGTATAATTTAAGGTTTGGAAATCGTAACCTTAAGGGTAACGCGGACAAAAATAAGACGACATGGCTGAATTTATGGAACCAGTTGAAGATAATAATTATGTGCAAAGACGAATTTTTAGAGATCGGGAGAACCCTTTGGACCATCTTAGCGATGAAAAATTGTTGCTTGAATACCAGTTTGATCGACGCGCAATATTTGACATCGCTAACAAACTAGACGGCGACCTTGACCATGTCACACATCGCAACCCCTCTTTACTTGCAGTGTTACAACTGCTTATAGCACTGCGTTTTTTTGCAACTGGAAGTTTTCAGACGGTAGTGGGAGATGTTTTCCACGTGCATAAATCGTCTGTCAGCTGAGTGGTTCACCGGGTTGCGGGGGCTCTTTCCCGTCATTTAAAAGCGACGGTCAAGTTTCCATCCCGTCATGAGGAGGTCATTCAAACCAGTTTTTTTCGGAAAGCACGTTTTCCTCGCATATGTGGTGATATTGACGGCACACATATCAGAATACAGGCGCCCCAAACACACGAAGACCAGTATGTAAACAGAAAAGGCTACCATTCAATAAATGTACAATTAGTGTGTGACCATCTCTGCAAAATTACAAATGTTGTTGCATCATGGCCCGGGAGTATACATGACTCCAGGATTTTGGTGGAGAGCAAACTAGGGAGTGATTTTGAAGCTGGAGTGCACACTGGTCTCCTGCTCGGGGACAGTAGTTACCCCTGCCGTCCATGGCTCTTGACGCCTTTCATTAATCCCCGTAATGCTGCACAGGCATGTAATTAATTAATACGTATATTCCTATGAAGGTATAATTTGGTGCCTAAAAGATTTGCATGGAAAATGTTAATCAATTTGTGAGCATTAAAGAAATATTAGCAGTATTTTACTGAATTATATATGTATTAAAATATGTATTTAAAATAGGTATGTACTTTCTGTTGTGTTGCTGCTATACACGTTGTCAATTCTGTAACACCTTACCTGATTTGTGTGTTTTAAAATAATCAAAGCCTCAAATATTTTGCACTCTAAAAGAAAATCTTGTATGCAATAAATTACCTTCATAGTATTTATCTTAAAGCACTGGTGATACTGGTAAAAATCTTTATTATTTTTTCTTTATTTTTTTTACCCGAATAGGAAAGGTACAATAATGCTCTGACCCACACAAGGTCAATTATTGAGAGGACCATCGGACAGCTGAAGCACAGGTTTCACTGTCTCCACAGCGAACTGCGAATTGAGCCTTCAAGGGCATGCAGAATTATTGTAGCCTGTGTCGTGCTCTTCAACCTTTCCAAGACGTATTCTGCAATCGAAGAAGAGGATGAGCACGGGAATGAAGAGGGCTATGAAGACCTGCATCTGATTCAAAATCAAGATTTCCAACAGGCTGGATATGCTGCTAGAGATGCCATTGTAAATGCTTTCTTTAACTGATAATATAGTTGTATTAATAATAGTAGTCATCTTAATAAGAAGTAGTAGTAGTAGTTTTTATTATTATAACATACACACACACACACACACACACACAATCTGAAAAAACAATTGTCAAAAAATTACTCAATTGTAGTTATTGTTATTTTTCCTTCAGCCTTTAGCTGTAAAAGTTTGTTATTTAGAATAAAATTATAGAGCTCCTGATTTTCCGTCTCCTTCTTCAGTTTTTCAATCTCCAGCTGCAGTTTCTCCTTTTGTAGCTGTAGAACCTCTCTCTGCAGTTCCAGCACATCTCCTCTTGTTTTGGCTGCAGGTGATATTTGCGGTCTTCTGAAATACGCAAGTAATGGGGAAAATTAAGAAAATCTTAAAAATAATATTAAAGCTGTTCTACGTTGGATTAATTATAGGCTGAAGCAATAGTTAACATAAATCATTACTTAGCGGTTGCCTGTATCGTCGCTCTGCTGACGATCTGATGGTGCTGAAGTTGTTTTTCAGAGTGCTGTAAGGGTCTAAATGTGAAATGAATGTCAGTTAAATCATTATGTTATAACGTTTTATATGCCCTATTTTAACGATCTGAAATGCAAGTGTCAAAGCGCAAAGCGCAAGTAACTTTGTGGGCGGACCCCGGCGCTGTTGCTATTTTCCCGGCGGGATAAATGCCTCTTGCGCCTGGCGCAAATCTAAAAGGGGTTGGTCTGAAGAAGCTTCATTATTCATAGGTGTGGTTTGGGCGTAACGGGTAACAAACCAATGAGAGCTTTATATCACATTCCCTTTAAGAGCACGATGAACGAGGTGCGCTTGTTCCATGTCGCAATACTATTATAACGGCGCATTTACCAGGCGCGCTTCAGAATCGGTTCATAGCCGAGGAGATCGATGTTCTCGTCAGGGCCGTAAAAGAAAGAGAAGTGACATTGGGGTTGGGACAAACCCACCTAAATTAGCTTCGGTAATTTAGAATGCATATAATAATGCATATAATAATTTGGGTAAATGTGTAAGCTTTATGCCTATTTTCCCCATCGTCATGGACACAACAATGATTTCCCTCGTGTTTTAATATTTTTCCTAATAATAATGTATAATTTGCAAAAAGTTAAATGCATCTGTGTAGATGAGAGATATCATCTACAGTGTATGCGCGTTGTTCACACTGTATTATGGCCAAGCATGCGCGCTTAAAATAGCATCTGAATGTACGCGCAACGCGCCACTGACTTTAGGCTAGGTTTTTTCTGGTCAGTGGTGCAATTGTTTTATAGAACAGCAAAATAGCATGAGGGAAAGTTTGCGCCGGAACACGCCTCCTCTTTGCGCTGAACCGCCCCGGGGAGCGCAAGTGTATTTCTTAGTTAACCGACATGTGTCTGTGGAGGGAAAAGTCCGCTTTGCGTGGGTGCAAAATAGGAATGATTCATGTGTCAGTGTACAAAGTCATTTGCGCCGGGTGCAAGATAGGGCCCAATGTCTCTAATGATGTCAAAATAATAATGTATCCTCTAAGCCACTGTTATCCAATGCTGATGCAGGACAATAACTTAATGCCTCACTCTATGTTACACTGTTGCACTGGTTCAGCTTCACTCTCTAAACCGCCACAGATGCCAGACAGGACAGGTGAGGCAGCTCCAATGATGTTTTGTACCAGTATAGTACAGTCCGACAACTCAGCCGGTGGGGGTCCTCCACCTGTTGGTCAGTTTTGTAATCGTTAGGTCTCAACACTGTACAGCAATAAAGCGCACTCTTCACCAGGGTGCGGTGCATACAATCTTAAAAGCGTCTTGCTCAATCGTACCTGTTTTGTTGGCTTCTTATAAGCGCTCAACTCTTTTTTTGCGACCACAGTGATGTTTTCATATTTTTAAGGACTTCCTGAACCGTCCTCTTCACATCAAAATTCCTTGCGTTGATTTTTTTCCGTTATTTCTTCCCACTGTTTCTGTTTTTTTGCAGCAGTTACATTGGAATTTAGTTTGCTTTTCAAAATTGTTTTTCTTTTATCATATTCGTCAAGAAGAATGCATTTCTCCTCCTCTGTCCAATTAGGCTTTCTTTTTTTGTTTTCTTTATCCATTCCGATATCCTAGCCTACTTTATTAGCCTACTTTATTTGATAAAAACGCGTAATTGCTAGTGTTAGTGTTTTGCATATCTATGGCAACAACAGACGTTTATAACGTCAATCCAGGATCGCTGTCGTGAAACACTTAAATGTTTCCCTTACCTAAGAGAACCGTTTAAGAGATTATATGCAACACCCTTAAATCCTAATCTAATTATGACAAATTATATATCGTTGGAAAGGTCTAAGACTTCTAAATAGTTATTCTACCCCTGTTTTGTGTTACAAATTATGTAGGAAGAGTAATTGATGAATTTATGACAAGAGTGCACCTCAAAAAATCTGCATCATAACAGGAGGTCTGACCTTTGTGACAAAAAGTCGATGCACCCACTTTTAATCATTGAAACTTCTGTTTTTATGCTAAAATTTCATAATAAAACATACATTCTAGTTTTTTTCCATTAAAATTGATAAAATAATATTATAAAAATAGAGAATATCCATCTATATATTCATAGTTCATGTATATTGTCTTGAATGAGAATAATGTTAGTATATAAACAGTAGTTATACTTATAATGTTCATTTTGTAATAAAATATTTTGTGTGTGTGTTGATTTACTACAATATACTAATTGCTATATTACAATATACAATTTACAATATATAACAGCCCACCTTCACAATCAATGTTATGTCCAATAACAGCAAGGCAAGACAGTCTCAGTAGCCAAACAGAGCTGTCATACCTGTTACTAAGGCTCCTTTGCTTTCAGCAAATCAGTTGGCAAATCACCTCTTTGAAAGCACCAGTGTTATCCAATAGAAACTTTGTTTAGGTCTAATTGCGATCACGTGCCAATCACAATCAACCACCTGTTTTGAAATGCTGCTGAATGTTTATAAACGTGCAGAGCAGAAAGCAGGAGCACACAAACTGCACTCTCTTATTCTCCACTGCCACACTCACAAAATGGATCCACAGAGGCCTAAAAAGCGTTTTACACTGCTAGAAGTGGTTGAAGAGCTTTTTATGTCAAGTGATGATGAGAAAAATCATCCTTCAAGCAATGATGAGCCAAATCATCATTCAAGTGATGATGAACCAGACGTGCTTTTGCCAGAGGAAATGTCCGATTCAACCCTAGAACGGTGAGTGATTTTTTTTCTTCTATTCTATTACACATTCTTTACTAATTTTACTGGGTTATATGTAAATATGATGTAAACATATAATTGTATGATAATTATACATTTATATCTATATATAATTGAATTATGCATGTATGTGCTATGTTAGGTTTATGCTTTATTCAGTTTGTACTATATTGTTGCATGTACCATATTAGTTGAATGCGTTATTCAATTTGTACTATTTTGTTGTATGTACCATATTAGTTTTTACTATATTCAGTTTGTATTGCTGCACATAATATGTAAGTTTTATGCTATATTCGGTTTGTACTGTATTGTTGCAATAGGTATTCAGATGATGATGGTGATGACTTGTCTGAATCTTCAACCTCATCCGCATCAGATACATCTATGTTCAGTTGGTTTGGTGAAGAGGGCAGAAGGAGAGGCAGAGGAAGAGGGCAAAGCAGAGGAAGAGGGCAAAGCAGAGGAAGAGGGCAAAGCAGAGGAAGAGGGCAAAGCAGAGGAAGAGGGCAAAGCAGAGGGAGTGGTACTCAACCTGCTGTTTCTTCAGGTACCACTGAGGCAAGATGGCACAGCTCAGATGAACCTGACATCCCACCACCTGAGGTTGTGTTTCGACCAGCTCGAACTCCTGGCCCTCAACTTCTAACTACCGAAATTTAAAGCGCTCTGGAACTGTTTCGGCAGTTCTTTTCTTCTACGGTGTGTCAGACGATAATCCAAAACTCAAATTCTTATGCAGCTGAGCACCAAGACAGAACCAGGAAGCCATGGCAGGACATGTCCCTAAAGGATCTCTACGCTTACATGTCAGTGGTCATCTACATGGGTCTGGTAAAAGTACCACAAATTTCGAATTACTGGAGTGGGTCCAGGCTATACAAATTTGGCTTTCCTGCCACTGTCATGTCTGGCAGGAAATTTCAGGCCATTTCAGAGTCACTGCATCTCAGCGATCCTAAGATGGATGCTGAGAATGCGAAAATGAAGGGGACTCCGGCCTATGATCGCCTGGGCAAATTGAAGCCGGTATACTAGGAAATAAGAGATGCTTGCAAGAGCTATTTTCACCCTCATCAAAATATCGCCGTAGATGAGAGGATGGTAGCATCCAAAGCAAGAATTGGGCTGAAACAGTACCAAAAAGAGGAGCCAACGAAGTGGGGGTACAAACTTTTCGTTTTGGCTGATTCAGCCCATGGCTACACATGGGATTTTTTTATTTATGAAGGGAAATCTCCTGAAGCTCAAAATGGACCAAGTAAGGGGCTAAGTTATGAGTCCGTGATGGCGCTGGTGGATGAGAGGATGCTGGGAACAGGCTACAAGCTGTACGTAGACAATTTCTACACCAGCCCATCACTTTTCAATGACCTCCTCCAGAAGGGCATCTGGGCCTGTGGGACCATTCGGATCAACCGGGTCGGCTTCCCAAAAACTATGGAAAACAAGTTGCCCAGAAATGCTCCCCGTCGGAGTATGCGGTGGATCTGTGACAACAGGCTCCTCTTTGTTGAATGGAAGGACACCAGGGAGGTGCTCATGTGCTCCTCCCATTCAGCAGATGGAGATCACACTGTACGGAGGAGGGTGAAGGCGAGAGCTGGAGGATGGACAGAACTCACTGTACCTATACCTACTGCAGTGCATGACTATAACAAGTGAGTTGAATTTATTCAGTGGTGTTGTGTACAAAAATTGTGCAAATGAGTTCATATTTTATACATTTGCATTTAGATTTGAAATGTATTCTTTATTTTTCCGCACAGGTTTATTGGAGGAGTTGATCTTTCTGACGCCCTTGTCGGGTACTACAAAGTACTCCGAAAGACCAGGAAGCGGTACCGCTCGATCTTCTACCACTTTGTAGACATCGCAGTGGTCAATGCCTTAATCCTGCACCAGCAGTTGGCTGCTGCTCATAACCGAAGAGCAAAATCACAGAGGGAATTCTGTGAGGATTTGGTCATGGAGCTTGCTGACTGGATGCCTCCAAGTGAGCCTGCTCCTCCACCTCCTCCAGCTCCTCCTGCTCCAGCACCTCAGGTGACAGGAGAACCTTCAGGCCATGCCTGCAACAGGCCAATTTACATGACAAATAAAAGTGATGACCCCAGGCGAAGATGCCAAATGTGCCATCGGAAACGCCTGTGTTTTGCCAGGGATGTGCATCCTACTTCTGTTTCCTAGCAACACGAGATTGCTTCAATTACTGGCATGATGTAAATAGATTGTAGTGTTCAAAAGTTGTGTAAAATTGTATAGTTGTAAACAGTTTGTAAATAGTTGAAAATTTTGAAAAAGTTTGATATTTATTTTTCCAGTATTTTATTTCATTATTCTTTTCTTTCATTATTTACTAGTCTTATTCATGTTTCAGTAACAATTTGTACAGAAAGTTAACATGTGTGTGAAAAGTTTGGATAAAAAGAAAAAAAGAAACATATCTCTCTCTGTGAGTGTGTGTCTGTTTGTGCTGTGGTGTCAGATGTCACTTCAAGCAACTAAGTGACCTTTGGGAATCATCAATGAACAAGGGTGTCTCCTAGTGGCCATTTGTGGTGTGTCAACTAAAAGTCTCACAGAAACCTCAATTTTTAAAATATCAAGCTGAAAATTTAAACACAGTTCTTTTAGACTTGTAGCTTTTAATTTTTTAGCATTTTTAGGCTGAAACATAAATTTATTAATATATATATATATAATTAATATAATAAAACAAATATTACAGCAAAATTTCATAACAATAAACTTAAACTTTAATAACTTTTAGAAACATTAATATTTTTAAATTATTCCACATCAACAATAATTTGCCAGGTGTCTTCTTTCAAAAAAGACCAACCTTATGTCTGTATTCCAAAGCATTCATTAATTACAGCTGTTTAAGTTTGTATACTGCATTTTCATGTAAATGCCTAAAAGTGGGGGTGACAGTTAAGGGGTTAAGTTATTCTCTTAGGTAAGGGGAAATCGCCCCTTAAATATCACACGTAAGGGAAAAACTTAATGTGCTTTATGCAACCGGGCACAGGCATTAAGCTGGTTCAGATCGTTCTTATCAGACCGTCATCATTTTGTCTGTTTAAATGGGGAAAAAGCGAAGATAACGTCAGTAGACTATGGAGTGCCGCAAGGATCGGTGTTAGGCCCTTTGCTATTCTCAATATATATGCTACCACTTGGTAATATTATAAGAAAACATGGACTAATTTACACTGTTATGCTGATGACACTCAATTATATATTTAATCACGACCAGATGAAAACACTAACTCATCTAAATTGTGTTATATCTTTGAGTGTCTCAAAGATATAAAATGCTGGATGACGTGTAATTTCCTGCTATTAAATTCAGATAAAACGGAGGTATTACTTATTGGTCCAAAACACTACCCACAAAACCTTGTACAATACAACTTTAATTTAGAAGGATGTCCTGTTACTTTATCCACTACAGTAAAAGACCTGGGTGTTACACTAGACCGCAACTTGTCTTTCGAAAATCATATTTCATATGTTACAAGAACAGCCTTTTTCCACCTTAGAAACATTGCTAAGCTACGTAACATGCTATCTGTTTTTGATGCAGAAAAGTTAGTTCATGCATTCATGACCTCAAGACTAGATTACTGTAATGCTTTATTAGCTGGTTGTCCTGCATCCTCAATAAACAAGGTACAGTTAGTGCAAAATTCAGCTGTTAGAGATCTTACTAGGTCAAGAAAATATGATCATATAACACCATCTCTACACTTTTATCATCTCTACACTGGTTACCTATTAAGTTCCGTATCAATTACAAAGTACTACTACTGACCTATAAAGCCCTAAATGGTCTAGCTCCTGTGTAATTAATGGACCTTCTATCGCCCTACAATCCATTGCGTTCTTTAAGATCACTAAATTCGAGGCTTCTGGTCATTCCTAGGATATCTAAGTCCACTAAAGGAGGGAGGGCGTTCTCGCTTTTAGCTCCAAAACTCTGGAATAGCCTTCCTGATATTGTTCGTGGCTCAGACTCGATGTCCCAGTTTAAAACTAGATTAAAGACGCATCTCTTTACCCAAGAATTCACATAATCACAATGCTTACCTTTTATACCACTGTTGAATCAGATCGAATGCATTAATATTATGAACAGCAGCTATGCTAATTATTTCCCATTTGCTTTTCTGCTGTTATCTCGGGACGTTAGTCCCGAGGTAAATGGCGTTTGTCAGCTCCAGTTTGTATCCAGCTTCTCACGGAGACTTCAGATCCCCCCACACCTGCAATGAGATGACTTAACGCCTGTGAAGAGACGACTCGACGCCTGTGAAGAGACGACTCAATGCCGGCGATATGTTATGCCCTAAATTAATACATGATTAACTAACTGTATTTTTCTATGTACATTTCTGAAATGCACTTTCTGTAAAGCTGCTTTGAAACAATATGTATTGTGAAAAGCGCTATACAAATAAATTGGAATTGAATTGAATTAAAAATAAATCAATAAATATGCATGAATACATTTATAACATTTAAAAAACATTTTTGTACGTTTGTACCAACATTCAGACAAGACAAGAACAATTCTGACTTTAGTTTTGTCCACTGGCTGACTCTCGTAGTTTGTGGAAGGCTGTTACATACTTTGCTGCTGCTGTGATTGAGGGCCCTTTCACACCTACCTTGTTTGGTCCGGACTTTCGGACTTTTCAGTTTGGTCCGAATCAAAATTGCAGGTGTGAAACCTCCCCCGGACCACAGTCCGGACCAGACAGATTAAATTTGGTCCGACGAAAAGAGATAGTCTCGGTCCGGATCAAACTGAACAAAGGTTTGGTTCGTTTCTAGTCTGAAAGCATTTCTGTATGGTTCGGACTTTCAGACCTTTTACAGGAAGTTCCGGTGGTTCCCGCATAGCCGAAAAAACAGAAGATGGCAGGAAAAATGAGCCGTACGCACATGTGGAGAGGAGGAGACGAGGTTTTTAATTGAAGTATGGTCTGATTACATAATTAGAAGTCAACTGGAAAAAATTCACACAAAAAAGAGCTTGCATGATTGCTTGCAGTCTTCTCCTCCTTTCCTGCCGGCGACGATAAAATGTTCGCACCACGAGGACGTTCATTTGGCGAATTTGAACTAGCCTTGTGTATAGTTGGTGCTGCATGTAATTATGCCATAAAAATAACAATACAGTTGCAACGATATGCGTCTGTTCATTCATAATGTCAAAGTTACCCACCGCATTGACAACACGCTGACGTCAGACGCACGTCCATTTACAAACCAATCAATGTCGAGATGCAGCCCACATAGATGATGACGACAGGACGCAAGTATGTCACGTAAAGTTCCTTAGTGCGCTCGCATAATTGCAGTGTGAAACCAAACCAAAACTTTCTGAAAGTATAAAATGTATCAAAATGTGAACTTTGGTTCGGACCTTGGTGCGGACTTTCAGGTGTGAAAACGCCCTGAGCTAGATTTTTCTAGCTGTGTCATAGTGATCACAGTGTATCAGGAAGTGTTCTTCTGTCTCTACCTCTCTCTGAGCATCGTGCAGCCCAAACCGTAAGGCCTAGAGACTTAAAACTCGGCCAGATGGTAGGCCATACTTTTGGGGAGAACCTATCAGAGTATGACCCCGATTGGCCCATAGGTGGCGCTACAGCAACCAAAAGTACTAAATTGCTAATAACTCCTAGACCGTTGGCCCTGGCCTCATGCTTTTTACACCACTGTGATCCTTGGCTCAAGAAGAACAAGATGTATGTCTCAGATTTCAATTTGGGCCTAAAATAATTTTTTTACGTCCAATTTTGTCCAAAACCTACTTTTGCGAACTAGTCCCTGGTTTTTCGCCCGACCGGAACCAGACCAGTCTAGGACAATTCTCTGGACTCTCTAGATCAATAATTATCGAAAAAAAGTTGAAATTTTGCAATTGGGTGGCTGGAACAGGGTAATTTAGAAAAAGGGGCGGGGCAAAATACACTCAAAAGCCTATAAATCATAAATACAAACTCAGAACTTCACAAAAATTGATGAGCATATGTGTCATAACATGGTGAAGAAGCATGCCAAGTGTCATGGAGATCGGACCATAGGTGGCGCTATAACTGTCAAAAAGGTCTCATTCTTATTAGGTGTTCAAGCACTTTAGTGCTGAAAACCTATTGTATTTGCTATTTGAAAAAAAAATTGCCCTAAAACGCATCGTGCAGCCCAAACCGTAAGGCCTAGAGACTTGAAACTCGGCCAGATGGTAGGCCATACTTTTGGGGAGAACCTATCAGAGTATGACTCCGATTGGCCCATAGGTGGCGCTACAGCAACCAAAAGTACTAAATTGCTAACAACTCCTAGACTGTTGGCCCTGGCCTCATGCTTTTTACACCGCTATGATCCTTGGCTCAAGACGAACAAGATGTATGTCTCAGATTTCAATTTGGACCTAAAAACAAATTTTTACGTCCAATTTTGTCCAAAACCTACTTTTGCGAACTAGTCCCTGGTTTTTAGCCCGACCGGAACCAGACCAGTCTAGGACAATTCAAAAAATTGCCCTAAAACGCACCGTGCAGCCCAAACCGTAAGGCCTAGAGACTTGAAACTCGGCCAGATGGTAGGCCATACTTTTGGGGAGAACCTAATAGAGTATGACCCCGATTGGCCCATAGGTGGCGCTACAGCAACCAAAAGTACTAAATTGCTAATAACTCCTAGACCGTTGGCCCTGGCCTCATGCTTTTTACACCACTGTGCTCCTTGGCTCAAGATGAACAAGATGTATGTCTCAGATAGGTGGCGCTATAACTGTTAAAAAGCTTTAAAACCATATATTTCCTATGGTAAATTGCCTGTTTTGGCTGTAAATGGTCTTTTTTATCTATAATGTCAGTGGTTAAATTTATGCTAAATAAAACTTAATGTCTTTTGATGCTTTTGTGAATAACGGCCTTAAAGGCCTTAACTGCTTGAACACCGCTAAATGCTGCTTGCAGCTTTAATTTTGTTTTTGTAATTGTATAATTTGGTTGGGCCAGATAGTGTTGTGCTGGTCTGGTTGTAGTTTCAGCATCAGCTGTGAGAGTGCGCTCCGGTGCCGGTTCTGCTCCTGACACCGCAGGGCTTCAGCCTGATAATGAGCTCGGCTCACTGCACTTCAGGTGCTGGTAGAACTTCACAGCTCTTTTTTGGATACTGATCAATATTGTCCTAATTCAGCTCTGCACGAGTTGTTTAGTGTCGCTCTGTTTACTTTTAGGATGCTTTTACAAATTTGGGTATGCAGAGTTTCAATTTCCTCTTTTTCCCATTTTGAAAAATCTTGGGTTTTTAGAGGTCCCCATACCTCACTGCCGTACAGAGCAATTGGTTCAATTATTGCTTTTAGGATTTTTAGCCAGGTTTGAATTGGAATTTGATGTGGAATAGTATTTTTAATCATGTAGAAGACTCTCATCGCTTTTGCTTTCAGTTCATTCACAGCCAGATTAAAGTTCCCTGTTGAAATCAGTTTTAGACCCAGATATGTGTATCGTGGGTGTGTTGGAGGACTTGGTTTCCTGCTCTGAAGATGTATTTATTTACCCTAAACCTGGATCTATTTTGAAAAATCATTATTTTGGTTTTTGCGAGGTTAATTTTGAGAGCCCATGTTTGACTGAATGTCTCTAGGACGTCGAGGAGCTGCTGTAGTCCTTCTTTAGTTTGTGACAGAGTGACTAAATCATCTGCAAAGAGGAGACATTTAACTTCTGATTCAGTCAGGGTAGGGCCGGGGGCAGTGGAATTATTTAATGCTTTGGCTAATTAATTTATATAAATGTGAAATAGAGTAGGGCTCAATGGGCAACCTTGTCTGACTCCACCTCCACCTTCTGCTTATTCCCTATTTTTACAGCACATGTATTGTTTTTATATACGGGGCTGATCAAATCAAATTTTTTCCCTCCAATCCCATTTTCCAATAGTTTTAGGAGGAGTCCTTCATGCTAGATCGAGTCAAAAGTCTTCTCAAAGTCAATAAAGCAAGCAAAGACTTTGGATTTATTTTGGTATACATGTTTATCAATGATCGTGTGAAGGGTGTATATGTGGTCAGATGTTCTGTGTTTGGGCAGAAATCCAGTTTGACTTTTGTCCAGAGTTTTGTGGTTTTTGAGAAAGTTCTGTAATCTTATATTAATAATCGAACAGAATATTTTCCCCAGGTTGCTATTGACACATATGCCTCTGTAATTGTTTGGCTCAGATTTGTCTCCTTGTTTAAATATTGGTGTGATTAGGCCTTGGTTCCAGGTGTCGGGGAAATATCCTACTCTCAAAACAATGTTGAATAATTTGATTATTGCGGTTTTGAATTTGTCGTTGGTGTATTTGATCATTTCATTTAATAATGAATATGCCACATGCCTTGTTGGGTTTTAAAGCATGTAGTCTATCTGTAAGCTCATTTATTGTGATTGGAAAATCCAGGGGGTTCTGATTGTCTTTAATTTTTTCTTTCAGGATTTCTAATTTAGTTTTTATTTCATTTCGAGCAGGATTTGTTTCAGTTGTTTTGTACAGATTTTCAAAGTGGAGACGATGCCTTTGTGGATTTTTAACCAAATAGAAAATTTTCCGATTTGTATAGCTGTGATTGAGTCTATGAGTTGTGCTCTATACCATATCAGCATTCCCCCTGACACTCTGCCCTGAGTCACCCCTCTTAATTTTGTTGATGGTAGGACTATTTCCCTAAATCCAATTGGGCAGCCAGTGGAATTATCTCTTACATTCCATGTTTCTTGTAGTATTATAATGTCAGAATTCAGAATTTCTTTTTTAAAGTCCGAATGTTGGCTCTTGATACCAAAAACAGAGGACCTCAATCCTTGAATATTCCAACATGTGACTTTCAGGGAATATGAAGTCATTAAATAATAACATTTGTTATTTCAAAACAAGACAGATATCAGTATATTGAATTGACAAATCAAGAAGAATATATTAAATATTATGATCCTAGAAATTAAGTTAAATGTATAATTTAGGTAAAATATATATACAAAGATATCATATTCATATATATATATATATATATATATATATATATATATATATATATATATATATATATATATCCCCTTAACGCCCACTGTCATAAATATGCGACAAACCGTTTGACTCTATCAACCAGCCGAGATAACGTCTGCATTCCCCCAATGCCGGTTAGTGCATATTCGCTACGGACCTAAGAACCTTCGACAAGCACTTGTTTCTAGTGGGACCGCAAAGTGACGGACTTTTTTCCTGTTTCCGCACGAAGATTACTCGGGTCGCGAAGTTATGGATATGAGTCGGGAAAGTTTGATCCTGAGGTGTATATAAGGTAAGTTTTGCTAAGATAAAAATACTCACCTGCTTATTGTGTGCTTATACACTCGACGTAATGAGGTGAAATATGTGTGACAAGTATTTTTGAAGTTATTGTAATATTTAGCTTTGTAGCATATTAGCGACAGTAGACCATAACCCTAATGCTGACCGCTAACCAGCGCTATATAGAAAAACTCTTTTCTTGACAGCTTATCTAGGCAATCCTTTTTATTTTGCTTAGTTATTTTCAATAGTCTGTATACAGGCACCATGCTGGGATACACCATGCTGGGATATGAATACAAAAGCTAATTATTTTTATGCAGATCCGAATGACACCTTCCGTGTTTTACGGCAAGCGCGTAAATGCACAACCTCACGTCAGAGCTCCCCCAGAGGAAAGTGAGGATAGTTGTCTCAGCGAGTGTGCAGGCAGCAATGAGGAATATGTTCCCAAGCCAGGTGATGAAGAAAGCTGCAGTGAGAGCGACAGGAGCAGCAGTGATGAGGAAAATGTTGTCAAGCCAGGTTAGTCAGGATTCAAAATTAGCACCAGCACCAGCCAAATGCTGGTTAATTTTTATGTTGGCTGGTACTAGATTTTAGACTGAAAATGCTGCTTTCCTATTGAATAGCTAGTGAATTTCGCCAGTTTATCCATAGATTTTCACATTTCTAAAAGTTAATTTTGAACCCTGCAGGTGTGAGGAGCAGCAGCAGTGAGGAGGAGGTTCAATACCAAGATGCGGGCAGTGCGGGCAGCGATGGCGAATGTGTTCCTGAGCCAGGGGATGAAGAGAGCAACAGCAACGCTGCAAATTCCCTACGTGCACGGGCCACACTAGCTTCAAGTGTACAAAATGTGATGTTCACTTGTGCCGAAACAAGAACAAAAACTGCTTCTGTGCATTCCACGAGTGAGAAAAACATTGTTACATTGTTGTGCCTGCGTGCGTGCATTCCTGAGTGTGAGTGTGAGTGTGTGTGTGTGTGTGTGTGTGTGTGTGTGTGTGTGTGTGTGTGTGTGTGTGTGTGTGTGTGTGTGTGTGTGGAGGTTAACCCTGGGGCTACCCAAGAGGTGTTTCACGGCCCCTGCTCCCTAAATAATTAAAGAGTGGAGTAGCATTGTTATGTTACATTGTTATAGTACAAAGAACTGCTTCTGTGCATTCCCTCTCATTCTTTCAGGTTCAGCAACATACATTTCAAAACTTAATTTACAATTCAAATCAATCTACAATTCAAATTAATGCAATGTTTCCTTTAGCCTTAACAGTAACGTTTGTGTATATTGTGTTGGTGACATGAAAGTGGTCATAATTCTTATTATTAAATACCTGCTGTTGTAGATTTATATAAGTAAGTTAAAAAAAGGGTGTATAAATAAAACATTGTTTTTTCACTGTTATTTTACTGTGTTTTTTGTTATCTTATTATTGACCATTATGGCCGCTGTTGCAAATTTGCAACATACCAAATTGACCCCAAACTGACCATTATGCCCACTGTTGAAAATTTGCAACACACCAAAATTTCGATTTGTTTGTTGTGCAAAAGTGAAATTGATAATCTCAACATTATTTACCATCTACTTAAAGGCAAAAACACACATAAAACATTTTTTTATATACAGCTATATAAATTCAGGCATATAGTTTTTTTTCAAGAAGAATAAATAGTATGAGGTTTCTAAAAATCTGATATAAAATGAGTATAAAATAAAAATAAACACATTCACATGCATACACATCCATACTTCTTTTTTTCCCTTTTTTTCAAGAATAATAAATGTTTCTAAGAATCTGATTTTAAAATAAGTAGAAATAAAATACACTCTCACACAATTTTTTTTTTTTTGTGAGTCACTAAACCCATGAGGTGTGAGTACAGCAGAGTCAGCATGTGCTGGATGTTTGTGAGGTCTCTGGATGGAGATGAGGCCGGGTGGCTGTGGGCTGTGCTGGGGCTGCAGTGGGTCAGTGATCGGCTGGCTGCTTCAGCGTAGCTCCGGCTGTCCGGCTGCTGCTCCTGCTGATGATCATGTGGATGAGAAGGGAGGGGGGGGGGGGGGGGCTGCAGGCCTGGTCATGCGTTGTGTTCCAGGGGGGAACACAGAGCCTGTCGTGGGGTTCCTCCGGTTGGAGGTGAAGTGGTGGAGGGGGTGGTGTTTTCAGGGGTGTCCCTGCAGTGGCTCTATGGTGTGTCCATGTGGTCGCTGCGGTGTGCTGGAGTGCGATGTCCTTCAGGGTTTTGGCAAAGATGGGGACTGCCCTTCTGTGGAGGTGGACATGGTCGTACAGGCTGCTGAGATTCAGTGTGGGGTGCTGAGCCAGGTGTACATTGGGCTTTAGAACACAGTCTCTGGATACTCTAGCATTATGCCTGATGGTGTCTAGGTGGAAGTCCGAGCGCAGTAGCAGGGTGGAGAGGATGATTTTGGAGTTGGGGAAGTTGGAGGATGCCTTCTCAGTCACGTTTATGAGAGCTGTAGCTACTCTCTCTCGCTGAGCTCTGAGGTCGTTGGTGCCGGTGTAGATGATAATGTGGCTTGGGGAACCCAGCAACAGCTCCAGGGCCTTCTGTGTGTTTGGGCACCACACTTTTTTGACGTTTTTTTCTCGGAAACAGTCTCTTTTTAATCGATAAACTTGCCATCGGAGTCCATGAGGAGTATAATCTGAGGCTGTGACTGACTGTAGGAGTCAGATGCAGGAGGGCTGCTGGGCCGGGTTTCTGTGCTCCCTGGAGATGGAGTCTCCTCTGAGCTCTGATGTTCTCCTCTCTGTGTTGGATGCTTCTCCACAGCTGACAGGTGTATTATGTGGCACACTCTGTCCTCTCTCAGCTTTCTCAACTCTTCCCTCATTACAGACAGCTGATTGCTATACTCCTCTCCCTGTTTTTTCATTTCTTGAGTTTCTTTCTTAAGCATTTCGATTTCTTTCCTGTAATCCTCTTCTTTCTTTGTTGGATCAGTCTCCTTCACTACTCTATGCATCTCCTCTCTCAGCTGCACCAGCTCCAGCTCCATCTCTCTGAACTTCTCCTTCATGTCGCTGATGATGCTGTGTAGAAGGGAGATCTCCTCACTGTCGTCCCGGGACTGCTCAGTTGTGGACTGATGGCTGGAGGTCGAGGTGTCTTCTGCATGCTTCTGTGTATTAGGGCTGATCTTGTTCAGCTGAGCTTTTTCTTTAATTTGCAGGAAATCCTTTTCAAATTGTTTCAGCTTCCCCTGAATCATTATAGTCCCATTTTTATATAGGTTTGCTGTTATCGTGACATCTGAATCTGAATCCTCCCCTTCCTTAATCTGCAGTTTCCATCCATTAATGATGCCCTTTCTGATTACTGTGGGGTAATGATGTCTGATCGCTGAGTGCCAGGCTTCGGGATCTTCTGTGACAACAATCATTCTGAAAATGTTATTAAAACGTTATTTCTGAATGTTTTTTAAACGTTGAAAACGTCTAGTTTTTTTTAATGTATTAAGAATGTTTTTTTCTTGGTTAATGTGAACGTTACAGGAACGTTCATTCACTCAATTTAAAAATGTTATTTCGGAATTTTTTTTGGATGTTCACATCACCCTGATGTGGTTGGCCCATCCATCACCAGGCTTACACACAGACACTCGAGTATCACTAATTCACCTATGCTGCATGGGTTTGAACTGTGGTGGAAACTGTTGTAGCTTACCTGAAGGAAATGAAAGAGAACCTGCCAACTCCTGGTTTCAGCCGGGACTCGAACCAGGGACCTTCTTGCTGCGAGGTGATAGTGCTACCCACTGAGCTGCTGTCCTGCCCTATCTATTTTTATTTATATGAATTCATACAATGTAAGCAATTCATTTCTTACAGCTACAGGTCTGGATTTCAAAGTGACAGTATTTTTAACTAAACCTGTTGACACATTTGTCCAGAGTGTTTACATTTTTCCAGAGTATAACGTTTCTAAGTGAATTAAATATTTCAATTACAAAAATAACAGAAAAGATTTTACTTCAAGATTCACATTTTACTGTGTAGTACACAACATTTTGTACGAGTCTCTGGGTAGTACACAGTCCAAACAATGGAATCATAAAGAGGAAAAATTACATTTTCTAAACCAAAAACAACCCAACCACAAGGGAAAAAAGAACACAAACTCAAACATGCAACTACAATTGCAGGCCTGGTCATGCGTTGTGTTCCAGGGGGGAACACAGAGCCTGTCGTGGGGTTCCTCCGGTTGGAGGTGAAGTGGTGGAGGGGGTGGTGTTTTCAGGGGTGTCCCTGCAGTGGCTCTATGGTGTGTCCATGTGGTCGCTGCGGTGTGCTGGAGTGCGATGTCCTTCAGGGTTTTGGCAAAGATGGGGACTGCCCTTCTGTGGAGGTGGACATGGTCGTACAGGCTGCTGAGATTCAGTGTGGGGTGCTGAGCCAGGTGTACATTGGGCTTTAGAACACAGTCTCTGGATACTCTAGCATTATGCCTGATGGTGTCTAGGTGGAAGTCCGAGCGCAGTAGCAGGGTGGAGAGGATGATTTTGGAGTTGGGGAAGTTGGAGGATGCCTTCTCAGTCACGTTTATGAGAGCTGTAGCTACTCTCTCTCGCTGAGCTCTGAGGTCGTTGGTGCCGGTGTAGATGATAATGTGGCTTGGGGAACCCAGCAACAGCTCCAGGGCCTTCTGTGTGTTTGGGCACCACACTTTTTTGACGTTTTTTTCTCGGAAACAGTCTCTTTTTAATCGATAAACTTGCCATCGGAGTCCATGAGGAGTATAATCTGAGGCTGTGACTGACTGTAGGAGTCAGATGCAGGAGGGCTGCTGGGCCGGGTTTCTGTGCTCCCTGGAGATGGAGTCTCCTCTGAGCTCTGCTGTTCTCCTCTCTGTGTTTGATGCTTCTCCACAGCTGACAGGTGTATTATGTGGCACACTCTGTCCTCTCTCAGCTTTCTCAACTCTTCCCTCATTACAGACAGCTGATTGCTATACTCCTCTCCCTGTTTTTTCATTTCTTGAGTTTCTTTCTTAACCCTCTACTGCACGCATTATTATGCAATCATGGAAAAAAAATTTACAGTGTTTTTTTATATATAAAATAGACTCAAATTAACAAATTTATTTATTTTATTTTTTTTTTTTTGGGGGGGGGGGGGGGGGGGTACTTTTGGGTGCGTTGCCGTATGGCAACATTGTGCGACAATGGAACAGCCTGATGCGTTTTCTCCCAAAATGACATGAAATTCATAAATGATTACAGACCTGTCTCTTAGAAATGAAATTGTTTTTATTATTTAAAATATTTACAAGAGCTTTGTGTACTACATATGGAACTAATTTTCAAAGTATCATTTCAACAAAATTTACAAAACATCTGATGCAAACTCATAAGAACAGTTCAAGTGAAACTACTCGATGTGAAACGCCTTAAAGCAGTTGTTCTCTCCGTTAAGGCAGAGGTGCACCTTGCACTTAGAGCAAACCACTCTGACGATGCCCTTGCAGCCAGGATTCTTGCACCTTCCTTTTGGTGCACCCATCTCTGGCCAGTGATCAAAGCGGTCAAGACGGATGCTGCTTGGTGGAAGGGGGGCAGTGGGTCCTTTGTGCCGCTTCTCTTCTATACGGACCTCCAAACTCTGTGAGGGTCTACCTTTTCGTTTGGTGGTGCCCTTGTTGACCTGTGTAAGGCAGAGGGCCACATTGACCTTGAAGTCCAGTAAGCTCAATTGTGTCTTCTGTGAAATTTCCATGGCATCAGAGTCCCTGCGGTAAAGCAACCATGCCTGCACCACTGTAAGATCAAAGAAGTGGAACACAATCCGGTGGTACCACTTCTTGGATCTGATCTTGGTACGGTACAGGGCAATGAGGGAATCCAATAGGTCAACACCACCCATGCACTTGTTGTACACGGTGACAATGTTGGGGCGCACAACTGTTACCATCTGCTTTGCTTTCTTGTCCCACCTCTGCACTGTGATGGTGGGGTTTGCTGCAGCGAAGGTACTGAGGAGGATAACTGGACGATTGTCGTACCATTTCACGGCTTTCAACGTGACGCTGTTGTGTTTTGCCTCCATTTCCTCAAATGTTCCCCGACCTTTAGCCTTCATTTCTTTGTCTTCTGTGAAGACACAACCGGCAAGTCTGTTCTTTCTCACAGTTCCCACACTGTGGATTTTTAATTTCTCCAGGATGACTTGTAGGTCTACCCCACAAAACCAATTATCATAAAACAGTTTGTAAGACATGTTGGAAGGGATGACTGAGGCCAGTCTTAGCACTACATTTCCACTTGCACCGATGTCAGGAATTCCCTCAGCAGCAGGGACAGCACCAGTGTAGAATTCAAAATTGTGGACAATGCCATGTTGATCAGCTAACACAAAGATTTTGTATCCCCATCGTTTGGGCTTTTTGGGGTTGTAGGTTTTCAGCCCACTTCTACCCTTAAAAGGGACAATTTGTTCATCGACGCAGAGCATTTCATCGATTGGAATGTCCTGGAAGCTCTTCAGAAGTGAATTCAACAAAGGCCTCACCTTGAACAGTTTGTCAAATCCAGGTTGGCCCTCAGCAACTTGCTCATTGTTATCTGCAAAGTGTAAGAATCTTTTAATCGTCTCCCAGCGGGACAGGGACATGACATCTGCCACTTTATCAACTCGGGTATCTTTGCCCCAGTACATACGGGTGTACGGTAAGTCATAAGCAGACATGTAAAGGCATATGCCAAAGAATTGCTGAATCTCATCTGCTGAGGCATTAAGTGGCTTGCTGGGATCTTCCTGTACTGCGTAAAGATTCGTCTGCTTTGCCACATCTTCAAAAACTTCTCTACTGAGAAGGCCTTCAAAGTATTGAATTGGCTCACGGACCATCATTGGATTCGGTAGTGCACCTTTCCATTTGGGTACTGGCAGGATGGTTCGCCTTCTTTGCCATTTCAGATTCTGAGCCTTTTCCACCTCAGGAGGTGCAGGTGCCTCCTCCTGAACTTCAACTTCAACTTCAACTGAAATATAAGAAAAAATTGTTACTGCTGCCATCAAGTTTAGGATGATAGAACATGCATGTGTTTGTGCCTTTGCGTGTGCATGTGTGTGTGCGTGTGTGCGTGCGTTCGTGTGTGTGTGTGTGTGTGTGTGCGTGCGTGTGTGTGTGCACATGTGCATGGGGACTGCACAGCGACTTGTGTATGTGGTTATTTTTTGTTCACCATACAGATTTTGGAATGAAAAATACTTTACACTTTTCCCAACATCAGCTCAATACTGTGCAAAGGACGACATGTAACCTGAATGTTGACCATACCGGAATAGATACATACCTGTCTCTTCGTCCTCTGAGTCTACTAGGCCTAATTCTGCCTGCCTCTCATACTCCTCGTCACTGATCCCTAGCTCATCCTCACTTTCATGAGATGGTATAACTACTTGTACCCTGTACATTTCAGCCCTCCTCTCAGGCTTGCCATAGAACATTGACGGCTTCATTTTCTAAACAAAATAAGCGTATATATATTTTACTTTTATACTTTACTTTTACTTTATAAATTTATACAAATATATATAAATATATGAGTAGAATACAACCATCAAACTATATCAGTGCATCCATACATTGTCATTCATACAAAGCTACTCTGCATTAGCATGGGCAAAATATTGTTCCATTACCGCACAATGTTGCCATATGGCAACATACATATTTTATTAAATAAAAAGGTAATATAAGTATCAAAACAATGTGACAATGATTGAAAAAAGATTAGAACTTACCCTGATGTATTTTTTTATTCCGAAGAAATATGAAAAAAATGAGGAAAATCTTCACATATACACGAGCACTTTTTCAGCAGCTGGAGTCATCAAAAGTGTGTGAAAAGAATGACGTTGCAAGGGTGTGTGTAGTGTCGTGATGTCATCAAAGCATATCATTGGTTACCTCCAGGTTCTATTATGAATTTAAGATCAATCAGAGTTCATGTTTATTTTCAAATTTCAAGAAATGTCCAAAGAAAGGGTATGTTGCCATATGGCAACACCGTGCAGTAGAGGGTTAAGCATTTCGATTTCTTTCCTGTAATCCTCTTCTTTCTTTGTTGGATCAGTCTCCTTCACTACTCTATGCATCTCCTCTCTCAGCTGCACCAGCTCCAGCTCCATCTCTCTGAACTTCTCCTTCATGTCGCTGATGATGCTGTGTAGAAGGGAGATCTCCTCACTGTCGTCCCGGGACTGCTCAGTTGTGGACTGATGGCTGGAGGTCGAGGTGTCTTCTGCATGCTTCTGTGTATTAGGGCTGATCTTGTTCAGCTGAGCTTTTTCTTTAATTTGCAGGAAATCCTTTTCAAATTGTTTCAGCTTCCCCTGAATCATTATAGTCCCATTTTTATATAGGTTTGCTGTTATCGTGACATCTGAATCTGAATCCTCCCCTTCCTTAATCTGCAGTTTCCATCACTTTATACATAACCAACTTTGTTTGTGTAAACCCTGTGTGTATTTGACAGTATTCGCGCAATAAGACTAGAAAGATAACTTCGTTCTGTAACCTGTCGTTGTTGTTAGACAGGCTTAGTGCGCGGGCGCTTCAGGTGTACGCGCTCAGAAAAGCGCTCGTTAGAACCGCGCATCAACAAGTGAATGACTTGTTAGCACATGCAAATAATGAACTTATGTGAACTGCATTGTCCCGTTCCTTTGCGTTAACATTTGATGTGAATATACGTCGCGTTGTAGCCTATGCTGAGACGGAGGCGCCAGAACTGCAACTGATAGAATGCACGATACTACGACATTTCTTCAAAAGCAGATGGTGGATATATTTTAATCCATGTTTTAGTTCTTGTTGCTTTTCTGCAAAAATGTATTAGTTTTTATATGTTTTATTCATAGATATTTCTAGTTTGCGGGAGTCCCGCGAATCGTTTTATTCTCCCTGCAACGCACACACACACAGAGAGTGCATTGCCGCTCGCACTCGCCATCAAATCTAGTCCCGCGCCGCACTCTTTTGCATTGGGAGTGCACATCTCTAGATCAAGGGCCCGGCCCGAGGATAGTGACGGGAAATATCGGCCCGCAAGTTCGGGCTCGGCCAGAGAATAAGCTCTACTTCCTTTGCGACTGACGTATCGATCTTGCTGAATCAGGTACTCAAGATGGCGGAAGACAAGTTTTAGAATTGAGTGACGTCAGTGAGGAGACGTTGGTGACATCATCTGATATTCATGTATAGGGACTGATTCTGTCATTTTTCAAATATTCTGACAGTTGCTGGCAGTTTGTTGTTGTTGTTTTATGAATATTTATATCTACTGGAGTTAGCCCTTATATTGTAGCTGGATTAAATCACAGTGTTGGGCAAATCTTTCTCCAAAACAAAGGTGGTTGATTGTAGATATTGTAGATATGTTGTGTACTCACTCGGAGTTTCTCTTTTCCTCTCTCTCGTGGCAGTTGTGGGGCCTTTAAGCCGTCTGTCAGCCTTCTGTCTGTTGGTTGTCAGCTAGTTGTCTTTCTGCTGATTTTTCTTGATCAATTCAATGTCCTTTTGTAGTTAATATGTTGCAGAACCCAGCTAACAAAAATAAGTTGTCAGAACGCTTTGCTAAAATTCCCATTAGGTTAGGAAAACGATATTTCTGAATGTTTTTTAAACTTTGGAAACGTCCAGTTTTTTTAATGTATTAAGGAAGTTTATTCTTGGTTAGTGTGAACGTTAAAGGAGCATTCCATTCACTCATTTTGAAAATGTTATTAAAACATTATTTCCGAATGTTTTTTAAACGTTGAAAACGTTCAGTTTTTTTAATGTATTAAGAACGTGTGAACGTTAAAGGAAAATTCCATTCACTCATTCTGAAAATGTTATTAAAACGTTATTTCGGAATGTTTTTTAAACATTGAAAACGTCCAGTTTGTTTAATGTATTAAGAACGTTTATGCTTGGTTAGTGTGAACGTTAAAGGAACATTCCAGTCACTCATTCTGAAAATTTTATTAAAACATTATTTCTGAATGTTTTTTAAAGTTGGAAACGTCCAGTTTTTTTAATGTATTAAGGAAGTTTATTCTTGGTTAGTGTGAACTTTAAAGGAACATTCCATTCACTCATTTTGAAATGTTATTAAAATATTATTTCCGAATGTTTTTTAAACGTTGGAAACGCCCAGTTTTTTTAGTGTATTAAGAACGTTTATTCTTGGTTAGGGTGAACGTTAAAGGAACATTCCATTCACTCATTCTGAAAATGTTATTAAAACGTTATTTCTGAATGTTTTTTAAACGTTGAAAACGTCTAGTTTTTTTAATGTATTAAGAATGTTTTTTTCTTGGTTAATGTGAACGTTACAGGAACGTTCATTCACTCAATTTAAAAATGTTATTTCGGAATTTTATTTGGATGTTCACATCACCCTGATGTGGTTGGCCCATCCATCACCAGGCTTACACACAGACACTCGAGTATCACTAATTCACCTATGCTGCATGGGTTTGAACTGTGGTGGAAACTGTTGTAGCTTACCTGAAGGAAATGAAAGAGAACCTGCCAACTCCTGGTTTCAGCCGGGACTCGAACCAGGGACCTTCTTGCTGCGAGGTGATAGTGCTACCCACTGAGCTGCTGTCCTGCCCTATCTATTTTTATTTATATGAATTCATACAATGTAAGCAATTCATTTCTTACAGCTACAGGTCTGGATTTCGAAATGACAGGATTTTTAACTAAACCTGTTGACACATTTGTCCAGAGTGTTTACATTTTTCCAGAGTATAACGTTTCTAAGTGAATTAAATATTTCAATTACAAAAATAACAGAAAAGATTTTACTTCAAGATTCACATTTTACTGTGTAGTACACAACATTTTGTACGAGTCTCTGGGTAGTACACAGTCCAAACAATGGAATCATAAAGAGGAAAAATTACATTTTCTAAACCAAAAACAACCCAACCACAAGGGAAAAAAGAACACAAACTCAAACATACAACTAGACAAGTCAAATCTAAAAGACATGTGAAAAACAACACAATAGAAACCCAGCTAACAGGAAACGTTCCCATAACTTTCACTAATGTTATGTAAATGTTTGTAAAAAACTTTCCTGAAATAATGTTCCTGTAACGTTATTATAATGTTTAGAGTTAAAATATGTTACATTCTCGTAACGTTGACTGATGTTCTCATGATGTTGAGTGAAAACAATCTTATAACAACGTTCATGGAACGTGATTGTGATGTTCTCATAATGTTGAGTGAAAACGTTCTTATAACAACGTTCATGGAACATGCTTGTGATGTTATTTGTTCTTGACTGATGTTCGCATAATGTTGAGTGAAAACGTTCTTATAACAACGTTCATGGAACGTCCTTGTGATGTTATTTGTTCTTGACTGATGTTCTCATAATGTTGAGTCAAAACGTTCTTATAACAACGTTCATGGAACGTCCTTGTGATGTTATTTGTTCTTGACTGATGTTCTCATAATGTTGAGTGAAAACGTTCTTATAACAACGTTCATGGAACGTCCTTGTGATGTTATTTGTTCTTGACTGATGTTCTCATAATGTTGAGTGAAAACGTTCTTATAACAATGTTCATGAAACGTGATTGTGATGTTCTCATAATGTTGAGTGAAAACGTTCTTATATATGATTTATTTATTGAATTTTTCACAACACCAAAGACAAACAATCAATATAAAAAATAATATAAAAACTAATAATATAATAAAAACCACTAAAAAAAACAGACATAAAAAATAAATAAAATAAAAACATTAATACAAAAACACCAACACAGAACCACTGAAAGTGCAGGGTTGGGTGGTCAGTCAGTCAATTGAGACTGCGTCCAGTTGCAGAGATTTAACATGCTCAAAAAGGGTAACCAAATTCTTGAAAATTTAATCATGGAACCACGAAGGCAGTGTTTAATTTTTCCCAATTTAACAAAAAATAAGGCATCTTTTATCCACCGAGTATGAGAAGGGACTCGAGGACACTTTCAGTTCATCAAAATGCAACGTCTCGCTAGCAGTGTAAGAAAAGTTACCAATTCTGCAAAATGAGACGGCAATGAGTAATTAGGAGGTAAAACTCCAAACAAGCCGATTAGCGGAGAGGGATGGATATTGACTGAAGTAATAGCGGAAAGTGAGTCAAAAACCGACTCCCAGAAAAGAGATAAAGCAGGACAAGTCCAGAACATATGAGTTAGATTAGCCGGTTCTACATGACACTTGTCGCAGCTTGGATCAATGTCAGGGAACATACGGGCTAATTTACTTTTAGACCAATGTACCTTGTGGACCACTTTACACTGTAAATCCCCGTGGCGAGCACAAACAGATGACGTGTGAACACGTTTCAAAATCAAATGCCATGTTTCTGTCTCTATCTCTATATTAAGATCCCTAGCCCAGGTAATCCGCAGACTGTCAGAATCGAAAGGGCAACATGTGAAAAAGGTATTATAAATCGTAGAGATGGCCCCTCTTTGATAAGGTTTGATATTTGATATGGTATCGACAATGGTGGAGGGTGGGATCGAGGGGAATCCCAGAAAATGCTTACGGACAAAGTCACGGACTTGCAAGTATCTGAAAAAGTGGAACCTTGGTAAGTTAAAAACTTGAGTCAATTGTTCAAAAGAAGCGAATGTTCCGTCAATGTAAAGATGTTTAATGGAAATGATCCCATGGTCCACCCAGGCCGCAAAAGCCTTATCAATGAGAGAGTGAGGAAAGAGGGGGTTAGAATGTACAGGGCATAGAAGAGGTGTTGACTGTAAAGTAAAATTCCGCCTGAGTTGACGCCAGATCTTAAGACAATTTTTAACTATAACATTACTGGAGAAGGTTAAAGGTGATAACGAGAGAGGAAGACACAAAAGAGACGCAAGCGAAGTGCTGCCACAAGCAGCCTCCTCGATCCTTAACCAGGGTGGAGGCTGACCGCTGGAACAGCACCAGATTAACATATTACGAATATTTGCAGCCCAGTAATAAAACAAGAAGTTAGGTAGTGCTAAACCCCCCAGCTCCTTAGTTTTTTGTAAAATGCATTTCTGTATTCTTGGAGTTTTTCCATTCCAAATAAATTGAGAAATAGTGCAATCTAAAGAGTGAAAGAAACGTTTTGGAATAAAAACTGGTATGCATTGAAAAAGATACAGAAATGTAAGCAGTACATTCAGTTTTATACAATTTATCCTACCCGCAAGAGAAAGAGGCAATAGAGACCAACGATGAAGATCTTCGGTCAAACGATCCAACAGAGGAGAGAAATTACAGTTAAAAAGGTCAGAGTAGTTCTTACTTACGCAGATGCCCAAAAAGTTGCATTGATTTAATGATGTCTTAAATGGCAATTTTGAAAGAGGGTAAGCTATGGCTGCTGAATTTATAGGCAAGAGTTCATTCTTATGAAGATTCAGTTTATCCCCCGAAACCTGCCCAAATACCTTCAGTAGATCTAAAACGTGGGGTATAGATCTGTCTGGCTCAGAGGCGAAAAGTAAAAGGTCGTCAGCATATAAAGACAGTTTGTGCACAGCGCCCCCTCTTATAATGCCCATCATTTGACTAGATCTAAGGGCCACTGCCAATGGTTCAATAGCGATGGCTAACAATAAGGGGGAAAGGGGACAGCCCTGCCGAGTACCACGTCCGAGGGGAAAATAATCTGAATAATCATTGTTTGTGCAGACACGGGCCAAAGGAGAAGCATAAAGAAGTTTAATCCACGAGATAAATTTACAGCCAAATCCAAACTTTTTTAATGTATGGAACAAATAAGGCCACTCCACACGATCAAATGCCTTCTCTGCATCCATCGAAATAACCAACTCAGGGGTGGTAGAAGTTGAGGGAGAGTACAATATGTCAAATAGATGCCTGACATTGTGAAAAGAGTGCCTTCCCTTGACAAACCCTGTTTGGTCTGTAGAAATGATTGAAGGCAAAACAGCCTCTAGACGCCTTGCCAGCATTTTAGCTAATATTTTCACATCCGCACATAAAAAGGAAATAGGGCGATAGTTACTACAGAGAAGGGGATCCTTTTCCTTTCTTCAATAAAAGTGAAATGGTGGCCTGTCTTAAAGTAGGAGGGAGTATGCCGCATTGTAAAGATTCGTTAAACATATTTAGCAGTAGTGGGAAAAGTTTATCTGTAAATGCTTTAGAAAATTCAATAGGAAAATCATCAGGCCCTGGACATTTCCCATTCTGCATGGAGTGTAACACATCTTTAATATCATCTACCGTAAAAAGCTCATCCATCCTAGAAGATGTCTCAGGGTCAATGGAAGGAATTTTTAAGGGCCTAAGGAAACTATCCAACTGAGCCTCATCAGATGAACACTGAGAAGTGTATAACAAAGCATAAAAATTCCTGAATTGGTCATTAATAGTTTGAGGGTTAATAGTTGTGCCATTGACAGTATTAATTTTTAAGATATGTTGAGCTGAGGCAGATTGTCGAATTTGGTGAGCCAATATTTTGCCTGGCTTATCACCAGATTCATAATAGCTGTGACGAGACTTAAGTAATGCTTCTATTGCGCCATCGGAAGCCAATATATCAAATTCAGACTTTTTAGTAAGCAATTCTTTTATAAGTTCGGCTTCAGGTGCATCCTCGCATCTGGACTGCAGGTCAGCCAATTCCCTAGAGATAGAGATACTCCTTTCAACAGTGTTTTTTTTTCCGAAAGGCAGAGAAAGAAATGATCTCTCCACGTAAATAAGCTTTGCATGCCTCTCAAATTGTTGACGCTGACACGTCTGAATTAACATTAGTGGAAATGAAAAGATCAATGCGACCATCAATGTTTTTTATGAAATCCTGGTCAGTAAGAAGAAACGAGTTAAAACGCCATGGGGATCGCGTGAAGGACACACCAGGAAATGAGATATCAACTATGATAGTAGCGTGATCTGAAATAACTATGGGACTGTAGAAACAATTGTTAACAGAAGAAAGCAGCTTGTTGTCAATGAGAAAGAGGTCAATTCGAGTAAAATTACCATGTACAGGAGAAAAAAAAGAAAACTGCTTATCCCTGGGATTGAAAAAGCGCCATACATCCGAGACAGCATACTGCTCCATAAACAGTTGAACAACTTTAGATGATTTGGATGGAGAGATGTGCTTAGTGGATGAGCGATCAAGTGAGGGGTCCAGACAGCAAATAAAGTCTCCACCGAGAATAAGGTGACTAGACACTATATCAGGAATTGAAAAAAGAATTTTTTTATAGAAATCCTCATTATCCCAGTTTGGGCCGTAAACATTAGCTAGCGTCAGAGAAATGCCAAAAATTTTACCTGTAATAATAATAAAGCGACCACTGGGATCCGATATGATTTTAGAGATGGACAGAGGTACTGACCTATGCACTAATATTCCAGCCCCACAAGCCTTACTTGAAAATGAAGAATGGTAGAGTTGGCCTACCCATCCTCTCTGAAGTTTAAGATAATCAGATGGTTTAAGGTGGGTTTCCTGCAAAAAAGCAATTTTAGCGTTTGAATGTTTTAAGTGATCAATCACTTTATTGCGTTAAACAGGTGAATTAAGCCCCCTCACATTCCAGCTGACAAACCTCAACCCACCACTAGAAGCCAACTTGGCATTACAGTTTTACATAGAAAGGATATGTTAGAGGTGGTATAATCCAACAAATCTGCACCAATGACAGATTCACAGCAGCAAAAGGGAGGGAGGAGCAGGCAGCACACAAAATTAAAGAAAAAAGAAAAAAAAGAGGGAAAACACACACACACACACACACACACACACACACACACACACACACACACACACACACACACACACACACACACACACACACACACACAGCACAAGAAACCAAACCAAACCACACACACACACAAAACATACTAACCCCAACCCGGTTGCTGTAGAGAACGAAACCAGCAACGAACACACCTCTGATACAACGATCAGCGAATATTACTACTTCCCTAAAACAATCGCACTGCCCCCACAAACAAGTGCAATTAAACCTAAGAGAACAATTAAAACATATCAAACAACTCGAATAAAACACATTGAAAAAAAAAAACAAGGCCTGGACTTGTAAGACCCATAAGGTCATATAATCAACAGAAAATACTAAAACAGCATTCACCTTAAAGCCGGTGTACGGTGCAAAGATGCATGTTATAAGAAACCAAATACACAAGACTTATATATAAAAAATAAAATAAAAAAATATATACATATCCTATATTATATAAAAAAAAGTAACCGTACGTAATAAGGCAGGAAAAAGGTCTGCACCGTTTTAGCAACATCAGCCGCAGACTGAAAGTGCCAATTTGGTAGCTTACGAGTTCTTGTTTAAGTCCTGGTCCTGGATGAATTGAACAGCATCTGAAGCGGACTGGAGCCATGTTTTATCTCCGTTGGGTATAGTGATGCGCAGTCTGGCCGGGTAAAGAAGTGCCGGCTTGAACCCGCGCTTGTATAGCTCCGTCATGGGACCTCTGTACTCGGCGCGCTGCTTCACCATGTCGGGGCTGTAGTCGTCAAACAGGCGAATCGTATGGCCTTTATAAAGCAGGACACCCCGTTTACGAGCCTCGCGAATTACGGCGTCTTTAACTTGGAATCGGTGGAAACATAAGATAACAGGCCGCGGTCTCCCTCCCGGAGCCGGCTTAGGAGCGAGGCTCCGGTGCGCACAATCTAACTCAGGGGGCGAAGTGAGGACCTGGGTACCAAGGACATCAACAAGTAGTTGAGAAAAGAACGTTGATGGACGAGGACCTTCAATCGATTCAGGTAGGCCTATAATCCGAATGTTTTGACGTCTGCTACGTCCCTCCAAATCAGCTACTTTGAGTTTGAGCAACTCGTTGTCTTTCTGCAAAGCGGAGTAGGCGCCCTCAAGATGCTGAAGTCGTTGGTCAACTGAAGTGGCGTTAACTTCCAGAGAATCAATGCGTTGCCCGTGATCAGTAATGGTGGAATGAATGCTGTCCAGTGTAGATGCAAGAGACTCGAATGAGGATTTAAAATTAGCCGAAAGGGCATTTCTGTGTTCATCCAGCAGTGAGCTGATGTCAGCCATGGAAATGCTAGCCGTTGAAGAACCCTCCTTCTCTTTTTCTGCATGTTTTCCTTTAGCCTTAGACATGATGAAGTGTTCCGAGCACTTACAGTTTATTAAACTTTTGTTGACAGTATAAATAAAAATTCGAAGGTTTGGCAAGAAAATTAAAAATGAAACGGCGGGAGCAGGCTGAGCGCGCGACTAATCTGCACTCCTCATAACCGGAAGTCCGTCTACCAAAAACTTCCTTATAACAACGTTCATGGAACGTCCTTGTGATGTTATTTGTTCTTGACTTAAAACGTTCTTATAACAAAGTTCATGGAACGTCCTTGTGATGTTCTCATAATGTTGAGTGAAAACGTTCTTATAACAACGTTCATTGAACGTCCTTGTGATGTTCTCATAATGTTGAGTGAAAACGTTCTTAGAACAACGTTCATGGAACGTCCTTGTGATGTTCTCATAATGTTAAGTGAAAACGTTCTTATAACAACGTTCATGGAACGTCCTTGTGATGTTCTCATAATGTTGAGTGAAAACGTTCTTAGAACAAAGTTTTTATAACGTCCTTGTGATGTTATTTGTTCTTTACTGATGTTCTCATAATGTTGAGTGAAAATGTTCTTAGAACAAAGTTCATGGAACGTCCTTGTGATGTTCTCATAATGTTGAGTGAAAACGTTCTTATAACAACGTTCATGGAACGTCCTTGTGATGTTATTTTTTCTTGACTGATGTTCTCATAATGTTGAAAGAAAACGTTCATAGAACAACATTCTCAGATACAAAAATATGTTCTTAGAATGTTTTTCTAACATTCCCATTAACTTATGAAAACGTTATTTCTGAATGTTTTATGAACGTTCCAAACAACAGTTTTTTGTTTTTTAAGTATTAAAGTTTTCTCATTTTGGAAATGTTATGAAAACATGATTTTTTTTAATGTTTTCTAAATGTTCTAAATGTTTTTTTCAAATGTTTTAAGAACGTTTTGTCTAAACATTTATAAATAACTTTTAAAGAACACGCTCTCTTTTGTTTATAAAAAAAACTATAACTTGCATTTCTTGCAACGTTCCCTTCTGGAAAGCTCTCTTTAAAATATACAGTCAAATTAAACCTAAAAATAACCTGCAGGGAACGTCCTGGGAAGGTTTTCTGTGGGTTATAAAATAAAACCTAAAAATAACCTGCAGGGAACGTTCTCAATAAAAAAAACTGGACGTTTTCAATGTTTAAAAAACATTCCGAAATAATGTTTTCCTAACCTAATGGGAATGTTAGCAAAAAATTCTGACAACTTATTTTTGTTAGCTGGATTAATGGTTAATGGTTGCCTGGAGACGCTGGATGTTTGGTGTAAAGATGGCATGGAATCGAGCGCATGCGAGTTTGTGAGTGATAGAAAGACAATAAGAGATTTAAGTTCAGAATCAGATGAAATGTTGTTACCGAATGGAAATTCAAAGTCCTGATTGATTAGTGTAATGCATTAGGTTCAATCCCAGCTAAAAAAAGAACCCAACAAACACAGAACTTTCCCCTTAATATTCCCATATGGTTCCCATTTGGTTATTGTTTTGGGAACCAAATAAGAACGTTCTAGGAACGTTCTCTGTAGGTTCTTTTTTTATAACCTAAAGAGAACTTTCAAGATCTTTCCCTTTATTTTTAGGTTTTATTTTATAACCCAAAGAAAACCTTCCCAGAACGTTCCCTGCAGGTTATTTTTAGGTTTTATTTTACAGTATATTATAAAGAGAGCTTTCCAGAACGTTCCCTGCAAGTTTTTTATAACCTTAAGAGAGCATGCCCTAACATTCTTTAAAAGCTATGTATAAATGTTTTGACAAAACGTTCTTAAAACATTTCTAAAAATGGATGTTTTGAATGTTTAGAAAACATTAAAAGATTTACGTTTTCATAAAATTTGCAAAATGATAAAACGTTCTTAATACTTTAAAAAAACAGATGTTTGGAACGTTAAGAAAACATTCAGAAATAACGCTTTCATAACATTTCCAAAATTATAGAATGGAATGTTCTTCTAACGTTCACATAAACAAAGAAAAAAACGTTCTTTAATACTTTAAAAAAACGGATGCTTGGAACATTCCAAAAACATTCAGAGATAACGCTTTCATAATTTAATGGGAATGTTAGAAAAACATTCTAAGACCATACTTTTGTATCTGAGAACGTTGTTCTAAGAATGTTCTCAACAGTATCAATAGTTCTAAGAACGTCTCGGGTTACGACTGTAACCCTTGTTCCCCGAGAAGGGAGCGAGACACTGCGTCGTCGTGACGACACTATGGGGAACGCCCTTAGTGTAACGCATCTGAAGTATGAATTAAATCTGTCCAATCCTGATTGGTGCTGCGTAATGACGTAGTAGATGACGGCACAACCGGAAGATACAAAGGGAAGCCGGCACACACACACATTAGCTCCTTTGCGATGAAGCAAGCGCTCTGCCCGTGTAAGGTGTGGCGACGAGACGGAGTGTCTCGTTCCCTTCTCGGGAACTCGTACTGCGTCGTCGTGACGACACTATGGGGAGCGTAATACCCACTATGCCACACCGTAATCACGCCCGCCCTGGTGTGAAGCTGGGAGACCAGGCACACTTAGGACGCGAGCACTCTGGCGCCAGGCGTTAAGGGGATTTGCAGATTGTAAAAACTTATCAAGGTGTGCAGGGTTGCCCACCTGGCCGCCTCAAATATCTCCTTAAGCGAGACGCCAGAAAGGAGCGCCACCAAGGAGGCCATGCTCCTGGTGGAATGCGCCCTCACGGCCATAGGTGAGGGCAATTTGCGCACCTGATAAGCCGTGGCTATAGCCTGGACAATCCAATTACTTATTGTCTGTTTAGATGCAGGCAGCCCTTTCTTGGGTGAACCAAAGCACACCAACAACTGGTCTGACATCCTCCACTGAGAATACTTCTCCAAATAAACTCTTAGGGCTCTGACTGGGCAGAGCAGGTAGAGTCTCCCCTCTTCCGCCGTCCCATGAGGTGGAGGATGGAAGGCCTGAAGAACCACTGACCGTGCCGCACTAGACGGCACCTTTGGCACACAGCCCGGCCTAGGATGTAAGATGGCCTTAACACCGCCAGGGGCAAACTCCAGGCCAATTGGCGTTATAGCCAATGCCTGGAGATCCCCCACTCTCCTCAGAGAGGTGATGGCAAGGAGAAAGGCCACCTTGAAGGTCAGGTTCTTTGCCTCAGCAGACTCCAGTGGTTTAAAGGGGGCCTCAGCCAACCCTTTAAGAACCACCGCCAGGTCCCAAGTTGGGACTCTGGAGTGAGCCGCAGGCCTCATCCTCCGAGCCCCATGGAGGAAACGTACAACCATATGGTGCTTTCCCAAAGGCCCAGCACCTATAGGCGAGAGGAAATCCGCAATGGCAGCCACATACACCTTAACTGTGGACGGGGTAAGACCGGCGGAGAAACGATCTTGAAGAAACTCCAGCACTGAAGCTACTTGGCAGTTAACTGAGTCCACCTCACGTTCTCTACACCAAGTGGAAAACATATTCCACTTTATGCTGTACAATCTCCTGGTGGAAGGAGCCCTGGAGCTGAGTAGGGTCTCGACAACATCTGCTGACAGGCCAGCCTCTAGGGCACCGAGCCCCCTCAGGGGCCAGACCCAGAGGATCCACAGCTCTGGCTGGGGGTGAAATATTGTGCCCCCTGCCTGAGACAGCAGATCCCTCCTCAGAGGGACCTGCCACGGGAGGCCGTCTAGCAGTGCTACAATGTCCGAGAACCATATCCAGGTCGGCCAGCGGGGTGCTACTAAAAGTAGGCTGATCCCTTCCCGGCGGACCCGCTCCAAGACTCCCAGGAGCAGAGCGATCGGGGGAAATGCGTACAGACGCAGCCTCGGCCACGTCTGTGTCATAGCGTCCAGCCCCAGCGGAGCTGGATACCTGAGAGAGAACCACAGTGGACAGTGGGACGTCTCTTTAGACGCGAACAGATCCACTTCCACTTCCACTGGGCCGAATCTCACGCACATGGCCTCCACCACCTCTGGGTGGATTCGCCACTCCCCGGGCCTCAGCCCCTGCCTCGACAGGAAGTCTGCTCCCTGATTTTGAATCCCCGGGACATACATCGCTCTGAGAGATGACAGTTTCCCCTGGGACCACAGAAGGATCTGGTGTGCCAGTCTGCATAGAGGGCGCGACCTCAGACCCCCCTGATGATTCAGATACGTGACTACAGAAGTGTTGTCCGAGTGTATCAGGACATGGTGGCCGCGGAGGTCCGGGAAAAAACTCCTCAGAGCTTTGTAGAACGCCAGCATTTCCAGGTAATTGATGTGCCAGGAAAAATGCCGGGTCTCCCACAGACCTCTCGCAAAGCGGCCGTCCATGACCGCGCCCCAACCAGTGAGAGAGGCATCTGTTGAAACGATTTTCCGGCAACATGATGCTCCCAGCACCGGTCCCTGGGACAGGAACCAAGGTTTCCTCCATATGACAAGGGAACGAAGGCATCTGCGCGTTACCCTGATCATACGGAACGGATTTCCCCACGGGGAAAAACCCCTTGGCTCTCAACCACCACTGTAGGGGTCTCATGTGTAGCAGACCAAAAGGTATGATGTTGGACGCTGCTGCCATGAGCCCCAGCAGTCTCTGAAACTGCTTCACAGTGAGGTTGTGGCCTAGCTTCAGTCTGGAGACCATCGCCAGTATGGACTCCACACGCGCAGGAGACATCTGTGCCCGCATCGTCGTGGAATCCCATACAACTCCCAGGAACGTAGTCCTCTGGGAGGGCGTCAACACACTCTTTTTTGTGTTGAGTCTCAACCCCAGACTCTGGATGTGGGCGAGGACGACATCTCGATGCCGAATCGCCACTTCTCGCGTCTGGGCCAGAATCAGCCAGTCGTCGATGTAATTGAGCACCCTGCCGCCCTCGAGCCTCAGGGGTGCTAGAGCTGCATCCATGCACTTGGTGAAGTTGCGAGGGGAGAGAGCTAGGCCGAAGGGAAGAACCCGATATTGGTACGCTTCGCCCCCGAAAGCGAACCTCAGGATTTGACAACGATTTTAGGTGGGCGGACGCGTTCGCTGCCCAGCCGCAGGTCTTACTAGAGGCGGCTCTAGCGGCGTGCGTACGGAGGAAATCAGCGTGGCCCGAAGCGTACTGGCCGAAGCGTAATTTCCCGAGAGCTCCGGGGGGGAAGCGACCTCGATCGCTCCGCCCCGGGGGGGACAGCTCTCAGCGGTCCGGCTGCTCGAGCCTGGTTTCGGGTATCAATCGGGATTCGTTCTCGACCCCCTGAAGCGGATCTCCGGCATGGTTCGACCGAAAACGATTCTCGATGGGCGGACGCGATTGCTGCCTGGCCGCAAGCCTGTGGGGCAGACAGAGCACCGTGCGTTCGCTGGAAACCAATGTGTTCCGAAGCGCACTCAACGGCGGGATACAGACATCGACTTCCTGCGGGCTTCCCTGAGGGGAGGCTCTTTCGGTTTCGCTCTCGACACCCTGAAGCGGAGGACCGGCAGGGAATAATCGAAAACCGTTCCCGATGGGCAAACACAAGCACTGCCTGGCCGCAAGCCCTTGGGGCGGCAGACAGAGCAGCGTGCGTTCGCTGCACATCATTTTAATTCCTCAGAATTAAATGCAGTCATAAACACTGTATAAGTGAAACACGGTCTGAATGGTAGGCTGAATTATAATGTCTAACTTAATATAATATTCATTTATAATATTATCAGATAATATTCCATCATTTTAATTTCTTAAAATTAAATGCAGTCATAATACCAGACAATACTGTTTTGTGTTATACGGTCTCTAATCTACACGCTGCCTCGGCAGACGTGAGATTCGAGTCGTTACAATATATTTGGCTTTCATCCCTCAAGAAGAAAGTCAACAGGTGCGAGGCTGAAATATCCGCCAGCGCACGGATATACGCGACGAGATATTTCTCAATGAACAGCTGCTAGCACCCTCAGGACCTGACTGTGAATGCCTCGCACCCAAACCGTATTATTTCACGGATAGCGTGTGTCCCTTTCATTGCAGACCCGTACTCTACGCGCTGCCTCCGCAAATGTGAGATTCGAGTCGTTCACAATATATTTGGTTTTCATCTCTCGAGAAGAAAATCAACGAGCGTGAGGCTGAAACACCCGAAAACGCATGGCTGTGCGCGTCAAGATGTTTCTCAATGAACACAGCCAGCACCCTCAGGAGCTGACTGTTCGTGCCTCGCACACACACAGAATCTTTATTGCAAAGCAGACACGTAATCTACGCGCTGCCTCGGCAAGCACGAGATCCGAGCCACTAGATTCTGTATTGCAATGTACGAACTTTAATCTACACGCTGCTTCGACAACGCGAGATCAAGTCACAGAATCTTTATTGCAGAGTAGACCCGTAATCAACGCGCTGCCTCGGCAAACGCGAGATCCGAGCCACTATAGATTCTGTATTGCAATGCAGACCTCTAATCTACGTGCTGCCTCGACAACGCGAGATCCTAGTCACAGAATCTTTATTGCAGAGTAGACCCGTAATCAACGCGCTGCCTCAGCAAACGCAAGATCCGAGCCACTATAGATTCTATATTGCAATACAGCTTATTTAGGACAATTCTTATGGGACAAACAACACCAAATAGGACAGACAGTTTGACACAGAGTGCTTGCTGAAGAGCAAAAAGCTGATGTGTGTGTGTGCCGGAACAGGTGTTACGGTTTATCTGGTGACCGTGTTAACTGGTGACCAACTTCCTGTTCAAGTCATTCGCTGCAGATGTGTGAGCAGATTCGTCGATTCTGAAAGCACAAACTGACGCGATATTAAGCTGTCTAATAAACGCACACTTGCTTGTTACTTGCCTTTCGCATTCTTGTAAAGATGACAAAGTATTGCTATGATGTAAAACAAAAAAAGGAAGGGAAAAAAATCATCTTTCCACGGGTTTCGAACGCGCGCAGAAAAGATATTCTGTCTGAATTAAAACAATGTGCCTGTGTTAACTTGTGATATTAAGTGATAACTTGTGATATAACAGCTGATATTAAGCTGTCTAATAAACGCAGACTTGCTCGTTACATGCCTTTCGTATTCTTGTAAAGATGACAAAGTATTGCTATGATCTTAAAAAAAAAGAAGAAGAAAATACATCTTTCTACGGGTTTCGAACGCGCGCAGAAAAGGGTTCACCCAGGGAGAACACCGCGACAAACATGTTGAGCTGACTCACTAACGTTATACTACCTGATTGTTGCAGAACAATTCACCATTTCAGTCTCGGCGTCACTTTATGCAGCTGTCCGTATCAAAACATCGTGTCCGTGCTAACTTGTGACCCTTGTGTTTCTTATTTCAAAAACTCACCATGGCGTTAATTTAGAAATTGTAACGTTATACTACATGGTTTATGATTTCAAAGCACATTGCATGGACTCTGTAGTCCGACGATGTTACATAATTGTGGCTACTACAGTTGTATAACAACTGCGATGGTTAAACTGGTTATTAATGAATGGTTCTGTGTCGTCAGATGCTAGGCGATGTCTCAGGTGATGAATAGCCTATAATAACGACATGTTGCTTTCGACGGTATTGTAGCATTTACTTTGTCTTTGTAATACTGAATGAAATGTAAATGTCACATTGTAGTCGAAATAATGCTTATACAGTCACTTGCGTTCAATAGGTCTATATAAACATTAGAAACTTTGTCCTGTAGTCGAAACGTTTCACATAGCCTACATCCTACTGTGTGAACCTTTTACCTTGCGACTTACGTACAGTCTGCGATATAGCAATTAGTTGGAAAAAAAATAATATATAAATAAATAAAAATAATAAATGAAATATATATATATATATACATACATACATATATATATATATATATATTTGTATATAAACACATTTGTTTTACCAACTGTTTGTTTGTCTGTAATATATTCACAAACAGAAAATATCTATTATATTATATATAATATATGTATATGTATATATATATATATATATATATATATATATGCAATATTTTCTGTTTGGGATTACATTGCACAAAAGCAGTCGATATGGAGCCTAAATCGGCTTGATCATATGAAAATACAATTATAATACAATACAACATCTGCTTCACTTGGAATTATGTAGGCGTAATTGTAGAGTTGCAAATAATTAACGTGATTCTCCAGCAACAACGTTGCTAACACTACTTTAGGCTAAATTATGAATACGGTGTAAGGAACTCAGCTTTTTGGAAACATTAATAATCAATAATATCTTTTTATTATTAATTATAAATATTTGGGTCATTTAATTGGATTAACTTGATGTGGCTGAATTAATATTACAATCAATTAATCAGTTCGTCCAAAGAACTATTTTGATTATTAATTTATTCTAAGAAAGGGTATATTCCATGGCCACAGAAGAATAATTATTTCTTCGCCTGTACAGCACTTTGAGCCAGTAGCAAAAACCGTGATCGTAAAGTGACTTGTATTGCAAACAAAACAGAACCAAATACATATTATGTACAAGTTTTATTAACTAAATATAGATATTTATATGAATATAAATAAACTAAACAACATACACACATGAATACATAAATAGGTTAGTGATAGGATGAAATTGGAAACCGGAAGAGGGTCTATGAGGAGAACCATCAGAATTTCATTTTCACATTTCATTGAATTGAATACTTGCATTTGTAATGGGAACAATTCTTGAAGTTGTTGAAAATTGAAGTCGTTGATGGTTCTGGCAGCGTCAAGTGGAAGTTGGTTGAGCGTTCTCTTTCTCCAGGAACGCATGATTGGTTTGGGCAAGGCCTGGGACTCTGTTGAGGCCACGCCGAGCACCCAGGAGAAGTGAGGAAGTCAAAAGGATGGGTGATTGGAGTCGTTGTTGGTTGGAGTCTTTGTTCCAAAACTCCTGAGATTGTCCTTGGTTCTTTGTGAGAGAGTCATCTCTCTCCTGCCTGAGCCCACCTCTGGTTGGAATCGAGGCCTGCTGGGCCCTTGGGCCCCCGTGGAGGGGGAGGGGTTTCCCCAGTATCCCCAGAACAGTGTTGCGGCTGGATGAAAGAACTAAGAGAGGGAGGTCACATGTGGACTGTCTCTAATAAGGCCTGGAGAAGATCCTCCCCTAGGGTTGAACTCGACCAATCAGAAAGGGGACATGTCTGAGAGGGAAAGTGGCTCTTAGTTGATTTACGGATCTTTGTCCCATAATATGATTATACCTTCATTAATGCTAAAATAGCTATAACACATCCACACTGCATTCTAGAAGAAGGTGATGTACATCAAAGTGTGAGTCATTAAATGAGGATTATTTAGGTAGGAGGCATTATACAGGTGAGGTTACATTGATCGTTAGTTGGTTGTATACCAGGATACATACCATAATATATACCTAATAGTACACGAGACAGTAAACCATTTACACTGTTTCTTTCACAGTTTTATGCATGTTCATTTATAGATCAGTTAGTCTATGATTAACGCAGCAAAGTCTGTTTTAAAGAGGGTTTCTGTTTCATAGTCTCTCTCTTGAGTATGTGGCCACATTCCTCGGAGGTCGTAAAATCTCCTTATCATGCCCTGTAACATGACACTGTTTCTTTCACTTGTGTTTGTTCATTTGGGCTGTGTGAGGAGTTTCATAAACCTTTGTATATAATGAATAAATAGTATGTGTCTGATTGGTCCATACCCTACAGATCCCCCCTCTCGATCGTTGTTGTCCCCCCTCAAGGACAACCACGAGCGAAGTTGGAAGTGCAGAGAGATCGGACACACACTTGTCATAGAAGGCTGGAAGGCCATGGTGGCCTCTGGTTGCTCGTGTCTTCTGGATCGGTGGTCGTTCCACGGCTGGTGATGTGGGCAGTAGCCAAGTCCAGGTCTCTGCAGCAGGTGTTGAGGCAGCAGGTGTTGGGACATTCTGAAGTTCATTAGTTTTGGGGCAGGTGTTTCCTTGTGGTTGCAGGAAGTGGTTAGGCCTCTATGTAGCATAGAGAGGTTTTCAAGCTGACATGGTGCTGGTGGCCGGAGGTCAGAAGGTGGTTGTTAGCCTCTCAGTCACGAGAGGTCTGAAGGATTGATGTGTTGTTCTGTCCTTATGGTGGTGCCGACGCAAGCTTGCCTAAGCTGGGGTGGGCAAGGAGTCGGAAGGAGTCTTGTACCTTACAGGACTCCTCGGGTGAGTCCTGTGCAGGGAGCTATTTTGCGTGTGTCAGCGGCTCCAGTAACTCTGAGGCAGGTGCGTCCAGCTGTCCTTGCGGAGCCACAGATTGACACCTGTGTGAAGGGTATGGAAGAGGATGCTGTCGTTGACAGCCGTGGTCTTCCTGTGGTGTTTGCAGGTTGATGGTGCTGTCCTCCATGGCTTCTCCAAGGGGCTTGGCTGGTACCTGGGTTGTTGCCATGGTGACAGTTCTGTGCTGGTCCTGGGCATGCTCAGTCCAGCTGCATTGAATCTGGTTCGAACCTCAGTGTCTAGCTGGTCTGTAAGGCTTTGGGCACAGGTCCGCTCCTTGTGGGACGCTGTGATCTATTATGTCAGGTTGTTTACCTTCTGTTTTATACCCATAAGGTGGGGTAAGGAGATGAGAATCTTGATCACCCCGGTGTGGCTGTAACTCTGGCTTGGGTCATGGGTCGTTTGTCTTCTTCTCTCATGGTGCAGTTCCGTTGGCTCCGGTGCCGTCGGATGTCAGCAGCCACGGGTGGAACAGTGTTCCTCGCGATGGCTTGTCAGTCTTTTCGTTCTCCTAACCGGTTAAGGTCAGGTTAAGCAGAGGATCTGCAACATTTTGGCACACCTGTGGTGAGAGACTAATGCATGACCCTAGAAAGTTCAGAGCCACGGTTTAATGGGTTCGCTAGATATGTAGCATAAAGCTAGGTATTTCATGTGTAGCTAGCTAGTGAAGTGTGTATTGTATCCTTATCATCTTAGCTGTGAATGTTAGGAGGCTAAGACTTGTGTGGTTCCGAGAGTATTTCCTGGAAAGGGCATAGCCGAGATGAAATAAATGACTTAAGATGGTTCTTATGACTAAAATATTTCTCTGGACTTAACTGGTGGTTCACTACGGCTTGACGAAGTGAAGAATAGGAGGAAAAAGGACAGCTTTCCTTTTCAAATTATGCTTATTATCAATCCTCAGGACTATAGTTATGCCCTAGTAATCGCTGAAGTTACTTGTGTTGCAGGGTCATAAAAATTAGTGCACTTGTTGAAAATAAACAAAATCACAAATAAAGGTGTCTCTGGTTCCTTTCTGGGCCCTATGGGAAATGGAACCACATTTGAACAAGAGAAGAAATGGAAATAAATCATATACATGACAGTATAGACAAGTGAATAGCTGACTGCTATTATTATCGAAGTAAAATAAAAATAAAAAGGACTTAAGTAAGTGATCAAAACAGCCGGAATGATCTGAAATTGAGAGTAATCAATAGCACTAGTGACTAACCTTTAGATTTGGCTGGACCAACACTCCATAGTGGGTCACAGCTGTTGCGTGTTTAAGACCACACCGTGTGTGTCCCTCCAAAGGTTTAGTCAACATGCTGATGAAAATTCTCATAACTATAAGAATTCTTCTCTAGCTACACAGCTTACATGTAATTAAACTTGGGTTTAATTGACAGGGCATCTGCAAATTTAGCCTACAGCGCTCAGCAAGGACTATGCCTAAACTAGTGAAGGTGAAATTCAGCTGAGAAGAATTGAAAGTAAGGAAAGAGAAAAATTAGAAACCCTAAATGGGGTTAAAGAAAGTATTTTAGAATACTTTAGGCTGTATACATAAAAGCTGTAATTAAGGCTTCAAGTAAATGATGCTAACCGCTAACTGTAGAAGTTATTATGTAGTTTAGCCTAAGCTGGATGGATGCTAGGTTAGCTTAGCTTAGCCTAAGCTGGATGGACGCTAGGTTAAGTTAGCTTAGCCACCTAGGCTGGTTTGTTTACAAGATGACGTCACGAGTTAGCACTTCCTGTGACAAGTCGTTGTCATGGGAACCAGTGCATGTCAGAACAATTCAACAGTCCATGAAGAATGTCCGCACATTTTAAATGAGTTATGCATGTTTAAACGGGTTAAAAGGGGGCGCCTATACTTTAAGTCTTTCAAGAACTTGATGTTACATTCAGTAAAATGCTAATGTGTTTTGGCATTTGCTAATTTTACTCATGGAACTCTTCTCTTTACTTTACACAACTTATTCCATTTGTTTACAGAGTAAGGAAATAGATTTGCTGTAAGTCAAAGCTTGTCTAAGCCTATATAGTTACGTCCCTCTCATGCATAAATGCTGACTTTTCAGCGAGTGAACAGTTTTGATCACTAGGTAGCTCTCTGCTTGTGGATGCAGCTAAAAATTTAGGTGAATTACATCAATCTAACAATAATTTGTAAGGCCTTTACATTGTAGAAAGGGGAGCATCACCCAGGTCTACGTATATATAACACTGTCCTGAGCTTTCTTTGTCAGAAACAGGTTTAGCAATACTGCAATTTGGATTTCTTTAACCAAAGCAGGATAGATATCGGTACAGTTTACAAGTTGCTGAGATGAGATTCCTTTGTCAAACAGACTTACGCTTTAATGCTGAACTTACTGATACCAGTTGGAAATCTAAGACTCTTTCACTTACAGTAGAGATGTCAATTCCCGCTATCGTTTTATCTGCATTTAGACAAGCCAGCAACCAGTGATCAAAATGCGTATCGCATGTTGTGTTCCAGTTGGACCGCAATGGTCAAATGCACGCCTGTAGGTTAACAGTAGTTTAAAACTCAGGTGGTTTTCCTACACTATGGCGTCAAGGTATGCCCTATTTGGAGCTAGTGTTTCCTGTAACCCTTCATTGTCATGGAAACTAATGTGTAGCAGTGCCAATTCAACCAGCATGTAGCAAATGTTTGTTTCAAAAGAGTCGTGCATAGTCTGTTGGCAGGTGAGGCTTACACGTCCATTCAAGATTTTCTTTATATCAGTAAAATTCTACTTTTACTAATGCAGAGTCTTGCTGCTCTTTGAGCACACATTTTCATCTACTTTAAAAGTTTTATGTCCTATGTTGACCAGGGACTTTTTAGCAGAGTCTTGCATTGTTTTCATGCTGTGTGCCTTCTGGCTTTGCAGTTCAGAATCAATGGGGTCTTAGGAACCTTTTCTGGGGAGGCCTTCTGTGTTAGAGGCCTTCTGCATCAGGTCACGCATCGTTGAGTGGGCATTGCGTGGGGGCAGGTGAAAATATGGTGACTAACTGGTTTTGGAGGAAAAGTTTCTTGAAGCTGGTGTCCTCCTCCGTCACAGGTTCATTGTAAGTTCCACAGAAAACTCGTTCGGAGTCGGTGGTGGTAGCACAGGCCCTTCTAGGTCTGTCCTGCTTGGTGTTTGGGCAGGGCCCAGCTGGGCTGGATGTGTCTAGATCAGATGGAGTCTGTCTCGGTGTGCCACACCGGCTGCAGGTGCAGACTGCAGGTGAAAATCAATGTCTCGTGGATTGGCAGGGATGTCTCTGACCTTTCACTTGAGATTGTTGAGTGTCACTTCATGTGCCATTTCAGGGATTGTCTGAGTTACCTTTTCCTCCTGCAGCTGCAGGGGCTCTCAGGACACTGTCTGGTGAAGTGTTAAGCCGAGGGCTTTGGCTCCTCCCCCCCTTTGTGCAGGGCTGGGGAAGCTTACGCTGCTAATGTGAAGGTCAGCAGGGTCCATCTTTCTTGTGTGGTCCATTTGCAGTGGGTTGGACTGTTGCAGCTCTCTTTGGACCACATGGAGTGCATCAATAATGTTACAGCATCGCTAAGTCAGTGTTCGGACTTCCGCTGCACATTGATGGCTTTAGCTCTCTTTGAGTTCAACCATTTCTTTAAGTTCTTTGAGTGAAACAGTTCTTTACCCGTCGGTTTGCAGGTGCTCAGAGCTGTCGTCCGCCTGAAAACTGATGATCTCTTTCAGTTGCTCTGCTCTGTCAGGGTCCTTGCATCTGTCCTGTGCCTTCTCCCGTTGAGCAGGGTTCGTTCTCTGTGGAGTCCTGTGGCTGGCAGCGTTAGTTCATTTACCTCCTGTTTGAGGCCTGCGGGAGCATGGCCAAGGAGAAGATAATGCTGGTCAGCTCTTGGTGGCTCAGGCTGGGTGTCAGACGTCTGCTTTCATTGTTGCCTAAATGTTCCTTCCTCTGCCGTGGCAGGTCGTTGCCTGCTTCAGGCTGAAGGATGTCCATGACACTGCTCTGCCGGGTCTTCAGGTGGTCCTGGTGGCAGGGCTGGGTGTCTGAGGCCTACTGGAACACTTGTGGGAACACGAGAGAGAAATGGCAAAGGCAAATGCAAGTTTCTACAGAGGTGGTGAGCTATCTGTGTGGGAGAATGGCTATGTGGAGCAGCTAAAATTTAGTGTTGGTGAGCACACACAACAAAAAAAAAAAAGTTTTGAGTATCTTAGTTGACGTGCTTTAAGCAGCATCGACTGATGACTGGGCTCTTACATGTCATAACCTATTACTCAAAAATGCTGATGGTTCTTCTCACATGTTGTGCTACGAGAGTAACAGATAGAGCAAAACCAAAATAAAACAATGGGATGAAACCAGAAAAGAAGAGGAAGAAAGGAGTGTTTTACCTATTTAGGTTTAGCTAGGAGACATAGGTAAACAGGAGTCACTTATGGGTTATGCTGCTGTTAGACTAAGCTACCAGGGACATATCAGACATCTCAAGGTCCAAAAGAAGAAGAAGAAACAATGGGAAGTGTTTCCAGTTCTGTCTGGGGCCTACTGTGCGTTTGTGTTTAGCCGTACTTCATGTACTTAGCTTGGTGCTAAGGAGTGAGGATGGGTAAAACACAGACAGGAAGTAGGATATTAATGACCTGTGTAACTCGCTATGGAAACAACAGTCGCTAGATATTGTAATCCTATAGAGAGAGAGAAGATGAGGATAGTGACTAGTGATCTAAAATAAGGTAAAGGTAAAGTTAGAACGTCCTTATAGCTCTAAGAAAACTAAAAGGAAAGGGAAGCGTATCAAGTAATTTAATTAAATTTCAAATTTAGTTAAGCCCTTCTTTTTTTCTTTAGCTGAATATAAGAATTCAGGCTGAAACAAACGTAAATAACTAAATTGAAATAAAATAAAATAAAAATAAAAAAATGTATGTAAACATTGTGTGTTCTCATAGCTCTGGTAACTAGAGGGGAACTTGACTAAGCAAATTGATTTAATTAAATTCCCAATTTAATTAAATTCAATTTAACTGAATAGGACTATTCAGGCTCAACATGTGTAAATACACAAAATAAAATAGGGGTAGATTTAAGTAAAAATAAAAGAAACACAAATAAAAACCCAAAGTATCTGGGTTTCAATCTGAAAGTGAAACCAAGAGGAAGGGGTCGAGAGAGAGAAAGAGAGAGAGAAGAGGGTGGTTTAACCCTCTTATGAGACGTGCTTCGTGAAGCTCTGACACCAGGGTGAATCATTCGTCTCAAATCATTCGGAGTGTATCACTGCTAAGGTCACGTGATTTTATTAAACTGGGCTTCGTTACGCGTCATAGCTGTTTCGAAATTGTTTTAAATTTCAACGGTTCGTGAACCATTGTGTATCTGGTCTCTATGTGATCTCGTATCACTTTATAGATTCGTACACATTTAATGACGCATTTGATAAAGGGTCTGATTGACTTTCAAGTCAAGCTTTCATAAAACGAGCCCTACGGTTTACTAAGATATTATGCCTTGAAAGACACCTCATATTAAACGATATTAGGTAGCTCGCGGATTGCCATTACCTGATTACACCTTTTGATAAAACCTTTGCGATTGGTTTGTAAAAGGTGTTCCGTTGATTTGAGTTTCCGCTACACTTCCACTGTTTTGACCAGCAGGGGTCGCCAGCGAGGGCGCTTCAAACAAAGAGTCATTTGTGACTCAGTTGACTCCTTTGATTCAAAGCCTCGAAGAGCTTTGACTCTCATTACTCGTGTTCAAATCACTCAGTTCAAATCACGCAAAATCTATAGTCTTTGGTTTAAGGTTACACTTTACGCTCTAACGTGTCTAAGTTTTTAGGCGGTGCTAAAACTATCACTCGAGGTAGAGGGTTTTACTTGTAAGTCATGCGTGTAAGTTAGGATTGAGGGAGCTATTGGCTACAACCGTCGCTTGTTTACACGAGGGTCTGTGAGATTGGTGCTGTTGTCAGAAAAACTAGATAGGAACGCCTGCTCGCGTTCCGGACGCAATGCCAACCAACAACACAGATCGGCCGGAGCAGCGGACGAGCTGTGCTGACAGTTTGCACTCGCTTAGACACGACGTTGCGTGTGAGTGACTTACTAGTTAGCTAAGCTATACCACTAATTCGACGCGATTGTTTCATATGAGCGCTTCAGCGGTTTAATATGAATACAATGACGTAACGCATAATAAGGCCTTAATCGGTGATTGAGGAACATCGCTCAGATCACATTCAAAAATGCTGAAAATGGAGATTTCTTCATCCATATCAGGTTAATTAGTTCTGGTACCATTTATGGGCGCGGCTAATCTGAGATTTCTTCGTCAGAGAAGGCTTATGCTCGATTTATAGCTGAAATTAGGCTTTCTTCGCTAATATCAGGAGTTTCTTATCGTACGATTTAAATATGCATTATAGCATTTGTGAACTTTCTGCCATTCGTAGGAAGGCATATTCAAGCTATAGTTTTGCTGATTTACTCAGAAACTTGTACGTGCATGTATGAGATGTTAATAAAACTTATGGGACAACATATGATTGATTACTGTCTGCTTGCATACAATGTTTAATACGATGCCTTAAAATTCTCCACCATATATGTAAGGAACTCAGCTTTTTGGAAACATTAATAATCAATAATATCTTTTTATTATTAATTATAAATATTTGGGTCAGTTAATTGGATTAACTTGATGTGGCTGAATTAATATTACAATCAATTAATCAGTTCGTCCAAAGAACTATTTTGATTATTAATTTATTCTAAGAAAAGGGTATATTCCATGGCCACAGAAGAATAATTATTTCTTCGCCTGTACAGCACTTTGAGCCAGTAGCAAAAACCGTGATCGTAAAGTGACTTGTATTGCAAACAAAACAGAACCAAATACATATTATGTACAAGTTTTATTAACTAAATATAGATATTTATATGAATATAAATAAACTAAACAACATACACACATGAATACATAAATAGGTTAGTGATAGGATGAAATTGGAAACCGGAAGAGGGTCTATGAGGAGAACCATCAGAATTTCATTTTCACATTTCATTGAATTGAATACTTGCATTTGTAATGGGAACAATTCTTGAAGTTGTTGAAAATTGAAGTCGTTGATGGTTCTGGCAGCGTCAAGTGGAAGTTGGTTGAGCGTTCTCTTTCTCCAGGAACGCATGATTGGTTTGGGCAAGGCCTGGGACTCTGTTGAGGCCACGCCGAGCACCCAGGAGAAGTGAGGAAGTCAAAAGGATGGGTGATTGGAGTCGTTGTTGGTTGGAGTCTTTGTTCCAAAACTCCTGAGATTGTCCTTGGTTCTTTGTGAGAGAGTCTTCTCTCTCCTGCCTGAGCCCACCTCTGGTTGGAATCGAGGCCTGCTGGGCCCTTGGGCCCCCGTGGAGGGGGAGGGGTTTCCCCAGTATCCCCAGAACAGTGTTGCGGCTGGATGAAAGAACTAAGAGAGGGAGGTCACATGTGGACTGTCTCTAATAAGGCCTGGAGAAGATCCTCCCCTAAGGGTTGAACTCGACCAATCAGAAAGGGGACATGTCTGAGAGGGAAAGTGGCTCTTAGTTGATTTACGGATCTTTGTCCCATAATATGATTATACCTTCATTAATGCTAAAATAGCTATAACACATCCACACTGCATTCTAGAAGAAGGTGATGTACATCAAAGTGTGAGTCATTAAATGAGGATTATTTAGGTAGGAGGCATTATACAGGTGAGGTTACATTGATCGTTAGTTGGTTGTATACCAGGATACATACCATAATATATACCTAATAGTACACGAGACAGTAAACCATTTACACTGTTTCTTTCACAGTTTTATGCATGTTCATTTATAGATCAGTTAGTCTATGATTAACGCAGCAAAGTCTGTTTTAAAGAGGGTTTCTGTTTCATAGTCTCTCTCTTGAGTATGTGGCCACATTCCTCGGAGGTCGTAAAATCTCCTTATCATGCCCTGTAACATGACACTGTTTCTTTCACTTGTGTTTGTTCATTTGGGCTGTGTGAGGAGTTTCATAAACCTTTGTATATAATGAATAAATAGTATGTGTCTGATTGGTCCATACCCTACAACGGTTTGATTATATGATTAGAAAAATCACACCACAACTGAGGAATCCCATTCACATAGCTAAACACTGGTATTGCATAGCGACGCCCCGTATAACACCATATGTTGAGATCAAGTGGTTTACTGTCAAACATTCTTACATTGGCAAGGCTTCCTTCATACATTTGTTTTACCAACTGTAAAAAATAAATAAATAAAAGAACAGGAAAAAAACTATCCAACAGAAGTGTAGGCCATTTAAAGAGACACATTTAAAGAACACCACAAAAACTACTAGGCTACGAATAGTCATCATTTGTAAACTGCCATAAATGTGAGATGGGTCATTTTGCACATGCAACCTCTTTACTCTCGCCACATTGTTTACATATCAACAAAACAAAAATAAAACAGGTCCAAGTACACATTTATGTCAATGCTTTAATTTTTAACAAATTACATTTTATACAAAGCAGATACAGACATAAGAAAAACTGATTCAAAATAAGGAAAGGAAAGGAGTGAGACAATGGTGACAAAAAAAAACAGGTCTACACACAAGCAGGACAAAGGAAATCATCATCGATGGGAGGCTCACCAACACAGTTCCAATGGAACCACAGGTCACAAGTGCTACATTGAATCTGAAGGAAACATTATTGAGTGAAAGTGTTCTGTAGCCTATATATTTATACACACGTGAAAACATCCTAATTTTTTATGCTTACCCACAGCTCATGTGTAGCATGTTCGCCACAAGCCCTACAGAGCTCTGACAGGTCATCTGTGTAAGAAAGTAAGTGTTGAATTAATGGACAAAATAGCATTGCGCTCAAACACAAACATTTTTGTACTTACCAGTGTGATGGAGGAGCCTTTTGGCTATTCCCATCCTTATTGACAGTATGCCCTGAACATTTGTTGTAAATGTTGGAGGGTCATTTAAAAAGGACACTTTCAGCTAGCTGTTACAAGAACAAAATTATCTTTACAATAGAAACGTAATATATAGCTAACAACAAATACAAAACATGCAGTTAAACTTACTTTGCACACCAAAGCCCCACAAGATGTGCCATCCATCTGAAGTGGATGCTCTATTGTGGCACATGCCCACTCTGATGCATTGACACCCTTCTGTGTCATGAAGGCTCTATAAATTGCACATGTAAAGCATTACTTGAAATCACTAATAGAAGCAAATAATGAGAAAAAAGGAAACAACACTTACCTGGTTGCATCACAACATTTCTCGATGTCCACTGACTTGGCCCCAAATGGGTCTATGTACATGGATCGCTTTTCCTTTGGATAAATAACCTTGACAATGCAATAGCACACATGTATAAATTTTGTTCATCTTAATAAGGAATAGTTGATGCTATGATGTTGTGAGGCACTTACAATCAGTGTCCAGTGCTTGTTTAAACACAAGCCTCCAACTAGTACATCATAATCCAGTGGATCCAGCTAAAACAATGCAGATGGCTGATAAGCTATACACCTTTCCACATGGTGAATAAAGCATGATAGGGTGCTTACCTCCCTCAGTCCTTTTTTACTTTGTTGCCAAATGGCTTTCATTTAGTAGGAGTCTACTACAAAGCCTCTTCTGGACTCTGTAGTGTACTGCTTTACCAAGCTGGTGAGGTATGCATTTACTATCTAAAAACAGTAGGATATTATTAGTCATCTTTATGTATATTTCTATACAGGCAATACAAACCCATTTGATAATAAGGAAACATTACAACCTCAGTCTCTAGCTCCTTCCCAGGCGCTAGATGAAGCTTCAAATTTCTCGAGAAAATTTTGTAGGGCCCCATCATGCTCCATAAAACACCCTTTTCCCCCCCAGCCCAGATAGCCTCCATCACTAAAAAAAATAAAATAAATTAATATACACTGAAATGATTGTATTCAATTGTAAAAAGGTTACCAACAGAACTTACGCCTTTCAGATGCATCACGTTGTGTAGCACTTGGAGCCTGTGTGGACCAAAAAGGAAACGCTCAGTTAATGTTATTTAGTGGACAATTTCAGGGTAATATCTTACATAGCATATATTCCACTTACATTAGAGTGCTGCTGAGATGTTCCTGCTGCTGTTCGTTTACACTGTACAGTGCATGCAGGTTGGGACTGGAGTGACTCTGCAGGTGGGGACTGGAGTGACTCTGCAGGTGGGGACTGGAGTGACTCTGCAGGTGGGGACTGGAGTCACTTTGCAGGTGGGGACTGGAGTGACTTTGCAGGTGGGGACTGGAGTGACTTTGCAGGTGGGGACTGGAGTGACTCTGCAGGTGGGGACTGGAGTGACTCTGCAGGTGGGGACTGGAGTGACTCTGCAGGTGGGGACTGGAGTGACTCTGCAGGTGGGGACTGGAGTGACTTTGCAGGTGGGGACTGGAGTGACTTTGCAGGTGGGGACTGGAGTGACTTTGCAGGTGGGGACTGGAGTGACTCTGCAGGGGGGGACTGGAGTGACTCTGCAGGTGGGGACTGGAGTGAGTCTGCAGGTGGGGACTGTAGTGACTCTGCAGGTGGGGACTGGAGTGACTTTGCAGGTGGGGACTGGAGTGAGTCTGCAGGTGGGGACTGGAGTGACTCTGCAGGTGGGGACTGGAGTGACTCTGCAGGTGGGGACTGGAGTGACTCTGCAGGTGGGGACTGGAGTGACTCTGCAGGTGGGGACTGGAGTGACTCTGCAGGTGGGGACTGGAGTGACTTTGCAGGTGGGGACTGGAGTGACTCTGCAGGTGGGGACTGGAGTGACTTTGCAGGTGGGGACTGGAGTGACTTTGCAGGTGGGGACTGGAGTGACTTTGCAGGTGGGGACTGGAGTGACTCTGCAGGTGGGGACTGGGGACACTGAACTGTGCATGTAGGAGGGCACTGGACAGGAATTACGATTGTAGCCATTTTAGGCCATTTGTGTGGCAACCTGGGCTCTGGCTCAATGTAACGGGTAAGGTGGTCCACATTTACCTTCAGAATGGCCTTTCCTTTATCTGAAACTAGGTCCACACCTTTACCCTCAATGTTAATAATGGTAAAAGGACCCAGCATGGCACTGCCCATTTTTCCTCCTTTTCGCTGTTCCTCTCGAATATTTTTGCGCAACACTTTGTCTCCGACTTCAAATCTGTCCTCCTGCCCCTGCCGAGCCTTCCTCTTCCTCACCTTTTCTCTGACCTTTTCAACATTTTCCAAGACCACATTGTGCACTTTTGCCAGGCCTTGGAGGCCAGTTGTGAAGGATTGGGATGCCACTGTTCTCTCCACCTTATCATCATTTATCTGAAATATACAAAACACAAACCCTCCTAAAATTAGTGATATCAGCAATGAAAGATTTAGTATACAGAAGATGCATCTGCCATTTAAGAACCTACCTCATAATTTTCAGAAAGCTCTGAAGGGTATCTTGTCTCCCGACCAAACATGAGATAATATGGAGAGAACTGTGTTGTGAGCTGTTTTTGGTCCGAATTGCAAATAAAGTAGCCTTCAGATGTTGGTCCCAGCTCTCAGCATTTGAACCCACCAACTTTGTTAGAACTCTGAGAGGTAAATAATGTTATCCTTATTACTATCTCTATTAAGATTATGCAGTTTAACAATCCAGGTAAGCATCACACCTTTGAATGGTTCCATTCATTTTCTCCACAAGGCCATTGGTTTATGGGTGGTATGGAGAGCACAAGCTCCTTTTAATACCCAACCTCTTACAAAGGTCAAAATTAATCTGGGAAAATAACAGTACCGTATAATCACCAATGAGAATTAACCTTAGATAAAACAACAAAAGCAACTTAGGTGACAAAGCTGTTACTTTATTGACAAACTCTTTGCCTTGGTCTGTTAAAATTCTTTGTGGTGCTCCAAATCTGTAGAAAAAATCTAAAATGCACTCACTCACTTCCGCTGCACACTTTGATTTAAGTGGGTAGGCCTCTGTCCACTTAGTAAAGTAATCAATCATTACGCAAATGTATTGATTCCCCCTCTTGGTTGTACTCAATTTCCCAACTAAATCCATTCCCACCAGTTCCAGAGGCTGTGTGATCTGGGGATGGGGGGCTTATATAAGTCATATAGAAGGATAATATGCATGTTATACAATTGTGCAACATCACTGTCATTTGGTATACTCACCTCTATTGGCATGTAGGCTTTTTTCTCCTTCAATGTAGACCTTCTGGCCTGGCATTCAGGGCACTGCGCTATCTACAAGGTTTAATGTATTGTGTTAAGTGATGTAGTGCTTTGGGTTTAAAATAATGTGCCAAAAATAATGTCAACACTTTATTTTAGTGTGTCCTTGTTACACGTCACATCTATTTACTATAGTAATAACTATAAATCAGGCATAATTACATGCAATTAACCCTCAACCAAATCCTGATCCTACCCTAACCCTATAGTAAGTACATGTAGTTAATTATTATTTCTCAGTACTTACATCTGTAATTACTCTGTAACAGGGACACATTAAAAGAAAGTGTAACCAAAATAGTTAAGCTGGAATAAAACTCACCCATTTGCGGATGTCCTCTTCCAATCCAGGCCAGTAAAATCTGGTGCTGATGGCGTTAAGAGTTTTCTCCATGCCACAATGACCCCCCTGATCACTGGCATGAAGGCTAACAAAAACATAATTTGCCTCCTCTGGTGACGTGACCACTTTTGCCAAATGTTCGCCTCGCTTACGCCTCTGGCATACATAGTGAAGCGCGCCATCTAATGTGGATATCACAAAGGCTCAGGTAACTTCCTGTGCTTGTGCCACTAAAATGGCAATTTCCTTTCTCTATAATTGCTTACCTTTCATTATATAGCTTTCAGCTCTTCTTTTAATAATGAACTTCTCCTGTTTGGAACATCCAGGAGGATATGTTCCATGGAGAAGAACATTATTGAGCTCCCTCACTTTTACAGGATCCATCTGCAGTGGTTCTCAATCCTGGTCCTGGAGACCCACAGCTCTGCACAGTTTTTATGTCTCCCTCATTTAACACACCTGATTCAGATCATCAGCTCTTTAGGAAAGAGCTCTGAACTGAACTGGGTGTGTCAGATAAAGGAGACATAAAATGTGCAAAGCTGTGGGTCCCCATGACCAGGATTGAGAACCACTGATCTGTACCCCTCTTTAGCAATGGCCATATTTTTCATTTATATATTTATAGTACACTGTAAATCTACATGCCTTACCTTCAGTCACCTCACAATCAGTTCTTGGCACTATCAGGACTATACACATTCTCTCATTAAATTACAACTATCCACGTTACTCAGTTAATTACCACAAGTCGCTACACGAAGTCAAGTGATTGATTCATTTTTGATAATATGGAGCATTTGCATGTGGTAATTGGCTATTATGTGCATAGAATCAAACTGGCAACTTAACGATTTTAACAAGAATGCATCTCCTAAATGATTAGTAGCCTACCTTGGCAATTATTAGACAGCTAATTTGAAGACAAGCAACTTGTCAAGGTTTGCTAGGCCTTTTTGAGCAAACAACCACTTTTTGTAGGATTGTAACATGTCATTGAAGTGTAATAAAGCAGTCAGATTTAATGACATCCTGACAGTAGATTTAATCAAATGTTGAAACCCAGGGATGTGGTTGCCATGTAAGTGTGTAACATAGGCTTTATACAATTTGTAGTGAACATAGACACCACTACAAACAACAAATTAGATTATTCAACATTTCTCTTGCAGTAATAATGTGTATTAATAATAGGTTGCAGCAGTTTTCACTACAGTACACTGTACTTTGTATAAATTGTTTCTATGGTTGTGAATATAATATATTTTATTGGTCCTCAATATGTCTTTGTCAGTGTCTCACATTTGTCATTACAGATTTACATGCTAAGAACATCATCGTTTTTAATAAAACCAGAACCCAAATGCCCAATTCCCATTACAACCATTAAAGGTCATGACAATGTTTTTTTCCTTGATGTGTCAGGAGCATTTTGATTGTTCATATGAAATATATTTGGAAAAATTAATTACATATTTTAGTTATGACATATTGCAGAAGTTAACACAGGCACATTGCCTTGAAAGTGCTAAATGTCTTCCCAGATTTATAGCACCTGTGAACAATGATTTAAGTGGGAATTTGTTGGCCAGTGCTTGCTTTACCAAAATATTGTACTGACACCAATGTTATAATGCAATCACCTGTAAAATGAACAACAGCTGTAGCCTATATATTTTCTTACAGCAAAATTCTCAAAAATGCATAAACCATTTTAAGTGGTTTAAAGGGTTGCTTGGGGAAAACTCCCACGAGACGTGTCACTTACTCACAATTATTAGACATTTTTCATGGCTTTTAATGTTGTTTTTAATGGGCTTTATAACATACAATTGGAACCCGTACAGTGTCAAATATTTGCATTATACATGTAGTATTGGATACATACTAACATGTAACATGTAATGTTAGATCACAACATATAGCCTAGACTTACTGGTTATTACGGGGCGTCCTTCCTTACATTACCACTGTTTCATTACTTTCCACAGTGTGTCTTTCTTGTACCGTATGTGTGATCAAACCATATGATCCTTTAACCTAGTCATTTACATTTTTTCAAGGGCTACCACCCTTAACACAGTTAATGTTGTTTTGACCGAAAATTCAGTGGATTAAGAAGTTTCTAAAAGGCTAAAATTGTCTTTTCACACAATTACAAATGCTTAAACACAGCATGTCAGAAATTAATACCTATGTGTAAGACTGTAAATATAGTATAAAGCCTCTACTTCAGCAACAACAGTAGTTCAGAAGTACTGAAAATAAAAATGCTTAAAATTTCGAGACACCTGATAAGTAGTTTTAGATAACAGATCAGTGAAATAGTGAGAAATAGCTGATCCCACTCTCAGTCGGAGACATAGTCAGGTGTTGAAGTTCTTTACATTACTTGGACATACACACACACCAAAAACAGTGTATGAATTGCTTTTGGTAAGCGTTCCTATTTTATATCTCACATTCTGCCTTTTGTCTGGTGTGTTTCTTTTAGCAGAGAGAAAAAGTCTGAATTTCTAGATAAAACTCACAATTACTCATTTCTTATTAATGGTGGGACATAGCTTCCATAGTAACCAAAGGCCATGTTAGATTTGTTGTTGATCAAAGGCAGCAATGTTATGTTTTCATTTAAATCAAAGCTTGATGTAAAGCTTTTACTACACCGACTCCAGTACCACTTTTCCCATATGCAGAATATGCGGTCTGTGTAGGGCACTAACTAAGGGGGCACCATCAACACCCATATGGGCCCTATCAACACTCCAACACCCCCAAAAAGCAGGTTCGGACTGTACATTTAGGTAATGACTCATTCACTTTTAGATAGTATGTTGTAAAGCTGCACACATTAAATAGCCAACAAACAATTTAGAGAGGCTTAAAGTAGAGGGTGAAAAGAAAGGGGAAAACTAAACTATGGATTTCGTATTGTCTGCAGGTAGAAGTGAAACATGAAAAATAATGCAGTTTTCATAATGCCATAAATTGCTTTTTATTTCGACACACATTGTGCTTTCATTGACTCATGATCAATTGGAAACTTGTGTTTTGAAAGACTGATTCCATTTTGAGTCGGGGGTTTGCTATATTTTGATAGTTAGCTTACATAATAGTCCCCCCCCCTCCCCCCTTTATTTAACAAAATAAATAAATGTTGTTTTGGCTGGATAAAATAAGACTGTGCTAACTGTAATGCAGGTGTGTTCGTGTAAAGAAACAAAAGTAGGCTGTTTGACCTAAATGGAGTGTATAAGAAAATGTACTTTAATTAATAAATGCTTTTTATCAATTGTATAACATTTTTTATTGTTTACTAACAGTAATAACAAGTCGTACTTTGACCTGAGAATAAATTAGACATTCCAAAACCTGCTATAATCACATGACATAGCTGACAAGTTAAGTCACATTTACAATGTAATCTTTAATAAGCATCTGTGACGTTCACATTTCATTCAGTAATACAACGACAAAGTAAACGAAGTCACATATGTTTGTAAATTAATTTTAGGCTAAAATAACGTGGAAAGCAACATGTAACGTTAATTCATCACCTGAGTGCAGTGACATCAGCTAGTCTGACGACACAGATATGTTTTCATTATTAACCAGTTTAACCATAGCAGTTGTTATACAACTGTAGTAGCCACAAATGTACCATCGTCTGACAACAGAGTGCATGTAATATGCTTTGAAATCATAAACCATGCAGTCTACATTTTCTGAAATAACGCCATGGTGACTTTTTGCAATAGGATACACAGAGGTCACAAGTTAACACAGGCACATTGTTTTGATTCAGACAGCTGCATAACGTGCAAATCGTGAATTGACTCCAAAATTCTTTAAGTAACAGGACTAGTAGCATAGTGAGTTAGCTCAACATGTTTGTCGCGGTGTTTTCACGGAGTGATATCTTTTCTGCGCGAGTTCGAAACCCGTGGAAAGATGATTTTTTTCCCTTCCTTTTTTTGTTTTACATCATAGCAATACTTTGTCATCTTTACAAGAATGCGAAAGGCAAGTAACAAGCAAGTGTGCGTTTATTAGACAGCTTAATATCGCGTCAGTTTGTGCTTTCAAAATCGACGAATCTGCTCACACATCTGCAGCGAATGACTTGAACAGGAAGTTGGTCACCAGTTAACACGGTCACCAGATAAACCGTAACACCGGCGTCCCTTTGTATCTTCCGGTTGTGCCGTCATCTACTACATCATGACGCAGCACCAATCAGGATTGGACAGATTTCATTCATACTTCAGATGCATTACGCTAAGGGCGTTCCCCATAGTGTCGTCACGACGACGACGCAGTGAGAGTTCCCTCGAAGGGGAACTCTCAATCAGTGTTAATTTTGGCAGCAATTTTTGATTTAGTCTTAGTTTTCATCTTCAGACGAAAATGCTTATTGGTCTTAGTCACATTTTAGTCATTTTGTCTTTCATAGTTTTAGTCTAGTTTTAGTTGACTAAAAGTCATTGCATTTTTGTCAACTTTGTCATTACTTTTAGTCAAATTGCAGTTACCGAATTTTGGCATATGTAGCCTAAGCCTAGTCTTTAGACAAAAAATGTCATAACAATTTTTCTCTCTAGGCCAGTTCATTAAGCTTATGGGAAATTTGAGTCAAGGTAACAGGCTGTATTGACATTGCACTCTAGCAGTAGCACTTGTGCAATTCTACATATCCATTTTCCTTAGTTCAGTGGTTCTTCAATTTTTTAGAGTGCCGTAACCCCTCTTCCACTTAGACTGCTGTCACACCTTTTCCATTAAGGGACAATATTTGCCCTCTTTAATCGATTTTTCCTGTTTATTTTTTACCTTTATAAATACTTTTATAAAATAAATAATGATTTAAATAAAACAATGTTCAATAAATATGCAATGATGGTAAAAACGAAGTTATATTTTTAAATATTAAATTAAAATGGCCACTAGGTGGCGGTAAGTCTGTCATAGCAGGGGTCTCCAACACGTCGCTCGCGAGCTACCAGTAGCTCGTGGCATGATTGAAGGTAGCTCGCCAAGACGTAATTTTCATCCATTCAGAGTCAGGTAATATAGTTGGATGTCCCACCCCTCATGTGCAAATTAAGGATTTATTTGACATATTGACATTTATTTGACATGATTTGAGGTCATTTTTTATTTATTTATGAACAAACAGATGTAATTACACTATAACAGAATAACAAAAAAAAATTAAAAAACTATGAACGTATACAACGTCAATGTTTCAATCAAGCACGTCATCACGCGAATAAGGCTAGCTTGAGAACGTCGCATCAGAATGAGTAAAGACAGCAGCCATGCAAAGAAAAGGAAAAAAACATACTATTTTCATGAAGAATGGGAAAGTGATTTTTTCTTTACAAATCTAGACGAAAGATGTGTGTGTCTAATTTGCGGCGCTAGCATTGCTTTCGGTAAAAAGTGTAACGTTGAGCGGCATTTCACTCAAGTTTACGGGAACTTAGCACGAGACTTTCCTGTGGGTAGCAGGCTGCGGACTGAAAAGGTAAAACAGCTGAAAGCAACACTACAAAAACAGCAATCTTTATTCATCAAACCGATAAAGAGAGGAAATGCTGTTACGGAGGCGTCATTTAAAGTGGCGCGCATCTTAACAAAACACAAGAAACCATTCACCGATGGCGCCATGGTAAAGGACGTGATGACAGAGGTGGCCGAAACTTTATTCAAGGACCACAAAAGCAAGGCGGAAATTTTGTCTGCTATCGCTGATGTCCAGCTCAGTGCCAACACCATGGCAAGGAGAGTTTCTTTGCTGGCTTCAGATGCGATCGGACAATTAGAGCGGGACATGGAAAGGTGTACGTGGTTTTCACTTCAGTGCGATGAATCGGTGGACTTGAGTGATACAGCTCAGTTGGCTGTTTTCATTCGGATGGTTTTTCATGAGTTTTCCTCCAAGGAGGAGTTTTTTACATTGCTTCCTCTGAAAACGTCGACCAGAGGAGTCGACATCTACAACGTTTTCAAGACGTACTGCGTGGAAAAACGCGTGCCCCTTGAAAAGCTGGTATCTATGACAACAGACGGAGCGCCAGCCATGATCGGGCGCCACTCTGGATTTATTGCGCATTGCAAGAACGACCCAGATTTTACTGCATTTATGAACTATCACTGCATCATTCATCAGCAGGCAATCTGCAGTAAGGTTATGCGCTTTGATCATGTCATGACTCCGGTTGTTAAGATTATCAACTCAATTCGCGCGAAGTCCAAACAACACAGATGCTTCAAAGTGTTTCTTGATGAACTTTCTGCAGAGTATGGTGATCTCTTATTTCACACAGAAGTCAGATGGTTGAGTAGGGGTAAGGTACTTCACTGCTTTATTTCCCTGCTGAGTGAAATTAAAGCTTTTATAGAAGCAAGGGGGGAAGACACCAACCTGTTGTCTAATGCTGTGTGGCTGCTTGATCTCGCATTCTTGGCTGATGTGACAGAGAAACTCAATCAGCTCAATCTTCGGTTACAAGGTAAAGACAAATCCTTATGTGATATGATCAGTGCTGTGAAGGCTTTTAGAGCAAAACTGTCATTTTACGTTCACCAATTGAAAAGCAACAGATTGCAGCACTTCCCTTCAGTGTTGAAGATGTTAGAAAGCCACGCAGATGCAACTGAAGTTTTTGATGTACACAAGTATTGTGACCACCTGTCCAGGCTTGGGCAGGAATTTGAGGGACGGTTCAGTGATTTTGAAAAACTTGAGCCATGTGTGGCATTCATTGCCAAACCTTTTACTGAGATGGACATTGATCAAATTTCAAAGCAGATAGCTGAACTCTTTAATGTCAGTGCTTTAGAGATGGAGATGGAAGTTATTAATCTCCAAAATAATATCCAGTTAAAATCTCAGCAACATTTACCACATTTCTGGAGTCTGGTAGACTCAGGAGTCTACAAGAACATTCACCAAGCTGCACTCAAAGCATCTGCTTTATTTGGATCTACATACCTTTGTGAAGCAGCATTTTCTGATATGAATATGATCAAATGTAAATTCAGAACAAGACTGACAGATGAACATTTGAATGAGTGCATAAGAGTGAACCTAAGTGCATACACACCAGCATATACCTCTCTTGTGGAATCAATGCAGTGTCAGTCAGCTCATTAAATGTAAGAATTGTGAATGCACATCATACGTGTCCCTTCATGAACTTTTGTCATTTAGCTACACTCTTATATTTATGTAGCATACATATTAGTTCAGAATGAAGACCAACATTTGAAGTTGTTCTGCTTTTTGTTTCCCAGTTTAATTAACTTTGAACTTGACTTTTATTAATGCATACAAATGAAACAGCTATGTGTAGCCAACAACAAATTTAAAGAATGAAATGAGTTTACAAAAACTCAGGTGTATTTCAGGCATTTTTGCTTATTTGAGAGTTATGATGAACTATAAACAACTGGTATGTTTAGGCAACAACTTTTCTGATACTGTTCTGTAAATTTAAAGTGTGAAATGATTTTACAAAAACTCAGGTGTAGTATTTTATGCTCAATTTAGAGTTAAGATGCACTATAACTATGTAACTGTTATTTGTCGACAACTATAGTGTAATTATCAAAAGTACTGGTGATTGTTTTTTAACTCTGACATTAAAATGGGATGTGTATATAAAAACTCTTTCAGGCGTATAACAGTTTGGATTTTTGTCAATTTGAGAGTTATGATACATTATTTAACAGATTTAAGTGTTAGATAGTACGAGTAGCTTTCAGCCACTTTCATTTTTAAAAAGTAGCTCTCAAATGAAATAAGGTTGGAGACCCCTGGTCTATAGTTTATGAGTGAGTCATCGAGCCATTCATTCATTCAGTAACTAAGCAAGTTGCTGTACTTATGAACGGATCATTGAATCTCACGATTCGTTCAAAGCCACAGATTCGTTCACGAGTCACTGCTGTATGCTGCAGTTCTGCTGTGGCGTTTGTTGCAAAATAGAGCAATAATAGCCTACTGACAATACCGTTTTAACTGTAGTAGGCCTACATCACTTAATGTTACCCTTTTGTTTGTTGAACTGTTGTATAAAATCAATGTCACATTTGAAATCGTGTGGCTATTCGGGAAACATTGCATTCTTGCTCGTATAGGGCTAATATGATCAACATTTAAAACACTGCTGGATATCAGCCTGAATTTTGACCTCAGATTTAGTCTCACAAACAGTGCAAGCGGCTAGTGACAGAAAAAAGGCAGACTGAATGACAATTTAATTTAAGTAGAAAATCTCAAATGAAGATCGCTGAACTCTGTTTTTTCAGATCATCCGCGCTTCTTCAGCATGAAGAAAGAGCGCGCGCGCATGGTTGCCATAGGGCCCGTTCACATATCGCGCCTAAAAACGCGTAGAAAACGCTAGGCGCACGCGTTCTCTTTTTTCCAAAGAAGCGCTAGGGCGGTTGCGCTCCGGAGGCGTCTGTCGTTGCTAAGCAACCATCAGCTGCTCTCTCCGTTACATGAAGGAAATTTCAGCAATGGATTTCCACCACCGAAAAACCCTTGCTGTAACCCTGTTACAAGACTTATTTACTCAGAAAAGTAAAAAAACGCAGTGTTTGGGTGCACCCTATACTACAGAAACGCAAGAACCATGGGGAATTTCACCATCTGATTCAGGAACTCCGCCTGGACAATGGGAGGTTCAAAGCCTATTTCAGAGTGGACAAGGACCAGTTTGATTATATTTTAAGAAAAGTTGGCCCAAGCATTGATAAACAGAGGTTCTGCCGTGAAACCATCTCTCCTGCCCAACGGCTCTGCATTTGTCTGAGGTTAGATATAACTGAAGTGGTCATAAAACGCCAGAAATAGCAAACATACACATTTATATATAGAATATAGAACAATTCGTTATAAACAATGATGGATTTAACAAGAAATCAGTTGTGAGCATTGGTTGGTTCGTGTCACGTGACCTACGGTGCGCTTGCGGCATTCTGAAAAGTTGAGATGTTTTTATCTCGATGCGGCGCGGACGCGCCTGGAAAAAACGAGCGCGTCGCACCGCGACCGCGTCGCTTCCATTATGAGCGCGCAAACCGCGCGCCTCCATTTGAAATAATGAACTTGAGCGCGCAAAAGACGCGATATGTGAACGGGGCCATATACCATTGAAAAAACCGGGTAGAAAACGTGTTATTTAAACAGAATTTTTTAACTGGGGATTAAATTATTGAAATATGGCAACCGTAAGCATGAACGCTCGCAAACACAGTCTGTAATGTGTTGTCTTCTCCTTTATTCGACAAAAACAAGTGGTTTTGGTAAAGTCTTGTTTTTGTTTTAACCGATCAGTCTCGTCTTTTTTCGTCAACGATATTGCATGTGTTGATAGTCACAGTTATCGTTTAATGACGTGGGTGTCGTCTCTCATCGTCTTGTCTTAGTCAGGAGAAAAAAGGTCGTCAACGAACATTTTTCGTCATAGTTTTCGTTAACGAAATTAACACTGCTCTCAATAGTATGAGAACATCAGTCAAGTTCAAATAACATCACAATGACATTCTAAAAACTTTGTTCTAAGAACGTTTTCACTCAACATTATGAGAACATCACAAGCACGTTTCATGAAGTTGTTATAAGAACGTTTTCACTCCACATTATGAGAACATCATAAGCACGTTTCATGAACGTTGTTCTAAGAACGTTTTCACTAAAAATTATGAGAACATCACAAGGACGTTCCATGAACGTTGTTCTAAGAACGTTTTCAATCAACATTATGAGAACATAAATCAAGAACAAATAACATCACAAGCACGTTTCATGAACGTAGTTATAAGAACGTTTTCACTCAACATTATGAGAACATAAGTCAAGAACAAATAACATCACAAGCACGTTTCATGAACGTAGTTATAAGAACGTTTTCACTCCACATTATGAGAACATCACAAGCACGTTTCATGAACGTTGTTCTAAGAACGTTTTCACTCAACAGTATGCGAACATCAGTCAAGAACAAATAACATCACAAGCTCGTTCTAAAAACTTTGTTCTAAGAATGTTTTCACTCAACATTATGAGAACATCACAAGAACGTTCAGTGAACATTGTTATAAGAACGTTTTCACTCAACATTATGAAAACTTCAGACAAGAACAAATAACATCACAAGGACGTTCTAAAAACTTTGTTCTAAGAACGTTTTCACTCAAAATTATGAGAACATCACAAGGACGTTCCATGAACGTTATTCTAAGAACGTTTTCACTCAACATTATGAGAACATCACAAGAACGTTCAGTGAACGTTGTTATAAGAATGTTTTCACTCAACAGTATGAGAACATCAGTCAAGAACAAATAACATCACAAGCACGTTCTAAAAACTTTGTTCTAAGAACGTTTTCACTCAACATTATGAGAACATCACAAGAACGTTCAGTGTACATTTGTTCTAAGAACTTTTTCACTCAACATTATGAGAACATCACAAGTACGTTCCATGAAAGTTGTTCTAAGAACGTTTTCACTCAAAATTATGAGAACATCAGTCAAGAACAAATAACATCACAAGGACGTTCTAAAAACGTTATTTTAATTATAATTTAATTTAAACAAAAAACGAGTGTCAAAGTGTACAATAAAGTACAATCAAAACCTTATATTATAATCACATTGCACTTGAATAAAGTTAAATGTGTAATGTGCCGGTTGTCCTGCAGGTGACCTCATAACTCTGTCTTCGTACAATGCACTTGGGGATTTATGATTACTCCAGAGCACTCGTAGATCTACGATGATTTTCAAGTGCTACTTAAGTTACAATGCTTTTGGGAAACAGACCGTAATATTAAGATCATTCGTACGATCGTTTTTACGATCTTCTTAGGCTTATGATGCTTTTGGGAAACGCAGCCCAGAGTGTTTTAAAAGTCAATGGTGTTTTGAGCGCTCCTTTTCAGGTCCAGCGGGGAATTAGACAGGGCTGTGCCCTTTCTGACATGTTTTATTCTTTGGCTTTTGAGCGTTTATTACACAGACTTAGATCTGTCTTACAAGGTGTGATTTTACCAGGGTGAAATATACCTTTAAAGTTATCTGCATTTGCAGATGATTTAGTCATCATGGTTGATAATCAACAAGATATTGATATGCTGGCAAATGTTATAGTTCAATATTGTATAATTTCTTCAGCTATAGTAAACTGGAGTAAAAGCGAAGCTCTCTGTATAGGAGTGATGGAAAAACGTTTTCAATTGCCGTTGGGATTAAATTGGAAGACAGAGGGGGGATTAAAATACATAAGGCGGGCATACACTGTGCGAATTTCGTCCAATTTTGAGCCAAACTCTTTTTCGGGTCGGGCCGATTTTCAGCTTTGTCGTGCGTCGTTTGTCGTGCAGTGTTCGTGCAGGATACAAGGTGAATGGAGAGGCGATTAACCTCTCCCGATCGGCAATCGGATGGTCGGATGAATTTCTGGCATGTCAGAAATTTTGGTCGCTCCTCGTAACTATATCGCTTAGTTGAAGCAGAGCTACGAACCGATTGCCCTAAACTCAGTGTTTTTTCCCTCACTGCGCCTGCGCGAAAACAGATTTTAACCATTTCAATCTGCAGAAAAAACCCGAAAAGAGCGAACTCTTTAAGTTCTGTAGTTCAAACTAGCTACAAATGAGGATCCTCATTGAAAATTGTCTAAAACATTTAGGTCGATTACAATGAATTATAGGCATATAATTATATTATTATTATTTTATTATTCCTCGAGGAGTAAGCTTCTATGTAATATTTTATTATCCTCACAGCGCATTATGTGCTGTGAAATTATTGCGTGGCAAATTAATTACATTAGCAGATCAATTTAATAATAAAATTAGCCTTCCCTAATACAATAATACTAATAATAATTTAATACATTAATTGGAAGTGCTAAATCATCTTTATATTGATAGCTGATGCTTGTTTTGACAATATCTCTGGATACATGTTATCGTCTAGGCGCAACTCAGCACAGGGGTTTATGGCACATATTTCAGGTGTAGTGTGAGCAGTCAAGTCGCAGCTCGACGTTCGGACCGTATAGTGTGAGCACATAAATCCCGAGATTTGCCTTTATATCGCATGCGATTTACTCATTCAGTGTGAGTAGGTACCTTGCTGAAATCACACAGACATCGCACAGTGTATGTCCGCCATTAGGTGTATATTTGGGTGATGAAACGTTTGTTCCTAAAAACTGGGATAATGTTCTTGAAAAGACTAAACGTTGTTTTGCCTGATGGAAGTGGATTTTACCGAAAATGTCTTACAGAGGTTGAGTTCTTGTCATTAACAACCTGATTTCATCGACTTTATGGCATCGTCTATCATGTGTTGATCCTCCGCCAGATTTGCTGTCAAAGTTTCAGGCACTTCTTGTCGACTTATTTTGGGATCGTCTGCATTGGACACCTCAAAGTGTGTTATTTCTGCCGAAAGACGAAGGAGGACAAGCCTAAATCCATCTGAACAGTAAATCCATCTGAACAGTAGAGACTGAAAACTTTCCGTTTTCAGTTCGTGCAGAGGTTTCTGTGTGGTCCCGCAGATCTAGTGTGGAGACCGTTGGCATGTACTATACTGAACCAGCTAGGTGGACTTGGCCTAAACAGAACTTTGTTTCTGATGGACAAAAAGCAGCTCAACACCAGTGGATTGCCAAGTTTCTACCGTGGACTGTTCAAAGTTTGGAATCTGTTTAATACGGAGAGGACAGAACATCACGGTTCACTGTATTGGCTTCTCCAAGAGCCAGTTGTGTATGGGACCCGTTTGAGTGCAACCTGTCAAATAGGTCCCAGTTTACTCAAACAGCTCTGTTCGTCTAATGTTGTGACTTTGGGACATGTAATTCAGTTTACAGGTGCAAACATGGACAATGCTCTTCTCCTTGCCTCTCATTTAAAGCTGCATTCTATTCGCATGATTCAGTTGTTGCTCAAAAAGGGGAAAGGTTTTAACAGATTCCGAATGCACTTTGTTGCATTGTTATTGTGATGGCTCTGTTCAACATAGTGCTGATGATATTTTTCCTTTGGTGAAGATTCTCCCAGACTTTAAGGACTGTACAGGGTTTTTTTTAGAAACCAATAAGCCCTGACTGTCTATTCATGATGCTGATAAAAAATTGCAATACAGATTGATCGTAAAAACTTTGAACAAAGATAAATTAAATGGTAAAATTGACACTCCATGGAGAGCTCGGTTAGGTCTGATAGAGGGCGTTGGACCTGAATGGAGAGCGCTGTATAAACCACCATTGTTGAAGAAGGTTGCAGATTTGCAATGGAGAGTTTTACATACAGCTGTCGCTGTTAATTCTTTTATCTCTGTTTTAAACCCTGATATTTATCATGACTGTCCTTTTTGTACTCTTTGTAAGACAGTTTTTCACTGTTTTACGGACTGTTGTCGTTTTGTGCCACTGTTCTCTATGTTGGACGATCTTTTTAAATTGTTTGGTGTAGTTTTTTCCAAACAGTTGTTTATTTTAGGTTACAGGTATTCCCAACAAAAGATGGAGCAGTGTCAACTCTTTAATTTCATTTTGGGAAGAGCTAAGATGGCAGTGTATATGAGTGAAGGATCTACAGATCATTATGCTGTTTTTGTATTTGTCAAAATGTTGAAATCGCGTTTGAGAATAGATTTTAACTACTACAGTTTGATGAACGATCTAGAAAAGTTTTCCAATATTTGGTGTCACAAGGACATGCTCTGCTCTGTTGTGGAAAATAATCTCATTTTCAAAAGTGTTGACTTACTGTGATTTTATATGATTGAGTGTTGTTTTTTATAATTGTTTTAATAAAGTATTTGTAAAATCTAAAATCTCTCTCTCTACACAAGTCTCTCTCTTTCTCTCTCAAGTCTCTCTCTTTCTCTCTCTCTCTCTCTCTCTCAACACAAGTCTCTCTCAACACAAGTCTCTCTCTCTCTCTCTCTCTCTCTCTCTCTCTCTCTCTCTACACAAGTCTCTCTCTCTCTCTCTCTACACAAGTCTCTCTCTCTCTCTCTCTCTCTCTCTCTCTCTCTCTCTCAACACAAGAAGTCTCTCTCAACACAAGTCTCAATTTCAATTTAATTTCAATTTCAAATTAGCTTTATTACCATGACTGTGTAACACAATGTTGCCAAAGCATCAGCATATTATATATAAATAATAAAACAAACAGGTAAAACATAAGTATAAATCATGTCATATGTAGCATTGTAAATAAATCTTAATAAATAAATAGATACAGTGGGTCACTCTAGAGAATTAGCGGTCTCTGGCGTTCTGAATAGCTAGCACATATTTAGCCGCTAGTGCAGCTGTATTATCATTTTCTCCGGGTAAGAAGGACATTTTTTTTCAGTGTCACACAGTTCTAAGAATGATGGAATCAAGGTTTCAAATCTGGGCAGAAAAGTTTCTCTTATATTGGTATATTTTGAACAGAAGAGCAGAAAGTGTTTCTCATCCTCTATGTGCTGTAGATCGAAGTGTCTACAGATCCTCTGCTCTCTCTCTGTCCATGTTTTTCTATGTATTCCTCTCTCTATCTCTAGATCATGGTCACTTAATCTGTATTTGGAGAGGATTTGTCTTCCTTTAAAATGTTTAATAAATAGATAACTGGCCAATTTAGTGGTTCTATTGAGGGTCGAGTAACATTGGAGTTTATTCTGGAGGTCAAAACTTGCTTTTAGTGATTGATCATGAGTGTGTTTTAGATGTGTGTGGGTTTCTTTAACAATAGTTTGGGAGGTGTAGCTGTAGTCAGTGGGGGGTGTAGTTGATAGGCGAGTTGAAGAGCGAGTGTGTTTAGAGGATGAGGTTCTGCTGAGGTTTCATTGGCGAGGAGGGCTTTATATTGGACTGACTCTGGATCCGACTGATGGAGGTGATGCCAGAACTGAACACATCTCTTCTGGATCTCAATGTTCAGCGGGTACAAGCCTAGCTCAGCCCTGCAGGCGGCAGTGGACGTGTTTCTGTGATCCTCTAAAATATTTTTGCCAATTTCCAATTGTAGTTTTACTACTGATGTTTTATCCCAATTTTTAAAATTTAACACTGGTCCCCAAAGTTCACATCCATAAAAGAATTGGTTTTATTATTGAATTGTATAATTTTATCGAGGTTTTAATGGGTCATTTTAAGTGGCCACATCGTGATTTTATAGCATAAAAAGCCCTCCGAGCCTTTTCACTCGGACCAAAGCGTCCCGAAGCGCTGATGTCGACGCCCAGATAGCTATAGCTAGTGCTGTGCTGCAGGACCAGGGCCCTCATTTATCAATGGTGCGTACGGACAGATTTGTGCGTAGTGAGTGCGTAAGAACAATTTCACGCAAAGTGTGGGATTCATCTAGTGGTAGAATAGCGACACTACACATAAAAAGCATTTAAGAGTGTCACAGTAAGCATTATGCAATCCACATATGTCCTGTGTTTCCTTTAAAACACTCAATTTATAATTTGTCTAGTTTTAAACAAGATGCTTAATTGGTGTCAAACCCTATAAAAGACAGATGTGAAATATATTTTTCTCAGTGCAATGGCTTATCTTTCGTTATTGGAAGATTTGGCAAACAATGCGCTCCGCAGAGAGCGCGTTTTCCAAAATCGCGCTGATCTGCTTGGCGAGAGCACAGAGTGGCTTCTAAGTAGGTACCGCTTTCCCAAAAATTTACTGCTGGATTTGTGTCGTGATTTAGGACCAGTGTTGGAGAGAGAAACAAATCGTACGAAAGCCATTCCTGTGCACATCCAACTCCTGTCCACCCTTGGATTTTTAGCTACTGGCACATTTCAGCGTGAGGTTGGAGACTTATGTGGTATATCCCAGCCATCAGTGAGTAGGATCATGCCGGCAGTGTTGGATGCAATTATTTCCTTGGCCCCAACCTACATCCAGTTCCCTTATCGAAATCCTAAACAAGCTGCAATAAAACGGGACTTTCATGCCATTGCTAGATTCCCAAACATAATTGGAGCTATAGACTGCACCCACATCGCCATAAAAACACCATCAACCAACGAATTTAACTATGTAAATAGAAAAGGGTTTCATTCTGTTAACGTGCAAATAATTTGTGATGCAAATTTGTTGTTATTAAACGTTGTTGCGCGGTGGCCTGGAGGAACACACGACTCGTTCGTTCTGCAGAATAGCTCTGTGGGTGTGCGTCTCCAAGAAGGCGCTGTTGAGGATGGCTGGCTCATTGGTGAATTTAAGGCTACAACATGTTTAAAATGCTATTGCAGGGCTATCTACAATTACTTAAAACTATTTCATCATTAGGTGATCAAGGTTACCCGCTAAAGCTATGGCTAATGACCCCCCTAACCAACCCGAGGACCGAGTAGGAACAGGCGTACAACCGTGCCCATGCGCGCTCAAGGAGCACAGTTGAGCGCGCAATAGGCCTGCTGAAAGGACAATGGCTGTGTCTGTCAAGCACGCGAGGGACACTGCAGTATCAGCCAGAAAAAGCATGCAAAATCATCATGGCTTGCAGTTTGCTACACAACTTGGCCATCAGACAGGGCATCCCTCTGCAGGAACCCCCAAGACCAGACGGTCCTATGCCCGATGCAGTGCCCCTGCCACCTCCTAATGCCGCTGGCATTCAGACAAGATAGAGGATCATACAGACATTTTTGGTAAGTCTGGCCATTGGTCGAGTGCAGAAACATTACAGCGATTTCATTTTGTGTTTACAGCTTCGTGGAAACAAATAACTGAAATCACATTAGTCAGTGGTTTATGGTTTTTTAGCAATTGTATTTGCGCAAGGGGCAATCTGTTTCAGAGACTCGTTGATTTGAATCAATACATTCGTTATGTTGCTCAGTTGATCCTTTAGTTCATTAATGGATTTTGTTGTTTCCTCTTGATTTTGCAGCACCGCCTCACACAGCACTCTTGGCGCACGGCGCATGGAAGGGGCAATGGATGGGCCCGGCTCCTCAAGCTCCTCAGGAACAACGGGTGTCGCTATTAAGGAAACACATGTTCACATTAATTTATTTGAGTTTATCCTATGAATGATTTCATTAAAAGTTTACAAATTGAAATAAAATGTATGCAAACACAATATCCTATTCCAGTTGGTTTATTTTACCTTCACTTTGGGTGTTAGATGGCCCGGTTTGTTCTGTCACAAGAGCATAAGTGTCACCGTCCTTAGTAATCCCGGACAGAGCCGTGTCTCTGATGATGCAGGCTATGCGGTTGTCCAATGGGGAAAGTTCCGTTGTTGTCTGTCCTCCTCCAGTTGCGGACATTTCTCGTCTGTGTGCTGTGACACGTTTTTTAGCCAAAACTTTAATATCAAACCATTTTTTTTTTAAATTTCTGGGACAGTTCTCTCCTCAGACCCAACGGAATTAACTGCATTGGTGACATTCTCCCATGCAGCTTTTATTCTTTTATGTGTAATTCCGCCTGCAGTGAATGAACTAAACAATATCTGTTGGTTGGATTCAACTTCATTTACAAGTATCTCTAATTCTGTGTTTGTGAAGTTCCTCTTCTTTGCTCTCTTTGCCATTATTTCAGTGAGGAAAAAACACAATCACGTAATTTTTAAAGGGAAGTGTTGTCACCATATATGGTTAATTGGAGGCGTTTCCGAATGCTAATGACCATGAATGTGAACGAGCATGGTACTTACGCACATGTGGTATTTATCAACAATGATTGCTTACTCATGTGCGTAAGAACTGCGTGCGCACGTTTGATAAATGCGGATTTTCTTGTACTCAGGCACATTCTAAATTTCATTCGTTGGACAAAATATAGAACCTTTTCTACGCACTGTTGATAAATGAGGGCCCTGGCCTTTATACGTGAACTGGTGTTTGTGTTCCTGAGATCTGGCCTTCTTCTGGAACACCATGACTCTGGTTTTGTCCAGATTGACTGTGAGGGCCCAGTCGTGACAGTACTGTTCCAGCAGGGACAGGCTCTGCTGAAGGCCCTCAGGTGTGCTGGACAGCAGGACCAGGGGCCTGATGTATAAACGTTGCGTACGCACAAAATGGGCATATAAATATCCGTACGCATTTTGCCACGCACATATCGGGATTTATAAAAAATAAACTTGGCGTAAATAAGTGCGCACCTTAAGGATGCTCTTGACCGTGCGTACGCACTCTTTTAGAAGAGTATGTGTTTTGGCGACACCAACTGGCCCAAATTAGCAATAACTATTTAAAATGAAAAACTTCGAAATTATCCTAATACATCACCCAATAAATCAAATTGCATCAACCTGAATTATCATTATCAGCATTCTTAACCAGGTGCAAATACTATATTTTTTGTAATGAATGGGCTATAAAAAGGTATGTGCTTATATAACATATCATCATAATGGATGCTCTAGCGCTGTTAGAAGACCTTGCTAATGACGCTCTACGGAGGGAGCGTGTTTTCAGATACCGTGAAGATTTCCTTGCTCATGATGATGATTGGCTCATGAGCCAATTTCGATTCCCAAGTGTCACAGTCTTCGTCTGCACCGGTCTGTCTTAGTCATCTTCACTACACTTCCCAGAATCCTCCTTGTCTCCACACCTGAACTCACTCCCTCACTTACCAGCCTGTTCCTCGTTATCATCATCTGTGTCACCTGTCTTCACATCATTATGGTTCATTTGTCTCTGTATTTAGTTTTTTCTGTTCAGTCTGTCTTGGTCGGTTCTCGTCTATGTAAAGTTATAGTGTTTTGTGAGTGTACCCTCTGCCTGCCTGTACCTGTTTGTTGTTGCTTTTGAGTAAATCTTTGAATTGGAGCTTTTTGCCTCAGCCTGTCTTCATCTACACCACAACCGTGACAGAAGAACCGACCATGAGGAAAAAGAGGGTTGGCAAGAAGGCAGATCACTGGATTTCCCAGGATGGGCGATCACTGGAGGAGTATGTGGAGGTCTATATCAACCTGTATCAGGACTTGAGTAGAGATGAGGAATCTCTCAAGCAGCAATTCTGGAGTGGGATAGACGATCTACTCGCCCAGATGCTGCTGTTGGGAGATCTTCATCTCCCTTTTGTCGAGTTCATCGACCACACCTTGTGGGTTTGTGGATCCTCCCTCACTGTGGGCCCTGAGTCATGTTCTGCCGAGCCTGAGTCTGAGCCTTTTGACGACCTTCCTGAGCTTCTCCAGCCAGAGACCGTCCAGCCAGAGACCGTCCAGCCAGAGACCGTCCAGCCAGAGACCGTCCAGCCAGAGACCGTCCAGCCAGAGACCGTCCAGCCAGAGACCGTCCAGCCAGAGACCGTCCAGCCAGAGACCGTCCAGCCAGAGACCGTCCAGCCAGAGACCGTCCAGCCAGAGACCGTCCAGCCAGAGACCGTCCAGCCAGAGACCGTCCAGCCAGAGACCGTCCAGCCAGAGACCGTCCAGCCAGAGACCGTCCAGCCAGAGACCGTCCAGCCAGCTCTGGAGGAGGCAGTGCTCCTTGTGAGATCCATGGCTGTTTTGTGTGTGTGGGCAGCACACACATTCGTCACAGCCCATGAACCTAGCTCGTCCAGCCAGCTCTGGAGGAGGCAGTGCTCCTTGTGAGATCCATGGCTGTTTTGTGTGTGTGGGCAGCACACACATTCGTCACAGCCCATGAACCTAGCTCGAAGCCCTCTTCACCGCTGGTCCCGTCCAGCACAGAGCCTTCACCGCTGGTCCCGTCCAGCACAGAGCCTTCACCGCTGGTCCCGTCCAGCACAGAGCCTTCACCGCTGGTCCCGTCCAGCACAGAGCCTTCACCGCTGGTCCCGTCCAGCACAGAGCCTTCACCGCTGGTCCCGTCCAGCACAGAGCCTTCACCGCTGGTCCCGTCCAGCCCTTCTGAGCCTTCACCGCTGGTTCCGTCCAGCATAGCCGGGCCTTCACCGCTGGTTCCGTCCAGCATAGCCGGGCCTTCACCGCTGGTTCCGTCCAGCATAGCCGGGCCTTCACCGCTGGTTCCGTCCAGCATAGCCGGGCCTTCACCGCTGGTTCCGTCCAGCCCAGAGACTTGTAATGACTCTGTCACTCTCCCCATTAATTTTTTTGGGGGGGGCCATAGGCCCTCGCCGTGGCCGCCCGAAGGGTCCTCACCGCCATGGCCGCCCGAAGGGTCCGCACCGCCATGGCCGCCCGAAGGGTCCGCACCGCCATGGCCACCCGAAGGGTCCGCACCGCCATGGCCGCCCGAAGGGTCTTCACCGCCCGGGATGCCCGAGGGTCCGACCGTTCCACCCTGGACGCCCGAGGGTTCGTCTGCTCAGCCCTGGCCACGTCCTGCTCCGCCCTGGCCACGCCCACGTCCTGCTCCGCCATGGCCACGCCCACGTCCTGCTCCGCCATGCTCACGCCCACGTCCTGCTCCGCCATGGCCACGCCCACGTCCTGCTCCGCCATGGCCACGCCCACGTCCTGCTCCGCCATGGCCGCCTGCACTTCCTGATCCGCCCTGGAGGCTTCCCGTCCCAGTTTGGCCACGCCCTGGCCAGCCTTCAGGGCGCCCGCCCCCCCACCCCATTGATGTTCTACGGCACGAGGTCGTGCCTTGTTGAAGGGGGGCATTCTGTCACAGTCTTCGTCTGCACCGGTCTGTCTTAGTCATCTTCACTACACTTCCCAGAATCCTCCTTGTCTCCACACCTGAACTCACTCCCTCACTTACCAGCCTGTTCCTCGTTATCATCATCTGTGTCACCTGTCTTCACATCATTATGGTTCATTTGTCTCTGTATTTAGTTTTTTCTGTTCAGTCTGTCTTGGTCGGTTCTCGTCTATGTAAAGTTATAGTGTTTTGTGAGTGTACCCTCTGCCTGCCTGTACCTGTTTGTTGTTGCTTTTGAGTAAATCTTTGAATTGGAGCTTTTTGCCTCAGCCTGTCTTCATCTACACCACAACCGTGACATCAAGAGCCATCCCCTTGGAATTGTGTTCTGAATTACGGCCAGTATTGGAAAGACCCTCGTGGAGAAACCACGCGCTGTGTGTTCCTGTACAAGTATGGACCACATTAGGCCACTTGGCCACTGGTACTTTCCAGCGAGAGTTGGCAGACCGTTCGGGTATGTCGCAGTCATCCCTGAGCCGTGTCATGCCATATGTATGGTATGCCATAGTGGGGATGGCACCCCGATGCATCCGTTTTCCTTACACGCAAGCTGAACAGGCCAACATCAAAATGCAATTTGCAGCAATCGCCGGTTTTCCCAATGTAATCGGTGCTATTGACTGCACTCATGTTGCAATAAAGGCTCCATCTGAGAATGAATTTGCTTTAGTTAACCGAAAACATTTTCATTCTTTGAACGTGCAGATCATATGTGATGCGCATATGTCTCTGACAAATGTAGTTGCGAGATGGCCTGGGTCAACTCATGATTCCTACATTTTGTCCAACAGCAGTGTAGGGAACAGACTGCAAACAGGAGATGTGCGTGATGGATGGCTTCTTGGTAAGTCGGCAGGAATGCGCATGTAATTGTAATTGATAATGATGCAAAAGTGTTTAAAGCATACCTTTTAAAATGTTTTTTCTTTTAGGTATAATTATAATCTCCAATGATAAACAAACCCACACTTATTTTAATATTTTTTTAAAGCAAAATTTCACATTAATCAATGCAAATTTTCAGGAAACAAAACATGTTTTATAGCATTTAAAAATTAAGTGAAATGTTATATTGAATCAATATTGCCCTGAAAAAAACAAAAAGCTATCTGTAGGCTATTTTACAAGCATGTACTTTCTTTAAAGTATTCTTATAATATTATTTATAATTGTTATAATTGTTACCTCTACCTAGCACTTGAAATGTTATATTTATTGTCCCATTGTATTAACATTCATTGTTTTGTTATATTTTCTTTTAAAAAAGTATGTAAATGTTTTACCTCTCAGGAGACAGTGGTTATCCCCTAAGAACGTGGCTGCTAACTCCACTAACTAGACCCCAAACCGAACAAGAACGACGTTATAACGAGAAGCATTGCCGGACGCGTTCAGTGGTCGAACGCACTATTGGTCTGCTAAAAGGACGCTGGAGATTAACTGTTCCTTTAATCATTAAAAAAATGTTTAATTAAATAAAGGTTGTATTGCATATCTGTAAATGTGATGAAATAAAATGTGCACTTGATGACTTGCTTTTGTCTTTTTAAGTTACATTTTTAGCATATGAATAAACAGGAAAATGGACTATTTTAATAAACGCATATCTTAAGGGCAGCTGCATCTATTGCTAGATTTGTCACTTGGATATTTTAGGACTTTCCACTTCCACGGAATTTGAATTGGCTGATTTAAATTATCCACAATAAAAAAGCTGAATTTTAAACAGACAAAAACTTATATAATGTGTAGATAAATAAATTACTTACCATTGTCACCGCAAATCACATCCGTATCACCTTGGAATTCTGGAAGAACTGTTTACCCTACAATCGCACCCACCCTTGCATCAAAGGCTGAGACGTCAGTGATTCCTTGACCACCACCAGTTGTTACGACACTGCGCCTGTGTGCACATATTCTTTTTTTATGACTACTTTTAAGTCAGAATATTTTTTTTTGTCTCTTGGACTGTGCGAGGCACCGAGGTAACAGCATTGACTGCTTCTGTTACTTGCTCCCATTCTAATATCTTTCTTTTATTTGAAATGCCCGCAGAGAGCCCACCAAACTCAGACAGCAGTACCTCCATCTCGCAGTCGGTGAAGTTTCTTTTTTTTATTTTTCGTTTCTGTTCTTCCATTTTTAGCTAAACAGATCAATGACAATTATCGGTAGTATTAACCTGTTAAGCACTGAAGCCATTTTTGAGTTGTTTTGTCTGAGAGACACGCATAAAAGTACAGACTCATAACTCCAAAACTGTAACAAGGGGAGTCAAAAGGGAGGTATTGTTTGATAGAAGACTTTTCAAATTTTTTGAAAATATAAATTACATTACATTTGGACATTCTCCTGCTGAGAAACTGCTGATAAAAGACAAAAAAATATATATAATTTTTATTATGATTTTGCATATTTCTTGTTTGACATAGAATAACTCTGGAAGGAAATATGGTAGCTCAAAAATTCTTTTTTGGTGAAGTCCCTCTACAGGTGACCTGCATCTGGATAAAATTTTGTGGTGATTGCATAAAGTACTCAAAAGTTACAGCATTCTGAACAAACGTAGCCTTTTTGTTTAGTCCTCACACATTTGAAAGGCAATAAAAAATTGTTGTTTTCTGAGTGACACACAAAACTAAAGACTCATAACTCCAAAACTATAGCAAGGAGAGTCAAAAGGTAGGTATCGTTTGATAGAACACTTTTCAAATTTTTTGAAAATATAAATTACATTACACTTGGACATTTTCCTGCCGAGAAAAGACAAAAAATAAATATAATTTTTATTATGATTTTGCATATCTTTCTTATTTGACATATAATAACTCAGGAAGGAAATAAGGTAGGTGGAAAATTCTTTTTTGGTGAATTCCCTCTACATGTGAGCTGCATCTGGATAAAATTGTGTGGTGATTGGATAAAGGAATCAAAAGTTACAGCATTTGGAACCAAGACAGGTTTTTTGTTCAGTCATTGACGCCCCCTAAGGGGTATTTTTAAAATTGTTCCTCCATGGAGAATATCTTGTCATAAACGCAATAGATTATGTTCATTTTGGGCTCATTTTAATTGTAATAGTATGCTGTAAAAAAATATGTGCCATTTTCAACGATCTGTGAATGTTTCATGAGCTGTATTATGTTTTTGGCACATTGCAGTACATAGTAAAAAAAAGTATTTTATAGATTATGAAAAAAATAAATTCTATTTATTAGCAAATAACTAAGCAATACTTAGGAGATGTTCAAATTGGCTACATTCACTATTAAGTTCAGACTCTAAGCTTTCAAATGACACCTATTTTGTGTTAATCAAGGCAATATTTTTGAAAAATATGATAATTAATATTTTCGCAGCCAGGTGGCCTCCGCGGGCGGTGCCCTCAGAGTTAGAGGGACTACTCAGCACTCGTTCAGAGTTGATCGAAGTTGTTAGATGCTTTAAAAAGCTGAGATTCTAAGCTTTAAGATGATACATATTTTGTGTTATCCCACGTTTTAAAAAAGCACGGATGGCTCCGAAAACATTGGAAAACACATTGCATCCCGGAAAGATGAGAGACATGTTTTTTAGCCAAGCATGCATCACTTCGTGAGGTATATCTCGTGATCAACGAAATGGATCATGTTGTGTTTGGGCTCTTTGTAATCGTGAGAATCTGTCAATAAAGATGTTCGATTTATCACAACCAATGCATGTTTCATAGAGTTATGAGCTGAAACGTCACATCAAAACAACATAGCATCACTGCTACTGCTACTTCATTGGTGCGCATAGTGCAACGTCATGTGTTAGAAGTCCATAAGGAATATCTTTAGATCTGAGTGATGGATTATGGTGAGTTTGGGCTCTTTTTAATCTTAACAATCTGCTGTAAATAATGATGTGCCATTTTACACGATTTATGCATGCTTCATTGAGTTATGAGTGAAATCGCGGCATTAGTGCTCCATCTATATACAAGGCTCTATGTGCGCCTGTGGGGGTGCGTGTGTTACAACTCCATTAGGAATATCTTAAGATCTGAGTGATGGATTATGCTGTGTTTGGGCTCTTTTTAATCGTGAGAGTCTGCTGAAAATAATGTTGTGCAATATCCTACGATCTGTGCATGTTTCATGAAGTTATAAGCGAAAAACCAAAGCGAGTGCTTCACCAGTATACACTTGGCTAGGTACGTCTGTGGTATTTTTTGTGTTGGAACGCCATGAGGAATATCTTTAGATCTGATTTATGGAATATATTGAGTTTGGGCTCTTTTTAATCGTGAGCCCCTGCTGTAAATAACGATATGTCATTTTACATGATCGATGTATCTTTCATGAAGATACGAGTGAAAAGGCCAAGTCTAAGCTACCTTGCTTGGCTACGTGCGTCTTTGGATTTTCTTTGTGGTAGAAATCCATGAGGAATATCTTTAGTTCTGAGTGATGGATTATGTTAAGTTTGGACTCATTTTAATCGTAAGAATCTGCTGTAAATAATGATGTGTCATTTCCCACAATCGGAGTATGTTTAATGAAGTTACGAACGGAAATGTGCCTTAAATTATGCATCCTTATATGATTTACATATGGTCTCTTGAGGGGCTTCTTGTACAAAACCTCACTCAAGTTTAGTAAAAAGCCCGAAACAATTATGCTTGTTCTATTCTACTCATTGAGACCTTTCAAATGACATATGGCACATGACTATCTGAGCTGTATGATGTATTTGACATATTGTAGTATGTACTACTTCATAAATTATGAAAACATTTTTTTTCTATTTATCAGCAAATAACTCATCACTACTTAGGAAGTTATAAAATTGGCTACATTCATTGTAAATTTCAGACTCTAAGCTTTCAAATGACACCTATTTTAAGTTGATCAAGGTAATATTTTTGAAAAATATTATTATTATTTTTTATCGAAGCTAGGTGGCGCCAGCTGGCGGTACACTCCGTTTTAGAGGGATTACTCAGCACTCGTTAGGAGTTGATCAAAGTGATTAGATGCATTAAAAAGCTGAGATTCTAAGCTTTAAAATGATACCTATTTTGTGTTATTCCATTTCAGTGGTTGCTTAGAAATTTGAATATGAATTTTTTTTCGCGGGGGGCGCCCCGTTGCCCCCGGTACCGGGGGCGTTGGTTATTAACAGGTTAATATGCAGGGAGATCATACATATTCAAAATAGGCGGTCTTAACCTCCAAATATGGTTATTTCGGGAGGAGATTGGGGTAAGCTATAAGCACGTGCACCTGCGCACAATATTCAGATAATTGTGATTTATAAAGTGAACCTTGCGCAGATTCTGGTGTATGTACGGTTTTATAAATCTGAAAACTTTTGTGCGTACGCAAATTCTGCCTTATGTGCGTACGCACACTTTAAGGATGAAATCTATGCAAAGTTTTATACATGAGGCCCCAGATCATCATTGTACAGCAGACATCTGACCTCTGACCCCTGACCCCTGACCTGTGTGTGCTGTAGAGTGAGGCCGGGGACAGTAGAGCTCTCCAGCGCTGATGCCAGATCATTGATGTAGATGTTGAATAGAGTCGGGCTCAGACTGCAGCCCTGCCTCACTCCACGACCCTGCTGGAAGAACGCACTTCTGTGGTTGCTGATCTTCACCGCACTTTTGCTGTTGCTGTACAGAGATTTTATAATATGAAATTTTTATATTATATTTATTATATATATTCATTATTTCCGCCAATGCCAATTTGTAGGATTTTGTACTGTAGACCATCATGCCAAATTGAGTCGAATGCTTTTTTAAAGTCTACAAAACATGCAAATATTTTTCTTTGTTTGTCTTTGATGTTTTTGTTGATTAGAGTGTGAAGAGAATAGATGTGGTCGGATGTGCGGTGTTTTGGTAAAAAGTCAATTTGTGCTTTATTTAAAATGTTGTGTGATGAGATGTGTGAGACAATGCGGCTGTTTATGATACTGCAGAACAGTTTTCCTAAAGCACTGCCTACACTTATGCCGCGATAACTATTGGGGTTGAGTCGATCACCTTTCTCTCTCTCTCTCTCAACACAAATCTCTCTCTCTCTCACTCTCTCTCTCTCTCAACACAAGAAGTCTCTCTCTCTACACAAGTCACTCTTTCTCTCTCTCTCTCTCTCTCTCACTCAACACAAGTCTCTCCTCTCTCTCTCTCTCTCTCTCTCTCAACACAAGTCTCTCTCTCTCTCTCTCTCTCGTGCGCATGTGCGTGTTTGGCGTGGTGAGGAGTGTGAGAGGTGTTTGATTGATCTTTAAATACTTATTTTTTCTATATCTTATGGCTTTTTTCTCACCTTAGTCAGGAATTAATTGTGAAGTGGTAAGAGTTTGTATTCATTTGCATTTGCATCCATTTGTGGGCGATAAACATGGCTTTAACCTCTAATGAGGGAACGCTGGTTCCCTTTCGTTGTCACTCCGAGTTACGTCGGATGACGACGAATGGGGTTTCGCTTAGAACACCTAGAGACTTCGAGTATTACAAAACGAGCCAATGGCAAAGAAATGCCATGGGTCTGCGGAATTTGCATAGCGTATCTCCGCCTTACCTCGTGGGTATAAAAGGAGGACGCCAGCAACATGCAGATATGTTTTCGCTTCGGAGCCAAGAATATTTCTTCACTCCACAGTCATCCCTGACTTCGCTCTACGAGACGAGCTTCTCTCTCCGATGTTGGTGTGACGGCGATCTGCAGCGAGCTCACAGTGCCTGCTGATCTGTGCAGTGATCTGCCAGTGTGTGTGTGTCTCCCTGTGTGCTTCAACATCGCGGAGTTTTTTTTCTCCTCTCTTAAAAGAGCTCGCACGCGGCACGTCTTTTTAAAGACGGCTCGCCCGTGCATTTCTGGTTGCAGCGGACTGGTATCGGACTCTGATGGGCACGAGCGCTGTCTAGTGTGTTGGGCTTTGATCATGCTTGAACAGCGCTCGTGGATGACTCATGTTCTCTCTGGGAACGTGATCATCGCGTCATATATAGGTCGAGACTCGGTGAACTCGCAAGAGTGAGAGTCCCCTCATCCACCCCCCCGATCTTCAGCTGGTGGCCAGGGTGACCTGAGGGTGTTGGTCTGGAACAAGGCGCCGACTCTGTGTCCGCGACCCCAGCCCCCCTCTTTAATGACGGTGCCCGCTAGCGAACTGATGATTACACGAGTCTACCCCCCAAAAAAAAAAAAAAAAGGGTGGCCCGTGTGTTTTCATTTGAAGCTACAGAGGATGATGCTGTGTCTGTAGCAGCATCACTAGGTGGGCTTGATTCTTCTGGAAATGACGACTCGTCACAGCTGCCACCCTCTGGTGTGCATACGGTTGTGCCTGAGTCTGATCCGGAGATGACGGCCATGCTTTCCCGGGACGATTGGTTTTTGGGTGAGGCCGCCGACCCGCGTCCACGGCAAACCCCAACATCTTTCCTCCCGGACGTGCATGATGAGATCACGGGTCCGCTCGTTGGTCTCATCCGCCTTTCCTCCCCTCAGGGGCCGCTGCCCATGGGTACACTGGGGTCCCCCCGGTTGAACGCTCTGTTGCCATGCTACTGTGTCCTCAGAGTGCTTCCCGGCGCAATCCTAAGCACCCGTCCAAAGCCTGTAGTTCTTTTCGTCTACACTAATCTGTGGCAAAATCCTATAGTGCCACAGGACAGGCAGCCGCCTCACTGCATCCCATGACCGTTCTGCTGGTCTACCTGACCCAGATGCTCATGGACATGCAGGAGGGCGGGACTGACCCGAGGCTCTTCATTGAGCTGCGCGCCGCCACTGACCTTGCTCTCCGAGCGACGAAAGTGGCCGTACGCTCTCGGAGTCAGGTGATGTTCACCATTCTGGGGCTGACCGGTCTGGTGTGCACGATGTCGGGTGGACCCGTCTGCTCGACACCCCCATCTCCCAAGTCGGCCTCTTCGGCGGTGCGGTTGAGTGCTTCTGCCCTACAGTTCTCAACCGCCCATGAGCAGATTGAGGTTATTCTGCCCGACGGCCCCGCCGTCCGCTCAGATCCCTCAGTCTGCCCACCGCCGAAGGCACCCTCCTACGGTTCCAACCCCGCCCATTCACCCGGGCCTGGCTCTGGAAGACCGTAGGTGGGACGCCACAGCCCTCTCCAGCCCCGCCCCCCGCTAAACGCCGGGTTAGCGGCACTTTTGAGATGGGCTGCTCAGAGATGAGACTCAGTTCTTCCAGGAGTTGGTAGCAGGGCCACTCCTTTCCCCGGTGGAGGGCTGGCGAAGAATCCTTATTCAGAAAGAACTGACTCTCTCGTCTCTGAGCATATAGAGTTCTCGGACGACACAGAGCGCCGCCCACAAGCCGTGCTCTCCTCGTCCCCCTCTGTTCCAGAGGCGGTTGACACGGCGTGCCGTCCACGGACCGCTTCGCCCCTGTCCCCCTCTGTCGCCAGACCCCTGACAGAGCAGGCCCCCGTGGAACGCTGGTCCTTCCCTGGGCTCCTCTGTCAGGGTGCGGTTATGACCTTGCCCCCACACCGGGCCGCTATGCCGTCCACGTCTGGGCCGGTCATTCCGCTTCGCTGCACCACCGGGGGGACGTCTGTGGTTCTTGACGCCGCTGGTACAGTTGGGAGCCTGCCTAGAGCTTCCCTTCTGTTCCGCTGGGTCGCGCGAACCATCGGCTCGGCTTGCGATTCAGTTCGCATGGTCTCCTCCCCGCTTCAGGGGAGTCTGCTCCACTTTGGTCGGTGGCTATGCCCCTATCATGAGAGCGGAGGTTGCTACCCTACTGGCGATGGGTGCGATTGAGACTGTTCCTCCAGCCGAAATGAGGTCCGGGTTTACAGCCCCTACCTCATTGTCCCGGAGAAGTCTGGTGGGTCACGGCCAATCCTGGACCTACGCATCTGAACCGCTCCCTTCACAGGCTGCCGTTCAAGATGCTCCTGGCCAAACGCATTTCTGGATGTGTGCGGCCACAGGATTGGTTTGCAGCCATCGACCTGAAGGACGCCTACTTTTATGTCTTCGTTCTCCTTCGACTCAGACCATACCTACGGTTTGCTGTCAGGGCACGCGCATATCAGTACACTGTTCTCCCATTCGGGCTAGCCCTGTCTCCTCGTGCCTTCACAGGGGTTGTTGAGGCAGCCCTTGTTCCTCCATGGGAACACGGGTTTCGCATCCTGAACTATCTCGGTGACTGGCTGTCTTAAGCTCACTCCTGAGACCAGGTTTGCGAACACAGGGACCCAGTGCTCCGGCACCTAGCTCGTCTGGGCCTTCGGGTCAACTGGGAAAGGAGTAACTTTGCCCCGTGCAGAGGATCTCTTTTCTCGGTATGGACTTGGTCGCCTTCTCCACTCAGCCATTGCTGACTTGCCTGAGACAATCAAGCGCTAGAGTGCGGTTCCACTGAAGTTTTTTCAGAGGCTCCTGGGGCATATGGCATCTGCAGCCGCGGTACGCCGCTCAGATTGCTTTATATGAGACCGATTCAGCTTTGGCTTCGCGACCGAGTCCCGAGGTGGGCGTGGCAACACGGCACCCTCCGAGTACCAGTTACTCCGACCTGCCGTCAGTACTCACCCCGTGGTCGAACCTCAGTTTTCTACGGGCCCGAGTGCCCCTGGAACGAGCTTCCCGGCATGTTGTTGTCTCAACAGATGCCTCCACGGGCTGGGGCGCCATGCGCAATGGACATGCTGTCACACTCTCATGTTGAGCAGAAATGCTCCTGAAAAATTCTGTGAGATTTATCACACCCAGGTGTTGAGCAAGGTTGCTCCTGAAGCTCAGTGATTCTCGCATGTAGTGTTGAGCAGTATGGCATGTCTATTGCCTCGAGTTGCTGGCAGTACGCCTTGCCCTGCACCGCTTCCGGGCGTTGCTCTGGGGTCAACACGTACTAGTCCGATCAGACAATACCGCCACAGTAGCGTACATCAACCATCAAGGTGGTCTACGCTCGCGCCGTATGTCGTAACTCGCCCGCCACCTCCTCTTATGGAGTCAGAAGCATCTGAGGTCGCTTCGAGCCATTTTCATTCCCGGAGTCCTGAACTGTGCAGCCGACGAGCTCTCACGGTTTCAGCCCCTCCCCGGAGAATGGCGACTCCATACCCAGTCGGTTCAGCTGATTTGGGACCAGTTCGGGGACGCACAGATAGATCTGTTTGCCTCTCACGACTCGTCCCATTGTGACCTGTATTATTCCCTGACCGAGGGCACGCTCGGCACGGATGCACTGGCGCACAGCTGGCCGCGGGGCCGCAAATATGCATTCCCCCAGTGAGCCGCCTTGCGCAGACCTTGCGCAAGGTCAGGGAGGACGAGGAGCAGGTCATCCTGGTTGCCCCTTACTGGCCCAACCGGACCTGGTTCCCCGAACTAGTACTCCTCGCGACAGCACCTCCCTGGCCGATCCCTCTGAGGAAGAACCTTCTTTCTCAGGGACGGGGCACCCTATGGCACCCTCGTCCCGATCTCTGGAACCTCCACGTGTGGCTCCTCGATGCGACGAGGCAGGTTTGAGTACCCTACCACCAGCGGTGGTGGCTACCATCACTTCCGCTAGGACGTCGTCCACGAGACACGTCTATGCGTTGAAGTGGAACCTCTTCGTCAGCTGGTGCTCTTCTCACCAAGAAGACCCCCGGAGATGCTCGATCAGCGTTGTGCTTTCCTTCCTTCAACAGGGGCTGGAGCGAAGGCTGTCTCCCTCCACCCTGAAGGTCTATGTTGCTGCTATTGCCGCACACCATGACCTCATCGAAGGTAAGTCGGTGGGGAAGCACGACCTGGTCATCAGGTTCCTGAGAGGAGCGAGGAGACTAAATCCGCCTCGCCTCCTCTCGTTCCCTCTTGGGACCTCTCAGTGGTTCTAACTGCCCTGAAGAGTGCTCCCTTTGAGCCCTTGCAATCAGTCGAGCTTAAGTTCCTGTCTATGAAGACAGCGCTCCTGGTTGCACTGGCCTCCATCAAGAGGGTTGGGGACCTGCACGCATTCTCCGTTGACGAAGCGTGCCTGGATTTGGGCTGGCTTCCTCTCACGTGATCCTGAGACCCCGGCCTGGATACGTGCCCAAGGTTCCTACCACTCCCCTTCGGGACCAGGTGGTGAACCTGCAAGCGCTGCCCTCGGAGGAGGCAGACCCAGCCTTGGCACTGCTCTGTCCAGTACGCGCTCTCCGCGCCTATGTAGACAGAACGCAGTGTTTCAGGACCTCAGACCAGCTCTTTGTCTGTTATGGTGGGAAGCTGAAGGGAAAGGCTCTCTCCAAGCAAAGGTCGTCTCACTGGATAGTGGACACCAGTGCTTTGGCTTACCAGCAGCAAGGTCGACCGTGCCCCCTTGGTGTGACTGCCCACTCCACCCGGAGTGTGGCGTCCTCTTGGGCTCTAGCGCATGGCGCCTCGTTAACAGACATCTGCAGAGCTGCAGGCTGGGCGACACCTAACACATTCGCCAGATTCTATAATCTCCGAGTGGAGCCTGTGTCCTCTCGTGTACTCGCTTCAACCAGCTAGTACCGGACCCGCTCAGGTGTCTTCGCTTGCTCGCCATTCCACTCCACGGACTGGAAACGTGCGATTTTCTCCTCAGGTGAGCTTTCCCGAAAGCCCTGAGCTCCTCCAGCACTCCTGACGTCGGCGCCAGTGTCTATTGCCTGTGCGTCGGCTAGGTGCCTCCTGTGTGCACGGTCCCTCCTCTGAGCGACCCCCACATGTGTATTTCCACTGTAAGCCTCTCTGAGCATGTGTCTTTCCCTTGGCAAGCCACCTTGCCACCCCTGGGGTTGAAATATTCCACCTGCGGCTGGACACCCCAGTGTTTTCCATATGCTTCCTTCGGGTCATATGTGCATTCTCTAAGTCCCCCCCCTCTGGGTTGGCATTAATTGCATACTTCCCCTAAGCTTGGGATATGCTTCCCAGTGTACTTTGGTATTCCTGTGATAAATGGAGTCCTTTGTCCAGGCTGACAGGGATCTCGATTTACGCAGGGCACTGGAAGACAGCTGAGAAGGTGGCGTGATTAGACTGGTAACCCCATTCGTCGTCATCCGACGTAACTCGGAGTGACAACGAAAGGGAATGTCTACGGTTACGTATGTAACCCTCGTTCCCTGAGTAAGGAACGGAGACGTTACGTCTGCCTGCCACTTTCCACTGTACCGCGGGGATCGCCTGAGCTCAGTCTTGGCTCCTCAGCGAAGAAACATATCTGCATGTTGCTGGCGTCCTCCTTTTATACCCACGAGGTAAGGCGGAGATACGCTATGCAAATTCCGCAGACCCATGGCATTTCTTTGCCATTGGCTCGTTTTGTAATACTCGAAGTCGATAGGTGTTCTAAGCGAAACCCCATTCGTCGTCATCCGACGTAACGTCTCCGTTCCCTACTCAGGGAACGAGGGTTACATACGTAACCGTAGACTTTTTCTCCATTGGAAATGGATGCAAATGTTTTCCAGATCAAATTTGCACGGTGGAAGATGTACTTATGGCTATGGGAAGTGTTGTTAGCCATGATAAAATAATTTCTGCATCTAGAATGAACAAGGCCGTCATTGTGTTTCTGCAAGAAGAGAAGTTTGTGAATGTGCTTGTGGAATTGAAATGTCGGACACGTTTGTGCAGGTGACACCTTTGCGTTCTCCTGTGACACGAGTCATAATTTTGAATGCGCCCCCGTTCATAAAAAATTAAGCGATAATAAAAGAACTAAGTCGCTTTGGAAAATTTGCGAGTGCAATTAAAACTGTTCCGCTCGGATGTAAGAACGACGCCCTGAAGCACGTAACGTCTTTTCGGAGACAGGTTTTCATGTTTTTACAAGCATCGACAAAGTTTTTGGAAGTATCTTTTCGTATACAACATGGTGAAAGTTCTTACATGATCTTCACTACAACAGAAAGTATGCGATGTTTTGAATGTGGAGATTTAGGCCACAAGAAATTTTGTCCTCATAGAAAACAAAATGAGGATAAAAGTGCAGAGACTGAAAACAATGAAATGAGAAATTAGTTGGATCGTGGAAAAACTAGTGACAAAATTGAAAAAAGACAGGCTGGAAAAAGAAACGTATGCACAACCGAAAAATAAAAAACAAAAAGTACAAATCGAAAAACTACGGAGCCCCCCTAGTCCCACTTTGTCAAAAAAATTACTTATAACTATCTTGTGGCCTCAAGATAAGTAACTCGTAGCCTCAAGATAGTAACTCGTGGCCTCAAGATAGTATCTCGAGGCCTCAAGATAGTATCTCGTGGCCTCAAGATAGTATCTCGTGGCCTCAAGATAGTAACTCGAGGCCTCAAGATAGTAACTCGTGGCCTCAAGATACTATCTTGTGGCCTCAAAATAGTAAAGTGTCTGACACATGGACCCTTTGTTATTAAACTGGACCCTGTAGTGCAATACTTCAAATTCTGTGCAAAATTCTCTGTTTTAATTTTCAGTGTGCAATATAGTTTGCTGCAGTTCTGCTTCTATTTATTTACTAGTACTGTTCATCACAATTCTGTTAATACATTAATATAAATCTTGTAGGCTGCATATCCAGTCCTTTATAATTCTTCTTCATATTTTATAGCCTATATTTATACTTTTTACATGTCTATACTTGTTTATTTACCAACTTCTATTGTTATTTATATTCCTTTAAATGTCTTGATGTGCACATCAACTGAGACACAAGAATTGTCCCCCGGGTTATCAATAAAGATCAATAAAGTATTTCTGATTCCGATTTTAAGTTAGCCTATAGTGGAGTGTGCAGACTGGTTCATTAATTGTTTAAGTGTTTCACGTTTTGGTAGTTTTGAATTTAAGAAAAGCATGTGTCCGTGTAGCCTACGAAAAAACGTCAGCAGAGGGCGTTCTAGGCTTAGGTCACGGTACCTCCATCTGGCTGTATTTCCATTTGTGTATAGTTGCTTAACTTATATGCTAATCGCTAATGCTTCCAGCTCGAACACCTAGCTAGTCTTGCAGTTATCTTAACTCAGTAATTTGCCATACCAATTTGCCTAACTAAATGTTCACCGTGCTAATTAAGGCAAGGCAAGTTTATTTATATAGCACATTTCATACACAATGGTAATTCAAAGTGCTTTACATAGAAGAAATTAAAATAATCAAAAGAAATCAGAATAATTAAAACAGTTTAGAATAAAAGATAAAATAAAGAAATAATCAAATGAAATCAGAGTAATTAAAACATAAATTAAAATACAGTGCAAACAGTCGGACGAACAGTGGCACAGTGCTCATTCAGTAAATGCACAGCTAAACAGATGTGTTTTGAGCCTGGATTTGAATGTGACTACTGTAGGAGCACATCTGATCTCTTCTGGAAGCTGGTTCCAGGCATAGTAGCTAAAAGCAGACTCGCCATGCGTAGAGTGTACCCTTGGTATTTCTAGCTGATGTGATCCTAATGATCTGAGTGATCTGTTGGTTTTATATTCAGTGAGCATATCTGCAATGTATTGAGGTCCTAGGCCATTGAATGATTTATATACCAGTAATAAGACTTTAAAATCAATCCTAAATGTAACTGGCAGCCAGTGTAAAGACCTGAGGACTGGTGTGATGTGTTCATATTTTCTGGTTCTGCTCAGAATCCTAGCAGCAGCGTTCTGTATGAGCTGCAACTGTCTCATGGTCTTTTTGGGAAGGCCAGTGAGAAGTCCATTACAATAATCCACCCTACTGGTGATGAAAGCATGCACAAGTTTTTCTAAGTCTTGACTGGAAACAAAGCATCTAATTCTTGCAATATTTTTCAGGTGATAGTATGCTGATTTAGTTATTGCTTTGACATGACTACTGAAACTAAGGTCTGACTCTAGAGACACACCCAGATTCCTGACTTGATTTTTAGTTGTTTGAACCCTAGACTGAAGGTATGCGTTCACCTTGAGAACTTCATCTTTGTTTCCAAAGGCAATGACTTCAGTTTTGTCTTTGTTTAACTGAAGAAAGTTTTGGCACATCCAATTGTTTACTTCATCAATGCATTGGCAAAGGGAGTCAATGGGACTGTAATCGTTAGGCGATAGGGATAAGTAGAGCTGTGTGTCGTCTGCATAGCTGTGGTAAGCGATTTGGTTCTTTCTCATTATTTGGCTCATTGGGAGCATGTACAGGTTGAATAGGAGTGGCGCAAGAATTGAGCCTTGAGGGACTCCGCATGTCATGGATGTCCACTCAGACTTATGGTCTCCTATACTCACATAATAACCTCTGCCTCCTAAGTATGACCTGAACCATTTTAGGACTATCCCAGAAAGCCCAACCCAGTTTTCCAGCCTGTCAAGAAGTATGTTGTGATCGACAGAGTCAAATGCAGCACTGAGGTCGAGTAGTACCAGCACTGATAATTTGCCTGTATCAGTATTTAAGCGAATATCATTTATTATCTTTATGAGCGCGGTCTCTGTACTGTGGTGCGGTCGGAAACCAGATTGAAAATTGTCAAAGTATCCATTCAAGCTTAAGAATTTGTTCAGCTGATTGAAGACAACTTTTTCAATGATCTTGCCTATGAAAGGAAGATTTGAGATCGGTCTATAGTTGTCTAATATGGTCTTATCCAGATTGCTCTTTTTCAGGAGGGGCTTGACAACAGCAGTTTTCAGGGAGGTCGGAAAACTCCCAGAGAGAAGTGAGGCATTTACCACTTCTAGGAGATCTGCTTCTAAGCTGTGTAACACATTTTTGAAAAAAGATGTGGGAAGTGCGTCAAGGGCGCAGGTTGATGTTTTTAGGTGCTGTACGGTTTCTTCCAAAATTTTGCCATCAATTTCTTCGAAATCAGACATAGTGGCTACTTTCCCAGGCTGTTGTCTGATCTGCCTGACCCCAGCGCAACTCAAGGATGAGCTGATCACCTTTCTGATATTATTGATTTTCTCAGAGAAGAAAGAAGCAAACTCACTGCACTTTCTCACTGAGAGCATTTCACTGGGAATCTGGCTTGGGGGGTTTGTCAGTCTAGCAAAAAGAGTGCGCGTGTTGTTTATATTGCTGTTTATAATATTCGAGAAGAAAGTCTGTCTAGCTTTGCCTAGTTCCTTATTGAAAGCATGGATGCTGTCTTTGTAGATGTTATAATGGACTACAAGTTTTGTCTTCCGCCACATGCGCTCTGCTTTTCTGCATTGTCTTTTCATATTTTGCACTGCTGTTGAGTTTCTCCAAGGTGCTTTTTGTCTGCCACTCTTCTTCCTGGCTTTCACAGGAGCAATATCATCAATTACTCTCTTAACTTTTGAGTTAAAAGAATCAAGGAGAAAATCAACAGAGTCAGCAGATATGCTTGGTGTTAAAGATATAGCCTTCATAAATAGTACACTAGTGTTCTCATTTAAGCATCTCTTCTTGACAGACACAGATCTAGCTTCAATGGCAGGAGAGATCAATATATCAAAGAAAATACAAAAATGATCAGACAGCGCTACATCCTTAATAACAATTGATGAAATGTTTAGACCCTTACTGATAAGTAAATCTAGAGTGTGTCCACGATTATGTGTGGGTCCATGTACATGCTGAGTCAGATCAAAAGTTTTTAAAACAGTTTTGATTTCTTTTGCCATATTGGTTTCTGCATTATCTATGTGAATGTTAAAATCTCCAGCAATGGCAAAGCAGTCAAACTCTGAGGAAATTGTTGATAACAGTTCTGTTAAGTTCTCAGCAAAAGCTGGAGAGTATTCTGGAGGCCTGTAAACAATGATAAGTAAAATGCGTGGAGCACCTTTTAACACAATACCCAGATATTCGAAAGACGGGTAATTCCCAAATGATATTTGCTTACATTGATAGACATCTTTATAAAGAGCAGCTAAACCTCCGCCTCTTCTGACAGCTCTGCAGACACTCATAAAAGTAAAGTTAGGAGGGGCTGTTTCATTGAGGACTGTTGCACTGCAGCTGTCTTCTAGCCAAGTTTCATTTAGCAACATAAAGTCGTATACTAAAAGTGATTTATTTTTAAGTGAGCGGATGTTTAAAAGTGCTAACTTAACAGTCTTACTTTTTGTCCCCACAGCAATCTTAGTATGTCGTGTAATAGGCACCAGATTAGATGGGTTTGCTGTACGGCTTTTGAAGGCCTTAGACTTTCTATCATGTAATCTAACAGCAATAGAAAAAGATACAGGCACACTGAGTTCCTGCTTGTTCTGTAAACATTTGAGAAAGTTATTGTTATCATAGCGGGGACCCGACACATATCACTGAGAGCTGGTATCAGTTGTTTTTGTTTCACCTCGAGCCGCTGGAGGAGGGTGTGGGCCCTGGCGCTGTGGCAGAGGCTGAAGAGCTCTCACAGGGGGAGGGAGAGGGCGAGCTGGGCCCGCAGGCTTTGGTGGTTGTGGGGCCTGGCGTTTTTTGGTTGGTATCTGGGGGCTCGCAGCAAAAGAGTGGGATAGTCTAGTTCTAGCATGCACCAGTTGTTCCATTTTCTCTGAGAAGCACAGAAGTGGAGATGCTGGAGAGAGGGATAACGTTTCCGGTGAGAGGGGTTGTTGCTCTGGTGTTATTGGAGGCTGTAATATGCTGTCCTGGTTTCCCTGGCTGTTTTCCAGAAAGTCGTCCTTGGGTACTGTATCTTGGAGCAGTGCTAGTATATCACAGTCTGTCTGTGGTGAGCTCTGTGGGCAGGGCTCAGCTGAGATTGTGTCCGTGAGCAGAGGTTGTTGTGGCTGAGTGGTGTTATCACTGTCCTTGTGTGATGTGTCAACCGCATGTCCATTCAGGTGCTGAAGTGAAATCCTGTGGTCATTCATACTGTATCCAGGTGTGTGTGTGTGCCATTCAGGTTGAGTGGATTGGCAAACGTTGCAGAAGGATGACGGAGGGAGAAGTAGATATTGTCCTTTAGCACTTTTGAACCAAGTTTGTTTGGGTGGTGGCCATCCTGTTGAAACAGTTGCCTTTGACTCCAGAAAAGATTGAAGTTGTCAATAAAGCCCAACCGTGAAAACCTGTTTGTTCCTCTTGCTGGGAGTGGTCCACTGATGAATGTCTGAACTTTCAGTCTTTTAAGTGTTTCAAAGAGTTCATTGAAATTCTTTTTTAAGAAGTTCCGACTGCTCTTTATGAATCTCATTCTTCCCCACATGAATGATGAGTCGATTTGCAGTCTTATGTTTCATCAGAATGTTCTGAAGTTCCCTGTTTACATCAGATGTTGTTGCTTTTGGAAGGCAGCACGTTGTTGTATCCCTGCTATTAATGTTTCTGATTACGGAGTCGCCCACTATCAGAGTCCTGGGCCCGGCTGCGCTCTGAGCTGAGTGCCGCTGTCTGCTCGACCTTGAGCCCCAGTTAGGATCAGTGTTAGCTACTGGCTGATTCAGTCTGTGTTCGATCACATTCATCAAATTTGGGGATTCCTCATTCATTAACCTGTTAACCGTTTCCAGAGCGTCGGCGCACTGAAGCGGTTTTTTTTTATTTAGTTCAAATTTACTATCAGATTTAATGTTATACCTTGACAAACTATACATCATTAAAAAGATATAATACTCAAGATTCAGTATTTGACCACTATTGTATTCTGAGAAACTTATAGTGACAGTTATGTCTTAATTTGTGTCAGTAGTTATGAAATGAAAAAATGAGTCGATACCTTTAATATGAATTATGAGCGTCAGCTGGTCCATTCATAAAAAACACTCCAAGCTGTCGTCATGACAGCGATTCGCAAAACATCGTCCCTCAGGGCTTTAGCTCAAAAATGTGCAGACTTGGAGAAATATTGATATATTCTCATAGATTCACATCATATTTCTATAGACAGGAATAATATTTGTTGAATTTATACCCAAATGCGTCGATGTAATCATTATGATCGCTTCTTACTGAGATGTGCTGTGTTTTCAATTCATACCAATAGCCTGAGGGCGCTATATGCACAATAACAGTCCATATATGGATCACGAAGAAGACCCATAGTCATGTGACATTCCAGGACGTCACTGATACAGAAAGTAGCTGACAGAGATCGCTGTAACATGCAGATAAAGATGTTTTGAAGACAATAAACATGATTGCAATGATATTTGAGTTACCTGTGTTCTTCAAGCCATGCCAGGTATTTCATAATAATAGATTATATTTATAATGTAATGCTAATCGATATAGATTTCATCATCGTGCAGAACACTATAAATAATACATTTTCTGTCGGATTTTTTTTTATCTGAAGCCAAATTAGATCACAGAAGATTATTTAAAACACTCGACTTGCGTTATAAAGTAAGTTTGGAGCACAAACATGGTTTTAATCTCATAAATGGTCGTGTATTGATGGTGTGCTAAGCTAACATGCTAGCTAGCCCAGGTGCACCTGCCACCAGCAGTTATTGTTTTATGATTTTTTTCTAAATAGGAATGCTTACTGAAATGTTTCAGTGCATTTGATACCAGTTTCAAATATTTAGTGAGAACTTTGATAAAAGAAATTAGGGTTTGAAACCCTATGAATAGCCTGTGAATAGCCAGTCGTTAGTAGCTATAATGCAGACAAAAGAAATGCATATTTAGAGCCATAACCAGTCTGGAGAGGTGTAAATGTGTGCAGGGAGAGACTGACTCTGAATGGGGCTCGTTTGCACCACAAAATAATAGAGACAATAGACTGATTAGATTACTCAGAACATGACTAAACATCAGTTTGCATTTTAGAGTCTAATCAAAATAAAGTAATTTGACATGATCTTGAAAAACATTTAACTAAATACAGAGTTTTAGACTTATCATTTTCAGATTTTAAATATAAAATGGTCACACATATGGCTTTAGCTGCAGTGCATTTCTAGATTCCTCCAGGGCCAACTTCAATTTTATTTTTATGAAGATGTTTCATAAAAGTAAATTTCTAATAACTTTACAAAACTTTGAAGCTATTTAAACATTTTTTTTTCATTATGACAATAATTATTTCTACATTTACAATAAACTACTAGGTGTCAGCTTTCAAATGAGATCATACTTGTGCTTTTAGTGCAAAGGGTTCATGAACTGTATCTGTTTAAGTTTGGGTATGCCATTTCTGGGGATTTTTCAAAAGTGGCCTTGAAGGTTAACAGGTTAATACTTCAAATCTGTTCTCAAGATGTATAGGCGGTGGTAGGAGACCAGTGTTTGCAGTCCTTGTCAGAGCCGTATCTGGGGTAGAGGATGCTACTGCAGTAATATGTGATGCTCGTGACAATCTGATGTCTCGAGTGCCTTTGGGTCTCGCACCCTGTTTGTGCCATCGATTAGTAAGTCGATCGGCTTGTTTCTCTACACTCAGTATGGCCTGTCGAGAAGCACTAGATTCATGGGACTCACCGGCTGTATGCTGAGGGCGTCCATGACGAAGCTCTGTTGTGTGTTCCGTCTGGTTTGGTGGTCCCGCAATTAACTTTGTTTCAAGAATTGCAATCCTTTGTAAAAGTCTGTGGCAGTTGGAGCAGCAATTAGATTCCAGAGGAGGCATTTTCTTATCCTTATGAATGTAGGCAGTTGTGTTTTCTCTTCCCCGGAATGTAAGCTTTCAGTGGGAGGCTGGTCGAATAAAATAATTCTGCTTTTTTTTGTTGTAGTAATCCAAGCGTTTGAGCACTGTGCTGATTTGCTGAAGTTAAAATTAGGTGATAAAAGGAGATAAAATATAGAAATATAAAAGCGATAGAGCAAAGCGCGGAGCAGTAAGCGAGAGCGTCCGAACAGTAGCTGAGCAGGATTAAAACACTCTTACCTCTGTAAAGTCGTCACAATGATTCATATGATTCTGCTGTTCTTCTAAAGCTCCTTGCCGTCAACTGGGAAATACCGGGAAATACACATATGGAAATACAGCCAGACGGAGGTACCGTGACCTAAGCCTAGAACACCCTCTGCTGACGTTTTTTCGTAGGCTACACGGACACATGCTTTTTTTAAATTCAAAACTACCTAAACGTGAAACACTTAAACAATTGATGAACCAGTCTGCACACTCCACTATAGGCTAACTTAAAATCGGAATCAGAAATACTTTATTGATCTTTATTGATAACCCAGGGGACAATTCTTGTGTCACAGTTGATGTGCACATCAAGACATTTAAAGGAATATAAATAATAATAGAAGTTGGTAAATAAACAAGTATATACATGTAAAAAGTATAAATATAGGCTATAAAATATGAAGAAGAATTATAAAGGACTGGATATGCAGCCTACAAGATTTACATTACTGTATTAACAGAATTGTATGGTGACCGGGAGGGGACATGTTCAGTTCACTTATTTTTGTCGTGGCCACAACATATAAACTCGTGGGAACTGTCACGGCACGAAAGAACAGTCGTGGATAAAATCGCGAGTGAATACAGGTGTTTATTAAACACAAGGTAGTGGCAAACAATGCAGTGGATGACAGACAGGCGACAGAACACAGGCTCGGTAACACAGGACTCCGTGGGCAGACGGCAAGGCAGGAAACAGAAGAATCCTCTCAGAAAAGGGCAGATACCACAGATCAGGAACAGTCTCTGGAAGCGGCTGCTGCTTCCCAGAACGAGGCGGAAAACACCGGATCAGGAACAGACTGGAAACGGCAGATGCTCCTCAGAACAGGGCAGAGTCCAAAATACAGGAGAACAGACACTGGGCAAGGAGAAAGGACGGTGAGTAATCCGTGAACCTCAACAACCATCTGACAGAGACCAGACAACATGACAAACAATATATAGGACATTCTCATTCAAAACAGCTGGCGCTGATCAGCTCATCAGCGGAGATAACGAGCCGTGCTGATGAGCCGCGCCCATTCACACAACACGCACACACCTAGCGAGGGCGAGTCAATGAATCCATGAACCGTGACAGTACCCCCCCTCCTAGGAATGCCGCCTGGCATTCCCAGACACCCTTACCTGTCGATTGTAATCAACCAGGGAGTGGTCCAGGATGTCCCTGGCAGGAACCCAACTTCTCTCCTCCGGACCGTAACCCTCCCAGTCCACCAAATACTGGAATCCACGTCCCCTCCGTCTCGAATCCAGTATACGATTAACCGAATACGTTGGTTCCCCATCTACGAGTCGCGGCGGGGGGGGAACCGGGGCAGGCGGATTAATGTGTGAATGAAACACAGGTTTAATTTTAGATACATGGAAAACGGGATGAATCCTTCTGTACGCTGGAGGAAGGTTGAGGCGGACTGCCACCGGACTAATGATCTTGGTGACAGTAAATGGGCCAATAAATTTGGGAGCAAGTTTATTAGAAACGGAGCGGAGCGGAATGTTCCTGGTTGAAAGCCACACTTTTTGACCAATGACGTGTACGGGAGGTTTAGACTGGTGGCGATCGGCCTTAGCCTTGGTGCGTGCACCCACCTGGAGCAGAGTCTCACGGGCTCTGATCCACGTGCGTTGACACCTCTGGATAAAGGCGTGGGCGGAGGGAACCGCGACTTCGGATTCCAGACTGGGAAAAATTGGTGGCTGGTAACCTACACTACACTCAAACGGAGATAGGCCCGTTGACGACACCGGTAACGTATTGTGCGCGTACTCCACCATAGAGAGTTGCTGACTCCAGGAAGAAGGATTCTTGGAGACCAAACATCGTAACGCCCTTTCCAAATCTTGGTTGGCTCTCTCGGTTTGGCCATTGCTCTGGGGATGAAACCCTGAGGACAGACTGACAGTCGCTCCCAGCAATCTACAAAATTCTCGCCAAAATTTGGACACAAACTGGGGTCCCCTGTCGGAGACCACGTCCACCGGGAGGCCATGTAAACGGAAGACGTGGTCTACGACTGTCAACGCCGTCTCCTTGGCTGAAGGTAATTTGGGCAAGGGGATGAAATGAGCCGCCTTAGAGAACCGGTCCACCACGGTTAAAACGACCGTGTTACCTTGGGAGGGTGGGAGGGCGGTAATAAAATCTAGCGCTATGTGGGACCAGGGTCTCGAAGGGACAGGCAGCGGTTGAAGTAACCCATCTGGAGGTCGATTGGAAGTCTTACCAATGGCACAAATCGAGCAAGCCAAAACAAAACTGTGGATGTCACGAGCCATAAGTGGCCACCAGAATCGTTGCTTGACTAAATAACTAGTACGATTAACTCCTGGATGACAAGCCACGTTGGAACAATGCCCCCACTGGATAACGTCGGACCGTAATCCCTCAGGCACAAACAAGCGATTCGGTGGGCAACCGGGCGGAGGCGTTACCCCTTCTAAGGCCGACTTGACCTTCGACTCGACCTCCCATGTGAGTGTGGAGACAAATAGGGTCTCGGGTAAAATGCACTCGGGAGTAGACGGGCGTTCGGAACGGTCAAAAATACGAGATAAAGAGTCGGGTTTGATGTTCTTGGAACCCGGGCGATACGAGAGAACAAAATCAAAACGACCGAAAAAAAGTGCCCACCGAGCCTGCCTGGAGTTCAATCTTTTGGCAGTTCTGATATATTCCAAGTTCTTGTGATCGGTCCAGACGATAAAAGGTACCCCCGACCCCTCTAGCCAGTGACGCCATTCTTCCAACGCTAACTTGACTGCCAACAACTCTCTGTTACCGATGTCGTAGTTACGTTCGGCAGGCGATAAGCGGCGGGAAAAAAACGCGCAGGGATGCATCTTGTCGTCTGTGGGAGAACGCTGGGACAGCACTGCTCCTACCCCCACCTCTGACGCATCGACCTCCACCACGAACTGACGTGATGAATCAGGGGCTATAAGGATGGGGGCTGAAACAAAGCGGCCCTTAAGTTTAGCAAACACAGCCTCAGCTGTGTCTGACCACCTGAACACCGTTCTGGGGGAGGTCAAGGCAGTCAGAGGCGCGGCTAGTTGGCTGAAGTTGCGAATAAAATGCCGGTAGAAGTTGGCGAACCCCAGAAACCTCTGTAGGGCCTTACGGGAATCTGGACTTGGCCACTCCACCACAGCCTTAACCTTCTCAGGATCCATTCGTATTCCCTCAGACGAGATGATGTACCCTAGAAAAGGAACAGACTGTGCATGAAACGCGCATTTCTCCGCCTTGACAAAAAGCCCATTCTCTAGCAACCTCTGAAGCACTCGTCTGACGTGTTGAACGTGCTCCTGGAGAGACGAAGAAAAAATCAATATGTCATCCAGGTAAACATATATGAACTGATCTACCATGTCTCTCAACACATCATTGACGAGTGCCTGGAAGACCGCTGGGGAGTTGGAAAGCCCAAACGGCATAACCAAATATTCAAAATGCCCCCTGGGGGTGTTGAACGCGGTCTTCCACTCATCCCCCTTCCTGATGCGAACCAAATGATATGCATTACGTAAATCCAGTTTTGTGAAAATTGATGCTCCCTGCAACCTCTCGAAAGCTGAAGACATCAACGGCAAAAGATAAGTATTCTTTACCGTGATGTTGTTCAACCCCCGGTAATCAATACAAGGTCACAGAGAACCATCCCTCTTCCCTACAAAAAAGAATCCCGCCCCCGCTGGAGAAGAGGAGGGGCGAATGAACTTAGTTGCTAGAGAATCAGAAATATATTTCTCCATAGCCTCCCTTTCTGGAACAGAAAGCGAATATAACTTGCCCTTAGGCGGAGACGTACCTGGCAGTAAATCTATAGCACAGTCGTAAGGACGATGCGGAGGAAGAGAAGCAGCCCGGGACTTACTGAACACTTCCTTCAGGTCTAGATACTCCGGTGGCACGTAAGACAGGTTCACTGGCTCCTCCTGCAACACAGAACGAGAAACAGACGGAACAGCAGACAAAAGACATGAGGCATAACATTTCTCACTCCAACTGGACACAGAGTTCTGTCCCCACTCTATCCGGGGTCCGTGTCTCACCAGCCACGGATGACCCAGGACAAGGGGAGCGTGAGGTGACCGAGTGAGATAGAGTGAAATCCTCTCAGTGTGGTTACCCGAAGTGATGAGTGTGACGAGCCCAGTAATGTGAGTGATGCCCGGGAGTTCCTGTCCATTTAGTGCGTGGATGGTGATAGGGTGGTCCAAGGCAGTGATGGGGAGGTGAAGCTTGTGGGCTAACGACGAGTCCATCAGGTTTCCCTCCGCTCCTGAATCCACCAGCGCCTGGCCGTTGAAGGAATGATCTGCCCACTGGAGTCTCACCGGGAGGAGGGTGGCGTTCGAGGGTCTGGTCAAGGAAAGTCCGCCCGACAGTAGCCTCCGTCCTACCGCCGGGCTTGGCCTTTTAAAGGACAGGTGGAAACGAAGTGGCCGGCCTCCCCGCAGTAAAGACACAGACCCCTCGAGCGGCGGTGTTCTCTCTCCTCCCGGGAGAGTCGAGCTCGACCTACCTGCATGGGCTCCGGATCGTTCGAGGAACTGACCGTGTTCGTTACTCTGAAACCGGGAAACTCCGCGACCTCCACCCTCTGAGTCTGGAACTGTCGATTCCCTCTCTGTTGTAGGCGTGCATCGACTCGGATTGCCAGTTCAATCAGTCCATCAAGAGTCTTGGGTAATTCCAGTGTGTAAATTTCCTTCTGAACACGGTCAGCCAGCCCATGCAGGAAAAGGTCACACTGCGCCTCCTCGTTCCATTTGCACTCGGCGGCCAATGTCCGAAACTGGATGGAATAGTCGGAAACAGAGCTGTTATTCTGACGGAGATCGACAAGATGGCGGGCCGCCTCCCGTCCGGCAACCGCGCGGTCGAACACGCGCCTCATCTCTTGCTCGAGTGCTTGGAACGAGGAGCAGCAAGCGTGTCTATTCTGCCACACCGCTGTTCCCCACTGAGCCGCGCGTCCAGACAGCAGCGTCATAACGAGTGCCACCTTACTCTCCTCAGAGGAAAACGTCACAGGCTGGAGAGAGAAAAAAATAGAGCATTTTGTTAAAAACGCTCTGCACAGGTCTGGTTCCCCAGAATACCTCTCCGGAGTGGGAATGCGCGGCTCTGGTCGGTTGAAATTCGGAGACTCCGGGGGAACAGGTGGGGGCGGGGCTGGCGCAGCGGGACCTCTCAGACGTTGTATCTGAGAGGTGAGCTCCGACACCTGTGTTACCAGAGCCTGTATCGCCCGACCCGAGGATCCGATCTGTTCATCTTGTCGATCCATGCGGGCGTGGTTCTCGGCGAACATCTTCCCGACCTCGGCTGCACTCGCTGAATCCATGTAGGTGGTCAGATGGTTCTGTCACGGCACGAAAGAACAGTCGTGGATAAAATCGCGAGTTAATACAGGTGTTTATTAAACACAAGGTAGTGGCAAACAATGCAGTGGATGACAGACAGGCGACAGAACACAGGCTCGGTAACACAGGACTCCGTGGGCAGACGGCAAGGCAGGAAACAGAAGAATCCTCTCAGAAAAGGGCAGATACCACAGATCAGGAACAGTCTCTGGAAGCGGCTGCTGCTTCCCAGAACGAGGCGGAAAACACCGGATCAGGAACAGACTGGAAACGGCTGACGCTCCTCAGAACAGGGCAGAGTCCAAAATACAGGAGAACAGACACTGGGCAAGGAGAAAGGACGGTGAGTAATCCGTGAACCTCAACAACCATCTGACAGAGACCAGACAACATGACAAACAATATATAGGACATTCTCATTCAAAACAGCTGGCGCTGATCAGCTCATCAGCGGAGATAACGAGCCGTGCTGATGAGCTGCGCCCATTCACACAACACGCACACACCTAGCGAGGGCGAGTCAATGAATCCATGAACCGTGACAGGAACGTGATATTAAGTCGTGGGAACGTGATAATATCTCGTGGGAACGTCATATTAAGTCGTGGGAACGTGATTATAAGTCGTGGCCACGAGATCATTTTGTTGAGGTATCGACATAATTATGTCGTGGCCACGCGATGCAAAGTCGTAGCCTCGAGATCATATGTTGAGGGAACGATATATTTTTCTCGTGGCCACGACTTCATATTTTGAGAGAACGACATCTATTTGTTGTGGCCATGAGTTATGTTGAGGGAGCCACAGCGGCCAATACTGTAACCGTACCATAGCATAGACATATAGGCTATAGCAGAGATGGAGATGACAGAAGAAATAACATTTTACTTTAAATTAGGAATGTCATATAAATATATAGTGCGGTCTTTGGCATTAAGACATGGGTACGTTATAAGTGAAAGACACCTGAAGCGCATTCTTAAATTGAATGGGCTTTTTTGTCGCACTTTTGCATTGGCATGAAGTTGGTTTGACGTTGGACGTTTGATATTCGCATTTTAGGGACCGTCTCAAAATTAGATGCGACATTGGCATAAACGTTTCCAACTTCAATAGCATTTGAAGACAATGACTTACAGTCATAAAACCAACTGTACATTGTTCACCTAGGTCTCATGTATGATGCACACCTTTTAGATTTTTGATATTTATGACAATAAACTGTTAAATCATATGCAAATATTGCTATGTATTTCACTACTTTCACATACCTGACACCTAGATGAAAGATGTACAGTTGGTTTTATGACTGCAAGTCATTGTCTTCAAATGCTATTGAGCTTTAAATATTGTCATATTCTGTATATGATTCCATACAGTAGTGCAGAAGTTGTACAGATATGCTAATCAGAATCTTCCCAGGAGCTGTCAGAGGGCTGTCCTTGTTCTTATTCCCAAAAAGGGAGACATAAGTCTCACAAAGAACTGGAGACCCGTTTTCATTCTCACTACTGACTATAAAATTCTGGCGAAAGTTTTGGTTAATAGATTGAAGTGTGTTTTGGGTGATATCATTCATAAAGATCAATCATACTGTAGTACAAATAGATCTATTTATGATAACATTTATCTAGTAAGAGATTTACTAGATTATTGTAAATTAAATAGTATCAATTTAGGTCTTCTATCGTTAGACCAAGAGAAGGCTTTTGATCGTGTAGATCATGAGTATTTATTTAAGGTATTAAGAGTTTTTGGTTGTGGTGATGGGTTTCTTTCCTGGATAGGGTTACTTTGTACACAAATGCTTCATGTTTAATTAAAATTGGAGGAGGTTTAAGTCCACCAATAAAGGGGAATCAGACAGGGTTGTCCGTTGTCTGGCCATTTGTATGCAATAGCAGTTGAACCTTTGTTGTGTTTATTTAGGAAAAATGTGTCTGGTATATGTGTAGGTAGCAGTATCTATAATGAAATTAAGCTGACAGCATATGCAGACGATATTACTGTGTTTGTTAAGAATCAAAAAGATGTAAACACAATTAAGAAGTGTCTTTGTATATATGAAAAGGCATCATCTGGCAAGTTAAATTGGAGTAAAACGGAAGCTTTGTGGTGTATTGAGCATTCAACAGAGGTCTTACCAGTTATTCCTGAAAATGTAAAATGGGGAAAAATAGGATTTAAATTTCTAGGGATTTATTTAGGAAGTGAAGAGTTTAAAAAAAAGAATTGGAAGAATATAAATGATAAAGTATGTGCTAAGTTGTCTAAATGGAAATGGTTGCTGCCTCAACTATCGTACACGGGAAGAGTGCTGGTTATCAACAATTTAGTGGCATCTACCCTGTGGCACAGGCTGGATGTTTTGGATCCACCAATGGACTTTTTTGTAGAGATCCAGAGAGTTCTTATTGATTTTTTCTGGACTGGAAAGCACTGGGTGAAAGAAGCTGTTTTGTACCTACCAGTTCATGATGGAGGACAAGGCCTAATTGAATTAAAATCCAGGTATGCAGCTTTTCATCTAAAGACTGTCCAAAGGTTTCTTTACCATCAGAATCAGAACTGTATGGAAGTGGCATGTGCCCTCTTGAAGAGGGTTGGTCGTCTGGGTCTCGACAGACATCTGTTCTTAATGAACTTGAAGAACATGGACCTTAACGGACTTACGTCTTTTTATGCTTCAGCTTTACAAGTGTGGCATGTTTTTTCTGTGGAAGAACCTTTGTTCTTTAACGGACTGTTGTCTATTGAACTATTACGAACTCTACGTAATAATCTGATAAAAGCTGGTATTTGTAAAATTGGACATTTAAAGATTAACCACCAGCTGGCAGCGCGTGGGACCAGGGCGGAACAGGCAGCGGGTGTGGCCACGGCAGAGCTGTCGGACCCTCGGGCGTCCAGGGCGGAGCTGTCGGACCCTCGGGCGTCCATGGCGGAGCTGTCGGACTCTCGGGCGTCCAGGGCGGAGCTGTCGGACCCTCAGTCGTCCAGGGCAGAGCTGTCGGACCCTCGGATGTCCAGGGCGGAGCTGTCGGACCCTCGGGCGTCCAGGACGGAGCTGTCCCTTCAGGTGGCAATGGCGGTGAGGACCCTTCGGCCGGCCATGGCGGAGATGTCTTTTCAGGTGGCAATGGTGGCACTGGGAACCTCGTCCGAGATACCTCCGCGGCCCCCCTAGCAGGTATACTGTGCCCCCCCCAAAATTTAAATGGGGAAATTGACAGGAAAGGGGGGATCCGGCAGCAAAGAGGGTCTTGGGCTGGGCAGGACCAGCGGTGAAGAGGGCTTTGAGCTAAGCAGGACCAGCGGCAAAGAAAACTCTGGGCTGGACAGGACTGGCGCAGGATCAGCGGGCTCTGGCGCAGGATCAGCGGGCTCTGGCGCAGGATCAGCGGGCTCTGGCGCAGGATCAGCGGGCTCTGGCGCAGGATCAGCGGGCTCTGGCGCAGGATCAGCGGGCTCTGGCGCAGGATCAGCGGGCTCTGGCTCGAAGACTGGCGCAGGATCAGCGGGCTCTGGCGCAGGATCAGCGGGCTCTGGCGCAGGATGAGCGGGCTCTGGCTCGAAGACTGGCGCAGGATCAGCGGGCTCTGGCGTTTGCTCGAAGACTGGCTCTGGCTCGAAGACTGGCTCTGGCTCGAAGACTGGCTCTGGATCAGCGGGCTCTGGCGTTTGCTCGAAGACTGACACAGGATCAGCGGGCTCTGGCGTTTGCTCGAAGACTGGCACTGGCTCTGGATCAGCGGGCTCTGGCGTTTGCTCGAAGACTGGCGCAGGATCAGCGGGCTCTGGCGTTTACTCGAAGACTGGCTCTGGCTCGAAGACTGGCTCTGGCTCGAAGACTGGCTCTGGATCAGCGGGCTCTGGCGTTTGCTCAAAGACTGGCGCAGGATCAGCGGGCTCTGGCGTTTGCTCGAAGACTGGCACTGGCTCTGGATCACCGGGCTCTGGCGTTTGCTCGAAGACTGGCGCAGGATCAGCGGGCTCTGGCGTTTACTCGAAGACTGGCTCTGGCTCGAAGACTGGCTCTGGCTCGAAGACTGGCTCTGGCTCGAAGACTGGCGCAGGATCAGCGGGCTCTGACGTTTGCTCGAAGACTGGCTCTGGCTCGAAGACTGGCTCTGGCTCGAAGACTGGCTCTGGCTCGAAGACTGGATTTGCAGGCGTGATGTGAAGATCTGGGCTGGGCCGGACCAGCGGCGAAGGAAACTCTGGGCTGGACGGGACCAGCGGTGAAGGCTCTGGGCAGAAGGTGGAAGTAAGACCTGGGACTGAGGACCGGAGAAGGAAAACAGATTTCAGTGCTGATCGCACGGATTTGAGCGCCGGAGCCACCATTTTTGCCCCCAGGTCCCTACTGTTAGAAACCAGCTTTCGGGCTCGGGGCAACACGGGAATCTCTGGCTGAACAGCGGGGAAGCGAGGAACCCCTGGGGCTGGCTCTGGCTCGAAGACTGGCTTTGCAGGTGTTACGTAAAGATCTGGGCTGGGCCGGACCAGCGGCGAAGGAAGCTCTGGGCTGGACGGGACCAGCGGCAAAGGCTCTGTGCTGGACGGGACCAGCGGTGAAGGCTCTGTGGGACGAGACCTTGGCCGGATGGCCCATCTGGAACCACCCAGTGACATCCTGGGGGATCGAGCCGAACGTGGCGATCGTGCTGGATGTCTCCCACGGTGAATGAGGAACCACACACCCACAGCGTGCGGTCAATGAATTTGATGAGAGGTAGGTTGATATCATCCCACAGCAGTATCTGGGCAAGTGGATCGTCTAACCCGCCCCAGAACTGCTGCTGAAGGAAGTCCTCATCCCAGCTCCCATCCTGGTAAAGTTGAAGGTAAACTTTAGCTAATTCCTCCAGCGTACTACCGTTCATGTCGAAAATAGTGGATTCCGTGGGGTGTGCGGAAGCGCGGTCTTCGGGCTGTACAGGATTCATAGTGGTGCAGTTCGGGTCAAGCCTTCTGTCAGGATACAGGCACAGAGGTAAGTGAATTCAAACGTGGGTTTATTTACAGTGAATCAAGTGCAAAGGTGAGTAAGCAAAGTTCAGGTGAAGATTCGGTGATGATCACTACGTGTAGGGCAGATTCCAGGTGAGCAGATCCTCCTTAAGTTAGTTGAATTCAAGCAATCACAGTTCATTAATACTTGTCTTTTTCTCTTTCAGATGCAACCACGGGCAAGTAGAACTCAGCGGGAATACCGGACACTCAGATGAATACCAGATCCCGGGAAACATGGAATTAGACAGGACTTCTGGAGACAGCGGGACAAGGACACAGAGGTTAGTATTTCACAGTTGAGTATGCGTTACTTGGTGGTTTCTGGATGACTCAGAGACTTCGTGAGGCAATGGGTTATGGTCTATTCCTGTTGGAGGCTTGACAAAGACTGAGGCTGTGGTGAGTTTTTATGCTGAGGCTTGCTGATTGTGAACAGGTGCGGGTGATTATACTCAGTGGAGAGTAATTGCAGGTGCGCCAAAGAGGATTCTGGGGAATTTAGTGCAAAGATAGACGGTGAACCGTGACAAGGACATAGACGTTCTGATACAAAATTGATTTCTACAAGATCTTCCTTGTCTAAATGAAGAAGATAAACAAGCATTGGAGTCTGGATTAACTTTTGTGGAATTAAGTGATGCCGTAACAGGTCTTTCGTCGGGTCGTACCCCTGGCATAGATGGACTTCCTGGTGAATTTTATAAATATTTCTGGACAATACTTGGATCTGATTTATTTGAGGTGCTTAAAGGCACACTGTGGAGGAATTGTACCTTTATATAACAGCTTCAAAGTAATTTCGGTGGTAAACAAACTCATAGTAGGGCAAATCATCCTGGTAGTAAAGCTTGGGGGGAAAAACCAGCTATGTAAGTTTGAGAGGAGCGCCCCCGACAAATCTTGCGAGAATCACGACTTGCTTTACGGCCTCTGGGGTCGGCGGTATCGCCGGCGATACCAGCTCACTTTTTTCCTTATCAGTGCAAAAGAGACTCAAATTACTCTGTTGATTTTGATCTTACAAATAAGTGCTGTACATCATTATATCCTGTTAAGTGTTTATTTTTTTTGTGGGTACTCACAATAAAAACAAAGTGTTGTGCTTTTCGTCAAATAAAGAAAAATAAACATGATGCGCGTTTTACCTTCTCTCGTCAGTGAGGTCCATTCTGAAACGCGTCCGAAAAATGAACTGTAACTCTGTCAATACTTGTCACAGAGATACGAGAGATTTCTCTTTATTAAGCTGAAATTCTCTTCTTTTAAATGAAGTAATTTATATAAAAAACAAATATTCACAGTTTATGTAATCTGTATGAAAAGAGAGACATGTCAGTATTTTTCTTTCCAGCTCATTATACCTCATTATGCGTTAATGTGCCACGCCCACGGAGAGCGCGCGGTATTCAAACGCAAATGATCTAAGGCAAGCCATGCAAACATGCCAACGCCCACCAGCTGGATTATAAAATCATGTTTAGTAAGTTTCTTACTACCGCAGTGAACACAGCGTATACCTACCCTGTGAGGAATAATACTATCTAATAACCCTGGAAAATGTAACAGAAGTGCTGGTAGTTTCATTTCGAGGAGCAACGGATCCAGCTGATGTAGTAAGTCATTTATTCTTAAGTGCTTTGTTCTAATCACGATATTGAATAGAATCTATAAACCGCAAAAATACTGTTTAAATATGAATTGCGTGTCTGTGTGACACGTAACGCGTAATGAGGTATAATGAGCTGGAAAGATAAATACTGACATCTCTCTCTTTTCATACAGATTACATAAACTAAGAATATTTGTTTTTTTAAATAAATTACTTCATTTAAAAGAAGAGAATTTCAGCTTCATAAAGAGAAATCTCTCGTATCTCTGTGACAAGTATTGACAGAGTTACAGTTCATTTTTCGGACGCGTTTCAGAATGGACCTCACTGACGAAAGAAGGTAAAACGCGCATCATGTTTATTTTTCTTTATTTGACGAAAAGCACAACACTTTGTTTTTATTGTGAGTACCCACAAAAAAATAGACACTTAACAGGATGTAATGATGTACAGCACTTATATGTAAGATCCAAATCAACAGAGTAATTTGAGTCTCTTTTGCACTGATAAGGAAAAAAGTGAGCTGGTATCGCCGCTTTGTTTACTACAGTTATACAGCGCGTGTCTGTGCCGTTCATTCACTCTCGCATCTACATTAGTAAACATGTTATTAAATTTACTTGAACAAATCCAAACTATATTGCTATAGCCTACTAAGATGAGTAAAAATAGACTGAAATATGTTGAAATAAAATGTCTGTATAAGCAACAAACTGCAAATTAACATGTACATGCTAATATATGTGACCCGTCACAGAAACCAGGGACACAAGTCGGCAGCACAACTTTCGAGCAAAATGAGAAAGAAGAGTTTTTTTTCAAAATTGGTGATTTTCAATTTTTTGGAGAATCTGTTAATTGAAATCACGAAGAAGCCTCTCCATGTTTGAGATAGCAGTATTGGTATATTTAAAAGCTTACATTTTGAGGTTGAAATCGGCTTGTTTTCGGAGATTCTAGTATGCAGTAGGGGCGTGGCGTGTCATTGTCTGTGTGTATATCCATACTGAATAACCCGGCGCTTTTGCCCCCGCCCTCCAAGTCAACCACATGGCTACTTATTATGCTGTGCTCTGGCCAGCTCTCTCTGATATCAAAATTCAATGAAGATGGATGCCGCAAAGATTGTCGCAGACGAGATGAACCGTCTGGCAGTTACACCGAAAATGTTTTCGCCGCACTTCGTGGGCTCGGGAAACTGAACCGGAGGTATGGGCGCAGCGCGCTCGCCCTCAGTGCTTCAATACGGCGGCTCGGCTCGCTGACAGCGGTGGCTGGCTGTTTCATATGTGACGGAGAATCGAAATAGAGGATGCAGTTAAGACATTTGCTGCTGCGATGAAGGCCTGCCGTGCGTGTTTCTGAAATGTAAGTTAAGCTTCATTTGCTCTTTAGTCGTTATTTAAGATGCTGAACCTGCTGATGATATAATGTGCTTGCGGACATTTCATTTGTGTGTGTATACGCACATAAGAAAGTGGTGTAAAGAGATTTGCAACAGTAATTTGAGGAGGTGAAATGTGATTATTTGGAAAATTGCAGAAATGACTGCTTAAAGAAAAATGCCAGCAGGCATTTGCCTTCTACATAAACTTTAATATTGTTGACATTTTGGGCACACGAGCGTTGCGTACTATTTGCGCTATATGTAGGCCTATGGCTTATTGGTCTTTGTTTGTTGTTGTTGGTTTTGCGTTATATGTATATGGCATATTGGTCTTTGTGTGTTGTTGCTGGTTTTGCGTTATACTGTATGTATATGGCATATTGGCCTTTGTGTGTTGTTGCTGGTTTTGCGTTATATGCAGGCTATATGGCATATTGGTCTTTGTGTGTTGTTGCTGGTTTTGCGTTATATGTATATGGCATATTGGTCTTTATGTGTTGTTGCTGGTTTCGCGTTATATGCAGGCTATATGGCATTATTGGTCTTTGTGTGTTGTTGCTGGTACGTTGCAAATAGAGGGGCAGCACAATTGTTTTTCGCCTAGTGCGGCAGAAGTGCACTCATTCGAAGTGTAAAAAAAGCTGTAAAGCACATGGAGGAGCTTTACAGGGGGTATGGCTTATCTAAATGAGATGTAAATGAGCCCTATTGTCACCCCCAGCAGCAGAGAGAGGTGAGAACTGAATCTCTTTAGAGCTCGTTTTCTCCTCTTTGAGCTTTTTTAAGTGCCTACTTTAAAATGGCCACAACTTCTCCAAATATTATCAGATTTCCACATGTTACACATCGTTGGAAAGCTTGGATATTACACTCTCAGAATCTATGAATAACTCAAAATGCCCCAGAACCGACTTGTGTCCCTAGTTTCCGTGACTGGTCACATATCATACACAATATGTTACAGACAAAATATGAATGTTTAGACAAGATTTTGTGATTAGTTTTGGATAGATTATAAAGTTTTGACTGTAAAAAAAAGACTACTGTCACATTAAATAGGTAAGCTTTTGTTCACCAATTTCTGCTCATGTTAAATATACTATAGTATGATGTTTTGTCAAAAATAAAGTAGGTATATTGAATGATAAACTAAGATGTTTTTATACTGTTTGTTCCGATATTCAAAATAATGAATCCTTTCCTTTTTTAATACGTATGATAAAATGTATACTTTTTACAAAGAAAGAATACACTTGAAATATTGTTAAAATTGTAATTGTTGTTGTAATTGTAACGTATTTTTAATTGGTTACAATTTCTAATGGTAAAATATGTATATATGGATAATTTCTTTTGTCCTTGCGTTCTTTGACACTCCTGTGTGAAAGGGCTAATTAATATGCAGCTCATTATGTATGTGGCACATTATCCGGCCTTTGTCTTCACAGGTGTGAAAACGCCTCCACGCATATTGCCTTTCCAAACAAACGGTGTCTTATAAAATTTAAATCAATGTATTGTTTTGTGTAAATGATTAGGCAGGATGATTTTCAGATCATTTTGAAGCAAAAACTCTACGCAACAATGCCCATTAGTCAAAAGTCTTGTAGACACATAAACATTTAATATGTTTTGTGGCCTTATTTCAGACACTTTAAGTTTTAGTTTTTCAATAACCATGCATAAACAATATTCTCTCAAAAATACAAACATGTACATACCTTTTGCTCACATATTACGGTAGCCCCGTTTGTGCTATATAGAGTGAATTTACACCTTTGCGATTAACATGTTTATAAATAACTGAAAAAAGCACAAATGTCAGAGCACGTCAGAACACCTCCAGGACCCAGAAAACCCCTCAGACCCCTGAGGGTTAAAAGAGATTTTATTAAGCTATGGTAAAGCTTCATCTGCAAAAGTTATTGCAAAACTGGGCAAAAAATGATGCATTGTGGTGTGTTTTAGACCACAATACTCCAGCTCTCCCAGGTAATTTAAAATGGGGAAAATCTGGGATAAAATATTTGGGGGTGTTTTTAGGAAGGGAAGATTATAAGAGACAGAATTGGGAGGGCCTGGTGGAGAAGGTGTGTGCTCGGTTGTCTTGCTGGCATTGGTTGCTACCACAGTTATCCTATAGGGGAAGAGCCCCGGTCTGCAACAACCTTGTAGCCTCAACGCTATGGCACAAAATGAACATTCTGGAACCTCCTGAAGATATGGATGAAAAAATCCAAAAACGCTTAATAGACTTTTTTTGGTCCGGTAACCACTGGATAAAAGCATCAACTTTGTTCCTGCCCAGATAAGAAGGTGGACAAGGACTGGTGGATATAAAAAGCAGAATTAAGACTTTCAGACTACAGACAGTAAAAAGATTCCACTACGGAGTGGATGTAAGATGGTCTGGAGTAGTCTGTGCCCTCCTTAGAAGAGCAGGAGGGATGGGGCTGGATAAACACTTGTTTCTCCTGGACATTCAAAATGTCGATTTGAATGGACTAACTTCCTTTTACCATTCAGTGTTAAAAGCCTGGAGGACTTTTAATGTCTCAAGAGACATTACGGATGAGGGAGGTCTCTGGCCAAGGGAGGAACCTCTAATGCACAATTCTATAGTGGACTCAGTGATTTTAAAATCACCATCGATGAGGAATCTTCTAAAGGCTGCAGGAGTTGTAAAGATTGGACATTTAATAACTTCAGATGGATGGATGTCTCCTGAAATCCTAGCCTCCAAGATTGGAATAAGATCAACTCGTTGGACACAAAGACTGTTAAATTAAATTCTTGAGAGCCTATCGACGGAATTTAAATGCAGTGTGGAAACAACTAATGAAGATATGGATTTAACTTTTCCTGAACTAAGAATAATTCCGGTTGTGGGTATTTTTGAAGAAAAGAAGGGGTTTTTGTTGACCTTCAAGACACCTGTATTGGACTGTTTCAGTAAAATTGAGAAGCACTGTACGTCATATGTGTAAAAGTTTCACACTCTCACTCTTTAGGAGGAGTTAAAGAGTCAAAATGGCAAGAGCTATTTGGATCAGGCTCTTCCCCGAAGGGTTGCTGGAGGGCCTTGTACAAGCCTCCCATTGAAAAAAGGCCTGGAGACCTTCAGTTGAGAGTTGTGCAAGGGTTAATAGCTACAAACAGATACAGAGCACACCTGGATCCCTAGGTTCAGGAGGGATGTCCTTTTTGTGGGATGACTGAAACTGTCTTTCATTTATTTTTTCAATGTGGGAGGCTTGTGGTTTTATTTTCTAAATTAGAAGAATGGTGTACAGTTTTGGGAGAAGTGTTTTCACCTATGTTATTTATCTATGGACCAAAGTATAGCAGAAACAGAAAGCAGATCCATGTTTTGCTTAATTTCTTGTTTGGGCAAGCAAAAATGGGAATTTGGATTTCACGAAAAAGTAAAATAAATAATGCTGGGTCAACTGATGCACTGTTCATTTTAAAAGGGTTAATTAAAACTAGATTAAAGGTGGAATATACATACTATAACTTGGTTAAAGACCTGGAGACTTTCAATTATATTTGGGGAGTAAACCAGTGCATATGTGAATCTGATGTTGATGGTGCTGTTGTAATGTCTGTCTGTGTTCCCCCGGTCTTTGTGCTTTTGGTTCAGTCCTGTTCAGTTTTCCCGCTCCTCGTTTGTGTTCATGTATACCACGCCCCCTTGTTATCTTGTTTAGCTTGTTTGGCCTTGTATTTAAGCCCTGTGTTTCAGTCCAGTCTTTGTGAGTTCTTGTTGTTGTACCTTGATGTTGGTGGTTCTGTTCCTGAGTCTTGTGCCCTAGCCAGAGTCTTTATGTAATTTGAGTTTATTAAATAAAGTGTGCTGCAATTGGATCTTGCTTCCACCTCATCATAACAGGTGCTTTGCAAATTTATATTTAATTGTGCTATTGTCTTGCTTGGTTTTTGTGCTATTTATTATTGTATGTTTGTGTTTTAAATTACTTTTTAAATCTATGAAAGGTTTAGTTAAACCTTGATTTATTTTGTAATAAAGGGAGGTTAAAAGTCTCTCTCTCTCTCTCTCTCTCTCTCAACACAAGATGTCTCTCTCTCTCTCTCTCTCTCTCTCAACACAAGATGTCTCTCTCTCTCTCTCTCTCTCTCTCTCTCTCTCTCTCAACACAAGAAGTCTCTCAATTCAATTAAATTCATAATTCAGGAGAGAGAGAGAGAGAGTTCCGATGACAGTTGGCAGCAAAAATATGAGCTCCTGATATCAACAACATTTTTGCCAGGAAATGTATCTTTTTATGACTCAAACTGTAATTAGATGATTGGAAACTTAACTGTGAACAAAAGAGGCAGAAGATTTTGAAGGTAAGACCTCTGAAAACAATGTAATTTTTTTGTCATCACCTTAAAACTACATAGAAACTCAATATATCAAGCTAACTGCTAGCCAAGCTAACATTCCGTGGCAGTTAATTCAGTTGAGAACAACATGGGCCTACCTAAAGCGGAGGAGGAGAGGAGGAGCTGGAGATAATATATCCAGCAGAAGTTAAATATACCAAAGATAAGAAAAATATGAAAGAGATGATCCTGAGAGAGAACCCAGTGATACTGATGTCTGACTACAGTGGACCAGAAGACAACAGAGTCCGGTGAAACCTGATGTTCTTCACTGAACACCCATCAGCCTGGCACACCATCCTCAGCTCTGCCATGGCATGTAGAAGAAAAGGAGGCATCAGCAAAGGCAGACAACCTACTCTGGAAGAAGACAACGACACAAAGCTGATTGTGAACCTATATCATAACGGAACAGTCATGGTCCAGGGACCAGAAACCAGCCTCAATGAATTCCAGAGGAACTTCAAAAACCTTAAAGTGGAGGTTCAGAAGATTAAGAAAGATCCTGAAGCGAAGAGAAGCGCAGAAGAGGGACTCAGCAACACAACAGACACAAACACTGTCCCAGGCTCAAGAACTCCTCTGACAGACAGACACCTCAGCACTCCTGCATCTCCGAAGATAAAGGCCTTGAGAGACAACATCACGGAGCTGGAGCAGGACTACAACTTGTTTAAAGAGGAAACTACCAACAACATCCAACAGCTCCTGAATATGACCAGCCATCACAGCATTCAACAACTACAAAAGCTCTGCTTGGCCATCAGCAGTGTGTCAGCACACAAACACACAGCGCCTCCACTCCGGAACGCATCCCAACATCAGCAGTGTCAGCACACACAAAAAAGAGCTCCTTCAGTCCTGAATGCATCCCAACCACAGCTCAACATCAGCAGTGTGTCAGTACACCATCACTGAGCTCCTTCACTCCTGCAACGCCACAATCTCATCAAGCCCCTCAGAGGAAAGTCAACAGAAACATCACACGATACCATCCACAGGCAACAGAGGCAGAGATCAGGCGAGTAACGACAACATCGTCATCCTCTGTGACTCCAACGGCCACCATCTTGACCACAGACGTCTGTTTCCGGGCAGATCTGTGAAGAAGTTCTGGTGTCCCACCTCACACTCTGCTTTGAGACTGCTGCGAGAGGGAGTGTTGGGCGCACCGTCACACATCATTCTTCACACCGGAACAAACGACCTCAGTGCGAGGGTAAACGTCACTAAAGCCCTGTCCAACGTGCTGAAAACAGCCAGCAGGATCTATCCCGGAGCCAAGGTCATCATCTCAACCCTTCTACCTCGCAGAGACGTCCCTCAAAGGATCATCAACAAAATCAACGCGGAGATAGTCAACATCTGTGCTTCAATGCCGAGCGTTCACATAGCCAACCATCAGCGCATCACCCATGAGCATCAATATGACCGTATCCACATCCATCGAGAGGGCATGAGACTGTTCGCAAAAACCATCAAAAAGTCAGCCCTAAAACACCCTCAGAAAACACACCCTGAGCGCGAGTCAGTCAGACAGACGGACAGCTACGCCGCTGTAGTGGCAGGAACAGGTAGAGCTGACACCACTGACCTGATCCAGTCAAACACATGCTGGAAATTATATGTGACAATATGTTAGCTCATAGTGTTAGCTCATATACTCATAGTGTGTCTGTCAAGAATGACCATTATTTCTTAATCACTTTTTAATTGTTTTTATTTATTTTTTATTTAATTTTATAATTTAATTTTTATTTTTTATTCAATGTGTAAAATTGACCGACTCACCATACTTCTATATATCCTCTATATTACCTTTCTAATTGATTAATCTATATTTTAAAACATGATCGGGTCATGAATTTCATAAATTTTTCTGGTAAATCCAATATTCGTCAATGTCATCGTTTAAAATAACATGTTATAACATTCAGGGGATGTTCTCTTCTGCTTTTGGGGAGAACATTACTAACCCTGATTTTGTTATAATTGTATATAGTTCAGATATAATTATATTACTTGAGACATGGTGTCGTTTTGGATCTGCCCTCCTCCAAACTACAGAGAGCTACGAATCCCTTCAATCAAACAGCCTAACATTAAAAACGGAAGAGATTCAGGAGGAATCATAGTTTGGTTTAAAGATAATTTGTGGCACTATATTCAGCCTGTGAAAAAAGGGAAAACGCTTATTTGGTTAAAACTTCAAAAAGAGCTTTTGTGTTTAGATGAGGACATGTACCTGTGTGCCACATACATTACCCCATACCTTATTATAATGAAGACATCGCCCCAACCCTACAGACAGAGATCGTTTACTTTCAATGTCTAGGGTCGGTTCTGTTAATGGGGGATCTGAACGCTAGAACGGGGAAGGAAGCGGATTACATTACCTCAGATGGAGACAAATATATTAACAACTCACATATCAACGGAAACACTTTACGAAGGCACGTCAGAATTATGACAACACGATAAACAGGCACGGAAAACAAGTCCTACAGCTCTGCAAAAGCCTGGGTTTGTATATAGTTAACGGCAGAACAAAGGGAGATTCTCTGGGTCGGTTCACCTACTGTTCATATCTCGGCAGCAGCACAGTAGATTACGCCATCACAGATGTAGACCACAGTAAAGTCAACTATTACACAGTGATGCCATAGCTGCCGTTATCAGACCACAGTCACACAGTCCTCAGTCTGAACAGATCCGTGAATCTCCGGCCTTCAGATCCGAAGGTTAAACTGCACCCCCTCCACATTTATATGGGGTAAAGACAGTCCTGCCCAGTACGAGAAGGCATAATATGAGAAGGCATCCTCAGCTAGATTAAACTGGGGAAAAAGTGAGAGTTTTCTTATTGGACAGTGGATTGGGAAAAGACCTCCGCAGCTTCCTGGTGGTGTGAAATGGGGTAGGGAAGGGCTGAAAGTTTTAGGTGTATATTTAGGGAATAGTCAATTTCAGATGAAGAATTGGGAGAGAATGCTGGAGAAAGTGATTGCCCGATTGTCTAAATGGAAATGGCTATTACCACAGTTATCGTATAGAGGACGAGTCTTGGTTATTAATAACCTAACTGCCTCTACACTGTGGCACAGGTTTATTGTCATGGAGCCACCCGATGAACTGATCTGCCGTATACAAAGAGCATTGGTGGACTTCTTCTGGAGTGGTCAGTTCTGGATCCGGGCAGCAGCGCTGTATTTACCTGTCCAGGAAGATGGCCATGGGTTGGTGGATGTGAGGAGTCGTATCAGTGCCTTCAGGATACAAGCAGCACAGATACTTCTATATCATAAAGACTTGACTTGGGCCAAAACTGCTTGTGCTTTGCTACAGAGAGCAGGAGGACTGGGATTGGATAAACATTTATTCCTAATAAAATTTGAGGAGGTGAGCTTGTCTGAGCTTACACCGTTTTACAAGTCTATGCTGAAGATCTGAAGAACTGTTTTTAAAGTAGAGCGGGACATTGATCCTCAAGGACACTGGGTCACTGAAGAACCCTTTCTTTTTAATCCAATGATCCAGACAAGGATGTTATCTTCTGTGAGTATACAAACATGCTTACTAAAGAATAACATTGTAAAACTGGGACACTTCTTGGACAATAATGGATGGAGATCAGCAGAGACCCTCAGAGAGGTGACAGGATTATGGTCACTAAGACTTACAGAAAAACTGATGGAGGAAATTTTCATTGTAATACCAAGCAGTTACAGAGAGATCATCGCAAGGAAGGAAACCGATGAGAAGTTAAAAATAGCACCTGCAAGTAAGGAAGATTTGGAAGGTGTGGACGCTTGTTCAATTTTGTCTTTTGAGGTTCCTCAAATAGAACTCTTCGAGTCTACAGCAAAGAAGGCCATTTATCACATCACGGTGAAGGTCATACATCAGGAATCACTCAGGAGAGTAAAAGCCTCTGGGTGGCCAGGACTGTTGACACCAGAGTTCCTCTTGAGGGACAGATGGAGAGCACTGTATAAACCTCCAGTGGAGAAGCGAACAGCTGATCCACAATGGAGGATTATTCACAGGGCAATAGCTACAGACAGACATGTGGCACACTTGGATCCAGCAGTAGGTGGGGAGTGTAGGTTTTGTGGAGAAGAGGAAGATTTGTTTTTAAGATGTGAAAGACTACAGAATCTTTTTAATCTTCTTAAGAAATGGTTCAGGAAATTTAACGAGGATCTTTCGGATAAAGTGTTTATTGGAGGGTAAAAGTATGGATTTTTGATGAGGAAGAAAGTGTGTTTATTGAGTTATTTGATCGGGACTGCAAAATTGGCAGTGTGGAAGACTAGGAAGAACAAAGGCTTACAAATTGCATCCATGGATCCTGAAGTTATGTTTAGGAAATTAGTGGAAGGAAGGCTTAAAGTGGAGTACGAATATTATAATATTGTAAATGATGTCAGGAGTTTTATTGAAATATGGTGTATTAATGATGTTTTATGCACTATTTATGAGGATGTGATGGTTCTGAATTTTTTAAAAAAAAATCAAATTTTTATGCTCTAATTTTATTTTAGAATGAGTATATGAATGTATGATTTGTTTGAAATGTAAAAATTAAAGAATTTTCAACCTCTCTCTCTCTCTCTCAACACAAGTCTCTTTCTCTCTCTCAACACAAGAAGTCTCTCTCTCAACACAAGAAGTCTCTCTCTCAACACAAGTCTCTCTCTCTCAACACAAGAAGTCTCTCTCTCTCACTCTCAACACGAAGTCTCTCTCTCTCTCAACACAAGAAGAGAAAGGAGAGGAGTACGCATCAGCCACTTTTCATACGGGAGCTTGAAGTGGAGAGGGTGAGCAAATTTAAATACCTGGGTGTCCACATTAGTGAGGACCTCACTTGGAAACCACACGTCACGCAGCTGGTTAAGAAGGCCCAACATCGGCTGTATTTTCTGAGGAGGTTGAGGAGGTTTGGCATGTCGTCGAAGATCCTCAACAACTTCTACGGCTGCGTTATTGAGAGTGTCCTGACTAATTGCATCACTGTGTGGTACGGCAGCACTACTGCCATGGACCGTAAACGTCTACAGAGAGTGGTGAAGAATGCACAAAAGATTACCCGGACTCCCTTGCTCTCTGTAAAGAGCATATACCATCATAGGGTCACCAGGAGAGCTGCATCCATCCTCAAAGACCCCTCCCACCCCCAGCACGTACTGTTCACACGTCTACCCTCAGGACGGAGGTATAGAAGTGTGAAATGCAGGACTTCAAGACTGAAGAACTCTTTTTTCCCTTCTGCCATTAGACTCCTAAACAGTCGGAGTGGGGGGAAATATTCCTTTCTCTAAATACCCGGCTATGTGTAAACGTGGCCTGAGAGACTGACAAAACAACAGAGAGATAGCAAAATACAATCCATAGGGTCGTAACAGCTCTACAAGCTGCTTTTGATACATCAGATATTCAGGGGAGAGCAAAACGAGAGAGAGAAAGACAAAGGAACAGGGAAATCCTAAAACGTTTGATTGATATGACCTTGTATCTGGCAAGACAGGGGCAAGCTTTTTATGAGTCGAGCTCAAGTGCAAACCAAGGCAACTTCCTCTAACTTATGAAAACATTGGCCCTGTATGAGATCGTAATGAAGCTGCATTTGGATACCATCCATGAAAAACAAGCCTCCAAGAAAAGACCCCAAGTGTCCCTTCTCTCAAAAAGGAGCCAGAATGACATTATTAGGGCTGTAATCTGTAATCTCCCAGTCGACTTGTCGATTTATTGGTCGATACGTTCTGGCTCGAACAAAATTCTGATTGGTCGATTTTTTGCTGTGTTAATTTCATCAGGGGGAAAGCACTAATTGCTAATGGGGCTGTTTTCAGAGCACCCCTGTTTCACAGGTAACAGTCTGTCTTCAAAACACCCCCCTTGTTTTCACTTTTTTTGGATTTGCCCAACCCACTGGAGACAGATTGAACAAAGTACTAGAAGGCCTTAGTATGGTGGTTTGCTGAATATTTATTTAATTGTGAGCGTTTAATTTACAGTCAGTCCTCCTTTACCATGTCAAAGACATCGGCAGTGTGGCAGCATCTTACAAAAATAGATAACGGAAAAAAAAGTCGAATGCAAAGTTTGCAAGCAACAGTTTGCATATCACAGCTCGACTACAAACATGGCATATCACCTAAAATTGGTTAGCTAACTTGTCTGCGTTAGGGTTCCCTATCTGTTTTCAGTAGGCTATATGAACATATCAGAATAGGGCACATGTTTTTGTCTAATAATCATTTTATAACTGCAGGCGCACCCGCCCGTAGCGCTGGATGTTAAACCTCCTCTATCATCCAAATGCAAAAATAATATCAAGGAAGGAATTGTCAAATTTTTTTATTAAAGTGGACGTGCCTTGACGTCAAAAACGATTTAATATACTGCAAAGAAGCCTCCTAGTTTTTTAAGTTTATTTATAATTAATTGAGGCGAACAAGGCTACCAAGTACTGCGCAGCTAATTAATTAATTCTAACGTTTTTTAATCTAAGCCTGTCTTGATGTCAGGTGCTCTGGCTCCCGGCAAACATGTGACTATGGTGTCTCTATTTTCACGTTCCGTGTAATAGAATCGCAAATAACTAGGAACATTAAACAGGATTCTCAGTGGGTGTTTCACTGAGTAGGGAGAATCTGTTTGATGTTGTAATCGGAACGGAATAGTGGTGTTTTATCCCGCGACTACACCGTCTCACATACAATGTACATATGTACAATGTACAAATGTACATACAAATACAATAATAAATAATTATACATAATAAAACATGTAATTCTTGGAAAATAGATATTTAAATGAACACAAACATTTTGTATTTTGTTGCTTCAGACAGGACATAGGCCTATAACATTTGTCCTTTCACATTGCTTGTAGGGACTTAAAGTGTCACGAAACCCCCCTGTTTTAGCCAGTTTATATGAATATAATATACTGCAGTAAACAGAAATACAGTAATACAGAAAAATACCAGAGTGTTCAAAATATGGATTCATTAATCAAAATTGTATATCCATAAAAATACTACAAATCTTTTTTTTCTTTTTCTTTTTTACAATATTCTCCAAACAAGTGCTGTAGTCCTTGATCTCCCGGAGAAAGTGAATCAAATTTGACTTGGACTCATTTCTACTTATGTTTGTGGAACTTCCCCAAAATAATAAAAAGTTAATAATATATGCATGTATCAAAATTATTTAACTGACTATAATATTGGTTTTCCTTCTAAAAAAATGTTCTATATCCACCCAAAAAATCTTACTGTATACACAATTACAAAAAAGATGGACAATAGATTATTTTTCTGTTGAGCAAAAATCACAGGAATAATTATCCAAATAAAATCTCTCTAAAAGACCTTTGCCTGGATATACCATGTAAAACTTGAATCTAACCTCTTTTACTCTATTATTTAAAGGGGTCATATAATGGGACATGCACTTTTACAAGTTGACTGTACTGAAATGTGTGTTGGCAGTGCCTGTACACAACCATCATATAATGATAAAAATCCATCCAGTGTTTTTGTTTTAATCTCCTTATATGTTTTCCCCTGCCTCAAATTGAGCCGTTCGATTTTGTGACGTCAATAAAACGGACGCCCCTCCCACGATTGATAATTTACGGCAGCGTTTCAACACAGACCTGCCCTGTGCAAGCTGTCATCGTAGTCCACCATTGTTGATACACTGGAGCAGAATGGCGTCAAAGCGATTGTGGTGTTTTGTTCTTGGGTGTAATAAGGAACACAGCAGTCATTTTAATGTTCCTAAATTCGAACCGCTGAAGACGCAGTGGCTGAGTTTGATTTTTGAAGGGAATATTCACAACGATCAACGTAAATGCTTTTATGTTTGCGCTAATCATTTCTCACCAGACTGCTTTATAAACGAGGTTTAGATCTGGTTTTGCTAAGAAGCTGGTCCTGAAAACAGAATCGGTATCAACTATTCGTGTTCCTGCTGCACCTCCAGTCAGTGTAACGTTTTATTAACCTTTAAATATTAATCTTTGCAAATCGCTTGCACGCTTCACGATGAATGCGGCTAATGTTTACACTCAGGGTATATTACGGCATGTTTTCTCTGTAACGTTACGACGTTCTCAATATAATTCATAATCCCACTTTTATAATGAACAACGCGTTATGGTTAATGTTTCAGCACTGACAGTTGTACCTAACACCGAGATAACGTTATGCATCACTAACAAGCCTACATTTACCAAAAAAAAGTTTTTCAACATCAATCTGTCAACGAACTAACCTATACATCAGTAAGAACATAGCATCTTTATCTCACTACTCTAAGTTACTCTGCCAGTACATAAGTTACAAAAATAGATCAAAGTGACATTACGTTAACCAACCATTCAGAAACGTCCTGTTCGAGCCTTAATTGTTGAATTTCTTCGGGCCGTCATCTTGTTCCGGGTCCGACTCCGGTTCAAATTGGTATGGTAGAACAGATGTTTCCTCGTGCTGAAAACAGAGCAGTTTTTGACCATGTAAAATTAGTGTTTTCTTACAATACTAATGAAATTTTTTAATAAAAGTATATTACAAAGTTTTCATTTAGACCCTAAAGATTCATATTAACTTGTAAAAAATGGCATTATATGACCCCTTTAAATATTCCAAGCTTTAGTCTAGTTTATATTTCTAAATGCTTTGTTCCATAATGAACTTTCATGAAACCTTGCACTTTGAAACCCGTTGTCAGTTTTCCCTTTTCACATGAAAACAGTGTCGTGTAAACATACCCTTAGAATCCAGTAGCAACTGCTGGTCTTTCAAAGAGGGGAAGCTCATTTTCGGCCTACATCATAAAAATTGTCCGTTTATTTATAGCCTCAAAATGAACAAATATTTTTTCGAGTCATTTCGTTCGTTGAATGAACAAAATGACTCGAAAAAATATTTGTTCATTTGATGAACTTGTTCGAACAGGAGAGTCACGAATGTGCATCACAGAACAGAGCAAGGCGAGCATTTGTGCTTATAAAACTTAAACTTTTTTATTTATTTTTGAAATGACCAATCGTTTCGCAAAGTAAGACCCTTATGCATCGTCCGGTGTCGTTTAAAGCCATTTGAAACTGCACTGAAACTGTCATTTGGACCTTAGACCGTTTGGTACCCAATGAAGTCCATTATATGGAGAAAAATTCTAGAATGTTTTCATCAAAAACCTTAATTTCTTTTCGACCGAAGAAAGAAAGACATGGACATCTAGGATGGCATGGGGGTGAGTAAATTATCAGCAAAAGATTTTTAAAAAGTGAACTACTCCTTTAACACAATAGTACATATTTGACCATACATTTTTTTGACACTACAGGGTAGGGGTGTGCTCAAAAATCGATACAGCAATACATCACGATTTTTATAGTCAGGATATACTACATCGATTTCCAGCTAAAAAAAAATCACGTTTTAAACGGGGTGTGAACTATAACCTCCTCCGTTCCTGTAGATGTCACAGTATGGCGGCTTTAGTTTCCCCCAACTTGCTGGGTGCCACCATAGAGCGCCACTTTCAGTAGTGAAAGCTGGAAGCGGCATGGCAGACTCAGCCGACAAAATTACTTCGGCCCCTTCACAATATAAAGCCGATGTGTGGGTGCACTACGGTTTTAAAACAAACCAGGGAGCATGGACTTGAAGACATCCCAAGTCTCCCGGAAGTTCCGGGAGTCTCCCGGATATTGATAGCGGCTCCCTGATGCCCGCAAATTTGTTAAAATCTCCCGGAATCTAGAGCGAGCGAGCAAGACCGCGCATGCGAGACAGAAGAGACTGTGCTCCTAACCGTGTAGCGCGCGCAAGGCAGAGAGGGAGAGAGCGAGATACCTTGCGTGTGTGTGCGTGTGTGCCTCATGAAGCGCATGTAAGACAGAGAGCATCCTGATTGGCCTGTTTTGGTAAGTCAACCAATCACCCCACACAAACCTCAGTGAATTAACTTAACTGTGCACTTTAATTTCATTTTAAATATCTAATGCACTTTATTTTAATGTTTTCAATATCAGTGTGTCCATTGTTAAAAGTGCACATCTATTTTGTTATGGCAGCTAAACAATGAATTGGAAAGGAAATTTTGTATCCAAGTTTTTTTACTAAATTTTTCTGCTGATTTATGTGATCCAATGTGATCCGATGTAAGACTACTCAGATGGCACACAGTAACTTGTATTTTATTTTTACATTTTTAGTTAACTGTGTGGAATATCGCAATATTTATCGTAGCGTGATCCATGTATCGTGATGTAATCGTATCGTGATCCATGTAACAGCAAGCAGATGTCAGTTCTGCCATTTCTTTTAAATTACTGGTTTCTAATTTGCAAACACAGCTCCACTCTTCGTGGACTGTGACACAAAGCAAATGGTGTTCAGACTTGATTAAGTTAGTGATTCTGATCAGCACACGCGGCGCTTTTCTCTAATGAGTAAACAAAGGAATGCCCTGTTTTACCGACATGTGACCAAAAGGCACCGCTCTGACTGGAGATCCCGCAGGAAAACTCCCCAGGGTCCCCCTTTTGGAGATTGCCCCTCACAAACAAGACATTGTGTAGCCAGATAGTCAACCACTATTCTGGTGTTAAACTCATCAATTCACAGAATACGCACACACACAGAATTCCCCGGAGGAAACGCTGACTGAACTCTGATACGGACACACACACACACCCACACACACACACATAAGGACTTTTCTCCAATCTCCTCATTGAGAGACTTGTACTATTGTACTAATTCGATTTGTTTTTATGTTTGCCCATCTTCCATTGGGGTTAGATGTGATCGTATTGTAATTCTAAATGAACAGAGGTGCCTTTAGATGCATTTTTAATGTAATTGTGTTTTCCTATAATGTTTATATGTCGTTCTTTATAACTTTAAAATCCTTTTGATCTGGTCAAACCATATATATATGGGTACAAACCGTAAAATGTATGTTACTATGTTTTATCATTTCTGGAGTAAAATTGAACGCATTTTTACATCACTGTCATGAAGAATGCAAAGTCGGTCTCGAGGGAACAAAGGAACACTTATCCGCACACTTTTCTCCCAGCTGATTGGTGCATTCACGCCAGAGGAGGCGTGAACAGAAGTGTCTTTAAAGAAGAAGCACCAAGCACCTCATCAGGCTCTTCTCTCTTACCTCCTTCGATCAGATGTAACCTTCATACTCGTGATCCCCCGCCCCGGGGGATCTTTCCTCTTCTTTCCTTTTGCTTAAGTTTGTTTTCCTTTGTTCATTTCCCCAGAAATGAACTTAGTCTGAATTATTTATTTGGTAATTTACATCAAAGACCTTTAAGCCTTCTTTGGAACTACGCGCTCCAGACCGCAGCAAACCACGTGACGCTCCAACGGAACACTCAAAGACCAACCGCTCACACACGCTGCAGGGCTCAGACACATGAGAACTATGCAAGTATATTTGAGTTACCAAGATTTTAGAGGATTAAAACTGTGTTTTTCATTGTTGACTCTTGAAGGTTCAAATGTCCAGGTGAATTTTGCCATCCTGTGATCCTAAGGATCTCTCTCTCTCTCTCTCTCTCTCTCTCTCTCTCTCTTCCCAACTCTCTCTCTCTCCCTCTCATTTTTATCTTCCTCTCTCATCCTATTTTAATTCGTGTTTGTAATGTTTTTCGTTTTGTTTGTTTCGGGTGTATACACATATATATTCTGTGTGAATTGTAGTTTGATGTATTATTAGTCCAATTATTAAAACCATTATATTCTTGATTGCTTCTGTCTAAAATGCTAAATTTTACAAAGTCAACGAGATGTTGATCCTAGCTACAAAAGCTGTTATTATTGACTACGTTAAGTAGTCTAATTTTATAAACACAGGAAAATCAATGTTCACGGCCAGAAAATTGATATTTCTTGGAGTTTATAACGATAACTTTGTTGAGAAGTTGATAAGTTAATCTTACGGCCGTTTGCTGGACAAACAGTTCGAAAGCTAAATTAATTCCATTAAAGGTTATCTCATATAATAGATCTGGAAGCGGACCATTGATGTCATGCTATCAGGATGGAAGACAGGAAGCAAATGCAAGTCGACAATTTATTGGAATCCGGGAAACACAAAGTCACAAGACAACGGGCGTGGAATGATGGCGCAGGGACTTCAATGGCCAGGACCAGAACCGGATGAGATGGTGCGGTGAATGAAGGTGAAACAGTCCAACGTGAAGACGGTGAAAGACGAAACTCCAAACACGGCAATGATGATCACAGGACACGAACAGGAGGGCAGACAGGAACGTGACACCGACAGGGAAGACATCCAACAACGATCTGACAAAAGGGATGAGACAACGGTAAGTATATATAGAGTGGTGTGATGGGCTGCAGCTGGTGAATGAGAAGATGATCAGCTGGAGTGGATTAGGCAATGACACACAATCACACCCACAGCGCACGTGCATGCATACAACAACAAAAACACGCGACGAGAAGGAAACAAAGAATTTGTATACCGTGACAGTACCCCTCCTCCTAAGAACGCCTCCTGGCGCTCTCAGACTCCCTTACCTGTCGATTGTAATCATCGATGAGGGAGTGATCCAGAATGTCTCTAGCAGGTACCCAACCTCTCTCCTCCGGACCGTAACCTTCCCAGTCCACCAAGTACTGAAACCCGCGTCCCCTCCGCCTAGAGTCCAGAATGCGATTGACCGAATATGTGGTCTCCCCATCTACGAGTCGCGGTGGGGGAGGAACCGGGACTGGCGGGTTAATACGAGAATGAAACACAGGCTTAATTTTGGAGACAGGAAAAACGGGATGAACCCTCCTGTACGCTGGAGGTAAATTGAAGCGGACTGCCACCGGACTAATGATCTTGGCGACAGTGAACGGGCCAATGAATTTGGGAGCCAGTTTATTAGAAACGGAGCGGAGCGGAATGTTTCTTGTTGAAAGCCACACCTTTTGACCAACGACGTATACGGGAGGCTTCGACCGGTGGCGATCGGCCTTGGCCTTGGTGCGCGCCCCCACCTGGAGTAGAGTCTCACGGGCTCTAGTCCAGGTGCGGTGACACCTCTGGACGAAGGCGTGAGCGGAGGGGACCGCGACCTCGGATTCCAGACTGGGAAAAATTGGTGGCTGGTAACCTAAACTACACTCAAATGGAGATAGGCCCGTGGCCGACACTGGTAATATGTTGTGGGCGTACTCCACCATGGAGAGTTGTTGGCTCCATGAGGAAGGATTCTTGGAAACCAGACATCGTAACACCCTCTCCAGATCCTGGTTGGCTCTCTCGGTTTGGCCATTGCTCTGGGGATGAAACCCTGAGGACAGACAAACCGTCACTCCCAGTAATCTACAAAACTCTCGCCAAAATTTGGACACAAACTGGGGACCCCTGTCGGAGACCACGTCCATCGGGAGGCCATGAAGGCGAAAGATGTGGTCCACGACTGTCAACGCTGTCTCCTTAGCTGAGGGTAGTTTGGGTAAGGGAATAAAATGAGCCGCCTTCGAGAACCGGTCCACCACGGTCAAAACGACTGTGTTACCCTGGGAGGGCGGGAGGGCGGTAATAAAATCTAGAGCGATATGGGACCAGGGTCTTGAAGGGACTGGCAGCGGTTGAAGTAACCCATCTGGGGGTCGATTGGATGTCTTACCAGTGGCACAAACCGAGCAAGCCAAAACAAAACTGTGAATGTCACGAGCCCATAAGTGGCCACCAGAATCGTTGCTTGACTAAAAAACTAGTGCGATTAACTCCTGGATGGCAAGCCACGTTGGAACAATGACCCCACTGAATGACGTCAGACCGTAATCCCTCCGGCACAAATAAACGATTAGGTGGGCAACCAGGCGGAGGCGTTACCCCTTCTAAGGCCGTCTTGACCTTCGATTCGACCTCCCATGTGAGTGTGGAAACAAATAGGGTTTCGGGTAAAATGAACGCGGGAGTAACCGGGCGTTCGGAGCGATCAAAAATGCGAGATAAAGAGTCGGGTTTGATGTTCTTAGAACCCGGGCGGTACGAGAGAGAAAAATCAAAACGACCGAAAAAAAAAATGCCCACCGAGCCTGCCTGGAGTTCAATCTTTTAGCAGTTCTGATATACTCTAGGTTCTTGTGGTCAGTCCAGACGATAAAAGGTACCCCCGACCCTTCTAACCAGTGGCGCCATTCCTCCAATGCTAACTTGACTGCCAACAACTCCCTGTTACCAATGTCGTAATTACGTTCGGCTGGGGATAATCGATGAGACGAAAACGCGCAGGGATGCATCTTATCATCTGCAGGAGAGCGTTGGGACAGCACTGCACCTACCCCCACCTCTGACGCATCGACCTCCACCACGAACTGACGTGAAGAATCAGGGGCAATAAGGATGGGGGCTGAAACAAAGCGACCTTTCAGTTTGGCAAACACAGCTTCAGCTGTGTCTGACCACCTGAACGTCGTTCTGGGGGAGGTCAAGGCGGTCAGAGGTGCGGCTAGTTGGCTGAAGCTGTGAATGAAACGCCGGTAGAAATTGGCGAACCCCAGAAACCTCTGTAGGGCCTTACGGGAATCTGGACTTGGCCACTCTACCACAGCCTTAACCTTCTCAGGGTCCATACGCACTCCCTCAGACGAAATGATGTACCCTAGGAAAGGAAAAGACTGTGCATGAAAATCGCATTTCTCCGCCTTGACAAAAAGCCCATTCTCTAGCAACCTCTGAAGCACTCGTCGGACGTGTTGCACATGTTCCTGGAGAGAAGCAGAAAAAATCAATATGACATCCAGGTAGACATATATGAACTGATCTATCATGTCTCGCAACACGTCATTGACCAATGCCTGGCAGACTGCTGGGGAGTTGGACAGCCTGAACGGCATGACCAAATATTGCAAAGTGCCCCCTGGGGGTGTTAAAAGCAGTCTTCCACTCATCCCCCTCCCTAATGCGGACCAAATGATAAGCGTTACGTAAATCCAGTTTTGTGAAGATGGACGCTCCCTAAAACCTCTCGAAGGCAGAAGACATCAACGGCAAAGGATTAGTATTCTTTACCGTGATGTTGTTCAACCCCCGGTAATCAATACAAGGTCGCAGAGACCCGTCCTTCTTCCCCACAAAAAAGAACCCCGCCCCCGCTGGAGAAGAGGAAGGTCGGATGAACTTTGTTGCTAGAGAATCAGAAATATATTTCTCCATAGCCTCCCTCTCTGGGACAGAAAGCGAATATAACTTGCCTTTGGGCGGAGACTTACCTGGTACTAAATCTATAGCACAGTCATAGGGACGGTGCGGAGGAAGAGAAGCAGCACGAGACTTACTGAACACCTCCTTCAGGTCATGGTACTCCGTGGGCACGTTAGACAAATCCCCTGCTTCCTCCTGAAACATAGAAACAGAGACAGACGGACAGGCAGACACAAGACAAGACTTATGACATTCCTTGCTCCACTCCAGCACGACGTTATGATGCCAGTCTATGCGAGGGTTGTGACGGAGGAGCCAGGGGTGACCAAGGACGATGGGTGTCAGGGGTGAATCCAGTAAAAAAAAAGAGATAGTCTCGGAGTGGTTGCCAGAAGTGATGAGTGTGATGTCCTCAGTGATGAATGAAATGGTGGGGAGATTCTGATCGTTCAGTGCATGTACAGCGATTTTGTGAGTGAGGGGCTTGAAGGGGATCTGAAGCTTGTGTGCGAATGTATAGTCCATGAAATTACCCTCAGCCCCGGAGTCCAGAAGTGCCTTGCAGTTGTTCTGGTGCACTGACCATCTTAGTCTAACCGGGAGGAGCATGGATGTTGATGAGGTCTTTTCGGCGGAGATCCCACCCGATAGTAGCCTCATGCTTACTATCGGACTTGGCCTTTTAACGGGCAGTTGTAGGCAAAATGTCCCGTACCTCCGCAGTAAAGACAGAGGCCCTGGGACCTCCGCCTCTCCTTCTCCTCCCGGGAAAGCCGAGCTCGCCCTACCTGCATGGGTTCGTGATCGTAGACGGGGCTGACCGCGTCCCCGCCGCTGAACCGTGGACCCTCGGCTCCGCCACTCGCAACGCTAACTCAATGAGTCCATTTAAAGAAGTGGGGAGGTCCAGGGCGTAGATCTCCTTCTGGACGCGGTCAGCCAACCCATGCAGGAACATGTCCCACTGCGCCTCCTCGTTCCATTGACACTCCGCCGCCAGGGTCCGAAATTCGATTGAGAAATCTGAGACCGACCTGTCCCCCTGCCGCAGGTCGGCCAGTACTCTAGCCGCCTCTCTTCCCGCGACCGCTCGGTCAAATACCAGTCTCATCTCGGCTGAGAGTGTCTGGAACGAGGCGCAGCATGGGTCTTGGTTCTCCCACACCGCTGTTCCCCATAGCGCCGCTCTTCCAGTCAAGAGGGTCAAAACGAAGGCCACCTTGGCCTGTTCCGTCGAAAAAGTTCTGGGTTGGAGTGCAAAGTGCATAGAGCATCTCGTCAAAAATGATCTACAATGTGTAGACTCACCCGAATACGACTCTGGTACTGGCAGGCGGGGCTCCAGCTGGAGAGGGTTCTCAGGTGGTGTGGGGGGAACAGCTGGTGTGGGCGGCGCAGTGGGAGCTCGTAGAAGTTGGATCTGCTGGGTGAGCTCGGACACCGGCGCCACCAAGGATTGAATTGCACGACCCGTGTCGTTGATATTCCTCTCTTGGGAATCCATCCTTCTAATACTGTGGTGGATGAATTCTTCAAATGACGCGGCTGACGCACTCGCTGCTTCCATTGTACGGTCAGATCGTTCTGTCATGCTATCAGGATGGAAGACAGGAAGCAAATGCAAGTCGACAATTTATTGGAATCCGGGAAACACAAAGTCACAAGACAACGGGCGTGGAATGATGGCGCATGGACTTCAATGGCCAGGACCAGAACCGGATGAGATGGTGCGGTGAATGAAGGTGAAACAGTCCAACGTGAAGACGGTGAAAGACGAAACTCCAAACACAGCAATGATGATCACAGGACACGAACAGGAGGGCAGACAGGAACGTGACACCGACAGGGAAGACATCAAACAACGATCTGACAAAAGGGATGAGACAACGGTAAGTATATACAGAGTGGTGTGATGGGCTGCAGCTGGTGAATGAGAAGATGATCAGCTGGAGTGGATTAGGCAATGACACACAATCACACCCACAGCGCACGTGCATGCATACAACAACAAAAACACGCGACGAGAAGGAAACAATGAATTTGTATACCGTGACAATTGATATATGAATGAGGAATTATAATTCGTTGTGATTGATCATTCATATGTACAATCGATCTATTTTCAACTTCGATAATTTAACTGTAATATGCAATATATTAATCATATTCATGATTAATTATTAAAATTCCCTATATATATATTTTGAGCTAATTTAATGTAAAACTGAATGTTGTTACATCCATGTATCGTAATGCGTATCGTATCGTGAAGTCCTTGCCAATACCCTAAACCAACTTTTTTTAGTTAATGATCTGTAAGAATGGGGCTTTATTAGTACTGTTCATTGATTCGAGTAACTGTATAAAGTGTTTTAATACTACTATATATGGTGTAAAAACGTCTGAGTGCTGCCCTCTTCAGGTTGAACGGTGGCTACTGCAGTTGAATTTTCCTATTGGATGTTTGGGGTGGTTCGTGACGTAAGGGGTTGTTGGTGACGTAGGCAAGTTCCATACAGACAGATGCGTCTCAGGTGCACGCCCCCCTCCGCTGGGATCTGCCCACTTTTACAGCATTTTTCAAATATTGCCAGTGGGTGGAGTCAGGCTCTGACCAGGGGTTTAGTTACCCTTTAAAGAAATCCCTACTGTTAGAATCGTGTTCCGCATGTGCTCACTGAAGTTCAGAGTTTTCTTTTAGGAATGATAGGTTTTTGAGTACCCTTAGCTATTCCCTTTTTATAAATGGCTTTCATAGCTATCCAAATCCCAAATGAGTTTCATCATATGCCCTGAATATCGTGTGCATGTTTGAAAAATTGCATAATATATCCAACCCTTTATGGAAAAACACAACAACAAAAAAACGTGATGGTCGATATCTTTAAAAATTTTCACAGGCCTCTCGGCCCAGGTTCATCGAGTTTCAGGTCCAGCGAGGTTCGTTCCAAACAGCGCCCCCGTGAGACCGATTTGGGTGAGCCCTGGTGAAGTTGTAGACAGTGTGAGTACAAAGCAGCCCTCAACGTTTCAAGTCTCTGCGACTTACAGTTCAATCTGCCCAATCACTTTTAGGGCAGAATGCTGATCTTTTAAAATCCTAACTGTAACAAGGTTAGGTGTTGTAGGAAGAAGGAGGAGGCGGGAACCTGCGAACATTCAACACTTTTAATAACAAAATAAAACAAATAAAAAAACACAAGTATAAGCCAGCAGCCCCTCATGGACGACTACTGGCCACACAAAACAGAAACAAAACACAAGTTCAGGCCTGTTACTGTCTCGATCTCCACTGTCGTCGCTCCTCCTTTTATGCTTCCGCTCCTCGGTGAGAGATACGAGACCAGTGCGTCGCGCAGGTGACGCTCATCAGTAATCACGCCACTGGCCTCGTGCTACTCTCTCACGGCCCTCAGCCTCGTCCTGTTCACCACATACCCCCATCGCCCCTCGCAGGCCGGAGGGGTGCCCAAGAGACCCCCCCAGCGGCGGCTGCGGTATCTGGGGGTATGGACAGATGAGGCAAGAGAAAAGGAGACAGAAGCATGAGGAACGACAGAAAGAGAGAGAAAAAAAATCTTTGTCTGATTCCCACAACGCGTTGCCATCTGGTCCTCCACCAGCTGGGCGATCCTGTCCGCGGTGCCTGGCGGTGGCGCTGGATAGCCCTTGGTGGACGGCTCAACACTCCTCCACTGCCTGGTGGACGGCGACTGCTACTCTGGGTTTGGGCAGAAGGCAGGAGTCCACCGTTCCCTGCTCCTCTCCATCATGGCGGATGGCAGCAGGTTCTGGCCCATGGCGAACGGCGCCGACTCCTTCGCTCCCTCACGGACGGCAGTCGCCCCTCCAGGATCCAGGCGGCCGGCAGTGAGCTCGACCGTCCCCCCGGTAACTCACTCCAGCGTACCGCCTCGAGCGTCCATGGCAAGGGAACCTGCTCACCATGCTCGATGGCACCGCGGATTCCCCACAGTGCCGAGGGCTCTCTGACAGCACGTTCCTCCTCCTTCCCGGGTTTCGGCACCAGTGTAACGAGGTAAGATGTTACGGGAAGAAGGAGGAGGCGGGAACCGGCAAACATTCAACACTTTTAATAACAAAATAAAACAATAACAAAATTATAAGCCAGCAGCCCCTCATGGACGACTGCTGGCAACACAAAACAGAAACAAAACACAAGTTCAGGCCTGTTCCTCTCTCAATCTCCACTGTCGTAGCTCCTCTTATGCTTCCGCTCCTCCGTGAGAGATATGAGACCGGTGTGTCACACAGGTGATGCTCATCAGTCACGCTCATGCATCACGCCACTGGCCTCGTGCTGCTCTCTCACGGCCCTCAGCCATCCTGCTCGCCACACTAACAATTATAATAGTATAATATAATATAATATAGTAGTCTCAGAACTACACACTTGAACCACTAATAACAAACATCCTTACAATAACAAATGTAGGCTTCTTGTGTATTTATAACATACTGTAGGTCTGCTCAGTTATATTCATTCAGTATGCTGTTTTTGCACTTGAAATGTTATGTGTTTATGTGTAGTCAAGTGACCTTAAACTGAAAGGCGCTGAATAAGCAAACCTTATAATTACCTGTAAAGGTGACCGGGGGTATGTGTACTATAAATACTGACAGAAAAAAAGTCATCAGAGACGCATGAGAGGAAACAGCAGTCAGAATACAAATCAGAGCATAAGTATGAAGTTTAACACAGCTTTGGTAAATATAAGGTAAATATAAAATAAAGTGTAGATTTAATAATGTTTAAATTGTTAAATAATGACAGTTGACAATTGAATTCCTGTTGCTAAGGACATTTCTAACTCACACACACTGATACCTGAAATGGGTATAACTGCAAACAAGTGATGACAAATATATTTGTTCTAAAGGCTTATGTTTAAATGCTTGAAATTGGATTTGGAGATAAATATAAGTTGTGCTTAAGTATGAATTTCTTTGTAAACGTAAGATGTATTTATTTATATACTTAGTACTGAATGAGTTCAAATGCATTTAACTCATCCATTAAAATTATTTAAACAGCACCTCATGAAGTTGGTTGAGTAAATGTTAAGAGTGAGAACTGAAATCTAGACAAAGGATTATTCTAAAAACCGTGATAATAATAAATAATGATTAGTGTCCAAACATGTCTATTTTACTATTGTAAGTATGATAATAGTAATTATTTTATATTTTAATACTATTTTAATTATAAACATTTCAATAATAAATCATTTAAAACGATACTTGGTTACTAACGTAGCCTCGGTTCTCTCTAGAGAGGGAACGAGTATTGCGTAAGTTTAGCTTACGCTACGGGAAAGATTCATCTTCTCGAGATATTGAAGCCAAAAAATTATCCTTAATTTTGTATTCATTGTCAATGCAGTGCAGCATCTAGCAGACCTAGAGCAGGCAATCTCGCATGCTCATTGGCTGCCCTGCGCGCATCTGCTGCAGCCTACCAGTGAGCCCGGCGTGACGTCACGCCCAATGAATGGCGCCCGCACCTTCATAGCGTTACAGCCCGCCAGAGTGGGCGTGTCTTAGCGTATAAACATAGGGGCAGTAGGCTGACTTCCCTGGTTTTTCGTCGACTGAAGCGAAGTCGCTCGTGGGGCGAGCACGGCCGGTTACGAAATACTTGTTCCCTCTCTAGAGAGAACCGAGGTTACGTTGATAACCGAGTATCGTTCTCTTACGAGAGGTTCTCTCGTATTGCGTAAGTTTAGCTTACGCTACGGGAACACTTTGTCAACACCATGCGCGCCAAGCATCCATCATGAGACCCCGAACTTTCAGGGGAACCCCATAAGTGTAAAAACAAGGTGGCCAGCCACGCGGGCCATCACTTGTACATAAGCAAACATAGGGAAATAGAGCGGCGCGCCGGTCTGTATAGGCACATGGCACATACCCTACTAGTGCAGCTCAACCAGGAGAGCTGAGTCACGTGAGAGTGATCTGAGCAGGAAGATCTGGGCAGAATACACCTCTCCTTCACACTGACAACAGTTTAGCCTGCAAGGCAGGAACTTTTAGGTTATAAAACCTGACAAAGGTAGAACGGGGAGCTACAGCCCGCCGCTACACATATGTCATGGATAGAAATCCCACTGGACCATGCCCACGACGAGGCCACGCCTCTCGTGGAATGAGCTCTGATGCCCAGAGGGCATTGCAGACCTTTTGACGCGTAAGCAGCCGCTATAGCGTCCACTATCCATCTGGACAGGCTCTGTTTCGAGGAGGCGAGACCCTTGGTGCGCCCACCAAACGAAACAAAAAGCTGTTCTGAATGCCTGAAGGAGGCGGAGCGCGTAATGTAAAATCTCAGCGCCCTGACAGGGCAGAGGAGATTCACATCACTTTCGCTGTCAGATGCTGGCAGAGCTGACAGCGAAATAACTTGCGCTCTGAATGGAGTGCCCATCACTTTAGGAACATAGCCATGTCTAGGTCTGAGGATGACTTTAGAGTCATTCGGCCCGAACTCAAGACACGACGCGCTAACAGACAGCGCGTGCAGGTCACCCACATGTTTTACTGACGACAGTGCGGTCAGAAAGACGGTTTTCAGTGATAGATATTTCAACCCCACGGAGTCTAGTGGTTCAAATGGAAAGGCTTTCAGGGCCTCGAGGACCAATGAAAGATCCCATATAGGAACCGACCGGGGGCGCAGCAGGTTCATCCTTCTAGCTCCTCTAAGGAAGCGGATGACCAACTCATGTCTTCCCAGTGACTGGCCGTGGGTACGAGAAAATATCGTCTGTAAAAGCCTGACTCGCTTAGAGAAGGTGGCACCTTTTCTATCGCCCCTTTGCACAGCAGCTTTGCTATTTCTGCGTGAAGCAGGTGTGCTACTTCCGCAATCACTATCGTTGCGGTCCAGGCTTGAAAGCGCGGGGGACGGCGAATGAATTGAAGTGTATAGCCCTGCTTTATTGTGCTCAGCACCCATTCTGAAATCCCTGGGATAGTTCCCACGCAGCTATGTGAGCCGCTAGGGGGCAAATGGGCTCCGGGTTCAGATCGCCGCCATTTGCGGGCTTGTGAAACTGAACCGGAGCCGAAAGCGCGGCGCGTTCATTAAAGGTTCTTTATGGAACGATACATGCCAGTAAAGAACCTTTATTTTTAACAGTGTATCTTGATTTATTGATAGGTGTATGTCAAATCCATGAAATATGGTTGTATTAAAACATAATTATTTTTAATGTAGATAAGTTAGAGTCCAACTATGTCACTAGGGTAAGTACAATGTAGTTTCACAACAGTTGCACATGTACGAAGCAAGTGTATAGTTGTCAGTATTATGTTTTGTTCTTTGAGTTTGTTTCTGTCTTGCCAATTGACCTCGTTTCCAAGTATTTGTCAGTTTGACTCAATTCACCTGTTGTACACTAATTAACTGATTAGTTCCACCTTTGGTTGTGTGTATACATACTCCCAGTTGTGTTCAGTCCTTTGTCCAGTGTCAAGTGGTTGTTTACTTGTTTCCTGAGTTTGGGTGATATTATTCTGTGTTGTGGGCTTTGTACAGACAGTCATTCTGTGACAATAGTGTAGGGTGAATTTATTTAAATACCTACATTAACAGAAATACAGTATGGACACCGTTCACACAAGCAAAGTCATACAGAGCAAGAACACAGTAGAACCAGCAATTTTCAACCACGTTTTTGAGACTGTCTTTGGTTCACTGCAGTTTTAAGGAGAAAATACTCAGCAATGGTGTTGACTTATGAATTTACACATGGTTTGTCTTAAAGGGACATTGTGTAGGAATTTCTCCCATCTAGCGGTGAAATTGTATTTTGCATTCAAATGAATTGTGCTCTCCAGTGCCTCGCTTTTTCAAATGCGTTTTGCATCTACGGTAGCTGTTATGTACCAAAAAGCTATGACAGGATGTCTTCTAATAGCACTTCGTCGAGTTTTCCTTCGGGTGAACAGGTTTGTTATTTCAAACAAACTGCAACTTGACACAACGAACAAACGAATGTTACAGTATGAATAATAACAGTGCAGTGCAGCCTTTTATACTTGGCGGGGCAGTGACAAGCGCCTCTAACTGCTCCGTTTCTGCTGCTTTCAGTTACGTGACGCTGGCTCTGAACGAAACGCGTTGTGGAAACGCGTTGGCCTAGTACTTTTTGACCCTCTATGCTATTATAGTTTTTCAAGATGGCGGAACGACATGGATGCCTCCGTGGACCTACCCGTCACATGTATATAAAGATAATAAATTCTTCGTTTACGAGGATAAGTCAGATAATTGGCAGAGGTATTTGTACACCATTGAGGACATATTTATGAATAAAAATAATGATTTTAGATAATAAAATACCTAAAAAACTACACATAGTCCCTTTAAAGCATATTATAAACAACGTTAAAAACTTGATTTTCACCACAGGGGGACATTAACCTATTTGTTTAAAATGTAAATGATTTACACTTTGGATATCAATTTGATTCCTCGAATTAGATTGAAACAAGTTGTAGCTCTCAATGGCCAATTCCTGATGACCATTTTATTATTTATGGCCATTATTAAAACAAATACTCAATGCAGAAACCCAGAAATCACTGTATTCTCTTTATGGAGATGCTGTCAGTGTAAAAGCAAGGGAATCTGCTGATGTAGTTGCACTCCCAGAAAACACAGAACGTTTGCACAACGTACCCAACCTTCTAACAACGTTTTAACAACATGGCCAAAAGGTTGCTATAACTACATTGTGTGGTGAAGGTTATTACAGCGTTCTCACAATCTTGACATTGAACCACTGTTCAGGGACATTGCTTAAGGTTGTGCCTAGGGTGTCTGGACAACCACTGGACGACATATGTACTCGTCACTGCCCTGAAGCGTGAATCAGCCTTTTAAATTTCAAACGACCGTTGGGCCGCTTCATTCTCCAAGGATACGAGAGAATTGCGTTTAATTTACCTCAGCTAAATAAGATACGTAATTATTCAAACACAACCTACAACTACATTGTCTAATGTGACATTTATTTGTTCAGTCTAACTGAAGGGACAGAATAATGTTAGCTGATAATTCATGGAGTTTGCTATCTTGTGTAAATTACAGTACTAGTGTATGCTAACGTTAGCTATATTTCTTTTAGTATTCATCCTTTAATTCTTACCTTTAGGAAAAGTGTTGAACATCCTCTGTCAGGTATGACAAATATTTTAACTTTATGCCAAAGTTATATCCCATAATGAAGCCAAAATTACTTTAATGATGAGTAATTGACATTTTAGCACTCCTTGAACAGACTTAAGTTGCACTTAAGTTGCGTACTTGTTGCACATTCCCTTTTTTGGAAACGCACAGAGAAAAAAAAAAGTTGTAACCGCTCGCACACCTGTTTAGTTTTTATTTTTGATTTGTCTGCTATTTAGTGGCATTTGTTTCTTTGCTCCTCTGGATTTGTGGATGTTTCCTGGACTGATTCCGGTTACCGAACATTATCACCCGGCATTCGACTACGCTCCCCTGTCTGCCATGTACAGAACCCGGTTTTCTTCATTAAATGTTCTTTGCTTTTTATGTTTTATTTATTATATTTAAAATAAATTTGTATATTTAGTTTTTTTCTTTTTTTTTTACAAATTACTTTTGGAAGTGCAATTTTTACCATATGCCGTTTTAATAAAGTTGAATTAACGTAACCTTCTGTCATTTTTCTCTTCAAAGTCTACACTTGCAGATGTTGATTATAATTAATTTACTGTTAGGCCCATTAAATAATAATAAGGATAAACAATATTTAAAAGGTATATAATTATATAACATCTGACTAATTAAAAAATTTACCTCAAAACATAACATGCTAAATGGGTGATATCTATATCTAGCATAAAAACAATTAATTGTCAGAACGTCATCTCTTAATTAATGAATGTCGTGCGACAACGTTACTACAGTCATGTCAATGTGTTTGCTGTGCTGCTAAATTTACAAGGCGTGAAACTGATTTAGCTCACCAGACTGACAGGTTCAGTTACTATTTTCATATCTCAGACAATGAAATCATTTAACCACTGTAAAGCAGTACAGTTTAGTTTCATTGTGTTTTGATTCTGTTTCCCCCAGTTTCTTGTTTATCACCTTGGGTTATTAATTAATCCCTTTCATGTTTCTGTTCTGGATAATTATTCCTCCCTGTGGATTTAAGCCCTTAGTTTTCTCTGTTCCGTGTTCGGTCTTGTTTATGTTGGTAGGACTGGTTATTTCTCCTAAATGTGATCGTTTATTTTATTAAAGATTGTTTCCTTGACTCTCTTGTGCCCTGTAAAGCCACGTTGTAACCTGACAACAACCTGGCTTTAATCCCTAAACACTATAATTCATGTGAAAGTGTTATCTTGATTCATACTAATGACATGTGCCAACACTTACATAATAGGTGAAAGATTAAAGTTACTGGCTACACAAACCAGTTTATCAGCTTATATGTGTTCATTTAAATTGTTTGGTCTCTGTCTTCCAGGTTCTCTCTGCCAGTTAGATGGTAAGATGTCAGACTCCTAACCACCATAAAACTATTGTTCCACATTTCCTGTGTGTATTATATAATATTAGTAGTCTATATGAGACACTACCTATCAAAATGATTGATTGACAGGTGGGCGTTTCTATCCTTGGATCTTCCCCCGCCCCTTCCGGTTGTGCCCCTTCTGGTTCTGCCCCTTCCGGTCCCACCCCTTGTCCCGCCACTTCCTGTCCCGCCCTTCCTGTTACCTTTGACCATATTCCGCCCCTTTCTGTTACCTTTGAACTAGTTCTGCCCCTTCCGGTTAAACTTTCTGTCAAAATGATGGATCATGACCTTTGATCTAGTTCCGCCCCTTCCTGTTAAACTTTCTGTCAAAATGATGGATGTGTGACAGTTAGTTTGATCGTTTGAAGTTAGTTTGATCAAGAAAAAGGGGCGTATAGGATGTGTGACAGTTAGTTTGATAGTTTGAAGTTAGTTTGATCAAGAAAAAGGGGCGTATAGGTTGTGTGACAGTTAGTTTGATCGTTTGAAGTTAGTTTGATCAAGAAAAAGGGGGTATAGGATGTGTGACAGTGAGTTTGATCGTTTGAAGTTAGTTTGATCGTTTGAAGTTGGTGTTTTGTCACCGCATCCCCTAAATATCCCTGAGCTTTATCACGGGCAGCTGTGAAAGTGATAAGAAAAAATTGTGGAAGTTTATCTGTTCTGTAAAAGAATATAAAATAAAACCTCACAAAAAAAGTTTAAATAAATGTAGGAGCCATAAAAAATTGTAAACAGTTAAAAATGTATTAGAGTTGAAGAAATGATGGATGGTGACAGTTAGTTTGATCGTTTGAAGTTTATCACGGGCAGCTGTGAAAGTGATAAGAAAAAAAATGTAGAACTATTCACTGAACCAAGAATTTCAGTTTAAATAAAATGGTGGAAGTTTATCTGTTCTTTAAAAGAATATAAATAAAATCTCACACAAAAAGTTTGAATAAAATGGAGCTACAAAAATATTGAAAACAATCCAATGTATGAATGACCTTGCACTGTCTCAAAAACATAGCGAGCGAGCGTCTATGTATGTGTGTGTGTGTCAAAGCAGGAATTCCCCTCCCTCCACATTGCTGAGGACGTTGGAAGTTTATCTCACACAAAAGTTGAAAAAGCATTATGTTCATTTAAATGAAATGGTTATAAAATTTACATTTAATCATTCACAAATATTTGACACTGATTCAAGTTGAAAAAGCATGCTGTTCAATTAAAAGTATATAAATAAAAATAAATAAATAAATCATCTTACTGTTTCACCATGGCTGAAAAAAAACCCCACAAGTGTTTCCCCTGAAGTCTTTTCTCTCTGTCACACCAGCGTGTGGCTGGCCTGGTATCTGTTTTTGTGACATGTTCCTGAGTCCATTGAGAAATATCTTACACAACAGTTGAAAAGCATTGTGTTCCTTTAAAAGTGTATAAATTAAAATATATCATATATAAAACGTCTCGGTTACGTATGTAACCCTAGTTCCCTGATAGGGAACGAGACGCTGCGTCAAACGCTGCGGGAACGCCCCTGCGTTGTGCGTCATGAAGCACGTATGGAATCAGCCCAATGGAGAGATGAAACGTCATAGGCGGGTGACGTCATCGACCAGGAAACTATAAAGCACCCCAAAAACACAAGCGCATTAGCTTCTGATAGGCTTGAAGGAAGCGCTAACGGGAGTGCCGGGAGTATGGCGGAGCGACGCAGCGTCTCGTTCCCTATCAGGGAACTAGGGTTACATACGTAACCGAGACGTTCCCTTTCAAGGGAACTTCGAGCTGCGTCAAACGCTGCGGGAACGCGAATACCCACGTCGCCATAGGACCAAATGACCGTCATGTGAGACTAGCGCACAGAGGACGAGAGCACCTGTGCCCCAGGGGTAGAGCTTAAGTCTAGGTCATAGAACTTAATAAAAGTATGCGGTGAAGACCATCCAGCCGCATCACAAACATCACTCAGGGAAACCCCCGACAAAAGAGCTTTAGAAGCAGCCATACTCCTGGTAGAGTGAGCTCGGACAACCAAAGGTGAAGGCTGGCCAGCCGACTCATAAGCAAGTGAGATAGCCTCAACCACCCACTTGCTCATTCTCTGTTTAGACGCCGGACACCCTTTTCTGGGTGGCCCGAAACATACAAAAAGTTGTTCTGATTTCCTCCACAGGGCAGCTCTGTGGACATAAGCGTCTAATGCCCTAACAGGGCAGAGTGAATTAAGTTTCTCCTGGTCCGATGACATAAATGGAGGAGGACAGAAAGCCTGCAGAACCGTAGGTCTAACAATATTAGTAGGAACCTTAGGAACGTAACCTGGTCTAGGATGCAGAAAAGCTTTAACCATGCCAGGTGCAAATTCCAGGCACGAGGGTGAAACCGACAGAGCCTGCAAATCTCCGAATCTTTTTAGTGAAGAGATAGCAAGCAAAAAGATAGTCTTAAAAGTGAGAAACTTCTCGGGAACTTCTTCGATAGGTTCAAAAGGAGCTAGGGAAAGACCTTCTAATACAATGGCCAGATCCCAAGTCGGCACCCTCGTACGAACTGCTGGCCTCAGCCTCAAAGTGCCACGGAGGAAACGAGTTATAAGCGGGTGTCTCCCAAGAGAAACTCCACTGAAAGGGACGTGGTAAGCAGCTAGTGCCGCCACATACACCTTTAGTGTGGAGGGGGATAACCCTGTGGAGAAGCGCTCCTGCAGGAATTCCAGCACTGCACCCACTGGGCAGTTAACTGGGTCCTGCAGGTGTTCTCCACACCAAGAAGTGAAAAGTTTCCACTTCAAGGCATAAAGCTTCCTCGTGGATGGAGCTCTGGAGTTAAGAATGGTCTCAACAACCTCGGTTGAGAGACCGGAGTCTATGAGCTGGGCCCCCTCAGAGGCCAAGCCCACAGTTTCCACAATTCTGGGCGGGGGTGAAGTATCGTGCCCCCCGCCTGGGAGAGTAGATCCCTCCTGACCGGGAGCTCCAAAGGAGAACCGTCCAGGAGAGAAATCAGGTCCGCAAACCATACTCGGGCCGGCCAGAACGGGGCTACTAGTAGTAGACTGACCCCGTCCCGGCGGACCCTCTCCAGAACTCCTGGTAACAGAGCAATCGGGGGAAAGGCGTACAGACGTGACCTCGGCCACGGCTGCACCATAGCATCCAACCCCAGGGGGGCTGGAAGAGTGATGGAGAACCACCGATGACAATGAGTGGTCTCCTTGGAAGCGAATAGGTCCACCTCGGCGCGACCGAAACTCAACCAAAGGAGCTCCACCACCTCGGGGTGGAGTCTCCATTCCCCTGGCCTCGGCCCCTGCCTCGACAGGGAGTCTGCTACCACATTCAAATACCCAGGGAGATACATTGCTCTCAGAGATAGTAGCTTCCCTTGGGACCACAGGAGGATCTGACGGGCCAACTTGTAAAGCCGGCGAGACCGCAGGCCCCCCTGATGATTTATATAAGAGACCACCGACGTGTTGTCTGATTGAACTAACACATGATGGCCTCTCAGGTCTGTTAGGAAGTGTTTCAGAGCCTGAAACACAGCCAACATCTCTAGACAATTTATGTGCCACGAAAGATGATGATCCTGCCACAGACCTTGGGCTGGGCGACCACTCATGACCGCCCCCCACCCTGTGAGGGAAGCATCCGTCGTTAGCGTTATGCGACGACAAAGAGCCCCCAGCACAGGACCTTTGGATAGGAACCAAGTTTCTCTCCACATGACCAGAGCACGAAGGCAGCGCCGCGTGACTTTGAACGTGCGGAGCGGATTTCCCCTCGGGGAGAATCCCTTGGTCCTGAGCCACCACTGTAGCGGTCTCATGTACAACAGGCCGCAAGGTATAACGTTGGACGCTGCTGCCATCAGACCCAACAGTCTCTGAAACTGCTTGACAGTGAGTAGCTGGCCTAGCTTCACTTGTTTCACAGCTGAGAGAATCGAAGCGATGCGGGTCGGAGAGAGTCGCGCCCGCATCGATACCGAATCCCAAACGACACCCAGAAAAGTGGTCTTCTGGGAAGGAGATAATACACTTTTCTTTGCGTTCAGCCTCAACCCCAACTTTCTGATATGAGCGAGGACGACATCTCGATGCCGAACCGCCAACTGCTCGGTCTGAGCTAAAATCAACCAATCGTCGATGTAATTGAGAATACGAATGCCCTGAAGCCTCAGAGGCACTAGTGCTGCATCCATGCATTTCGTGAAAGTGCGGGGAGATAAAGCTAGGCCAAACGGAAGAACCCTGTACTGGTACGCCTCGCCCCCGAAGGCGAACCTCAGGAACTTCCTGTGTTGTGGAAGGATGGACACATGGAAGTATGCGTCCTTCAGATCTATCGTGACAAACCAGTCCTCGGACCTGATTTGAGACACGATCTGCTTGATAGTGAGCATCTTGAATTTTAGCTTCCCTACCGAGCGATTCAATATGCGCAGGTCTAAAATTGGACGCAACCCCCCATCCTTCTTTGGAACGATGAAATATCGGCTGTAATAACCTGACTCCAAACTGGGAGGAGGAACCCGTTCTATAGCCTCTTTTTGAAGGAGCGTTTTCACCTCTTGTTCCAATACCAGAGCCTGCTCGGGGCCCACCACTGTGTGCAGAACCCCTCTGAATTTTGGTGGACGACACCTGAACTGGATAGCATAACCCTTTTCTACTGTCTGCAGGACCCAATGAGATATTTTTGGAAGGCTTTTCCACTCTGCCAGAAATTCTACTAAGGGTACCAGCCTCTCGAGACTGGCCTCTGGTGTAACTTGAGCAGCAGACGCAGCGCCCTGTAACGGCGCACCGGCAGGGAACAACTGGTCTGACCGCTCTGAGACCCTCCTCAGAGGGAGCGAGCGTCCCTCGGGAAAGCGCTCGCTGGGATCGTCTGTGCCCCGGCATAAAGGCGGGGTTGGCAGAACGAGCCCCTGAGGGCACCGAGGAGGAATGGGCACCGTAAAAAGAGGTGAACACCTTTCCGCCTCGGTGGGGACCACCCTCAGCATCCTGAACGGCTTGGCGTCAGGACTTCTTCTTAGCCGAAGCCTTCTTAGCCAATATAACTGTCCTCAGATCAGTTCTACTGGGAGAAGGCTTCGGCTGAGAGTGTCGCGGCTGAGCCCACTGTCCAGCAGGGGGAGCACGAGACGCGACACTCTGCCTCTGCTGCGCTCTATGTGATGAGCTCGAAGACGGCCGGGGCTGCTCCCGCCCAGCAGCCCCAGGGACATGAACTTTAAGGGGAAGAAACTTTTTAAAAGCTGCAGTTTGTTTCTTTTCTTCTTGGAATTTATCGATAACTGAATTCACAGCATCACCAAACAACCCCATGGGAGAAAGAGGAGCATCTAAAAGAAAAGCTTTTTCTCTCTCTTTAATATTAGTCTGATTTAACCACAAATGTCTTTCTGCGGCCACCAGAGCTGCCATAGAACGACCCATTAATTTGGCCGATTCTCTGGTGGCACGCAGGGATAAATCAGCAGCCTGACGCAGTTCGCGAACTACGTCAGTACTGACCTCCTCACTCTCACTCATGTCCCTTAGCAGATCAGCCTGGTATGCCTGCAAGATTGACATAGTATGCAGACATGACGCAGCCTGACCTGCTGCCGAATATGCTTTACCCACCAAAGCCGAAGTGTTTCTTAAAGGCTTGGTGGGTAATGCCGGTGCCTTAAAAGATGATGCTGCTTCGGGGGAGAGATGGCTCGCAAGCGTCTCTTCCACACGAGGCAAAGCACCATAACCATGAGCCTTGGCTCCCATAACATTAGCGTATGTTGAAGTCTGGGGACTAAACACTCTATATGACACCGGTTTTCTCCATGATTTCGACACCTCGGTGTGGAGATCATGGAAAAACGGCAGGCACCGGCGTGGAGGCTGCACACGTGACGGCAAAAATCTCTCATCCAACTTTGATTTAGAAACAGACTCCTGTCTAGTCACTGGCCATTCAATATTAAGTTTTTCAACAGCTCTTGTTAACACCTCCATAAGCTCATCACTCTCAGGAGTGTGGGGTGGCGAATCCTCCACATCTCCCTCAACACTAACAACATCAAGTTCCTCAGAACTGGATAGCTGCAGCATTGGTGCCTCAGCCCGAGCGGAAGAAACCGCAGCGCGTGCTTCCGAACCCGGGACTGAGGCACTGGATCTCACAGGTGAAGGGAGAGATAAGGCAGAGCCCGTCTCAAACCCCGCTGTGAGATCCATCTGCGATCCCCACGATAAGCGCCGCCGCTCTGCCTCGGCAGAAGCGGGACCCGAACCGCGGGGAGCGCGCACCGAACCGCTCTCCTCAAAGAGCGATCGGCAGGAGCGGAGCGTCCTTAACGGCAAACGCTCGCAATGCTCACAGTCTGCTCCCTCGAGAGCAAACTGGGCATGCTGAACTCCCAAACAAACAACACAAAGATCATGTGTATCCCCGCTCGTTAAATAACGCGAGCAGGGAGGAACACACTTTCTAAACTGCTGTTCGTCCGCCATAATCTCTCAATATATATATATATAGGGATAAATTGTTTGTGTGGTGCAGGGTATGTAAGACAGACAATATCACACAGGGACAGATTCACATGTAGCGCGACTGAAAGCACAGAAGCTAATGCGCTTGTGTTTTTGGGGTGCTTTATAGTTTCCTGGTCGATGACGTCACCCGCCTATGACGTTTCATCTCTCCATTGGGCTGATTCCATACGTGCTTCATGACGCACAACGCAGGGGCGTTCCCGCAGCGTTTGACGCAGCTCGAAGTTCCCTTGAAAGGGAATTAATAGTTTACTAATTTAACTAAAGTTGAAAATGTCGTTCATTTAAAATCTTACTAAATTACTGAAGTTGAAAAGCATTCTTTTCATTTAAAATAAATATTTGACAAATTTACTGTACCAATTATGTTAGATTTAGATAAAAATAAAATCTCCATATTGACCATTTAAATTTGAAAAGAACCCCAGAGTATTTCTCTCTTTCTCTCTCTCTCACACCAGCGTTTGACAGTCAGAGGGGTGTTTTCAGTGATCAGAATGAAACTGTGAATGTTTTGCTAAATTTATTTCATAGTGTATAAGCATTAAAAATGTAAAATAGATCTTTTAAAAAAAATGATTTTAATTAAATTCAAAGAATTCATAAAAAACAAATATGCTATATCGATGGTCTCTGGGGAAAACTTGACTATATATGTTTATTTATCAGGGTGCATGTAAAGAACTTTGAAATTTGCGGCTCTCACAAGTTATCTCACACATTGTGTGAAATGTTTAATAATTCCTCAAGTAGTATCTGTGAGAAAATCCCCACATATGCCTATCTGTAGTGAGAGAGCAACAATGAAGACTTTTAGAATCTGTGTTGCCTCACGCCGAGCCCCATTGATAGCCTGCTTATAAGCTCCTTCCGATCACCAGCACATCTTCAGAGAAATACGTTACTTTACAATAATGTTAGCTTCAGGATATAGGGTGACAGAGTAGATCCTCTGTGCATCATGTAATGTTAGTCTGCTAACGCCTTTCCAGAGCCAAAGTTTTGTTCGTACTAAATTTATTTCAAAGCATAATCGTAAAAGTTTAAATATGATCTTTTAAAAATAAAAAGATTGTTTAAATTAAATCTTTACAGTTTTAATACATGCATATCTTTTAGAAGATTACTGTAATGATTTTTGTTTAACTGTGACCTAAAGTATAATTGCTATTAATATAGCCATAATGATTTTTGTACTGTAACAACATATTCTACTCCGTACACCTAAACACGACCATCACAGAAAACTGTATTTTTACATTGTTTTTTTACATACTTGTTTTGGACTCTCACACACTAAGTTGGTTCCATAAAATCAAATAAAGTATATAACTCAATGTATAATGACAAAATGTATTCAAACAATGTAACCTTAGTTTTAGCTAAATTAATGTATATAAAATTATATATATAAATATAAAAACTCCTTACATTTTCATAGAACTGAAGAAGTAGTAGAAACTAACAATAAAAAAACAAATAGTTTAAGATGTCATAAATAAAAACCCTCCTTCAGGGATAAACTACAGGGTGAGATGAAGCTTCACACCCTCACAGAGTCGAGAGGAGTGACAGGCCAGATGAGCCTCTGGGGTCACAATGCCCCAGCATATCAAGGTTAGTCTGCTTTCCATTGTTCTATTCATATTAAACTCATTTAAAAGCATAATCTTAAAATTTTAAATGAGATCTTTTCAAATTAAAAGACCATTTAAATCAAATCTGTAAAGTTTTATTAAAATCGTATCTTCTATTTACCTTCTACTTCTGTATGATATAAATGATTTTCATAAATTTAACCTACGGTATTATTTTTACTAAACATCGTTTGTTCAAAAAATAAATTTTTTTTTTTGTATAAATCAAGTACTGTGCTTTGGCATCTTAGATCTTATTTCAAACAGTATTTTTGTCCATGCGACATGAAACATGTTGTCACAATGTTTTTGTTGTTTAAAAGAAATCCCAGAATCTACATTGCTCTTAGTTAAATTAAGTTATATCATTTAGAAAATCACCACACATGTTCAGAGACGCGATGTGCCTCTGTGGTCCATGACGCTGCATAAGTAAAGTTTGTCTTGAGCGAATATTTAATTTTACTTGTCTTAATTCAAAGCATGATCTTACTTTTTCTACGGTAGCTATGATCTATTGTACGTATAAGATCATTTTTACTTTTCTTGTATCTCCCAAACTATCCTTATTCATTTTGGAAACACACAGGGTGAACCCCTTTACTGAGAGTATACTATCGGTTATCTACTCAAAATATATGTAGAATTTTAAAATGTTATCATTTGTTGATGCGACAGTTTGTCTGTAGGCTGCATGAACAGCCTTTGGGAAAGCTGATGATACTATATAGCAGGAAACATGTCTCTGGCGAACAGGACGGCCGAGGGACGTGAGAGAATGGCGCGAGGCCGGTGGTACGATTGCTACAGAGCAACACCTGTGAAGCACACTGGTCTCGCATCTCTCACGGAGGAGCGGAAGCATTAAGGAGGAGCGACGACGTTGATGATCGATGATCGAGAGGAACAGGCCTTTATTTTAGTTGTGTTTTGTTTTTGTAGTTGTATTTTATTTTAGCCAGCAGTCGTCCGCTAGGGGCTGCTGGCATTTATATTTATTTTCGGTAGCCAGCAGTCGTCCGCGAGGGGCTGCTGGCGGTATTTTGGTTTGTTTCTTTTATTTTAAATAAAGTTTATTTAATTGTTCGCCGGTTCCCGCCTCCTTCTTCCCTGAGCATTGCTACACTGGTGCCGAAGCCCGGGAAGAGGGAGGAACGTGCTGTCAGAGAGTCCTCGCCGCTGTGGGGAATCCGCGGTGCCATCGAGCATGGTGCGCGAGTCGCCGCTCGCCGTGGGCCGGAGCCTGCTGCCATCCGCCGGGCAGGGGAGGAGCAGGGAGCGGGGGACTCCTGCCGTCTGCCCTAGAGCCCAAGGAGGGAGTTGCCGGAGGGACGGTCGAGCTCGCTGCCGGCCGCCTGGGAGTTGGAGGGGCGGCTGCCGTCCGGGAGGGAGCGGGGGAGTCGCCGCCGCTCGCCGTGGGCCGGAGCCTGCTGCCGTCCACGAGTGAAGGGGAGGAGCAGGGAGCGGGGGACTCCTGCCGTCTGCCCTAGAGCCCAAGGAGCCGTCGCCGTCCACCGGGCGGCGGAGGAGTGTCGAGCCGTCCACCGAGGGCTATCCAGCGTCACCGCCAGGCACCGTGGAGGAATTCGCCCAGCTGGTGGAGGACCATAATGGCAGCGCGTTGTGGGAACCGGACCAGGTTTTTTGAACAATGAATCAGTTGCAAATGTGCAAGTCAAGATCGTCAATGATTGGATCAATGTTCTTCATTTTTTCAACCAACTGACTGGTGTTTGCTTTCAGAAACCCTTGATGATCTGAGAATATAAAATATTGAAAAATTAAAACAGGAAAAGGAAAATGAAGGCAAAATGGGAAAGAATATAAAGATTGAATCTAACCTTGTATTGACCTGTTTCTCTTCTTTCCCAGTCGCCCCTTTTGGACAGTATTTGGCTTCGATAAAATCTGTAGTAAAATAAATAAGTGCCCATAAAATAAAAGGCTATAGTTACAATTCTCAATAATCCAGGAGCATGACACCAGATAAGATAAATTCATCATGGCTTATTCTACAAAACCTGATTCAATTCATGAATGTCAGTCATGTGACCTCTTACGTCATCCGCTCTTTTTCCAGTTGACTGCCGCCATCTTGAGAATCTGACACACATTAGCTAGCTAGCTTGCTACGATTTAGAGCTTCATATGGATACAGTAAATGGCTACGAAAGACAACATTTCGCACCTAGATTACCACAAAAAGAAATGCTACTTTAAAAAAAATGTCATCGTTAGGGTGTGATCCTCCTTACGCGATACCTGATGCGTAGTAACTACTTCCAGCCTCTGACATTTGACTAGCAGATTTTATCTCAATTCTCTCTGTTTGTTTCACTTTATACATAACCAACTTTGTTTATGTAAACCTTGTGTGTATTTGACAGTATTAGCGCAATAAGACTAGAAAGATAACTTGGTTCAGTAACCAGGCGCTGTTGTTAGACAGGCTTTGTGCATGTGCACTTTGGGTAAAAGCGCACGTTAGAGCCGCGCATCAACACGTGAATGACTTGTTTAACCGGCAAGGCTTTAAAGCACATGCACATAATTAACTTGTGAACTGCAGTGTCCCTTCCTCTGCGTTAACATTTGATGTGAATATACGTCGCGTTGTAGCCTATGCTGAGACGGAGGCGCTAGAAATGCAACTGATATAATGCACGATACTAACGGTTCGACATTTCTTCAAAAGCAGATCGTGGAAATGTTTTAATCGTCCACGGCGTTAGCTCATTAACAACAATATATTTACATCCACTCACCACAGACAAAAATGAACACTGCACAGAGAGTTTGCACACACAAACCACTGTTATAACATAAGAGCAAGCATATACTGCATGCATGGTTTGGCATGATATGACTGAATGCGCGCAAAGTGCGCTCCCTTAATTCCTAAAAAGCTGACATCAGTTCATCGCGATCTCACACATCTCCGTTATTATCAATGAAGCTGACTGCACAATAAATCTTTCATAATATATATACACTTTGTTTGTTATAATTAGAGGATTTGCTCGCGCTCTTTTAGTGAGAGAGAGAGAGTGAGTGTCGCAGCGGCACACAGCAATAAAAGGATACACACAGCAATAAAAGGATACACGCCGGATGGCGTAGCAGGCACGGATGGCTGAAGGTGGCGAAGACGACCGGCTTCTTCAGGCGCTTTCCTCTGCTTGCTAGTCGCTGGATTCAACGGCGAAGGCTTCTCTCAGAGTCCAGCGATGCGGAGAGCTTCGCTGAAGATGATGAAATCAGTGAGACAACCTACGAGCCAGCCTTTTATACGCCGTTTCGGCGGGCTATGACGCGTAGGACGTGACGTCACGCGCAAGGCTCACTGGTAGGTTGCAGCAGTTGCCGCAGGGCAACCAATGAGCACGCAATATGCCTGCTCAAGGTCTGCTAGCTGCTGCACTGCGTTGACAAATAAATACAAAATTAAGGATAATTTTTGGCAAATATCTCGAGCAAAGATGACTTTACCCGTAGCGTAAGCTAGCTTACGCAATACGAGAGAACCTCTCGTAAGAGAACTATGTAATCCGTATGAAATGTGCATTTTTCTCCGGCGCGTTCACTACTGTGAAGAGCGCGAGTCAGCATCGACACAGAAAACACTTGTTTATTAATAAATAGCCTAATTAAAATGTATCATTGCTATATTTTACATATTCATTACTTTTGCCGGTTCTTTGTGACAGCTTTTAGGTGTTTATTGGCAGCACCACCCTTACATGTTACATGAACACGTCTGCATCAGCACCGAAAACATGGAGATGTTTATATAATGGGATAATTGTAGGCTATAATAAAATTGGCCACTGAATTAGCACATGTTGTCCATGAGCTCCGTAACCACATCTCTCATAAAGGTTTGCGACTTAGTTTAAATAGTAAAAAAAGATCAGAAAAAAAAGAAAACACCTAGCCTCTTCGCTAAATAGCACACAAAATACCATTTGTATGCTACTTCCGCCGCCTGACCAGAAGTTACACCCACTTTATTTTTTACAGTAGCGCCCCCCGGAAACAGGTGGATAAACTTTGACTTTCGCCTCAATGCATTATGTTTTTTTTATCTACCTGCTAACGTTACCAGTTTACGTCAAACTCTCCCAGCTATTCAAAGTACTTGAATGAACTCATTGATTGTTGTTCGGGATTGATTGCTGCTCGATTGCTGTTCCTGATCCTGATCGATTGCTCCTGTATGCCTAGCTGCCTGCTGTGTTTTGTTTGCTTCGAGGCTGTAAGCTCCGTCTAAGCCTCGTATTAGCTTTGTATTTCTTTCTGTTTTGAACCATCATTTACTACCATTTCTAGTTGTTTATACTACTAAATACAGCTTAGACAACATCCCAGATTAACCTGACATCGCTAGCTTCCGTTATTGTTAGAACTACACGCTAGTAACTCGCTAGCCTGTTAACGCGCCACCCGTGCGCTCAGTTATTTATTTATTTTTCTCTCGCGCGCCCGCGCCTCTGAGTTCATAAAAAGCCCAGGTGAGTAAGAATCAGTCAACAAACACGGTGAGTAAAGTCTTGTCCTGTTATTGTCACCTGCACTTCATGTTACATGTTTAGCATAGCCTTCCCCGTCGGCAATATAGGGTTTATATTTGATAAATGCAAGGAAACAGTCAGGCTGACGGAGAAGATTTCAGAATTAGAAACACGCATCCAAACTTTAATTGAGGATAGTAAGTGTGCTAGAGATTTAGATTCTACTTTGGATGCGCCTAGCATAGTGAACTCTTTACATGATTCGGTTCCGGCTGAATTATTGCCTGTGTAGCCAGGCAGATGGGTGACAGTGAGGGATCGCTCTAGTCACGGATCAAAAAACCACTCTTCCGTTCCAATTACCACAACAAATCGATTTGCCCCACTCAGTGAAACACCCACTGAGAATTCTGTTGATTGTGCCCTGGTAATTGGCGATTCTATTACACGGAACGTGAAAATAGGGACACCAGCCAACATAGTCACATGTTTGCCGGGAGCCAGAGCGCCTGACATCAAAGCAAATTTAAAAGTGCTGGCTAATGCTAATCATAAATTTTCTAAGTTTGTTATTCACGTCGGCACTAATGAAGTGCGACTCCGCCAATCGGAGATCACCAAAATTAATATTAAAGAGGTGTTTGAACTCGCAAGTACGATGTCAGGCACTGTAATTTGCTCTGGCCCCCTTCCTGTTCGAAGGAGTGATGAGATAGTTAGCAGATTGTCATCACTCAATGGCTGGCTGTCTAAGTGGTGTCCGCAAAATAATATAGAATTCATAGACAATTGGAAAAGTTTTTGGGGCAAACCTGACCTGTTGAAAAGAGATGGTATTCATCCCTCCTGGGATGGTGCTGCTCTTCTCTCTAGTAATTTGGCTCATAGTCTTAGAGACAAAACATGACAATCTGGGGCTCAGGTCAGGAAGCAGACAAACTGGCTAAACCGACCGTCTGCTAGCGGCCTCGCGTCACCAAGGTCAGATAAATCCCATCACATAGAGGCTCTTTCACCTAGATATCATCATATAGAGACTGTGTCTGTTCCCCGAATTTGGAAATCCAAAAAACGTCCAAACCGATCTAAGGTTAAAAATGTAATTTATATTCAACAAATAAAAAATAGATATAATACAGATGAGCAAACGATAAAGCTTGGGTTGCTGAATATTCGATCCCTTACTTCAAAAGCACTCATAGTTAATGATATGATTTCAGATTATAACCTAGATTTGCTGTGTATGACAGAAACCTGGCTAAAACCAGACGATTACATTACTTTAAATGAGTCCACCCCTCATGATTACTGTTATAAACATGAACCTCGCCTGAAAGGCAAAGGGGGAGGTGTTGCTGTAATTTATAGTAATATTTTCAAAACCACTAAAAAATCTAGTTTAAAATATATTTCTTTTGAAGTGTTGGTGCTTAATGTAAAAATATATAATGTAAACGATAAATCAAGTTTGAGAATTCTGCTGGCAACTCTCTACAGGCCACCAGGGCACCATAAAGATTTTATCAAAGAATTTGCTGACTTTCTATCAGAATTAGTATTGACTGCAGATAAAGTCCTAATTGTTGGTGATTTTAATATACATGTAGATAATGGAAAAGATGCAATGGGATTGGCATTTAAAGACATTCTTAACTCTATTGGAGTTAGACAACACGTGTCAGGACCTACTCATTGTCGTAATCATACTCTAGATCTAATATTATCACATGGAATCAATGTTGATGCTGTTGAAATTCTGCAGCAGAGCGACGACATCTCAGATCATTATCTAGTCTCATGTAAATTACATTTAGCCAAGGCTGCAAAGCCAACTCCGTGTTACAAGTATGTTAGACCTATCACTTCTGCCACTAAAGATTGCTTTATCAATAATCTTCCTAATCAGTTTCATCGTCTCAGCATCCCAGATAGCTTAGAAGAACTTGATATTGCAACAGAAACTTTTAACTCTCTCCTTTCCAGCACTTTAGATACAGTTGCTCCGTTGCGCTTAAAGAAGATTAAAGAAAATAGTCCAACACCGTGGTACAACGAGCACACCCGGGCCCTTAAGAGAGCAGCCAGAAAAATGGAGCGCAACTGGAAGAAAACAAAACTAGAGGTATTTCGGATTTCATGGAAGGAGAGCTCGATTGCTTACAGAGAGGCTTTAAAAGCTGCTAGATCTGCTTATTTTTCAACCCTATTAAAAGAAAATAAACATAATCCAAGGTATTTATTTGAAAAAGTGGCTACACTAACGAAAAAGAAAGCTTCAAGCCCAGAAGTTTCCAAGAAACACAGCAGTAATGACTTTATGAACTTCTTCACTTATAAGATTGATAATATTAGGGACAAAATTATAACTATGCAACTGTCTACTACAGCATCACATCAGGGAGTGCATTATAGTCTCCCCGAGGTAAAATTTGATTCATTTGTTGCCATAGGAGAGGAAGAATTTTGCAAACTCGTTAATTCATCTAAATCGACAACATGCATGTTAGACCCTATACTGACTAAACTACTGAAAGAGATGCTTCCAGAAGTCATAGATCCCCTTCTTAACATCATTAATTCATCTTTGTCACTAGGATACGTACCAAAAACCTTTGAGCTGGCTATGATTAAACCGCTTGTTAAAAAAACGCAACTTGATCCTACAGAATTAGTCAATTACAGGCCGATCTCGAATCTACCTTTTCTGTCAAAGACACTAGAAAAGGCAGTATCCTCACAACTGTGTTCCTTTCTTAAAAGAAATGGTATCTGCGAGGATTTCCAGTCAGGATTTAGACCGCACCATAGCACTGAGGCAGCTCTCATTAGAGTCACAAATGATTTGCTCTTATCATCCGATAGTGGTTGTATCTCTCTATTAGTGTTACTTGATCTTAGTGCTGCATTTGACACCATTGACCACAACATTCTCTTAAATAGACTAGAAAACTATGTTGGCATTAGTGGAATTGCATTAGCATGGTTTAAATCCTATTTATCTGACTGCTATCAGTTTGTAGCATTAAATGAAGAGATGTCTTATCGATCACAAGTTCAGTATGGCGTACCACAAGGCTCAGTACTAGGACCGCTGCTGTTCACTCTGTACATGCTACCTTTAGGAGATATCATTAGGAAACATGGAATTAGCTTTCACTGTTATGCTGATGATACTCAGCTCTATATTTCTTCCAAACCTTACGAAACTCACCAATTCACAAAATTATCGGAATGCATAGTTGATATCAAAAATTGGATGACTAGTAATTTCCTACTACTAAATTCTGAAAAAACAGATTCTAATTAGTGGACAAAAAACTTCCACACGTAATAACCTAGAATACCGTCTAACACTTGATGGCTGCTCTGTTAAGTCTTCGTCGTCAGTTAGGAACCTGGGTGTGCTCTTTGATATCAATCTTTCATTTGAAAGTCACGTGTCTAGTGTCTGTAAAACCGCATTTTTCCATCTTAAAAATATATCTAAATTACGTCATATGCTCTCATTGACAAATGCGGAACAACTAGTTCATGTGTTCATGACATCAAGACTAGATTATTGTCATGCTCTACTGGGTGGTTGCCCTGCACGCTTAATAAACAAACTACAGCTAGTTCAAAACGCAGCCGCTAGAGTTCTTACCAGAACCAGGAAGTACGACCATATTAGCCCGGTTCTGTCAACACTGCATTAGCTCCCTATTAAACATCGTATAAATTTAAAAATATTGCTGATTACTTACAAAGCACTAAATGGTTTAGCTCCCCAGTACTTGAGCGAGCTCTTAACGCATTATAGTCCTTCACGTCTACTGCGATCTCAAAACTCCGGCCAGTTGATAATACCTAGAATATATAAATCGACTGCTGGCGGTAGATCCTTTTCCTATTTAGCACCAAAACTTTGGAACAATCTTCCTAACATTGTCCGGGAAGCAGACACAGTCTGTCAGTTCAAAGCTAGACTAAAAACACATCTCTTTGACCTAGCATTCACATAACACTCTATAGACTTATATAATTCAATATTAGGCTGCTTAGATTAGGTCAGCCGGAACTGGGAACACTTCCCTCAAATCCTAATGTACTCGTTACATCATAAGAAGAATGGCATCTACGCTAATTTTAGTGTCTTTGTTTATCCCGAGGTTTTCCCGCAGCCTGCTGGATCCAGGCCGTTTCCAGATCTGACGAAGTACTTTCGCCTGGACCCGATGACAATGCAGTGCTGAAGTGCCAACTAGCCTCTCCCTATGGAGGATCCCTATACCACTCTACAGATAAAGCGTTGAGGAATTTTTTGGTTCGCGTACCTACCCAAAGTGATAAGACAAAATAAAAATTCTGCATCAAAATTTATAGACAACTAGTTTTTGTTTAGGCATGGTTTGTAAGGAATTACAAACCTGCGCACATATATTCAAACGCACATAACTATAGAATCAATTCTTAATGCGCATGTGAACGCCATCAGCATCTATCACAGGTTCACGTTTAAAGTCTGTTTAGAGAGAACGGTGTCCAAACCAAACCAATCTCTGTTACCTTAAATTATATGTTTATCTCTGTAAAGCTGCTTTGAAACAATCTACATTGTTAAAAGCGCTATATAAATGAGGATGACTTGACTTGACTTCAGCTCCTGAAAGAAACAAAAACACAATAATATATTTCACAATTAGCCACAGACATATGTATCAAGTTATAGAAGAACAATTCAACCTATACGAGGAAGGTCAAAAGTGGCCAATTACTGGCCACAGAAGTTAACCAGGCTGTGTAACCCAAAGGTTTTAACGTTACATCACATTCCCATTCAAGCCTGGACACACCTTGGAGCAGCCAACTGCTAGAAAAAAAAACAGAGCAAAACACATTTTGCAAATCAAACAACACAAAAGAAAAACTACTGTTTGGACAGAGTAAACAGATTAAATCACAGGAAACAAATAAAAAGAAACAATTAACAGACTGCTGGTGGCAATATTACAAAAGGTGGGGCTAATGTACATAATTACTGGCACGTCAAACTTTAAGTGACTGCTCTGAGACTAGCCGCTCTTCACCTAAGCCACCAGCGTTAGCATAGAGCTACAAATATAAAACAAACAGGAAACGGTCACACCGTAGGTTAAAATGGCAGCAGAACAAACAGTGCAGTCTAACAGCATTGTCTAGGGCGCATTTGCCCCGCAGTCCACAGAGACGAACCGTTCACAAGCAGATTGACGCCCCAGTAGTGGATCGCTAGACCCACAAAATATTCAGTGACTCACAGCTTCGTTCACCATAGGAAAACCACAAATGCACAGGGGTTCCATCGGATCACTCACCTCAGCTGTAGTAAAAGACAGCCTGCTCCCAAAAGCAAAGTCGCACCGATCCCAGCCATATCCTGGCTCCCGCAGAGCTGCGCGCGCACCCACACAGAAGCGATCGTGACAATGACGCATACCCAGGTGGCCTGAACTCCACCTTAAATAAGCCAGGTACGGATGTCAATAGGCTGTCACATACATCACTCACGTGACAACCACAAACAATAGGGCGGGGTCAAACCCACCCTGCCACACACCGAATTGAAAAAGAAACTACGTTTCGTTACCAAATTTTCAGTAGTAGCGCGTTACACTACTATTTACCCGAAAAAGTAGTTACGTTACTGTAATGCGTTACACACAACACTGTTGACATTCAAACATTCGCTAACATTTAATGATGCACGGATATCATTAAAACCTTTTTCATTTATGGAGTCAGATGAAATAACGAGTTAATACATATGAGAAAATGTATTGAATTTAACCAAAAATACTTTGGATTCTTCCATGCTGGTCGGATTGCCGGACTTCGGGCCGATCGAGTGCAAGTTTTCAATTCCAAATTCTTAAGATTCCAAGTTCTTAAGATTCCAAGTTCTTGTTTTAGGTGTTAGAAGATTTTTCTCTTTAATTTGGACTTTATTCCCTTTCTAAGAATGTACTAACACATATTCCCCTTCTGTCAAGTTTTTTTTTTATTTTGTATACTTACGGTGTTAGATATCCAAGCCATGGCCAACAAATTTACATTATTTTTTTTAAAGCCTCTTTTATTTGCTCTGCCATGTCCAGTCTTATTCCTTATTTAGCTTTGTATCAAATATGACACGTTATTGAACACACTTATTCTGGTTCAACTTCTCTTATTTGTTTTTTTTTTAATCTTTGCTCCATCCAGAGACACGCTATCAGTAGTTTTATTACCCCATAACTTTGCATTCTTGCTGTGTCACACACACATGCACGTTAGAATGAGTTTGTTCATCATTCTAGGATCTTTAACGCAGTTATCACAAATATAGGTAAGAGACCTATCTCTTTATATTGTTTCACTCTTTTTAAATAAAAGGGCATGTTAGAAGTAATTTATACTCTCTCTCTCTTTTCCTTGGTCTTTGATCAGTTATTCTACTCTGTTGGTAAGAGACCTTGCCTTTTTCATTAACCCTCTGGGGTTCTGAGGTATTTTCTGGGATCTGAAGGTGTTCTAACATGCTCTGACATTTGTGCTTGTTTCTGTTACTTGTGACATTTTCATGGCTAAAATCTGATTACACTGTATTCAGCACAAACTATGCTATATAACTCTGCTATATAACTCAGATAATATGTGAGCAGCATGTATGTCAAAGTTTGTAGTTTTGAGATAATGACATTTATGCGTGGTTTGAGAAAAAACAAAAACAAATTGTCACTGAAATAAGGTCATGAATCCCATATTGATTATTACTTCACAAGACATTTTTTAAAATGGTATCACTTAACCTAGAATATTTGTTTCAAAACTATGTGAAACTCATCCTGCGTACTCATTCAGAAAAAAACAATTTATTGATTTAAAATTTGTAAGACATGTTTTGTGTTAGAAAGCTCTATGTGAGGAGGCGTAAACCATCATGAATCATCATGAATATTGATCCATTTTACACCTGAGAAAGACAAAGACCCTCCCATAATGACCCTATCAGGTGCTATCAGGTCCAATCATTATGAGGATCCTTGCACAAAGAATGAAATTAAAAAAACAATGGCTTTTTGATTGTTTGGATTTATTTACAACATAATACAAAGATACACAACAAAAGAACAAAAAAGCACATTATTGAACATCCAGATCTAAAGACAGATACTTGAACTGTAACACACCTTTTTGCCATTCCTGAAACATAGTACATACCTGTCATTTCCAAGGTGTTTGATTTTTCATTTTACCATATTCATGTACAGAGTTTCATGTGAATGTTGAAGTCAGCAGGACTCATCAGTGGCATCTGGTCCCTGTAAAAAAAAAAAAAACAACAACAACAACTTTGAACATGCTGATATCAAGAGAAACGTCTCAGGTTACGTATGTAACCCTGGTTCCCTGAGAGGGAACGAGATGCTGCGTTGAGACGCGGTGGGAACGCTCTGCGTGATTGCGTCGTGAAGCACGTGTATAATCAGTCCAATGGAAGAGCGAGACGTCATAGGCGGTGACGTCATAGACCAGGAAGCTATAAAGCACACCAGAAAACAGACCGCGACAGCTTCTGAAAAAGCCTGAAGCAAGTCGATCAGGGCATGCAGGAAGTATTGCAGGAGAACGCAGCGTCTCGTTCCCTCTCAGGGAACCAGGGTTACATACGTAACCTGAGACGTTCCCTTTCAAGGGAACTCGAGCTGCGTTGAGACGCGGTGGGAACCCCATACCCACTACGCCATAAGACAAATGCCCGTTCTGTGTGAAGTCCTTGCGCACACTAGAAGCAAGCAACCTAGCCCCGGGAGTGGAGAGGTGTAGGTCATAAAATCTGACAAATGTATGAGGTGAGGACCAGCCTGCCGCATTACAAATATCCTGAAGGGAAACACCCGAAATTAAAGCCTAGAGGCAGCCATACTCCTTGTAGAATGGGCCTGAACAGTCACAGGTGAACGCTGTCCGGCCGCTTCATAAGCAAGTGAGATAGCCTCAACTACCCACTTGCTCATTATCTGTTTAGATGCAGGGCAACCTATTTTAGGTTACCCGAAGCAGACAAATAATTGTTCTGATAAACGCCACTGAGCAGCTCTGTGGACCTAAGCATCCAAAGCCCGGACAGGGCATGACAGATTTAAGATTTTCCTGATCTGGGGTATTAAAGGTGGAGGACAGAAGGCCTGGAGCACAAATGACCCGCACATTTAGTAGGAATGACCCGCACATTTACCTAGAAATACAACCCGATCTGGGGTGAAGAAATACTACCACCAACCAGGTGCAAATCCAAGTACGTGCAGGCCTCAGCCTCATGTACCACGGAGGAGACGAAATTAAGGATCTCTCCTCAGAGATAGCCCAGCAAAGAAACATTCTTTACGGAAATCAAGTACTGTACCAACAGGGCAGAAACGAGATTCAGATGGCGTTCTCTGCACCAGGCAGAGAACAACATATTAGTCTTCTCGTGGAGGGAGCTCTAGACTGGAGTATGGTCTCCACGAGCTCGGTCGAGAAACCTGAATCTATGAGCTGGGCCCCCTCAGAGGCCGAGCCCACAGTATCCACAACTCCAGAGCTCCCAGGAGTAAAGATATCAGGAAAAGCGTATAGGTGTAGCGGCAACCATACCTATTACATTACATCCAGTCCAAGCGGAGCTGGATGCGTGAGGGAGAACCACAAGGGCAATGCATTGTACAAGCGATGCGATAGGTCGGCTTGTAGTTTGACCGAAGTTCTCCCTAAGAAGCTCCACCACCTCGGGGTGAAGTCTCCATTCCCCGGGCCACAGCCCCTGCCTCAACAGGATATCTGCTCTGATATACGAGACCATCAGTGTGTTGTCCGGACCCTTCGCCGACCAACCACTCATGATTGCCCCCGACTTGTGAGGGAAACATCCGTCGATAGCATTATGCGTCGACAAGAAGCCCCCAACACTGGGCCTGGGCGAGGAACCAAGGTTCTTCCACATGACCGAGGCACGAAGGCATAGCCGCGTGACCTTTATCATGCGAAAACGGATTTCCCCTCGGAGAAAACACCTTGGTCCCGAGCCACCACTGCAGGGGTCTCATGTACAGAAGGCCAAAAGTAACTACGTTGGACGCAACTGCCATGAGCCCCAGCCAAAGACCTTTCACCGAGCGGCCACTCATGACCGCCCCCCATCCTGTGAGGGAAGCATCCGTCGATAGCGTGACGCGTCGACAAGAAGCACCCAGCACTGGGCCCTGGTTGAGGAACCAAGGTTTCTTCCACATGACCGAGGCACGAAGGCATAGCCGCGTGACCTTGATCATGCGAAAACGGATTTCCCCTCGGAGAAAACCCCTTGGTCCCGAGCCACCACTGCAGGGGTCTCATGTACAGAAGGCCAAAAGTAACTACGTTAGACGCAACTACCATGAGCCCCAACAGTCTCAGAGACTGTTTGCAGTGAGTGACTGACCTAGTTTTACATTCTTTACGGCTGTGAGAATCGCAGAAATACGTGCAGGAGACAGACGTGCTTGCATTGTTGTCGAATCCCATAATACACCTAGAAGGTGGTCCTCTGAGCTGGGAGGAGTACACTCTTTTTGGTGTTGAGCCGCAACCCCAACCTCCTTATGTGGGACAGAACGACATCTCGATGTTGAACTGCCAAAAGCTCGGACTGAGCTAAAATCAACCAATCGTCGATATAATTTAATACGCGAATGCCCTGGAATCTCAGAGGAGCCAGAGCTGCATCCACGCATATTGTAAAAGGTGTGGGGTGATAACCTAGGCCGAATGGATGAACCCGATACTGGTATGCTTCGCCCCTGAAAGCAAACCTCAGGAACCTCCTGTGATGAGGATGGATAGATAAGTAAGCGTCCTTTAAATCTATTGTGACAAACCAGTCCTCTGACTGAATCTGTGACAATCATATTTAGCGTAAGCATACTTTGAACTTAAGATTCTGAAACCTGCTGTTTAATTGACGCAGGTCTAGAGTAGGACGCAACCCCTCATCCTCTTTCGGAACAATGAAGTAATGGCAGTAAAACCCTGACTGTCTGCCGGGAGGAGGAACCCCTTCTACAGCTCCTTTTTGCAGAAGTGTCAGTACTTCCTGCTCCATAACCAAAGCCTGCTAGGGGTCCACCACAGTGGGGAGGACCCCTAGAAATCTGGGCGGACAAGAACCGAATTCTGAACCCTTTTCTATAGTGTGCAGGACCCACCGAGAAATATGTGACAGTAGTTTCCACGCTGCCAGAAATTCTACTAGGGGAACCAGTCTCTCAAGACTGGCCTCTGGATTTGGTTGAACAGTCACTACGGTGCCCTGAAGCGGCGAACCGGCAGGGAACAACCGAACTGACCGTTCTACGACCCTCCTCGGAGGATCGTATGGGGACGCTGACACCTCGGTGCCCTGAACGGCGAACCGGCAGGGAACAACCGAACTGGCAGCGCTGCGACCCTCCTCAGAGAGTCGCACCCCAGAGGGCGCCGAGGAGAAACGATTTCTCAAAACCGTCCCTGCCCCGGAGGAGCCCTCAGAAGCTTTATTAGAGATGACGACAGTCCTCAGATCTTGCCTCCCTTTAAATAACTTAGTTCCAACGACCCTCCTCGGAGGATCATTGGAAAAAGCAGGCACCTCGGCACCCTGAAACGGCGAACCGGCAGGGAAACCGAACTGACTGCTCTACGACCCCCCTCGGAGGATCGTTTGGGGACACTGACACCTTGGTGTCCTGAACGGCGAACCGGCAGGAAAACCGAACTGGCAGTGCTGCGACCCTCCTCAGAGAGTCGCACCCCAGAGGGCGCCGAGGAGAAACGATTTTCTCAAAACCATCCCTACCCCGGAGGGGACCACCTTTTAGAAGCCTGATAGCCTCGGCGTCAGGGCTTCCTATTGTCCAAGCTTTTTTTAGAGATAAAATAGTCCTCAGATCTTGCATATCTCTAACTGGCTAGACTGCTACCGCCACCCAAGTCCCCTTCGATTGTGGAGGAGCCCAAATGGCGATGCTCGTTCTTGCACTCTGTGCTGCGAGGAGCTTAGTAGACTGAGACTGCTCCGCCCAGCAGTCTCAGGAACATTAGATTGGTGAGGAAGAAACCTCTGGAACGCCGCTGAACGGTTTATTCTTAGTTTTTTTTTGAAAGCGGAGCGTCCAGAAGAACAGACATAATTTTATCTTATTTTTCTTTATTTTTAAATCAGAAAAACGTATATATATATATATAAATATATCACTCCGTGGCCACCAGCAGGAAAACAACCGAACTGGCCGTGCTGCGACCCTCCTCAAAGAGTCGCCACCCAGAGGACGCAGAGGAGAAACGATTTCTCGAAACCGTCCCTCCCCAGTATAGTTTATCTGTTTTTGCACGACGCAATTCTCGAATAGCGTCAGTGCTGACAACCTCACATTCGTCCATGTCTTTATAATTTACCCACCAGCGTTGCCTAATAAATTTTTTTATTTAGATGGCTGGTGGGTAACGTCGGGGTTAAAAATGATGACGCCGACTCGGGAGAGAGAAAGCTAGCAAGCGTCTCTTTAACCCGAGGCACTGTCATACCATACTTAATACCCATAGCATTACTATAGTTAGACGTTGGGCATTAAACACATAAAATAGAAACCGACTTATTCCACGATCTTGACACCTCAGTGTGGTGTGGAGATAAGGAAAAAACGGCAGTCCCCGACGAGGAGGCTGAGATACAGAGTTTTTCTGTTTTTAGATTTATTTCATCTAATAAACTCTTTTTATTTTCACTCTCATAATGTTCAGCTGGCCAGAAAATATTTAACTAGCAACAGCACTAGATAAACTGTCAGATCCGCTGTCAGATCCGTTTGCGAAACCCAAAATGCGAGTCGCCGCCGTGCATCGGCAACAGCGGGACCCACGCGGGGAGCGCGAACCGAACCGTCCTCCTCGAAGAACGCCCGGCGGGAGCGGAGCGTCCTCACGGACAGCTTCTCGCAATGCTCACAGTCAGCCCCCTCGAGAACTGACTGTGGCATGCTCCACTCCCAAATAGTAACAAAAAGCTGATGTGTGTGTCCCCACCCGTGATATAACGTGGGCAGGGAACAACACAAAAGCTGCTTGCTCTCTTTTGCCATAATATATATATATATTGCAACTTGACAGACAACACTAAATATGACAAGGACAGAATACACAGATCGCTTGCTGAAGGCAACAGAAGCTGTCGCGGTCTGTTTTCTGGTGTGCTTTATAGCTTCCTGGTCTATGACGTCACCGCCTATGACGTCTCGCTCTTCCATTGGACTGATTATACACGTGCTTCACGACGCAATCACGCAGAGCGTTCCCACCGCGTCTCAACGCAGCTCGAGTTCCCTTGAAAGGGAACTATAGGGCTGAATGATTTTGGGAATACAATTTAGATTTGTCTGTTTAAAATTGCGATTCAAAATTTACAAAAAATATACAGTATGTATACAGTATACAATGAACACCAGGTTTGTTGTGCCTTGTAGGCATATACTTGTAGGGCTGCATAAAATAATAATAACAATAGCTTATAGCAGGCGGCCTATAAATGGTTAAAAAGGAACACTTCAGTAGGCTACACTACACTAGAGAAATATATATGGATTATCATATGTTACTTCAAATGTTTCCATTCCTTATGACATTATGAAATGAGATTGGAGTAAAAACATGAAGCCTTTTGTTTGATGTGTTTTTCCTTTCAAACTCACAGCGTGAATAAATCAAACGCACAGCACGAATGAATCAAACTCACAGCGCGTGTAGAGAACAATTACTGAAGCGATCGAGTCGCTCCAAACTATGAAACGTTGTTTTTACTACATTATACATATCTACATTTGAGCAGACATCCACAAGCACAGTATTTAACAGTATTTAACAGTAAACACGGGTCTAAACATTCTAATATTCACACTTACAAATAAGTCAGATAGAATAAATGGTTTGCATATTTGGCATGCTGTCCGAGGAGAGGGCTCCAGGCTCGGTATTTTGATCCTCGTCAACTCCACAAACTGCAACATCATCTGCTATGCTGATTACAACATGAAGACCTTCAAGAATTTGGTCCATTTTGGCTTGGAAAAGGTCTTGGAAGACCAAATGGTAAGCGTCTCCAGCAGTATCTGCCAAAAGGAGTGTGGAACGTGGTTAGAATTTGTGACTCCTCTTCAAGATGTATCGATGTATTGATGGTTCCAAAGCATGGGATTACATCACCAGTGTATGACGTCAATTTAACATTGGATGCTGATTTTAAATGTTCCATGCTTATTTTCAGAGGTGTTATGGAGGCCCAGGATGCTTCGATACCGGTCTTAAGCTCGTCCAGAGTGTTGGGTCTTGCGTCTCTCAACTTTCTCTTCACAATATCCCACAGATTCTCTATGGGGTTCAGGTTAGGAGAGTTGGCAGGCCAATTGAGCTCAGTAATACCATGGTCAGTAAACCATTTACCAGTGGTTCTGGCACTGTGAGCAGGTGCCAGGTCGTGCTGAAAAATGAAATCTTCATCTCCATAAAGCTTTTCAGCAGATGGAAGCATGAAATGCTCCAAAATCTCCTGATAGATAGCTGCATTGACCCTGCCCTTGATAAAACACAGTGGACAGACACCAGCAGCTGACATGGCACCCCAGACCATCACTGATGGACCCCAGTCTTCCTCCAGACTCTGAAACCTTGATTTCCGAATGACATGCAAAATTTGCTTTCATCCCAAAAAAGTACTTTGGATCACTGAGCAACAGTCCAGTGCTGCTTCTCTGTAGCCCAGGTCAGGCGCTTCTGCCACTGTTTCTGGTTCAAAAGTGGCTTGACCTGGGGAACCTGTAGCCCATTTCCTTCACACGCCTGTGCACGGTGGCTCTGGATGTTTCTACTCCAGACTCAGTCCACTGCTTCCGCAGGTCCCCCAAGGTCTGGAATCGGTCCTTCTCCACAATCTTCCTCAGGGTCTGGTCACCTCTTCTCGTTGTGCAGCGTTTTTTGCCACACTTTTTCCTTCCCACAGACTTCCCACTGAGGTGCCTTGATACAGCACTCTGGGAACAGCCTATTTGTTCAGAAATTTCTTTCTGTGTCTTACACTCTTGCTTGAGGGTGTCAATGATGGCCTTCTGGACAGCACTCAGGTCGGCAGTCTTAGCCATGATTGCGGTTTTGAGTAATGAAACAGGCTGGGAGTTTTTAAAAGCCTCAGGAATCTTTTGAAGGTGTTTAGAGTTAATTAGTTGATTCAGATGATTAGGTTAAAGGGTTAGTTCACCCAAAAATGAAAATTAAGTCATTAATTACTCACCCCCATGCTGTACCAACCCCGTAAGACCTTCGTTCATCTTCGGAACACAAATTAAGATATTTTTGATTAAATCTGAGAGGTGGATTACTGCTACATAGGCTGCCTAAGGGAATGAAACTTGACGGCCCAGAAAGTCATTAAAGAACATGTTTAAATATTCCATGTGCCTACAGTGGCTCAACTATAAGTTTATCAAGCGACGAGACTACTTTTTTTCCGAAAAAAACCCCATAAATAACGACTTTATTCGACTATTCCTTTTCTTCCTTGTGGGCCTGAGACGAAAGTTCAAGAGATTTCCACGACGCATGCGCGAGAACTGAGAAGAGGACGTTCTTCTTCTAATACTTCTTGTTCAGTTCTCGCGCATGCGTCGTGGAAATCTCTTGAACTCTCGTCTCAGGCCCACAAGGAAGAAAAGGAGTAGTCGAATAAAGTCGTTATTTATGTTTTTTTTTTCGGAAAAAAAGTATTCTCGTCGCTTGATAAACTTATAGTTGAGCCACTGTAGGCACTTGGAATATTTAAACATGTTCTTTAATGACTTTCTGGGCCGTCAAGTTTCATTCCCTCTGGCAGCCTATGTAGCAGTGATCCACCTCTCAGATTTAATCAAAAATATCTTCATTTGTGTTTCGAAGATGAACGAAGGTCTTACGGGGTTGGTACAGCATGGGGGTGAGTAATTAATGACTTCATTTTCATTTTTGGGTGAACTAACCCTTTAATAGCTCGTTTAGAGACCCTTTTCATGATATGCTATTTTTTTGGGATAGGAATTTTGGGTTTTCATGAGCTATATGCCAAAATCATCAGTATTAAAACAATAAAAGACCTTACATATTTCAGTTGGTGTGCAATGAATCTAAAATATCTGAAAGTTTAATTTTTAGCATTACATTATGGAAAATAATTAACTTTATCACAATATGCTAATTTTTTGAGAAGGACCTGTATATGGCTCATCTCTGGGTGGTTTCACATGGATGCTATGCATGAATTTCGCACTGATGGTGATGGAGTAAAAGTGTTGTTGGTATGTATACTCATCGTCTTTAGTGCTGTCTACAGTGCTAATGCTGGACTTGTCTTTGCGTTTGTGGTCTTTCAATGGGTGAGCGTGGCTTTGGTATCTGTTCGTGACTTACTTATTCTGCTCTGGCTGGATGGCTGTCTCTGTCATCTGCTCTTTTTACAGCACTTTACTCAGTGGCCTCTGTTACCGCACATAGAGCATATATCGTTGTATGCAGAGAACTGCGTTATCTTGTGGTTTGTGTTGCAGTTTTGACACGTTCATCCTCTTGTTACAGCATGGACATTATGTCTGTGACATACCAAGTTGTTGTATCTGTTCATTACCAGCTGCTAAGGCTTCATACTTTCGCCCCTCTGCTAGTACTTTGGCAATGGGGTGACCTTTAGGTTTGAGGTATAGGTTGTTTCTTAAAGCATCAAAAGGAATACTGGCAATGATATGTTAGATTAAACGTTCATTGAGCTCATCGTCAGTGAATTGGCATTTCAGTGCTAAAATTCTGGCTCTAGACACAAAGCCATCGATGCTCTCATTTGAATTTTGTCAATATTGCATGAGATGGAGTCTGTGTAAATGTGGATTCTTAAGTTCACATTTACCTTTAGTTGCCCTTCAAAGAAATTCCACAAAGTCTCAGGCTCTCTCTTATCTGCACCACTTGCATTGAGTCGTTTTAATCCTTCATCTCCAATTCCTCTACATATTTTCCTAGCTTGTTTCCCTGCATCTGTTATTTCTTCATCTTCCAGATTCATCTACAGATTCTTTTTTTGTTTAATAAGAATTTGACTATAATAAATCAAGACACTGAGGAAAAAGGTGAGACATACCCTAAAACACAGATCCTGACTACAAAATGGATGCAACCGTTGTGATAGACAAAGAGATTAATATGGAGAATCTAAAAGAAAAAAAACAATTGATTTAGAACCAAATGGATCACAGAGAAAGTTAAAAAACGTAAATGAAAGGAATTTTTTTTTGTTAAGATTGCAAAGATCAGTATACAAGAGAAAAATATACACTATATGAAACTTTGCTGAAGTCAAGAAATATGATTCCTAGTTTAAAATGGTATAGTGAATCCAATAAAAATCTGAAGTAACTTTAGAAAGTGAAAAGTATTCAGTAAAGAAAAAAGTTTTATTAAGTTTGCATTAAAACAGAAGTTTTGGGAAGAATGTCGAGATGACAGTCTTAATGAGTGTGCTAAAACGAGATACAATTGGAAATTTGATATAATGTGTAGTAGTAAGATATTAAGAAAGTTAAGCAATCAAGTTAAAAATCAAACTTGAAAAGCTGGAGAGATGAATTTGATAGTGTCAGGGTTTGGGGTAGGGGAGATGAGGCGAAGATTCGAAAGCAGAAGATTAGGATTTTTTATTAATAAAAATAAAACAAAATACAACAAAAACTACCCCGAGAGGGAAAACAAGACTGACTTGACTAGACTGAAGCACACAGCAGGAGCAAGGTAAACCAAGGTAAACCTTGGGATAAACAGAGAGACAAATATTAGCGTAGACGCCATCCTTCTTATGATGTACAAAGTACATCAGGATTTAAGGGAAGTGTTCTTGGTTCAAGCTGATCTAATCTATGCAGCCTAACATTGAATTATAGAAGTCTATAATGTTTTATGTGTATGCTAAGCCAAATAGATGTGTTTTTAGTCTAGATTTGAACTGACAGACTGTGTCTGCTTTCCGGACAATGTTAGGAAGATTGTTCCAAAGTTTTGGTGCTAAATAGGAAAAAGGATCTACTGTCAGCAGTCGATTTTGATATTCTAGGTATTATCAACTGGCCAGAATTTTGAGATCGCAATAGACGTGAAGGAGTATAATGCGTTAAGAGCTCGCTCAAGTACTGGGGAGCTAAAAAATTTAGTGCTTTGTAAGTAATCAGCAATATTTCAAAATTTATACAATGTTTAATAGGGAGCCAATGCAGTGTTGACAGAACCGGGCTAATATGGTCATACTTCCTGGTTCTGGTAAGAACTCTAGCGACTGCGTTTTGAACTAGCTGTAGTTTGTTTATTAAGCGTGCAGGGCAACCACCCAGTAGAGCATTACAATAATCTAGCCGTTATGTCATGAACGCATGAAGTAGTTGTTATGCATTTGTCATTGAGAGCATATGACGTAATTTAGATTTGGAAAAATGCGGTTTTACAGATACTATTCACGTGACTTTCAAATGAAAGATTGCTATCAAAGAGCACACCCAGGTTCCTAACCGACAACAAGGACTTGACAGAGCAGCCATCAAGTGTTAGACAGTATTCTAGGTTATTACGTGAGGAAGTTTTTTGTCCAATAATTAGAACCTCTGTTTTTTCAGAGTTAAGTAGTAGGAAATTACTAGTCATCCAATTTTTTATATCAGCTATGCATTCCCTTAATTTGGTGAATTGGTAAGTTTCGTCAGGGCTTGAAGAAATATAGAGCTAAGCATCATCAGCATAACAGTGAAAACTAATGCCATGCTTCCTAATAACATCTCCTAAGGGTAGCATGTACAGAGTGAACAGCAACAGTCCTAGTACTGAGCCTTGTGGTACGCCATACTGAACTTTTGATCGATAAGACATCTCTTCGTTTACTGCTACAAACTGATAACGGTCAGATAAGTATAATTCAAACCATGCTAATGCAATTCCACTAATGCTAACATAAATTTTTGAGTCTATTTAAAAGAATGTTGTGGTCAATAGTATCAAATGCACTAAGATCGAGTGACACCAATAGCGAGATACAACCACGATCGGATGATAAGAGCAAATCATTTGTGACTCTGATTAGAGCTTTCTCAGTACTATGATACGGTCTAAATCCTGACTGAAAATCCTCGCAGATACCATTTCTTTCTAAAAAGGAACATAGTTGTGAGGATACTGCCTTTTCTAGTATCTTTGACAGAAAAGGTAGATTTGAGATCAGCCTGTAATTAACTAATTCGGTAGGATCAAGTTGCATTTTTTAAACAAGTGGTTTAATCATAGCCAGCTTAAAAGTTTTTGGTACGTATCCTAGTGACAAAGATGAATTAATGATTTTGAGAAGAGGATCTATGACCTCTGGAAGCATCTCTTTCAATAGTTTAGTCGGTATAGGGTTTAACATACATGTTGTCGATTTAGATGATTTAACGAGTTTAGAAAATTCTTCCTCTCCTATAGCAAAGAATTAATCAAATTTTTCGTCAGTGAGACTACAATGCACTGTCTGATGCGATACTGTAGTAGACGGTTGCATAGTTACAATTTTCATCAATCTTATAAGTGAAGAAGATCATCAAGTCATCACTGTTGTGCTGCTAGCAAACTTCTGGGCTTGAAACTTTATTTTTCGTCAGTTTAGCAACAGGTTCGAATAAATACCTAGGGTTTTGTTTATTTTCTTCTAATAGGGTTGAAAAATAAGCAGATCTAGCAGATTTTAAGGCCTCTCTGTATGCAATCGAGCTCTCCTTCCATGAAATGCGAAATACCTTCCATGAAATGCGAAATGATCTGAGATGTCATCGCTCTTCTGCAGAATTTCAACAGCATCAACATTGATTCCATGTGATAATATTAAATCTAGAGTATGATTATGACAATGAGTAGGTCCTGACACGTGTTGTCTAACTCTAATAGAGTTAAGAATGTCTTTAAATGCCAATCCCAATTAGGGGTGTGACGGTTACTATATAACCGTGAGACCGACGGTTATAGTTGAACACCGTCATTAGAACTCTATAACCGCCAAAACCGTGTTATTAAAATATTTTTTACAAACATTTTTTATCATAGAGAATGTTTAAATACTAATATCCGCTTACGAGGGAAACGGAGGCGGAGTTATTGGTGCTTCGGAGGCTGCTGCAAGAGATGATTCGGGAGAGGTCTGTGACCCCTTTACCCATCAGAGTGCCCCTTTACCGATCAGGTCTGTGCCCCTTTACCGGTCAGAGCCGCATGCTGACACGGAGTAAAGTCTTGTTTATACTCGATGCGTCTGCACGAGCGCGAAAAGCGCGGCAAAAATGACGCGTTGGGTGCGCAGGACCGGCAAGACCCCATTTCGCTTGGCTGTGTGCAGAGCTTTTTTTGTAACAGCGCGCGTGGCGCCGCATCTGAGGTTGAACGACTTCAAGCCGAATCTGCCCGAGCATGTACGTCTCGCCGCACCGGCACCCAGCAAGATCAGTCTGAAACTATCAAATTAAGGAATAACGCCTGACTACGCCACCTTGGGAATTTCACCCAAGGAATCAAAGCATAAAGCTTTACACAGGTTCCCTACCCCGTGGCAAGCAAAGCATAGAGACACAGGTATCAGTCGTATACAAAAGTGTAATTATATAGGCATAAAAACCATAAAAATTTAGATTTAGGCAAAACCACACATCAAATTTAAACAGACCTACGTAAATCAAGTCCAATGTCATGGAGCAGCGGCCAAATTACCGGGAGAATGCTCCAATAATAAGGGATCTCCAAATCTGCACAGCACACTCACATACAAGTTAAAGAACCCCAGTGCACGTCAGACCACACCACACAATGAAGAAACACCACCACCATCTACGGAGGATTGGAATGGTCGCCCCGGTCAATGAGGCCTGCAGCTCCTAGACGAAAATAACACACATACACACACACACACACACACACACACACACACACACACACACACACACACACACACACACACACACACACACACACACACACACACACATTAATGCAATATACTTTAGGAAAAGTATGTTGTAAATGAATGAAACAAAACCCAAAGTTTACAAAACAATGTTTCACAATATTAAACAAAATAAATAAATTCAAACAAAACAATAAACTCAAGACTCAAATTAAGACAGAGAAAGAAAAGCTAAATCAAATAAACTAAATCCAAATAATAAACCAATCTCACATTAATAAGAAAAACTCAATTATAATACACAAAAACAATAGAAAAGATTTACAAAACCATGATCAACCAAAAAGAATTCAAAATAACTGATACACAAAATAATAAACTTATTTGAATTAAATTAACGAGGAGAAATGAGTAGGAAGTCCCAAACAAATTTAACAAGACTAAATACAACACAAATAAGGATACTCAACGCAGTTTTAGACACAAAACATGTAGGCTACACAAGACGATGTTCGTTGGCACGGGTCCAACTCAACCGGGACCGAAAACACACACCGCCACTGCAGGTTGTCCTAGAACGAGACAGCGGTGCTGCCACTGCAAGGATGTTATGCACCCTGCAATCTGCGAAAGAAAATTACAATAAACATTCAATAAATCGACGGAGGACAAGAAAACAAACTGCCACTTACCAAACGACAGCTGAGGGAACCGGAATGTAGCTGGAGGTTTAACTACTCAGCCTTTGCAATAGTCGTCACCCGTGCACACGCATTAGCTGAAATAACACAAATTGCGACTCGCACCACTTCCACGGTGGATGACTGAATATAGTAAATTAAACGCATACCTGGAGGAGGACAGATGCACACTCATATCCATCACCTGATTTAAAGCCGCCGAGACAAAACGCTGAATATGAGGAAGACATAAACACAGCCGTTCTCCTTTACAGACCAACAGTCGCGTTCAATCGCGATTGCAGAAACCACACAACATCCGGGAAATGGCGATCTGTCTAGATGCATTCGACAATGGCTTTTATAGCACGCACAATTAATGACATTAAAATGGCCCCCCAACCATTTAACTCAGGAAATCATGGCACAATCAATTAAATTTTTACCCTTAGACGGGTTAGGAAGTTTTTTGTATTACCTATTTCGGGGAACAGACACAGTCTCTATATGATGATATCTAGGTGAAAGAGCCTCTATGTGATGGGATTTATCTGACCTTGGTGACGTGAGACAGCTGGCAGACGGTCGGTTTAGCCAGTTTGCCTGCTTCCTGACCCGAGCCCCAGATTGTCATGTTTGAGCTCTAAGACTATATGCCATATTACTAGAGAGAAGAGCAGCACCATCCCAGGAGGGATGAATACCATCTATTTTCAATAGGTCAGGTCTGCCCCAAAAACTTTTCCAATTGTCTATGAATTCTATATTATTTTGCAGACACCACTTAGACAACCAACTATTGAGTGATGACAATCTGCTTACTATCTCATCACTCCGACGAACAGAAAGACAAAACATTAGAAGAATTTACTGTCACACAACCGGTAAAACCAGACCAATTTCGGCAACAACAGCAGTTACCCGTAAGTGATATTATATCAGGAACTATACTCTCATTTAAAGTAAAGAAAGAGCAAAAAAATTTAATCAATCTGCAAATTCCTTGTCAAGACTTTCATTTGAAATGAACCGTTGATTAAAAATATTTTGTTTAAATTAATAAGAAGAATTATAAATCTATTTTTAAATAAGTTTTTTTTTTAAATAAAGGTTTCAAAGTCTAGGATATCAGACTGTGTATGTATATTCAGATATCCCAAGTCTCCCAGAAGTTCCGGGAGTCTCCCGCATATTGATAGCGGCTCTCTGATACCTGCATATAAGTTAAAATCTCCCGGAATTTGGTTCGTGACCAGTGACGCACTAACAGAGACAGAGACAGCTATCCAGCCAGTGCAGAAGAAGTAAGTTGGCGAACACGCAACAGATACCAAAGCCACGCTCACCCATGGAAAGACCACAAACGCAAAGACAAGTCCAGCATTAGCACTGTAGACAGCACTAAAGACGATGAGTATACATACCAACAACCCTTTTACTCCATCACCATCAGTGCAAAATGCATGCATCCATGAGAAACCACCCAGAGATGAGGCATATACAACTCTGAATATTAAACCACCTCTCTTGCAAGGACATGGATACACGCTTCGCTTAAAAAATAGATACAGGGGCATGGAAATATACTTCCACTGCGTACACTCAAACAGATTTATGGTGCATCACCACAAAGCATGGAACATCTAAAATCAGCATCCAATGTTAAACTAATGTCATACACTGGTGATGTAATCCCCTGCTTTGGAACCATCAATACATTATACATCTTGAAGAGGAGTCACAAATTCTAACCACGTTCCACACTCCTTTTGGCAGATATTGCTGGAGATGCTTACCATTTGGTCTCAGTGTGTCCCAAGACCTTTTCCAAGCCAAAATGGACCAAATAATTTTAGGTCTTCATGGTGTAATCAGCATAGCAGATGATGTTGCAGTTTGTGGAGTTGACGAGGAGGATCACGACAGGAATCTGACAAGCCTGATGGAAAGAGCTGTAGAAACAGGTCTGGAGTGTAACCCTCTGGGGTTGGCGGTCGCGCCGGTGTTACCAGCTTGCTTTTTTTCTTATCAGTGCAAAAGAGACTCAAATAACTCCGTCGATTTTTGTCATACAGGCAAGTTTTAAAAAGTGTTAAATGACTTCTTTCATTTGTGTACACTCATAATAAAAACAAAACATTGTGTTTTTCGTAAAATAAAGAAAATAAACATGATGCGTCCTGCCGTCTCTCTCAATGTGAAGTTCATTCTGCCGTCTCTCTCAATGTGAAGTTCATTCTGAGACTTGACAGAAAATGACCTGTAACTCAGCGAATGTTTGTCAAACAGACTTGAGACATATGTCTTTACAAAGCTTGAAGTCTCTATTTTTAAATTATGTAAATCATATCAAAAACAAATATTCTCTGGGTTATTGGGTGAGTACCATGGGTTCGGGCCAAATACCGAGCCCGGAGCCCTCACCTCGGACAGCACGTCAAATATGCAAACCATTTATTCTATCTGACTTATTTGTAAGTGTGAACTCGTGAATATTAGAATGTTTAGACAAGTGTTAACTATTAAATACTGTTAAATATTGTGTTTGTGGATGTCTGCTCAAACGTAGATATGTATAATGTAGTAAAAACAATGTTCCATAGTTTGGAGCGGCTCGATCACTTCAGTAATTGTTCTCTGCACACGCTGTGAGTGTCACAGTGTCTGGTTGGTGTTCCCTGGGTATCCACTAGAGGTCCTCTTCCCCCACGGTGTCATTCACTTTAGGGACTGCATTCCCCAAAATCCTTGTCTGTCTCATCATTGATTATGACACGCAGCTGTTTTCACTCACCCTGTTAGTATCTGTGTATTTATACCCTGTCTGTTCAGTCATTGTCACGGAGTCCTTGTTTTATGTTACTACACTTCCTAAGTCTGTATCTGCCCGTTTCTTGTTTTTGTCTTGTGTTTTGGATAGCCTTATTGGATTTTTGACGTTGCCTGGACTGGTTGTGAGTACGGATTACCCTATAAATAAACACTGCTATTGGATCTCTCGTTTCTCGTGTGTCTATCGTGATAGAAGGACTCTGTCACAGAAAGGATCCAGCAGTATGGGTTCCCGTATCCTTCCCCCAACCATGAAGAGGGAAAAGAGACAGCAGGAGCGAGGGCCATCATCTGGTGAGTCAGAGCCTCGGATGACGCTGTTCGATTGCTGCGCGCTGTGGACCCGGGGAATGAAGGAGACATTCTCTGGTAGAAGGAGAAGGCAGTCGGCGGTCAGTGGGGAGGAGGGTACCCCAGAACTGCGACTGGCAGCTCGTCTGCGACTCCAGCTGGGTCACAATCATTTAGAGGAATCCGCTTGGTTAGATTCTCAGGGACTCGTGGAGCCCATGGAGGGGGATGTGATCGTCGCGGACAACAACATCGGTCTGCCGTCCAGTCACCCTTCAGCCAGGTTCCTCTGCACGTGGTTCCATCCAGCACAAAACCTTCACCGCTGGTTCCATCCAGCACAAAGCCCTCATCGCTGGTTCCGTCCAGCACAAGGCCATCACCGTGGGTTCCGTCCAGCACAAAGCCCTCCCCGCCGGTTTTGTCCAGCATGAAGCCTTCCCCAATGGTTCTGTCCAGCGTAGGGCCTTCATCGATGGTTCCGTCCAGTCCAGAGTCTACACATCGCCGTCAGAGACGGTGGAGGAGGGGGAAGACCTCCAGCTGTTTTAAGAACCCGGAGGCCGTGGCCGAGCAGCCCGCCGTTTTTCCGGAGGTCGTACCAGAGACCGCTCGCGTCACGTCTACCGATCCAGAGACCGTTCACGCTCCATCTGCCCAGTCAGAGACCGTTCACGCTCCGTCTGCCCAGTCAGAGACTGTTCACGCTCCGTCTGCCCAGTCAGAGACTATTCAGGTCACATCTGCCCAGACAGAGACGGCTCATGCCACGTCTGCCCAGTCGGAGACAGATCGGGAGATGCCCATTCTCGTGGCCGGAGGGGCACTGATCGGCTATTTAGAGCGTCTAGCTCGGATCCTGGAGACGCCCTTCAGACCTTTAGTGTCTGCTGTTCCAGAGCCGGAGCTAGTGTCTGCTGTTCCAGAGCCGGAGCCAGTGTCTGCTCCTGAGCCGAAGCCAGTGTCTGCTCCTGACCCGGAGCCAGTGTCTGCTCCTGAGCCGGAGCCAGTGTCTGCTCCTGAGCCGGAGCCAGTGTCTGCTCCTGAGCCGGAGCCAGTGTCTGCTCCTGAGCCGGAGCCAGTGTCTGCTCCTGAGCCGGAGCCAGTGTCTGCTCCTGAGCCGGAGCCAGTGTCTGCTGTACCTGAGCCAATGTTTGTTTCTGTGTTTGTGTCTGTCCTTGTGGCTGTTACTATCCTGGTGTCGGTTCCTGAGCCGGTGTCGGTTCCTGAGCCGGTGTCGGTTCCTGAGCCGGTGTCGGTTCCTGAGCCGGTGTCTGTTGCTGTTCCTGAACCGGGTTCTGTTCCTGTGCCGTGGTCGCCCGAGTGGTCGTCTTCGCCCTGGCCGCCCGAGGAGTCTTCACCGCCCTGGCCGCCCGAGGGGTCTTCACCGCCCTGGCCGCCCGAGGGGTCTTCACTGCCATGGCCGCCCGATGGGTCGTCTGCTTCGCCATGGCCGCCCGATGGGTCGTCTGCTTCGCCCTGGCCGCCCGATGGGTCGTCTGCTTCGCCATGGGCCGTCTGCTTCGCCCTGGCCGCCCGATGGGCCGTCTGCTTCGCCCTGGCCGCACGATGGGCCGTCTGCTTCGCCCTGGCCGCCCGATGGGCCGTCTGCTTCGCCCTGGCCGCCCGATGGACCGTCTGCTTCGCCCTGGCCGCCCGATGGACTGTATGCGTCGCCCTGGCCGCCGGCTAGACCATCACCCCTTGTTCCTGTTCCCCTGCATGGACCTGGCCCCCCAACCCTCCCCCTGATCCTCCACCATTGAACTCTTGTGTTGTTTTGACGTTTGGTCGTGGAGCGTCTGGTAGCCGCTCCGTAGAGAGGGGGTAATCCTTGTCTGTCTCATCATTGATTATCGCATGCAGCTGTTTTCACTCACCCTGTTAGTATCTGTGTATTTATAGCCTGTCTGTTCAGTCATTGTCACGGAGTCCTTGTTTTATGTCACCACACTTCCTAAGTCTGTATCTGCCCGTTTCTTGTTTTTGTCTTGTGTTTTGGATTGCCTTATTGGATTTTTGACCTTGCCTGGACTGGTTGTGAGTACGGATTACCCTATAAATAAACACTGCTATTGGATCTCTCGTTTCTCGTGTGTGTATCGTGACAGTGAGTTTGATTCATTCGCGCTGTGCGTTTGAAAGGAAAAAACACGCCAAACAAAAGGCTTCATGTTTTTACTCCAATCTCATTTCATAACTTCATAAGGAATGGAAACATTTGAAGTAACATGAAAATCCATATATATTTCTCTAGTGTAGTGTAGCCTACTGAAGTGTTCCTTTTTAACCATTCATAGGCTGCCTGCTATAGGCTATTATTATTATTTTATGCAGCCCTACAAGTATATGCCTACAAGGCACGACAAACCTGGTGTTCGTTATATATACTGTATATTTACTGTATATTTTTTGTAAATTTTAAATCGCAATTTTAACCAGACAAATCTAAAATATATTCCCAAAACCATGCACCCCTATAGTTTATCTTGATATCAGCATGTTCACAGTTGTTTCGTCTTTTTTTTGTTTTGTTTTTTTACAGGGACCAGATGCCACTGATGAGTCCTGCTGACTTCAACATCCACATGAGACTCTGAACATGAACATGATAAAATGAAAAATCAAACACCTTGGAAATGACAGGTATGTACTATGTTTCAGGAATGGCACAAAGGTGTGTTACTGTTCAAGTATCTGTCTTTAGATCTGGTGGTAGATGCTAGTGCGAATCGATTTAATGCCCAACAATTCGTAAAGTTCGCGAATAGTTCGTGACATAAACGCCGTGCCTTGTTCGGTGAGAATCTCCTTAGTGATTCCCACCCGGGAGATTAATGAAAACAGCGCGCTCGCAACGCTCTTGGCAGAAATGTTGCGGAGCGGGACTGCGTACGGGGTACCGCGTTGCGTAATCCACCAAGACTAACGCAAAGCGGTGCCCACGTGCCACATTCTAATGGACCGATGAGGTCCATACCAATTCGTTCGAAGGGGACCTGCATTAACGGAAGGGGGCACAATGGTGCTTTTGGATTGGCCATTGGATTCACCAACTGACATTCACGACAAGACGCACACCACTTGCGCACATTCTCGTGAATGCCCGGCCAGAAGAACCAAGCCATGAACCGGTTTAGTGTCGCCGTTTGACCTAAATGCCCGGACATTGGATTACAGTGAGCCGCCTGGAAAAGCATTTCCCCGGCGGCTTTCAGGAACTAACAACTACGTTGTATCTTCTTTTGACTGGGTGTCTTGGGTCACCCGATACAACTCATCTTTTAAAATAGCAAAATAGGGATAAGTGAGCGGTTGGTCTGGGTGGAGTACCTGGCCATCGATAGAGCGGACTTGGTTAAACGCATGTTTTAATGTCTCGTCCTGGGACTGCTCCAGGGGAAAATCATCGCGCTCTGTGAGGATAGTTCTCTCCAGAGTACTACGTTCCCCTGCAGCAGAACCCAGAGGTTTTGCAGAAAAACAGCACCTTCATGATACCAGCGTTGAAGTGAGAATCGCACAGATAAGCTCCGAGACAAGCTCGCACAGAAAACTCCATGACCCCGTCGGAAGAGCAGACAACGGAGCGATAATATAGAAGATGTTGGCCTCGTTTAGCTACGGGAGAACAACAGCTGGAGAGTTCAGACGAGGCGAAGAAAACATCACTCCAGTTAGTTTAGTATCCGGGCCTGGGGGTACTTCAAGGAACAGCCGTTACTTTCCGATCGCCGCTGTCAGCACAAATGTCTTCCAAAGCGAAAACGTGGTGATGGATGGCGACCTGGGGTAGTGCAACAAGTAAGCACGCTTCACCCAACGCAAAACAGGTTGTAGATAACTAAAAGTCTGTTAAAACAGGTCTGACTTTAATCCAGACTCAAAGCAAGATAGAGCCCGATTTTAAAATGCCTTCCTGAAGTAAAACACACCACATTTAAACGTGCGGGAGAAGACTGCAGATCAGCAGACCAGACAAGACAAACACAGTGCTGCCATCTTGGATTTGCCATCTTGGATTTATATGGGTTTCATGACCTTATTTCAGTGAACCTTTGTTTTTGTTTTTTCTCAAACCACGCATAAACGTCATTATCTCAAAACTACAAACTTTTACATACATGCTGCTCACATATTATTGTAGCAGAGTTTGTGCTGAATACAGTATAATTAGATTTTAGCCATTAAAATGTCACAAGTAACAGAAATAAGCACAAATGTCAGAGCAGGTTAGAACACCTTCAGATCCCAGAAAACACCTCAGAACCCCAGAGGGTTAATGAAAAAGGCAAGGTCTCTTACCAACGGAGTAGAATAACTGATCAAAGACCAAGAAAAAGAGAGAGAGAGTATAAATTACGTCTAACATGCTCTTTTATTTAAAAAGAGTTCAACGATATACAGAGATAGGCCCGAAGTCCGGCATCCGGAAGAATCCAAAGTATTTTTGGTTAACCTGTTAAGCTGCAACCCAACTTTTGAAAAATCTCCAGAAATGGTATGCCCAAACTAAAACAGATACAGTTCATGAACCCTTTGTACTAAAACCACAAGTATGATCTCATTTGAAAGCTGACACCTGGCCGTTTATTGTAAATGTAGAATTAATTATTGTCATAATAAAAAAATAGTTATAAATAGCGTCAAAATTTTGTAAAGTTATTAGAAATTTATTTTTTATGAAACATCTTCATGAAAATAAAATTGTAGTTGGCATTGTATCAATCTATGAATGCACTGCAGCTAAAGCCACATGTCTGACCATGTTATATTTAAAATCTGAAGATGACAAGTCTAAAACTCTGTATTTAGTTAAATGTTTTTCAAGATCAAATCAAATGACTTTATTTTGATTAGACTCTCAAATTCAAACTGTTGTTTATTGTCATCTTCTAAGCATCTAATTCAGTCTATTGTCTCTATTGTTTTGTAGTACAAACGAGCCCCATTCAGTCTCAGACTGCGTTTACACTTGGCATTAACATGCGATCTCCGTGATCCGATCAAGCAGATCGGATCGTTAGCCAATCAGGACATTGTGCGTTTACATTTGTTCACATTAAGTAGCCTATGTATCTGGACAACCGATCGGATTTCTGTTTCCTGCATAAATTAGGTCTGTGGCACGACACCAGATTAAGAGTAGAGATGATACAAATTAAACAATGTCCCAATTGCTTTAACTCACTCTATTTACTTTCAATCTCCAGTAATTAGATCGAATACATTTTTTTCAACGAAGGAATACTTCCAGAGTTGATCATACAAAAATAACTGGGTTGATCATGTTGAAGTCACATCGATCATCTGAGTTTAAGCTTATAGCGTGCAATGACTATATTGACAGAAATGGGAGATTGATAAACATGCTGAAACAATAAAAACATTCAACATTTAAAACATAAAAAAATCTGATTCCGATTATTCCTCTGGCAAAGCAGCGTGGAGCTCTTTAAAATCTCATGACTGACTGTGATTGTACAGGCCAGCGATCGCCTTGTTCAGATAATGTTGCAAAATTAAAATGAAAAATGACACATAGTATCATGTAAGTCTGTGAATGCAGACACGATGGCTGGATTGCGTTTACATTACACTGAGATCCGATCACAATGCGTCCTCGACTACCTCCGAACCTGGACAAGCTGATCGGATAACATTCCAATCAGAAGCGCGTTTACACTTGTCTTTTCAATGTGTATGTGGACAACATCCGGATACAGGTCGCATGTTAATGCCAAGTGTAAACGAAGCCTCAGTCTCCCCTGCACCCATTCACCCAAGCCTCAGTCTCCGGCCTGGTTATGGCTCTAAATTTTATTTTCTTTGTCTTCATTATAATTACTAACGACTGGCTATTTACGCTGTTTCAATCACTAATTTATTTTTTCAAAGTTCTCACTTCACATTTGAAACTATCAAATGACCTTCTTGAAAAAAGAAACATTTCAGTATGCATTCCTATTTAGAAAAATTCATAAAAATAACAGCTAGGTGGCAGGTGCACCTAGGGTTAGCTAGCATGTTAGCTTAGCAACCATCACTACACGACAATTTATGAGATTAAAACCATGTTTGTGCTCCAAATTTACTTTAAAAAGACAAGTCGAGTGTTTTAAATAACCTTCTGTGATCTGATTTGGCTTAAGATAAAAAAATCAGACAGAAAATATTATTTTATAGTATTCTGCACATGATAAAATCTATATCGATTAGCATTACATATAAATATAATCTATTATTATGAAAATACATGACATGGTTCGAAGAACACAGGTAAATCAAATATCATTGCAATCATGTTTATTGTCTTCAAAACGTCTTTATCTGCATGTTACAGCGATCTTTGGAAGCTTTGTTTGTGTCTGGACTTCCTGAATGTCACATGATTATGGCACTTCTTCATGTGTTCCATATATGGACTAAATGCGCACAGGGCGCCCTCAGGCTGCCAGTATGGATTGAAAACACAGTACATCCGAGTATCCAGCGCTCATATTGATTACATCGGCCCATTTGGTTATAAATTTAATAAATATTATTCCTGTCTATATAAATCTGACGTAAACCTATGAGAATCTATCAATATTTCTTAAAATCTGCATATTTTTGAGCTAAAAGCCCTGAGGGACGTTGTTTTGTCAAGTGCTGTCATGACGACCTCACAGGAGTTTTTTTTCTGAATGGGAGTGGCTGACGCTCATAATTCATATTAAAGGCATCGACTCATTTTTTTGATTACATTACTCCTGACACAAATTAAGACATAACTGTCACTATAAGTTTTCCAGTCTTACAGAATCTTAAGAAGTTGGAATCTTAAGAAGTTGGAATCTTAAGAACTTGGAATCTTAAGAACTTGGAATCGTAAGAAGCAAATACCGAAGAGTGTTTAAAGAGTAACTAAACCCTAAACCAACTTTTTTTAGTCAATGATCTGTAAGAATGGGGCTTTATTAATGCTGTTCATTGATTCAAGTAACTTTTTTGACATTTGGGTATAAAGTGTTTTAATTCTACAATATATGGTGTAAAAACGTCTTAGTACTGCCCTCTTCAGGTTGAACGGTGGCTACTGCAGTTGAATTTTCCTATTGGATGTTTGGGCTGGCAGCTGACGTAAGCGGTGGCAGGTGACGTAAGCAGGTTCCAGCTCACCACGCCCTTGGTACGAGCTACCACGCCCTTGGCAGTATAAAAACCATCTTGTTTCGTCAAAACCACCGTAGCGAGCGAGACAGGAGTTGGAATTGCAAGTATTGAAAAAGATCAGGATGAATTAATGAATTAACTGGACTTAACACTCTGGTCTTGTCATATTTCATGGCAATACCTTGGGTATCTCCCTACAACAACGTTTGTGTGCATCTTACGTCATCGCAAACGTGGACGGCGTATGACAGAAAACACTACGCGGGTAAATATATTGTGTTTTTTATTAATTTGGTGCTATTATGCATAGCTTAGTAAATAACACAGGTTTACTGTGTGTGTGTGTGTGTGTGTGTGTGTGTGTGTGTGTGTGTGTGTGTGTGTGTGTGTGTGTGTGTGTCGTATATCCTGTCTTTCCGCTGCTTGCAAAAGGCGATAGTGGATTTCCATTAATTTGTTGCCCTGATTACACGCACTACGCGCAAATACACTCCAGGATCACTCTTGCTCGTATCCAAGGTAAATTATGAACACTGTCATCCCTTACATGTGTTTTATTTAACTAAATGCATCATAATCGGCTAAAACGCATGCGCAGGATACTTTTATTCCTGAACAAGTGCGCGTCCGAGTCCGTGTTGCTTTCACATACATGCGAACTGCAGCACGGTTCGGGAGCAACCGAACTCAGACCACCTCCTCCAGGTAGTCTCGGGTTCGGTAACCTTAGTGCGCACCTGGGTCCACATGACAGCGTTCACATTAGCGATTTTTCATGCGAACCGTGCCCCGTTCCAAACTAAACTGCCAGTGTGAAAGCCCCCTCAAAGTCTTGACAGCAGCTGTCAATTAATCCGTAACTGCGAATCTCAGGTGCAAAAAATAAAAGTTATTTAAAAACAGATTTATAACTCCTCTTATTCACTTAAACAAAATATTTGTAATCAAAGTTTAATTTCAAATAAAAGTCTTGACAAGAAATTTGCAGATTGTTTTCTTCTTTTGCTCTTGCTTTCCTTTAAATGAGAGTATAGTTCCTGAAATAATATCCCTTACAGGAAACTGCTGTTTTTCCAGAAACTGGTCTGGTTTTACTGGTTGTGTGACAGTAAATTCTTCTAATGTTTTGTGGTTGGACCAACCCATATCCAAAACAAACGCCAATGGAGGGTGGGGGCAGAGAACCACTAATAAATGTGGCAGTACTTACTTTACATCTCATTAAACCTGACAATTGAGGAAACAGCAGTAATATCACAGACCAGAAGATAAGGATGAAGATTAACACAGCTTTATGTATTGCCGGAACCATACTTCTCAACATAGCAGGTAAAATCTATAACATGAAAAAAAATTAGATTGTTTAATAACTGACAAGCAATTGATCGAACAGTTGGACGAACAATGGTACAGTGCTCATTCAGTAAATGCACAGCTAAACAGTTGTGTTTTGAGTCTGGATTTGAATGTGACTACTGTAGGAGCACATCTGATCTCTTCTGGAAGCTGGTTCCAGCTGCGGCTGGCATAGTAGCTAAAAGCAGACTCGCCGTGCTTAGAGTGAACCCTTGGTATTTCTAGCCGATGTGATCCTAATGATCTGAGTGATCTGTTGGGTTTATATTCAGTGAGCACATCTGCAATGTATTGAGGACCTAGGCCATTGAATGATTTATATACCAGTAATAATATTTTAAAATCAATCCTATATGTAACTGGCAGCCAGTGTAAAGACCTGAGGACTGGTGTGATATGTTCATATTTTCTGGTTCTGCTCAGAATCCTAGCAGCAGGTTTCTGTATGAGCTGCAACTGTCTTATGGTCTTTTTGGGAAGGTCAGTGAGGAGTCCATTACAATAATCCACCCTGATGGTGACGAAAGCATGCACAAGTTTCTCTAAGTCTTGACTGGAAACAAAGCATCTAATTCTTGCAATATTTTTCAGGTGATAGTATGCTGATTTAGTTATTGCTTTGACATGACTACTGCAACTAAGGTCTGACTCTAGAGACACACCCAGATTCCTGACTTGATTTTTAGTTGTTTGATCCCTTGACTGAAGGTATGCGTCACCTTGAGAACTTCATCTTTGTTTCCAAACGCAATGACTTCAGTTTTGTGTTTGTTTAACTGAAAAAAGTTTTGGCACATCCAATTGTTTACTTCATCAATGCATTGGAACAGAGAGTTAACCTGTTTATAACCAACGCCCCCGGTACCGGGGGCAACGGGGCGCCCCCCGCGAAAAAAAATTCATATTCAAATTTCTAAGCAACCACTGAAATGGAATAACACAAAATAGGTATCATTTTAAAGCTTAGAATCTCAGCTTTTTAATGCATCTAATCACTTTGATCAACTCCTAACGAGTGCTGAGTAATCCCTCTAAAACGGAGTGTACCGCCAGCTGGCGCCACCTAGCTTCGATAAAAAATAATAATAATATTTTTTAAAAATATTACCTTGATCAACTTAAAATAGGTGTCATTTGAAAGCTTAAAGTCTGAAATTTACAATGAATGTAGCCAATTTTATAACTTCCTAAGTAGTAATGAGTTATTTGCTGATAAATAGAAAAAAAAAATTCATAATTTATGAAGTAGTACATACTACAATATGTCAAATACATCATACAGCTCAGATAGTCATGTGCCATATGTCATTTGAAAGGTCTCAATGAGTGCAATAAAACAAGCATAATTGTTTCGGGCTTTTTACTAAACTTGAGTGAGGTTTTGTACAAGAAGCCCCTCAAGAGACCATATGTAAATCATATAAGGATGAATAATTTAAGGCAGATTTCCGTTCGTAACTTCATTAAACATACTCCGATTGTGGGAAATGACACATCATTATTTACAGCAGATTCTTACGATTAAAATGAGTCCAAACTTAACATAATCCATCACTCAGAACTAAAGATATTCCTCATGGATTTCTACCACAAAGAAAATCCACAGACGCACGTAGCCAAGCAAGGTAGCTTAGACTTGGCCTTTTCACTCGTATCTTCATGAAAGATACATCGATCATGAAAAATGACATATCATTATTTACAGCAGGGGCTCACAATTAAAAAGAGCCCAAACTCAATATATTCCATAAATCAGATCTAAAGATATTCCTCATGGCGTCCCAACACAAAAAATACCACAGACGTACCTAGCCAAGTATATACTGGTGAAGCACTCGCGTTGGTTTTCCGCTTATAACTTCATGAAACATGCACAGATCGTAGGATATTGCACAACATTATTTTCAGCAGACCCTCACGATTAAAAAGAGCCCAAACACAACATAATCCATCACTCAGATCTTAAGATATTCCTAATGGAGTTGTAACACACGAACCCCCACAGGCGCACATAGAGCCTTGTATATAGATGGAGCACTAATGCCGCGATTTCACTCATAACTCAATGAAGCATGCATAAATCGTGTAAAATGGCACATCATTATTTACAGCAGATTGTTAAGATTAAAAAGAGCCCAAACTCACCATAATCCATCACTCAGATCTAAAGATATTCCTTATGGACTTCTAACACATGACGTTGCACTATGCGCACCAATGAAGTAGCAGTAGCAGTGATGCTATGTTGTTTTGATGTGACGTTTCAGCTCATAACGCCATGAAACATGCATGGATTGTGAAAAATCGAACATCTTTATTGACAGCAGATTCTCACGATTACAGAGAGCCCAAACACAACATGATCCATTTCGTTGATCACGAGATATACCTCACGAAGTGATGCATGCTTGGCTAAAAAACATGTCTCACTCCGGGATGCAATGTGTTTTCCAATGTTTCCGGAGCCATCCGTGCTTTTTTCAAACGTGGGATAACACAAAATATGTATCATCTTAAAGCTTAGAATCTCAGCTTTTTAAAGCATCTAACAACTTCGATCAACTCTGAACGAGTGCTGAGTAGTCCCTCTAACTCTGAGGGCACCGCCCGCGGAGGCCACCTGGCTGCGAAAATATTAATTATCATATTTTTCAAAAATATTGCCTTGATTAACACAAAATAGGTGTCATTTGAAAGCTTAGAGTCTGAACTTAATAGTGAATGTAGCCAATTTGAACATCTCCTAAGTATTGCTTAGTTATTTGCTAATAAATATAATTTATTTTTTTCATAATCTATAAAATACTTTTTTTTACTATGTACTGCAATGTGCCAAAAACATAATACAGCTCATGAAACATTCACAGATCGTTGAAAATGGCACATCATTTTTTACAGCATACTATTACAATTAAAATGAGCCCAAAATGAACATAATCTATTGCGTTTATGACAAGATATTCTCCATGGAGGAACAATTTTAAAAATGCCCATTAGGGGGCGTCAATGACTGAACAAAAAGCCTGTCTTGGTTCCAAATGCTGTAACTTTTGATTCCTTTATCCAATCACCACACAATTTTATCCAGATGCAGCTCGCATGTAGAGGGAATTCCCCAAAAAAGAATTTTCCACCTACCTTATTTCCTTCCTGAGTTATTATATGTCAAATAAGAAAGATATGCAAAATCATAATAAAAATTATATTTATTTTTTGTCTTTTATCAGCAGTTTCTCGGCAGGAAAATGTCCAAATGTAATTTATATTTTCAAAAACTTTGAAAAGTGTTCTATCAAATGATACCTACCTTTTGACTCTCCTTGCTATAGTTTTGGAGTTATGAGTCTTTAGTTTTGTGTGTCACTCAGAAAACAACAATTTTTTATTGCCTTTCAAATGAGTGAGGACTAAACAAAAAGGCTACGTTTGTTCAGAATGCTGTAACTTTTGAGTACTTCATGCAATCACCACAAAATTTTATCCAGATGCAGGTCACCTGTAGAGGGACTTCACCAAAAAAGAATTTTTGAGCTACCATATTTCCTTCCAGAGTTATTCCATGTCAAACAAGAAATATGCAAAATCATAATAAAAATTATATATATTTTTTTGTCTTTTCTCAGCAGTTTCTCAGCAGGAGAATGTCCAAATGTAATGTAATTTATATTTTCAAAAGATTTGAAAAGTGTTCTATCAAACAATACCTCCCTTTTGACTCTCCTTGTTACAGTTTTGGAGTTATGAGTCTGTACTTTTATGCATGTCTCTCAGACAAAACAACTCAAAAATGGCTTCAGTGCTTAACAGGTTAATGGGGCTGTAATCGTTTGGCGATATAGCTAAGTAGACCTGTGTATCGTCTGCATAGCTGTGGTAAGCGATTTGGTTATTTCTCATTATTTGGCTCATTGGGAGCATGTACATGTTGAATAGGAGTGGCGCAAGAATTGAGCCTTGAGGGACTCCGCATGTCATGGGTGTCCACTCAGACTTATGGTCTCCTATACTCATATAATAACCTCTCCCTACAAAGTATGACCTGAACCATTTTAGGACTATCCCAGAAAGCCCGACCCAGTTTTCCAGCCTGTCGAGATGTATGTTGTGATCGACAGTGTCAAATGCAGCACTGAGGTAGAGTAGTACCAGCACTGATAATTTGCTTGTATCAGTATTTAAGTGATTATCGTTTATTATCTTTATGAGCGCTGTCTCTGTGCTGTGATGTGGTTGGAAACCAGATTGAAAATTGTCAAAGTATCCATTTGAGCTTAAGAATTTGTTGAGCAGCTGATTTAAGATAACTTTTTCAATGATCTTGCCTATGAAAGGAAGATTTGAGATTGGTCTATAGTTGTTTAATATGGTCTTATCCAGATTGCTCTTTTTCAGGAGGGGCTTGACAACTGCAGTTTTCAGGGAGTTTGGAAAACTCCCAGAGAGAAGTGAGGCATTTACCAATTCTAGGAGATCTGCTTCTAAGCTGTGTAACACATTTTTGAAAAAAGGTGGGAAGTGCATCAAGGGCGCAGGTTGATGTTTTAAGGTGCTGTACAGTTTCTTCCAAAATTTTGGCATCAATTTCTTCGAAATCAGACATAGTGACTACTTTCTCAGGCCGTTGTCTGTTCTGCATGACCCCAGCGCAACTCAAGGATGAGCTGATCACCTTTCTGATATTATTGATTTTCTCAGAGAAGAAAGAAGCAAACTCACTGCACTCGCTGTCTGACAGCATTTCACTGGGAATCTGGCTTGGGGGGTTTGTCAGTCTCTCTACAGTAGCAAAAAGAGTGCGTATGTTGTTTATATTGCTTTTTATAATATTCGAGAAGAAAGTCTGTCTAACTTTGCCTAATTCCTTATTGAAAGCATGGATGCTGTCTTTGTAGATGTTATAATGGACTACAAGTTTTGTCTTCCGCAACATGCGCTCTGCTTTTCTGCATTGTCTTTTCATATTTTGCACTGCTGTTGAGTTTCTCCAAGGTGCTTTTTGTCTGCCACTCTTCTTCCTGACTTTCACAGGAGCAATATCATCAATTACACTCTTAACTTTTGAGTTAAAAGAATCAAGGAGAAAATCAACAGAGTCAGCAGATATGCTTGGTGTTAAAGATATAGCCTTCATAAATAGTACACTAGTGTTCTCATTTAATAATCTCTTCTTGAGAGACACAGATCTAGCTTCAATGGCAGGAGAGATCAATATATCAAAGAAAATACAAAAATGATCAGACAGTCCTACATCCTTAATAACAATCGATGAAATGTTTAGACCCTTGCTTATAAGTAAATCTAGAGTGTGTCCACGATTATGTGTGGGTCCATGTACATGCTGAGTCAGATCAAAGGTTTTTAAAACAGTTTTGATTTCTTTTGCCATATTGGTTTCTGCATTATCTATGTGAATGTTAAAATCTCCAGCAATGATAAAACAGTCAAACTCTGAGGAAATTGTTGATAACAGTTCTGTAAAGTCCTCAGCAAAGGCTGGAGAGTATTTTGGAGGCCTGTAAACAATGATAAGTAAAATGCGTGGAGCACCTTTTAACACAATACCCAGATATTTGAAAGACGGGTGATTCCCAAATGATATTTGCTTACATTGATAGACATATACATTGAAAGACATCTAAAAAGAGCAGCTAAACCCCCACCTCTTCTAACAGCTCTGCAGACACTCAAAAAAGTAAAGTTAGGAGGGGGTGTTTCATTGAGGACTGTTGCACTGCAGCTGTCTTCTAGCCAAGTTTCATTTAGCAAAATAAAGTCCAGGTTGTGTGTGGTTATTAAGTTGTTGACTAGAAGTGATTTATTTTTAAGTGAGCGGATGTTTAAAACTGCTAACTTAACAGTCTTACTTTTTGTCCCCACAGCAATCTTAGTATGTCGTGTAATAGGCACCAGATTAGAAGGGTTTGCTGTACGGGCTTAGACTTTGTATCATGTAATCGAACAGCAATAGAGAAAGATACATGTCGCCCTAACCTGGTGGAGGTGTGGCTGTCTCCCGTGTACCCATCATTTTCTGCTGCATTCAGCTTCCCTTGTGCGCGCTCTGCACGGCAGCCCGCACATGCACGTGCGCGCCTTGGTGTGCGATCGACCAGGTGAATTGAATTGGGGAAATTCAAAATACGCGCATCCGTCATTTGACTGGTATGTGACGAACTAAGAGGACGGCAGAGGCACAAACGCATTCATTGTGAGGAACAAAGACTTTTGATTGTGACAGGCTATCGGTAAGCTCACATGGACTCTATATTCACATGGACTCTTTTTTTGGCAGCACAGGGACAGGGACAGGGCTGGTGTTGGGACTTGGTGTTGAGCAGCGTTATAGTGTTTTGAAAAAAGCGGTTTCTGAGCCTGCTAGTGCGATTCCCAAGGATCATGTGTATGGTCCTCTATGATATTGTGTGCTCGTTGCAGACATCGTGAGTGATGAAGATCAGTGATAGTGATGTGCCAATGATTTTTTTTATAATTCTAATATTTATTGAGTTTTTACATTTTATAACAAAAAAAAAACACAAACATAAACAGTGAGGTTCAATGTAAATCTCTGTAAACAGCTGATGTCCAAATTACATTGTAGACATGTAAGTGCAGAAATTGTCCCATTGTTCTTTCATGGTTTCATTCGTACAGTGTAGTCTTCCCAGCATCTTTTCGCACGCAGCATTTTCAGTCATTCTTTCTTTCCACATTCTAAGTGTTGGGGCATGAGAGTCCTTCCAAAATTTCAAAATGAGTCGGGAACATGTTACCAAAGTAGTATTTAACACTCTAAAAGTATGTTTATTTAACATTGGCACTTCTCCTTTGTCTCCGAATAAACACAGTCTAGGTGATTTGGGCAGACTACAGGGTAACCAACCCTGCATGTAACTTAAAACACTGCTCCAAAAAGCAGAGATCACCGGGCATTCCCAAAGGGCATGCATCAAAGTACCTTTAGCTATTTGGCATTTCCAACAAAGATCGTTTCTGCCAATACCCATTTTATAAAGCCTAGAAGGAGTATAATAATATCTATTAAGGATTTTGTATTGAATAAACTTGCCCCTAGCTTCTCTAATGTCCAACCCACTATTTGACAGAATTAAAATCCATGTATCATCATCCATTGTACATCCTAAATCTCTTTCCCATATTACTTTCAGACTTTTACTTGTATTGTTTTTAACCCAGGGGCAGATATTATACCATTTTGAGGCTTTGCACAGTAGTGGAGGTAGTAGCAGAAAGGTCTCTATAGGATTTTTCCCATATATAACTTAACACTTCCTTTCAAACAATATCTGATTTGTAAATACTTCCAAAAATGGTCAGGACCCTCCAAGTTAAATTTCCTTTTGATATCATCATATGACATAAATGTCTCCCTCCAGTAGATCACCTATAGTTCTAATACCTTTCCTTAGCCATTGTGCCCAGTAAATAGTCTGTTTATTAATTTTAATTTTTGGGTTATTCTACAAGGGGGTGTATTTTGCACATGTGTAACAAGCTTGTATTTTTTATGTACCTCCAACCATACCACTTTAGAAAATTTCAGGATAGGATTTTGCATTTTATTCAGTTTATTTGACTTTTGTGATAAAATATCTATTGGTGTGAACGGAGAGGCAAGCTCTTTTTCTATTAAAATCAAGTCCAGATTGGTTTTCCCTGCCCAATGTTTGGCCAGTCTAGACATTTCAAAAGAAATTCTGTAATTTTCTATTTTGGGTAGGGCCAACCCCCCTTCTTTTCTTGGTTGGCAAAGCCGATTAATATTAAAGGGATATTTCAGCTATGGGAAGATGAATGTGTATTTAATAGTGATCATTTATGTAACCCTGTGGAAATTTGTTGAAATCTATATTATTTTACTATTCTTCAAATTGTATCTCTATATTGTTTTGTTTATATATTTTATTTATATTGTATATCTGTACTCACCACGTGTATTTAAAACGATATTTCATATTGTTGGAAGTGTATAAAGTATATAGGCTCTGATCGGGTATTTCACATGTCAGTTTGGTTTGGAGAGCGATATGATAGGCGAGATTGGGCGGGAGGAGAGAGTGAGAAGGGAGGGAACGAAGAAGAGGAGATAGAAGGAAAAAAACAACCACGACGACACGGAGTGTGACGCAGTTAAGATTTGAGTGTTCATTTGTTTTACTAATAGCAGTGAGACTATGTTTGAGATGGCTTGTTTGAGATGAGCAAAATCTGCGCAGAACCGATCACCGGTGATCAGCGCGTAATGCATGCCGGTTAGAAATGTGTCCGAGTGCGGTCCGCCTTGCTCTGATGTCATGCTGACGTGTGTCAAAAAGCTCTCGCGAGCGCAAGGCGCACGTGTCGGATTCTGCAGTCACGCGCAGTTGCTCTCCACCGACTGCGCTGATCAAAAGCATGATGGGAAACGACTTGCTGACGACACAGCTTAATGTTGATTGGTTTAAACAACCGTGATGTATTGTTCTCTTTTAAAATGTTTGATTTTAAAACTCGGATATCATGTTTAATGTGTATATGTTATGTGTGAATATTCCCAAAATCTCGGACAGTGCGATCTCTATGGGTTATGCAATGTAATTTTATTTTATATATATATATATATATATATATAACACATAGCCTATGTCTGTATTAAAGAAAAAATGATTGATAAACACTTATTTGGAATGGAATTAAATAACAAGTAGCTTTGGGTGTCTTGTTCATTATATTTATTTTCATATAAAAGCATCAGAACTTAAATTACATCCAGTTTATTAGCAACACTGTGCACGAGCGTGAATCCCGTGAATCCCGCGATATCCATCATTGATCTCGCAGGTGTCAGATCCACTGCGAGAAGCGAGAACTGTCCAGCTTGCCTGCGCTTTTTTCACTCCTCCTCTCACTGCAGCCGCCTACTCTCGACTACATTTCAGGCGAGTCAAGGCGCATCTCAAACAAGCCTATTGATATCCTACATAAGTCATCGTGAGTGTGTGTAGTTTATACTCGCGAGTCGCAAATGTGACGCACTTTTTATTCACGAGTGATTTGGATTAACCGGAGACTGAGCTCCTCCGGCCACTGTGGATTTCAATATCAGGTAGCGCTTCAGGTACCCTGGATTGCCTGGAAGTTCCCCTGGCCTCGTTGGATTCCCTGATCGGGACCGCATGGCGAGTGATGATCTTTTTGCCCGGTGCAGCCCGGTATTTTCTCCTTCCTGACACTCTCTGCGTTTCTCCATTTTCCGTGGGACTGTGATGATGTGAGCATGACAATCGTTAGAGTATTTTCCATTATTGTTGGCTAGGGATGCTCCTATCAGAATTTTTGCAGCCGATACGGATAGCCGATTTTTTGTCATGCTGATCGTCCGATACCGATCCCGATACCGATGCTTAATATACTTAATATAAGACAGAGATAAATGCAAACAAAATGGAGCAGTCTGATGCAGCCCACAAGGTTAAATTAAACATTGTCCAATAGTAAACTTTGGAGGACAACATAAACATTTAATCACCTAAAATAGAGAAGTCTTATGTAACTTAAACCTTGTCCAATACAAGTCTGAGCAGGACAAAAATTAAATAAATAAATAATTTAAACTCCTAAAAGAACAAATTGGAGTAGTTTGATGCTACTCATTAGAAGGGATGGGCATTTCAAACAAAAATAATATTCGAAGATCGCTGGGTATTATTCGAAAATCGCACCCCTCCCCCATATGCACGCACACATACATGTATAAGCCACACACGAGAAAAGCGGAGTGATCTGACGTTTAAATATAACTTAAAAACGCAAATATTTCATATTTGTTTTATATAATATAATGTTCTTTTTTAAATTTCATCTATGGTGATATGAAAAAGGAACCGCATGAGATAAGGTAAGATAGGATCATAAGATGCCCAATATATCAGGAGACATTTGGAATGGGTTAGACATGATTTTGACCACTTAATTAAGTTTTGTTTTGTAGAAAGCCATTCTTTAAAGTTAATTTCATTTTGTTAAAATCGTATCTTAATTTCAAAAAATGTTTCATCAACCAATTGGCCTTATTTAAATAATAAGAAGCGAAATATAGCAGACAATATAATAGGACACTGGAGGTGCCCGCGCGTGAACTGGAGCGCGCCTCATAAATGAACCGAAACTCAGCGTATAAGCTACTTTGCCTCACAGACCTGAGAACGTATAGAAAGCTTGAAATGCTTTTTTTTTTTTAAACAACAACATTAAAATCTATAAGAAATGGGGTACTCTCTGCTTATGTAGGCTAAAGGCTCTGATCCGTATGAAGGCTGCATTTCTCTCTATAGGCGCGTTCACTACATGCGAAGATGGCGTCAACATCGCCAACTGTATCTTTGCAGCCAGAAAACACTAGTTTATTAATAAACAATTAAAATGTATGATGCTGCATAAACATTACTTTTGCCGGTTCTTTGTGGCAAGCTTTATGCATGCGCTTGATATGCGGAATATAGGCAAAATTACGATAACAGTCATTATGGTTTAGTATTTTCTCCCATTTCAGTAATTAAATTAATATAAATATGCGATTAGACTAATGATTTAAATGAACTACTACTAGTCAACTAGAAAAAACTTTATTCGTGCACGGGCAGCACAATTTAATTCACATATTTCCGTCACTGCGGGCGTTCTGAGCGAGCGGCGCTGTGTGGACTGAGCGAGCGAATACTCTTCAGAAAGGCGATCTCTCTGGAGGACAATCCTCCTCCACGTGAGATTCCTTTGAAACATACATGGCAAATAGCTCATTTTTTTCATTGTTTCTCGACACATCATAGTAATTCCACACAGGCTATGACATGACTGCCAAATCATTTATGTCCCCACGCATCATGTACCTTCTCACGTTTTGACGTCATCAAATTGAGATCGGTTTGTGAGATCAGCCAAGTTTAGTGAGATCGGTTTGTGAGATCAGCCAAGTTTAGTGAGTAAGTTTAGTGAGTATCGAGTCATAAAATGTGAATATCGGCCGATAACGATCTCTGGCCGATCAATCGGAGCATCCCTATTGTTGGCTCTAATAAGAGTGAAGCGGCGATTTGTATTTTTTCCGCCCCAACGCACACAAGCGTTGTTCAGGCCTTCATCTCATTTTATTTGTTTACTTTATTGGGACTATTTTTGACATATCTATATTTTTTCCAGAGCCTGGGCCCAGTGAAGCTTACTAACTGACTGAAACAAAATGTAAAACAATGTGAAAGTGTTGAATATACTCCTTCAAGTTAATTGTGAGTAATGTAAAGTTGTTTACTGTGATTCATAACTTGCTTTGGAGGTTCATTTCATAACTTTACTTGATTGTCAAGTAAAAGAGAAACCAAGGGAGTATTTGAAATTGAGTCTTTATTCATTTTTCCCTTATTACCTTTACATTTTGTGATTTAACCGATTTCTATTCAGTTTTCCTAACATAAACTATTAATACATTGGTAACGAACCTAGAGCACTCTAGATATTGGTACGTATAGAGTGCTACATTTATATAGTAGAAATGTAAAATCAATTGTGAAATTGAAGCATTCTAGACTGAGAAAAGGTAGATAATGTATTTTTTACTCATGTGGCTGGAAGACAACAACTCCCAGAATGCACTTGCTTTGCTGCCATTGCGAGGCCAGGCTAACCACGCCTACCGGTTACAGGCGGCAGTATCCGGAAATTTTTTTTGGATTGCAGGACCCATTCCATAAAGCGACGATAGACTGTTAGGCGATATTGTCTACAAAACATTAAGCACAGCGTTAGCAATGCGAACTATTTACACATACAGTATGCTATCATGTAAATATAACAACAATAGCTCAGCTGACTACGCGGGAAGAACATTGTGATAATGCCGGGTGTCCAAACTCTGTACATTACGTCTCGGTAAAAAAAGAAAAACAAACCAAATAACGTTACTCACTTTACCCTAAGCTGTCCGTTTGTCCCTGTGGGCTTTGGCTGGTGTTTCCAATTTATCTCGTCCAGAAGAAAATGGGATCGCTGAAATTCGTGACAGCAATAGGACTCTCTATCTGTTTCCATAGGCACACAGCGAGAGCACTGACACCACCAGTCCGCACCAGCTCGAGTCTGGCCAGGCTCGAGTCAGGTCTTGTATTGCGGCTCGTACAGGTAGCCACGAGCATAAGATTCGTGCAACAGATCTTCAAAATCCCCTTCTGCCATTTCAACTTCAAAACTAACGTTACCTTCCGCCATTGTGATTAGCCTACTACACAAACTTTATACACAGAGCAAGAGCCTGTTAGCTTAGCTTCTACAGAAAGATGGCTGACAATATCTTTACACTATGTGAGTGAGATCCCGCCCCATATGGGCGTGGTGAAAAAATGCGGAACTAGCTACTAGTAGTGGCAGTAGTTTAAAGCCTTTGGCCCAAAAATCCTCCGATGACGCAAAATGATGATTTTTGCGTCATCTGAGGATTTTTCCCAGACTAAAAATACATAAATCTCTCATATCAGGGGGATATGAAGGGGGAAGCACGGTAATTCGAAAATACTACTGGTTTTCAACTGATACAAAGCTTAATGCTAAATCCTGAAGTATCCCTTTAATACGAGGTTTACCACTATTCTAAAGGAAGTGTTTTATCATATTATTTTAACTTATTAGTATTGGCTGTGGTATGCACATAGGTAACATCCCAGTATAATAATTGATAAGAGGGGATATGACCATCTTCACTGTGTTTACTTTCCGCCATAATGCTAAATTTAACTTACTCCATTTATCCAAGTTAGTCTTAATTTTGATGAGCATTTTTCCCATATTGTCACCTACAATATCATAAATATTTGGGTTCAATTCAATTCCAAGATATTTCATTCCTTTATCCAACCACCTAAAATTGAAAACAGTTAATAAAAAAGAGTGCAAGCTTGTGAGACTGGCATCGCCTCAGATTTATGCCAATTAATTTTGTACCCAGAGAACAACGAATAGTTATTGATAACTTCAAGTAAGATTGTGATAGAGTTAGTGGGGTCTTGACATAATACCAAAATATCATCTGCGTACCAAAATGTCATCTGCGTACAAAAACAATGTGTTCCCTGCCCCCAGCAAATACACCTTTAATTCTTGGGTTTTCTCTAATTTGAATAGCCAATGGCTCTAAAAAGATAGTGAATAACAGTGTACAAATATGCTGACTGAATATATTGCTAGTTTATTTTGATATATCCGGTGTCTGATGTAAAATTCTCAAAACATCTCCTGAGAAAAACCACATGTTCAACCTAGTCTTGGTTATTTAATTTTGATTTAGTCTTATTTTCCTTACCTTGTCATTCAAGGCCAGGGCACTTTTTTTACATTTCTGGAACTTTTGCGCGCTTCCAAATCCCGCTCAACTACGGACCTCCCAGGAATATTCATTACATACTGCTGCGTACATTTATCCGTGTCACCTAGATGCGCGTGCGCAAGCGATGCGGAATCATAGTCGACTGACAACGAGATTAAGAAGCTGAACAAGAATATGGCCGTGTTCCGATTGTTCTCATCTCCGCCGAGACAAAATAGACATGCCATTTCAAAAATCTTTTATTTATTGTCAGAAATATGTTTTCAAAAGCATCACTTTCATCAAATTTTATGTGACATCATTTCCAGTAGGCAACTGACTGCAATCGAGCAGGCTTATGATGCGGGGGTGAGCCCCGGAGAGCCCCGGCCCAATTTAACCACTGCGTGTTACCTTTTCAGAAGAAAAAAAAACATTTTTGGGTCACTTCGTATTCCCAACACAGATCTGAGCTCCCTCCAAGGCTCAAATGCGAAGCCGATGTTCACTCTAGTCCTTGCTCGGCGCCGGTCGCTCTCAATTTTCGATCTTTTTCGGCCACTTGTCAGGGGTTTAACTTTTTTAGTCTTCTGTGGAGTTACTGTTGGTGTCAGAGTTGTCCTGGGTCTCTTCTGTGTATTCACAAAATCAATTGCACTGCTTGCGAGTGTAGGCTACTTGCTGACTAGTGGTGGTGGCAGAGTGATCTGAAACGTTTAACATGAACGCGCTTGACGTCACATCCGCAGACAGCGCGGGAAAAATCCGACCTGACAGAAAATAGGAAAAATAGGATACAGGCTTATAGGTGCACCCACTTAGAACTTTCTAGCAGGTGGTTTGTTACAACCCAGTGCGTTTTCCTTTGACAATCAGCATGTAATACAAGAATACTACACGCCCCTGCATCATCACAACAACGAAACCACATCAAACAATTCATTAAGGTTGTAAACTGGCTGTTCAGCTCGATTAAGAACACAGGTTTTGAGTGAGTTCTAATGCTGATCCCTCACTACTCATTCGTGGTGAATGAGGCCTTTTAATCTGCCGGCACGCCAGCGGAGTGGTCGCGCCGGTCATGACATCGAGCATCCTGACGTCACAGGTATGATGGACAGCCAGATGATCCAATGATCGCAACCTTACAAAAGAATTTAGAAACATAGAAGAGAAAGAACAAAATACAAAACACACTTGGAACGTAACACTTCCCCCCTTAAGAAAAAAAAAAACTGTGAATGACAAATCTAATTATTTTTCTTCATTTGTTTCTCTTTTCGCCATCTTTAGTCTTGCTTAAACTCTAGATAAAGCATCAGCGATTATATTCTCTGAACATTTCTTAAGCTTAATCATCAGATTGTAACCTTGCACAATCAAGGACCAGCGCATCAATCACTGATTCTGATTGTACAGGCGGGCCAGAAACAGTAAAAGATTGTGTTTACTTGAACTTACATAGACATCGAAGTACTGCAGAGCTAATAACAAGGCAAAGTTTCCAACTCAATGGTGGAATAGTTCAGCTGATGCTTGTTGAACTTGCGTGAGAAGTAACACACTGGATGGTCAATACCATAGACGTCTTCTTGTACCACCACCGCGCCAGCACCAACTGAACTTGCATCAATTTCCAATGTGAAGGTTTTTTTTCACATCAGGAGCTGTCAAAACAGGGTACTACATAACAAAGCTTTGATATTATCGAAAGCATTTTGACATTCATCATTCCACAGAAAAGTATGTGAAGGATTAAGGAGGGATGTTAACGGATTGGCCACAGAAGAGACATTTTTGCAGAAATTCCGGTATAGCCGACCATCCCTAGAAATCTTTGCGTAGAAGGAATGGGAATAGCAATAGCAGTCACTTTTGCCTCTACCGGTCTTACCTGTCCTTGACCCACTTCCTTGCCCAAATACGTAATTGTGGCTTGACCAAATTCACATTTGTGACCCGTCACAGAAACCAGGGACACAAGTCGGCAGCACAACTTTCGAGCAAAATGAGAAAGAAGAGTTTTTTTTCAAAATTGGTGATTTTCAATTTTTTGGAGAATCTGTTAATTGAAATCACGAAGAAGCCTCTCCATGTTTGAGATAGCAGTATTGGTATATTTAAAAGCTTACATTTTGAGGTTGAAATCGGCTTGTTTTCGGAGATTCTAGTATGCAGTAGGGGCGTGGCGTGTCATTGTCTGTGTGTATATCCATACTGAATAACCCGGCGCTTTTGCCCCCGCCCTCCAAGTCAACCACATGGCTACTTATTATGCTGTGCTCTGGCCAGCTCTCTCTGATATCAAAATTCAATGAAGATGGATGCCGCAAAGATTGTCGCAGACGAGATGAACCGTCTGGCAGTTACACCGAAAATGTTTTCGCCGCACTTCGTGGGCTCGGGAAACTGAACCGGAGGTATGGGCGCAGCGCGCTCGCCCTCAGTGCTTCAATACGGCGGCTCGGCTCGCTGACAGCGGTGGCTGGCTGTTTCATATGTGACGGAGAATCGAAATAGAGGATGCAGTTAAGACATTTGCTGCTGCGATGAAGGCCTGCCGTGCGTGTTTCTGAAATGTAAGTTAAGCTTCATTTGCTCTTTAGTCGTTATTTAAGATGCTGAACCTGCTGATGATATAATGTGCTTGCGGACATTTCATTTGTGTGTGTATACGCACATAAGAAAGTGGTGTAAAGAGATTTGCAACAGTAATTTGAGGAGGTGAAATGTGATTATTTGGAAAATTGCAGAAATGACTGCTTAAAGAAAAATGCCAGCAGGCATTTGCCTCCTACATAAACTTTAATATTGTTGACATTTTGGGCACACGAGCGTTGCGTACTATTTGCGCTATATGTAGGCCTATGGCTTATTGGTCTTTGTTTGTTGTTGTTGGTTTTGCGTTATATGTATATGGCATATTGGTCTTTGTGTGTTGTTGCTGGTTTTGCGTTATACTGTATGTATATGGCATATTGGCCTTTGTGTGTTGTTGCTGGTTTTGCGTTATATGCAGGCTATATGGCATATTGGTCTTTGTGTGTTGTTGCTGGTTTTGCGTTATATGTATATGGCATATTGGTCTTTATGTGTTGTTGCTGGTTTCGCGTTATATGCAGGCTATATGGCATTATTGGTCTTTGTGTGTTGTTGCTGGTACGTTGCAAATAGAGGGGCAGCACAATTGTTTTTCGCCTAGTGCGGCAGAAGTGCACTCATTCGAAGTGTAAAAAAAGCTGTAAAGCACATGGAGGAGCTTTACAGGGGGTATGGCTTATCTAAATGAGATGTAAATGAGCCCTATTGTCACCCCCAGCAGCAGAGAGAGGTGAGAACTGAATCTCTTTAGAGCTCGTTTTCTCCTCTTTGAGCTTTTTTAAGTGCCTACTTTAAAATGGCCACAACTTCTCCAAATATTATCAGATTTCCACATGTTACACATCGTTGGAAAGCTTGGATATTACACTCTCAGAATCTATGAATAACTCAAAATGCCCCAGAACCGACTTGTGTCCCTAGTTTCCGTGACTGGTCACATTTGGCAAGATTTAATGTCAGTGAAGCCTTCTCGAGTCGATCAAACACCTCTCTTATTGTGGAAACATGTGCAGGCCAATTAGCCCTCGTTTACACAGTCAGTGAAATGTGACTCAATTCCAATTTTTTGCTCATATGTGACACAGATTGTATATGTTCTATGACAGTGTAAACAGGAAAAAATCGCATGCATTCGGATATTTCGAAATCGGTTTCAGGCCTTGTTCATGTGGAAATAAATCTGATATAAATCAGATATGTGCCAATGAGACTGTCATGTAAACAGGCAGATCGGATTTTCTGAGGCATTAGGCCATCCTTAAAAATATTCTTGTTTGCCGTAACCCAACCGACCCTGTCAATTTAGGACCGACCCAATTGTTATTATTTTTTTTCCCTTTTAGTCCGACCGACTTGCCGGTTGTAACTTGCGTTAAGACCAACCTATTTTTTTTTCACTCTTCAAACAACTAATAGCTACAAATAAAATAAAATAATATTAATTATATTTTAGTTAGTATTGTGTAAGTTGCTTAGATACAAACGTAGGCTACGTTCTTTCTTTTAAATAAAAACCGGTGCGCCGTCATCGTCATCTATGATTGTTTACACCATTGGTTTACGCATGTCACACTATGGCTTGTACATTCGCTTCGTTTCATTCACTGTTCTGGAAAACTGTGCCCAGATCTTTTCCCCTCCTTCTCCCCTGTCTAACGGTGATAGTGTCGACTGACCTGAAGGAAACCACTAAAATGTTGGTGGAGGAAACTCACCCTATTGAGGACGTCCTACAATTTGACCCTAAAATCAAAGTGGTTTCTTTTAAATTGAAATTTCAAAGTGAGCCACCACCACCTGTCTTTTTTTTTTTAAACCAAAAATGTGTTTTAGGTGGACAGATCAATACAGTACACAGAACATGTAGGATGTTGGAAAATAACAATGTCTTTTCTGTTAACCAAATGCTATTTAATATTCCTAATTACTTCAATGCAAGTGAACATGCTCGCCGTTATTTGTTGCACAGTGACGTGTGTGTTCAAGTAAGCCAGAAATGCGGACTCACGAGTTGCGTATTCGCGTTAAATCCGCGCAGATTTGGTTCCAAAGTTCATTTTTACCCTTATTTGGCGGTTTGGAGGGTGTTAATTTCAATCCCTGAATGTTGCACTCCTGTTTGTCATTGTGCACGAAACTTCACGGCAATAAATCATCAGAAATATTGCTGACTTGTGCGCGTCTCAAGCGCCCTCTTTGCGTTAGTCCTAATGTCTGTTAGTTGTCTGTAGGGAAAAAAATTTTAATTTTTTTTTACATTGAATCTTGAAAAAAAAAATATAGACCTACCTACCGACCCTTTTATTTTATTTTTTTGCTGTTACTGCAAACCAAAATATTTTTAAGGATGGCCTTATACTACGTCTCCGCAGTTTAATGACGAGAGAAACCCGACGTACATCTGCAAAGGGATGGATGGCCCGACGAAATGTTGTGTCCTCATAGTAGAGGAATGTGGACAAACGTTGACACAACATATCAAAGGTTGGCTTGCTCATTATGCCATAAACCCACTGCTCCTTGTTAAAGCCCGCCACGATCTCATGAAAGTGCATATCTATAGAATGAATTATATTTCTCGTGCCATTTACGCCAAAAATAGTTTTTGCATGCATATAATACGCACTTTTCACGTGCATATAATATGCAATTTATGGCGTGTAATACGCACGCACTCCCCACCCCTAATCCTACCCAAAGGGTTTACTGTGCGTATCATGCACGCAAAAACTATTTTTGGCGTATAAATGGCGCGAGAAATAAAATTAGTGGTATAGATACGCACTATAATGAGATCGTGTTGCATGTTCCCACCAGTCCTGAGATCTCTCTCACACACATTAACTGAAGCGTATGCGCTGGCTGCAATGATGGCCCTTTTCGTCCTCCACCTCAAAATCATGCTGATGTTTGGCGAACTTTACATATATCGCAGAGCTAGCATCAAGCATATTTTGCGTTCGTCCATCTGTGCAAGAACCCCCTTAAAGCATGCGTGATAGTACGTCAAGTGTAAACACATGGATCGGATATGGGTCACAATTGAAAGAACGTGTAACGGATGGTCAAAAAAAATCAGATATAGGCAACAAATCAGAATTGGGCATCAACAGCTGCAGTGTAAACAAGGCTTTAGTTGAATAAATCACTATATCATCCAAATACGCATTGCAGTTCTCGACACCCGCAATGTAACTATGTTAATGAGCCTTTGGAACATAGCTGGTGCATTACACATCCCGAACGTCATAACGCAATATTGCATGAAATCAGCTTGGGTCACAAAAGTGGAGATATCAGATGCATGAGGCGTCAAAGGCACTTGCCAGTAGCCCTTCAGTAAATCTAGTTTAGTGACATATTTAGCAGACCCCAGGTTGTCCACACAATCCTCCATACGAGGTAGCGGGAAACAATCTGGAACAGTCACAGTGTTCACTTTCCGGTAGTCCATGCAAAATCTAGCGGACCCATCACTCTTTGTCACAAGTAAACACAGAGAACTCCACGGACTGCAACTTTGCTTGGACAGACCATTTTCACACAAATACTCAACTTCCGCATTCATCACAGAACGTTTTACAGCATTTACTCTATAAGCGTGTTGCTTAATAGGAACGGCATTGCCTAAATCGATGTCATGTTGCAAATCTGTGGTACACAAAGGAATGCCAAATAATAAAGGAAAATTGTTAATTAATTTTTCAATGTCATTTCTATGTGAATCAGGTAAAAGCGAGAATTTTCCCTTACCTTTGAAGCCCTTCATATGGACCCGAAAAATGTGCAGACAAAACAGAACCAACAATTGGCAATAAAACCAACACCTGATCTCATTCCTTAAAATGACGTGGAACCGTTTTACGGTCAAACCGACTATTCATAGCCATTTGCACATTCCGCAAGGATTCCCTTGCATTTTCATAAGCTTTGTGTAACCACTTGTGAAATTTACTTACGTAGTCGAGCACAGTGGTTTTATTACTAGTTTCATGGGATAACATATCTTCTTTAAGCATCTTTAATGGACCCATTACAGTATGTCTGAATACAAGGTCAGCAGGACTAAATCCTAAACTGTCTTGTACTGCCTCCCTAGTAGCAAACAAGACTAAAGAAATGCCCTCATCCCAGTCTTTACCCGTATCTATGCAATACTGGTGCAACATAGCTTTTAACGTCTGGGGGAACCGTTTTAAAGCTCCTTGGCTTTCTGGATGGTAAGCGCTCGAAGTTCTGTGGGAAATATTTAGAGTCGGAACACTCGTGCAAAAAGCTTTGAAAAAAAGTTAGTACCCTAGTCAGATTGTACCACCTTAGGTAACCCAAACATAGAAAAGAATTTTATGAGCACATTACTGATTACTGGTGCTGTAATTTTCATCAGCGGTATCACTTCAGGAAATTGTGTCCTTGCGCACATTATTGTTAAAAGGTATTGGTTATCAGTTCTTGACTTGGGCAAAGGACCCACACAGTCAACAATAACATGCTCGAGCGGTTCCCCCATTGCTGGAATAGGAACCAACGGTGTGCGTGGAATCACTTGGTTTGGCTTACCTGAGAATTGACACATCTGACAAGTTCTACAAAATCTTGCTACATCAGATTTCATTCGAGGCCAAAAGAAATGTCTTAATATCCGATGATATGTTTTCTTAAGGCCCAAATACCCAGACAAGTCATGATCGTGAGGTAAAGAGAGTATCATCAGTCTATACAGATATGATAATTTGACTTACAGAAGTCCACTCCGAATCGCTCGCTACATCCGCACACCACCAACGCATCAGCAACCCGTTCTCTAGGTAGTACGCAGCTTTTTTCTCTCTGGCCACTTCCAAAGGGAGAACAGAGAAAAAACATTTTTGCAGAGTAAATCTTCTTCCTGAGCGGCGATGACTTTTCCACGAGTCACCTGCAGTTTCAGATCATCAGATTTTAAAACAATAGCCTTGTCATCTGGCTAACCTTCATTAGCCAGCAGAGCATCATTCACAAAAGTAGGTGCCATAAAAGTTGGGGATAAATCATCTGCATCAGCAAACTTACGAGTAGGGTTGGGTACCGATATGCGGTGCCAATAGGGAACCAGTTCCAACGTAAGCGGTAGTAACAAGACCGAATAAGAATGAAAATTTCGGTGCTTGATTTCGGTGCCTGACTCTGTCTTACATGCGCTTCATGAGGCACACACACACGCACACACACGCAAGGTCTCTCGATCTCTCCTTCTCCGCTGTGCGTGCGCTATGCGGTTTGGAGCTCAGTCTCTTCTGTCTCACATGCACGCTCTTGCCCGCTCGCTCTTGATTCCGGGAGATTTTAACTAATTTGCGGGCATCAGTGTAAAATTATGCGTCAGAACGCCCTCTCTGTGCCGATTGTCTGAAGCCCATATTATATAGAATCATGCCAATTCATTGTCTGATGGCGCGGGTGCCGCCTCTCACCGTCGTCATATTATATTGGCGCGCGCGCGCCATCTGCTCCTCAGATTTCTCTGCTGAAAAAGGAAGCTTTTCGACAGCGCGAGGAGCTTGCCAGCGAACGCACCATCTTGTTCCCTATTCAGAGAACATAGGTTACACCAGTAACCAGAGACGTTCTCTTTCAGAGGTTTCACTCAAGAGCTAAGTAGCTAAGATGCAGTGGTTTAATAGGTTTAATCTATATGGTTTAATATGAACAATTATCATACAGTATTATACATGTTTGGTATAGTTTGAAATGTCTCAGTGTGACCGGTACAAAGTTCTCATTCCCACAGAAGTAAACCAAAAAGGTAATAATGTGTGGAGAGATTAGAGAGATCTTATTAACTGCTGTGGGTGTGCCCCCATGTAAATCAACTTCTCCCACCAGTAAGCCTGGGACGGTGATTAATGCAAATTCCCACGGCGAACTCATGTTTACATTTGAAAAGAGGTTTCTGCCTTGGTCTGAGTATTTACGGAGATGCTGAAGAAGGCTCGTTGCGATTTTTAACTCAAATTAGCCCGTGATGCTGAGTGTATGCAGGCACAAAAATGCTGCTTGACCAATCTAAATCTGGGTGTGTCTTACCTCTGTTTTAATTTAATGTTACTTTAGAAAAGTGTACGTGGGAAACCACGGCATGGCCAATCCAGAGCTATTATAAGACAAGTAAAGTTGGTTGACTTATATCTGTAGTAGTGGCCATACCTCTACTGAAGTAAACGTTACTTTAATTTCAAGTGCAATCACGGGGGCTATACCAAAGTATCTTAGATTGTGTAAGCGTGGTCAGGTATATAACAATTACCTCTGTTTAGTGACCGAAGCTGGCGAGATTGTGATCATGAGACCCACGTTAAACAAGGCGTGAGGTCCTCTAAGCAACATAGCTTCCTAATATGAACAGTTAAAATATGTAAGTAAAGAGTTAAATTGAACAATCAACTGTATTGTTAAACTATTATATAATTGACCAATAACCAATTGGCAATCTAACTTAAATTCGAGGTTGTGATAAAATGTAGTTAGATAAAAGCTTAAATGGAATTAAATTACTTTGCCACGCGGAAAGACAGTAACGTGCAGAGACCTTCACCCGTTCTATTGGATGCCGCCTTTGGACTGAGTTAGACAGGCTTTCAAACTCAACTATGCAAAAAAGCTTTTTTTGCATTTATTTTTGGCCATCTGACAGAGATCTGATATTCTATATCTTGTATTTCTGTTGTGCATAAAACTGAAGAATATTCAGTACATCCTATACTGTATTCTAAAATGATCTGATATTAACTTTTGCATGGATTTTATTGAAAAGATCTTAGGCTCATGTAACCAGAAGTTTCAAGATATATGAATATGCTTAAGTTTTTCTTGCCTCATGGGTTTACATTATCTTAACAAGCATCTTGAAACTTCCATTTTCCAGGCATCACGTTTCACCAGTTTCAGCCTATTTTTGCAATGTTTCACGGGGTATCTGTGAAACTTGAGGTACCACCGTAGTAGTTTTGTGCATGTAAACGTCATGGCAACGTCCAACACAAAGTACCTCACTTTGGAAAGACTTAAAGGAGTACTTCGCTTTAAAATTAAAATTAGCCCTTGATTTTACTCTCCTTCAAGCCATCCTAGATGTATATGATTTTCTTCTTTCAGACGAATACAATCGTAGTTATATTAATAAACACCCTGACACTTCCGAGCTTTATAATGGCAGTGGCTTGTATATAACCTTTATAAATGTTTTATCTTGTTTTCATGCTAATGGTGCGTGCCATCACTGATGTAAGAGTTTAACAGTAACAGTTTATCAGCTCTGTACAAATGACTGTCTACCTTTGTCTTTGTCTACCCACACAGGTTCCCTCTGCCAGTTAGATGGTAAGTTGTCAGAATGACCATAAAACTCTTCTTCCAAGCAGAACGTTTCTTCTATGTCTGTGAGGCATTTTAACAAGAAATTCTCATATAACTTTTTCTCTCATCAGTATGTGGTCAAGCCCCCCTCAACAACAAGATTGTTGGAGGGGAGGATGCAAAGGCAGGGTTTTGGCCGTGGCAAGTCAGCATTCATACCAGACCCTTTGGAAGCCATTTCTGTGGTGGTAGTCTAATCAATAAAGATTGGGTTTTATCTGCAGCTCACTGCTTCCAGGAGTATGTTGGCATATTAAATTAAGCTTAAAGGGTATTAGTTCACCCAAAAATGAAAATTATCCCATGATTTACTCACCGTCAAGTCATCCGAGGTGTATATGACATTCTTCTTTCAGATGAATACAATCAGAGTCATATTAAAAAAGGTCCTGGCTCTTCCAAGATTTATAATGGCAGTGAATGGTTGTTTCTGTTTTGAGGTCCATAGAAGTGCATCTATCCATCATAAAAGTGCTCCACACAGCTCCTGGGGGTTTATAAAGGCCTTCTGAAGTGAAGCAATGCCTTTGTGTAAGAAAAATATCCATATTTAAAAGTTTATTGTGTAAAATAACTAGCTTCTGGCCAAACAGTCTATTTGCACCTAAAGCGCAACTTACGCAAGTTGTGACGTCGGAAGTAGCGTAGTGCGTCATGACGTAGCGCATATATCAGCAGTACATCGCATTACTCACATAAGTTGCACTTTAGACTTGCAGTGGACTCTGTTGGCCCTATTTTAACGGATCTAAGCACACGGCGAAAGTGCACTTAGGGCGTGTCCGAATCCACTGTGTTGTGGGCATAACGTGGAAAAAAAAGAGTGTATTTTCCCTTTTCCTTTAAAAGCCAGTTCAGCTCGCGCCATGGCGAATTGCTATTACAAGGAGGAATTTGCAAGCAGAAAGACTGAACGCTTCTCCAGAGAGGAAACGGATCTGCTCGTGCACAAGGAAAGCACGCAAGCAGCCCATCTACCGGGACAAGCCGGATTCCACCATATCTTTATGTACATAATATTAATCTTTTACATTGTAATCCTTTTATTTTTAATATTTGCCATATTTGTGTGCTGCTGCATGTGTAATAAGCAGTGTACGCACATTGAGGTCCCACCTTAGGAGCACATTACTAACGCACTTTTTAAAGAACAAAAAAAAATATATTGTGCCATTGACTTTAGACCAGGTTTTTGTTGCTCAATGATCCAGTCTATTTCAGCTGCCTCAAAATAGCAACATGCCAACAATGCGCCCAAATGCAATGTAATGTGCTCATAAAATTATTTTCAATGTTTGGGTTACCTAAGGTGCTACAATCTGACCAGGGTACTAACTTTTTGTCAAAGCCTTTTGCACAAGTGTTCCGACTCTAAATATTTCCCACAGAACTTCGAGCGCTTACCATCCAGAAAGCCAAGGAGCTTTAAAACGGTTCCACCAGACGTTAAAAGCTATGTTGCACCAGTATTGCATAGATACGGGTAAAGACTGGGATGAGGGCATTTCTTTAGTCTTGTTTGCTACTAGGGAGGCAGTACAAGACAGTTTAGGATTTAGTCCTCCTGACCTTGTATTCGGACATTCTGTAAGGGGTCCATTAAAGATGCTTGTTTTCAGACCAGCAGCCCATGGGCGCTCAAATGGGTGCAAATTCATTTGCTATTTAAACAACATGGTGCAGGACATGAAAATGATAACTGCGTCGGGCTGAAACTAGCAAAAAACACTTGCGTCGCCTGGCGCTGCATTGCCGTATGCGCCGTATGTTTATTTGGCCGGAAGCTAGGTATTTTACTTTATAAAGTTTTAAATATGGATATTCTTCTTATACAAATGGATCACTTCGCTTCAAAAGACCTTTATTAACCCCCCCAGAGACGTGTGGAACACTTTTATGATGGAAGGATGCACTTTTATGGACTTCAAAACAGAAACAGCCATTCACTGCCATTATAAAGCTTGGAAGAGCCAGGACATTTTTTAATATAACTCCGATTGTATTCTTCTGAAAGAAGAATGTCATATATACCTAGGATGACTTGAGGGGGGAATAATCATGGGCTAATTTTCATTTTGTGTGAACCTTCACACTAAGATACAATTGTAAATTGATAATAGTGGGATTAAAGTAGACTTTATCTATTTATAGCTACGGTGCGTCTGACATTGTGATGTACTTCGGCCGTTGGCGCCAATCAGGCTCAAACCCTAATGAGACATACAGGACAGCGAGTCGAGTTATCATGCATCCTGACTATGACAATCCCAAGTTTTCCAACGACATAGCACTGGTCCAGCTCTCCTCTTCTGTGAATTTCACATATTACATTAAGCCAGTCTGTTTGGCGGCTGCTGGTAGTGTATTTGCTGGAGGTGCAGAGAGCTGGGTGACTGGATGGGGAACGCTACAGCCTGGAGGTGAGTGAATATTTGTTTGTAAATTAACTGAACACAAACAATACTGTAAGCCTCAACAATTTACCTAGAAATGTTTTTTTAAAAGCTGTAAACATATATCCTCTGATCTATGTCACAGGCCAGGCTTCAGTCATACTCCAGGAGATTATGTTGCCAATTGTGAGCAACAGTGCCTGCTATAATGCTTATGGAGGGGGCATCACGAGCGAAATGATTTGTGCTGGATTTTTAAATGTGGAAGGGAAAAGTTCATGTCAGGTAAGACATCAATCATTAATTTTAACCCATTTTAAACTAAAACAATTTACAAAACTTATCTCAAGTTTTTGGTCACCTGCACACTTCACACAGCCAACCTAGTTGCTCAGTTAAACTCAGTCTTTACTCCAGTGATCATGAACTCATACACTACAACTGCTTTTTACTACACCTGATCTGCAGAGAAAAGCATGGAGTTGCAGTCCCAGACTATTATAACATTTGCCCTTAATTTAATTTACTTAATTTACTCACCCATCCAAGATGTAGGTGACTTTTATTCTTCAGTAGAACAGTTAAGAAGACTTTTAGCTGGTGATACATAAAATGCTAGTCACTGGCTATCATTATTTTGAGAGTCAAATAGCAAATACAGGCATGACAAAATTGATACCCATGGCACCTGACGACACATCGGAGTCTTATGAAGCTAAACGCTTAGTCTGTGCAATAAAACTGAACATTATTTACAATATTATTACCTTTAATCCATAGCCTCAACTCAGGCAAATGGTCCGGAGCGCGTTTACGAGAGTGATTATGCAAAACAATGTTATTTTTAGGGAACTGGATGAACTATTTCAACAAATTGGACTGAACCGTCTGAAACAGTCTGCAGCTCGAGTCAGCACAGATCTACATGTTAGTGCGGGCGTACACGGTGCGATTTTTGCTGTTTTACGAGCTTGCAGATGATCGTGTGGAAATCGGCGATGCTCGCATGGTCGCAGCTCGCAGCGTGAGAGGAATTACGAGCTGAGCAGAGCACGTTACGAGCACCTCCCGACCTCCCGATAATTTTTAAACACGTTAAAAAAATTCGGGGAGTCAGCCTGATTTTCACCAGCGTATAGACTGTCCCCTATTGCCATATCATACACAACCACATCACAAGCTAGATTGATGGGACTATAGCTCAGTGGCAGCAACCATACAGCGTTTGCATACACTGTCTCACACACACACACACACACACACACACACACACACACACACACACACACACACACACACACACACACACACACACACACACACACTCACACACTCTCTCTCTCTCTCTCTCTCTCTCGTTTATGTTGAAAGGATTGGCTACTTAATTTAATTTACGCTGTCTTTTAATCTTGATGGCTCTGTTTTGGGTATCCAGAGCAAAATGATGCTAATCTTTCATTTGATTCTTTCATTCAGAGTACTGTTAAAACATCTTTTTTCCATCTTAGAAACATCGCTAGATTGCGGCCTATGTTAACTTTTCCTGTAGCTGAAAAGCTGATAAATTCCTTCGTCGTCTCTCGGATTGACTATTGTAACGCTCTTTTAGCCGGAGTTTCTAAATCTACACTACACAAGCTTCAACGTGTACAAAATTCTGCTGCTAGGATCTTAACTGGGTGCAGAATATGCAACCATATCACTCCGGTTTTGGAATCCTTGCATTAGCTCCCAGTTAGGTTCCGAGTCGATTTTAAGATTATGATGCTTACATATAAGTCCTTGCACGGCCTGGCTCCAAATGATCTATCTGAACTGTTGCTCCCCTACACTCCGAATCGCAGATTGCGCTCCTCGCAATCGAGCATGCTGGTGGTTCCTAAAACTCGCTTAAAATCTATGGGTGACAGGGCTTTTTCCTTCTATGCACCTGTCCTTTGGAATTCTCTGCCTCTTGAACTTAGAGAAGCCCAGACTTATGCCACTTTTAAAGGTCAACTTAAGACATACTTTTTTAAACTTGCATTTACCTGTTGATGTGTTTTGCTTTTAACAATTGTTTACTGTGTGTACAGCGCTTTGAGAAGCTGCTTTTAAAGGCGCTTTATAAAATAAAGGATATTATTATTATTATTACTGTTCTATGCTTTTAAACAAATCATTTGCACACACATTTCTGCCATTTTTCTATCTGAAGCTATAGTTGCTAGCAACATTGAAAGCTCCGGTCTCTGTGTTTAGAGCGAAAGCTCACGTGATTGCCGCCGGCTCGGGATAAAATTTGTGCAGGACAGTCGTGCCGTGTACCAGCTGCTTTGACGTGATTATCAGGTTAACTGACTCGTAACGTGCAATATCTCACGATCTCCCGAGTGTCCGAACTCGCACCTGGTATGCCTGCCTTTACTCGATCAAAACTAAAGTATGTTTTTCAATTGTACACAAAATGTATGCTTATGATGTATTTTGCTGAAAAGCATAAAGTATAACAAATACAACGTATTGGAAATATAACAGGTATCCAAAGGCATTCGCTGATAATGGTTTCTCATAGTTCTCAGGTAAAAAGTAAGTTGATTGAGACTTGTATTGGTTGACATGTAAAATATCCGCGTTTCACATCATTAATGGGTGCTTTGATAATCGGTTATTTGAACTTGTTCATTGAAATAAATTGTTTCGCTTTATAAGACCTGAATGTATCGTCAGGAGCCATGGGTATTCAACATTCAGATACTAGTAGTTTGCTGTTAGCAGTCTGCTGTGAGCTTTCAGAAAGCATCTGAAATCAACATCTACGATAAGTGAACACTCTTTTACTCTATATCTCTGTGCATGTTGTGTGGTTTGCTTATTAATTCCTAAATTTCCTGTAGCGTTTACACAATCAAATATAGTTATTGATTTGATTTGTATCGCCCTATCACATCCTGTGTATGTTCATTCATATGTGCAGATGTATGCATATCTTCCTATGCAGCAGCATGAGAAACCCGCCACCTTCCCCAGCTAGTTCTACTACAGGGTTATTTCATGAATGTTACAATGTTACAGCATGTCTTATATGCTCACAGCAATGTCTGTGAATGTATTGGCAATAGCGAATCTCTGTATTTGCTCTGCAGCAGCATAGCAGAGCTATTCCACTAAGACCAAGTACATTAACATTGCCATATCCATTACCATGCTAATCTCTCCAAGAGTTGTCATGACAGAAATAGCTAAATTAAACCAAACTTATTCGAAAAACTTACTTTTAAACATATGGGATCATAATAAGAACTACCTAAAATGACGGAAACCATCTTTGGGGAAAAAAATTGGATTTGAAGTGTAATTAGATTTATTTTTTGCTTGTCTCGCGTCCCATTCATTTACATGGAGAGGAAAGGGGCCTATACTGCAGACAGCAACAAGGGGGCGATCAAAATATTTTGGCTTCACTTTTCAGGATGTCTGCGACACACTTGGTTTTACTCAAAGTCGAACATTTTTAAACTTTTGATTACAAAAGAAAAACACCACTGCAAAAAATTGAAAAATGGTACAAAAATCTTTGGTGGACACATGGCCGGCATACTTTTACCATTGGGCTACACTGTTGCGTACTTGTGTCTGTAACAATTGTTCACTGAATATTGTCAGAAATATAAATGCTGAATGTTTGTCAATACAGGGAGACTCTGGAGGTCCAATGGTCAGAAGCAACAGCTCCCGGTGGATTCAGTCCGGCATTGTGAGTTTTGGTGCACAACGATGTGATGACCCCAGATATCCCAGTGTGTTCGCCAGAGTTTCTCAGTTCCAGAACTGGATCAAGTCTTACATGGGCAGCAACCCTCCTGGATTTGTTGCGTTCAACTCCAGTGGATTGAGAAGCTCACTCAACCTCCTTTTGTTTCCCATTTCTCTTACATTCTCTATCATTCCTTTCACCTTCTCCCTGTATATCTCTTCCTAAAGATATTCTCATGGTTCTTTGATAAAGAGGACCATTGTGCTGTACATGCTCTCACACAGAGGTGAAAACAGCAGTCATATTGTTATTTTGCTCATTTATTCTTTATCTATTCAATAATGTACCATTCTTGAAAAGCTATCCTATTGACATTGTAAGAGCATACATTAATGAAGTTCAGCATGCTTGTGTCCTCTGAGATTCAGGATTTTTGCATAACTAGTTGAGATTGACTGATATTCTTTGTTTTATAACAATATCGGTTATTTGTATGTTTATATGTCTGATAACCGATATGCATAACTGAAATAGGGTCTGAATCTCTGCAATGTGATCAGGGTTACTGATTGTTGAAAATGTAATCAATTACTACGTTGTAATCACACTGTCTTAACAGAATAAATACAAAAGAAGGAACTGACTTGGGGAAGGTTCTATCTCTCTCTATCTTCAAAATATTTTGTAACATAATAAAAACTATACCAGTGTTTCCCAAACGGGGTGCCGCGGCACCCTGGGGTGCCTTCTGGGCGAGAGCAGGGGTGCCGTGTAAAAACTCCATTAAACATTTTAAAATTGCTAAAATGTGTAAAAAAATGATAATAAATGTATCATCAATCTCGCATCGTCGGAAGCGTCTAATAACAACAAATAATGCACACAAATTCATAATAAAAAATGCAAATCATACGTTTTCTGCGTTCGTTGAATTGCGATTTCTGCATGATTTCATTCTCGTGCTTCATTCCCAGCGTCCACACATAAAGCTGCCTCTTTTTCATGGCTTGTTGCGCTTACGGTCAAATACACACGAAACATTGTTACAACATCCGTCTTGCCGAATATTCACAAACACATCGGTTATGTCCGTGCTGCTGTCAACGGTAACGCGTGCGATTAATGTTTTTCAGTTTAACGCGTTAAAAAATATTTAAACACAATTAACGCGGCATCCGTTTTTTCTGTCATCCTTTGGCTAGCGTTACATTATATAATCACGTTCTTATTCATGCAAATGCTTTTAAACCATGCAACCGCGAAAAGACAAAAGAGAACGCGCTGTCTGTGAATGTCCTGCTGACACAGGACGACGCGCATCGCGTGCCAGAATCGACTTCTCTTTCGTGCTTGAACGAATAATAACACACAGTTATGCCAAAATGTCCGTTTTGTTGAGTATCCTCATGAGAGCAGTCTTAAATTAGTTAAAGTCTTAAATTAGAGTTGTGAGAAGATGGGACGCGTGTGAGATAAACAAGTGCAGCAGTGACAACAGAATCAAAGAACAGGTAACAGAGAAAATTACTCACTGCTCTTGACTAAAGAACGCTTGTAGCTTTAATAAGGATTCATCTATATTTCATTTATAATTTATGCAGTGAAGACTGTAAAGTCTTTGATAACTTCATTCAATTTCTGTGTATTTCCTGACATCAGTAGCAGTATTGGTATCAGTGATACTGGGCTTCATTCATAAAAAAAGATGCCATTAAACAATTATTTAAAATAAACTTCTTTATGTTGTTTATACATTAATTTGGAGATTAAGCAGCACAACTGTTCAACATAATGAAAAATGTTTCTTAAGCATTAAATCAGCAATATTAGAATGAATTCTAAAGGATCATGTTACACTAAAGACTAGAGCAGGGATCTCAAACCCTTCTCCTGGGCCCGGTTTTTCAAAAGGTTTAATCCGGATAAAATTGATCCGGATTTAGTAATCCCCTTTTTTTTGCGATCCATGATCACGTAATCCAGTTTACTTTTGAGCCAGTTTGGATCAATCTGATCAGGATAGGAACTTTTCAGGATCACCAAATCTGGATAACCAGTGCTCAAACAGGATAGGAAATCACAATGTAGAACTATAGATATGTAAAGAGCAACAAGTAGAATAGCCAGTGTGGGTTCAATATAAGTTTATTTTTATTTGAAATGAAAACACACACATTTAAAAAAAAAACTAAAAACAAGAAAAAACCCACCCCATCCTCTTCCAGCAGTCCGGTCATCTGAAACCTACAACACAAACACTGTACATCAAGGATATTTATAACAAGTTTCAAATATAGATGTATTGAATTAAAATAAAAAGACTTCTGATGTGGAGAGACCAGCTTGTCTGAGCGTAGCCTTTAGTAGGCGGATCTCAAGTCTGGCCTTGGTTTGCTGCAGTTTGGTCAGAGTCAGTTGTTCCTCTGCCAGACGAAGCTGTGCTTCTGCCCTTTCAGTCTCTTTTTGCAGAAGTGCCTTGTAGTCATCATCTTTGTTTGCTGAAGGGCGCTTCAAGAGATCCTGTGGCAACTACCACTGGCTCAACCAATGAGGATCCAGCTTCTTCCTCAGGAACAGAGCTGAGATTCAATATAAATACGCTCTCTGGATCAGCCTCAGGAAGAACTGGCAGATTCTCCTCCTCCTCCCCAATACAAGGCTCGCCATCCCCTACAACACCTTGAATACCATGGAGAGCTTGGGACTTCTCACCTCCAATGATGTCGAGGACCACATCTGTGTAATCTCCCATCTTAAATGGCTTCTTGCCTGTTTGTGGGTTTTTGGCTTTAGCATGGTCCTTTGTTGCCCTGGCCTTAAGATTCTTCCACCGCAATTTGATTTGGTCTGTGGTCCTCCTCTGGCCAGACCCTATGGCATTCACATTTTCTGTGATTCAAATCCAAACATAATTTTTCTTTTTGTTGGTATCCTTAGCAGAATTAAAACTTCCCACTATTGTTCCATAATGGCACCGAACATCCTCTAGAAGTGCATTGGTTTCAGCAGCAGTGAAGTTACAGCTTCTTGAGTCCATGGGTCCGTTGCTTTACTATAGAGAACATTGTTCATCAATTATAGGCCTTTGGTCCAATTGCCTCAATTGAACACAAGCCAAAACTAATCAGTTGTAATAGGTGTGTTTGAAAAGACCAATTACACAGCCATATAAATCAGCCTTTCTCAGAGGATTCACAGAGAGACAGTGAAATGGCAGGTGTTGTCCACCGCCACCACCACTTTGCCAGGAGAGGATACCGTCAAAGGGTGTATGTTGAACATACCAAGCCACTGGAGCAATACACCACTGAGGAGCTGTATGTCCGGTTTCGCTTTGGGAAGGCTGATATAGAGTACCTTGTGAACCTTCTCAGGCCAAAACTTCAATGCAGAACCCAAAGGAGTCATGGTCTGTCAGTGGAAGACCAGATCCTCATTGCTCTGATTTTATGCATGTGGGACTTTCTATTAAGTTGTTGGTGACCATTTGGGAGTGGTGAAATCAGCTGTGTGTGATGTGGTGAGAGATGTGTCAATCGCACTGGCCTGCCTGGTCAATGAATTTATTTGTTTTCCAGAGGCCAACCAGATTGCCCAGGCCAAGCGCAGCTTTTTTCTTTTGGGGAATATGCCCAATACTATTGGAGCAATCGACTGCACACATGTGCATATACAAGCACCTCGTGAGAATGAATGGGAGTTTATAAACAGAAAGGGGATGCACAGCATCAATGTCCAACTTGTGTGTGATGCTGACCTCATCATCACCAACTGCGTTGTCAAGTGGCCTGGGTCTATCCATGATGCACGCATCCTGAGGGAGAGCGCTCTATATAGAGACCTCCAAACCAAACGACCTGATGGCATAATATTAGGAGACAATGCCTACCCACTCCTACCATGGCTTATGACTCAAAGTCAAAATCAAAGTCAAATTTATATATAAAGCACATTTAAAACAACTTCTACTGACCAAAGTGCTGTACATATGGGATCAGTTGATCAGAATATAATAACAAATAATAAATACAATAGAATATAGAACATAAAGTAGTGTAACGGCCAATGTAACCTGCTTATTCAGTGTTGAAAGCTCTAGAGAACAGGTATGTTTTTAACCTGCATTTAAACTGATCTATGGATTGTGCAGATCTAACATGAAGTGGTAGGCTATTCCACAGCCGTGGTCCTGCCACTGAAAAGGCTCTGTCGCCTCGAGTGGTGAGGCTAGTTTTAGGGACAGTCAAAAGGAGCTGGTCTGCTGACCTTAATGCTCTGGCAGGAGCATAAGGGTACAGCATGTCAGAAAGATAAGGTGGTGCAGTGTTAGTCAAACATTTAAAAACTGTTAATAAAATTTTAAAATGCACTCTAATGGCGCTTTTCCACTGCATGGTATGGTACGATTCGGTTTGGTACGGCACGCTTTGGCGCTTTTCCACTGCATGGTACGGTACGGCTCGGCTCGGTAGGGCTCACTTGTGGCGATTTTCCACTGCATGGTACGGTACGGTACGGCTCGCTTCGGCTCGCTTTAAATGGTACCGCCTCTGTTGAGGTTCCAAGCGTACCGTACCGATACTAAAATGTGACGTGGAAGCACTGTAGATCACTGATTGGTCAGACAGACAAAATCGTCACTACCAGCGTCATTGTATTTGCTAGACATCAAACCCGCTAGATTTAAATAGCCAGTAACAGCCACCGCTGTAGCTTGCTTGACTTGCTTGAAGAAAAAAAACTTCCAAAAAATAAATGGCTGAATCGTGGTCAGTGGACGAGAAGCGCTGACGTTCCTCTTGTTGGTTGCCGAGGACCGGATAAACTATAACGATCAGTCATAATCCCACCCACTTTGAAGCGGTACTAACTGCAGTGGAAAAGCAACCAAGCTAAAGCGAACCGAGCCGTGCCGCACCGAGCCGAGTCGTACAACGCAGTGGAAAAGCGAAGCGAGCCGAACCGTGCAGCGCCGAACCGTACTGAGCCGTACCATGCAGTGGAAAAGCGCCATAGAAGATACAGAGAGCCAGTGTAATGAGGCCAGCAGGGGGGTGATATGATCCCTTTTTCTTTTCCCTGTCAGCAGCCGGGCAGCCGCATTTTGTACCCCCTGGTGGTGGCGAAGAGGGCGCCGTTCGAGTCCGCAGTACAGCGAATTACAGTAGTCCAGCCGCGATGTCACAAAGGCATGGACTTCTCTCTCCAGATCTTTCTTAGGGAGATAGGTCTTGATTTTACTAAGTAGTCTTAAATGATAAAAGCTGCTTTTCACCACTGCACAGACCTTAAACTTAAAAAAACTTAAACCACAGTCAAGAAGCACTCCTAGATATTCGTGCTTGGGCGAGAGAATGAAGCTAATGGGCCAATGGCACTGTCCCAGCCCTTCAGACAGTCTGTTTGCCCAAAGACCACAATTTCAGTTTTGCTTTTATTAAGGCTTAAAAAGTTTGAGTCCATCCAGGACACCACCTCCTTAAGACAGTCCTGTAGAGTTTTGATTTCAGAAAAGTCATTTGTGCTCAGTGGGAGTTAGACTTGTATATCATCCGCAAAACAATGAAATGCCACATTGTGCTTCTTAAAAATGGACCCAAGCGGAAGCATGTACAGTGCAAATAAAACAGGGCTTAAAATTGCACCCTGAGGCAGGCCGAAATTTAGTGGCATTATTGAAGAGGAGTGCTCGCCGAGATGAACTGAGAAGCTTCTGTTGGATAAAAATGATTTAAACCACTGAAGGGCAGTACCCTTAATGCCCGCATAATGCTCTAGACGAGATAAGAGTGTGGCATGATCTACAGTGTCGAATGCGGCTGTTAAATCTAAAAGCACCAGAACAGTAGATTTGCCTGAATCAGCAGCTAAAAACAAATCATCTAAAACTTTTAAGAGGGCTGTTTCTGTGCTATGCCGGGGTTTAAAGCCAGATAGGAATAATTCAGTGATTCCATTCTCATCAAGGTGAGACTGTAGTTGATCATATACAACTTTCTCCACAATCTTAGACAAGAATGGGAGTTTAGAAATAGGTCTAAAATTTGATAACATTGTGAGATTAAGGTTTGTTTTTTTCAACAGGGGCTGGACCACAGCATGTTTGAAGGCAGCCGGGAAGCAGCCAGACAATAGTGAAGAATTAATAAAATCCAAAATGAGAGGTCCATGTGTCGGGAAAAACCTCTTTAAGGAGGCGTGGCGGCATAGTGTCTAGTGGACAGTTTGAGGGCCTCAGCTGTTGAACAACTTTAGTTAAAAAAGACAGAGACACCATCTCAAAGTGATCAAACACAACAGCACATGTAGAGAGTTTCTGAGGCTCAGACACACAAGGAGTAAGAGAGGACCTTACAGCACACACCTTCACATAAAAGAAGAAAATAAATTTGTCACATGATTCGGTTGATGATTCAACGTCAGCGCAATCACAAGGGTTTAAGAGGGAATTTAACATTTTAAAAACAAACTTGTGACTTCTTTTCTAACAGCAAATACACCGGCGCATGCACGCTTCAACGCTGCTCATTGCAGAGCAAGATGTGCAATTGAGCGTTTAAATTGAGTTCTTAAGAGGCGCTTTGCATGCCTTAACTACCTGAGAGTGGAACCACAGAAAGCATGCAACATAACCCTTGCCTGTATTGTCCTGCACAACATCGCTACTAAGAGCAATGTCCCTCTCTGCTGACAATGATGCACCTGAGCCCCTTGGAGACCCAAACCAACCTCCTGCATTCTGCCAGAACGAGCAAACAGGGCGTGCAACAAGGGACGCAATAGTTAGACACTATTTCTGATTTGGATTTGTTTTGGATTTCAAAAATCAGTAATTGCCACTCTTTGCATTTTTTTGGTTATTCTGTAATCATTGCATGCATCACTAATAAATATTCTAAAAACAAAAATATTTTCGATTGGGATGAATATATATATCAATTAGTGACAGAATAAAATTTATTGTTTTTGGTCAATTTTGACAGCTGTTTGGGGATTATTTTATGAGGCCAAACTCTTTCTACTCTGCTGTACTGCTCTACAAAACAAAAAGGCAGTAACTGCATTTACAGTCAAAAATGAGAAATCATTTTCATGACATTCAAGGCATCCTTTGTTATGTGACAAAACATCTTATCTCAAATGTGTGTCGTTTTGGAGAAAAATGGTTATCGTTTGTACAGTAACAGTACTTAGGCTGGATGACAGGATAACTTTAAAGTAATTTTTCTCAGTTCTGCACTCTGCGTAGTTACTGCCTTTTAGCTTTGTATGGCAGTGTAGGCCTATACTGAAAGGCTGAATATGTTAAAGCCTACCTAATCACTGTAGCCTGACGGATGAACAAATAAAATTAAAACCTTATGTATAAATACGATATCTTGTAAGATACTGCATGATCCAAATATAGTATTATTTGAGACATTTTTCAAGCTTTCATTACATTTTGGGCATGAAATCTACGCTGAATCCACCCTTCTGATGGGATCAGTTTAATCCAGATTTTTTGGATCAAAGTGATCCAAATCCTACAAAAAAGTTCTGAAAAACCCAAACTAAAGGTTTGATCCGGATCAAAACCAAGATTGGATTACGTGATCTAATCCGATTATGTAATCCGTTTTTTCTTTTGAAAAACCCATTTTCAAGATTTGATACAATCCGTTATCCAAAATCCTAGTGGATTACTTTTGAAAAACCGGGCCCTGGAGATCTACTGTCCTGCAGACTTCAGTTCCAACTAGAGGTGGGCGATAAATCGTTTAGACGATAATATCCAAATTGTTGTCTGGACGATATGCAAAATTGGGATATCGAATATTTCATAATTTGTACAATCCGACCCCCCAAACATGAAAAGAGCTGAAGGAAGTTAAAGAGAAAACAAATAACACACACTATAACCTTCTAAACAATTATATGTAGCGATTTTAATACTGTAGGGGTTTGTTTGACTGTATTTTATTTTTTGTACAAAATCACGATCGTTCCTCAATTGCACGAGAGTAAGCTGCTAAAGTTACTAATTTGCAATATACAACTACGAAGTTCTTACCTGTGTGTTATGACGTTTAAGTTGAAGCAACAATCCAAAATCGTAAAGAGAAAGCAAAATAAGATCATTTTTCCACAAACAACGCATAAGTTAAAAAGTTTTTCTTAAATGTCTGTGGCGTCCTCGAGTGGCGAGCTTCGTGATTGCATCATTAGAAAATTGCGTTGTATGAGTCCAAAAGATGGAATACATTTTCCCAAGAGATCGGTTCCGTACGCATTACAAACCGAACCATTCCGGTGGTTAGACCATTTTTCCTGCCGACCAAAATCCGCGCTGGAGCGAACTCATTATTTTGTGCTTTACGGACCATTTATCATTTCGGACAAATATCAGTGCAGCGCGATACGATCTTGAAGCAACACCGTTACTACATAAGAGATCCAGTAAACAAAGCATTTGAATTCGCCACTTAAGTAATAACATCGCTACGAGATCTAGTGAGAAGCATTACAATTTCTCCATTATTAACTGATCAAACAGCGCTGATGTGGAAACCAGGAGAAATATCGTTCCATGAATGAACTAGTTATAGATTTTAAGTCCACAGATCATTCACCATGGATTTAATGTAGTAACACTAACTTGTAACCATGGAAGTTTGGCAGAAATATTAAAATGCTTTCAAGTATGTCACACATCTTTTTCCAGCACTTCAAAACTCAAATGTTATGTTATTTAAATTTTATTTTTAATGTGATGACCAAAACATTATTTGTTCATCCTTCAAAGATTACCCCCATTTATAAAACTAAAAGTTTCAAGATGTAGGAAAACTCAGTTATTTAAAAAAAAAAATTCTATTAATAAATAGGAAATTTCTATGGTATTTCTTTATTTTTGCTGTATCGAAAACGTACCGAACCGTGACACCACTGTATCGTATCAAAACAAACCGTGAATTTTGTGAACCGTTACACCCCTATTAAAAATATAAAGAACAATAAAGACTTTGAATAATAAATGACTATTGAATAATATTTTATTATTTTAAAAAGTTTAGGAGTCTTTAAATCAATAATGTCTCATATCTTTATGTACTACCCAGATAGCACACGCACGTCGCACAGACATCTGTGCGACGTCGTCGTTATCATCTGGGAGACGTAATTCTAAGGGCGTTTGCTCATCTGGAAGACGTCGCATAGACGTCATTATCAGACATTCAAATGACATCCATTGGATGTATTGGAGACGTTAACAATTAGAATCTTATGTCTGTTAGACATCTGATAGATGCTGCATAGATGTCGTTTTTAATTAGACGACGTTCCCTCACGTTCATAAAAACTAGGCTACAGCAGCTACACCAATTAATTGTGTCTACACATGAGTACACGCATTTTTCACTCAGAATGAAAGCACACAACAGTTGTCTATGATTTGAATGTTTTTATTAGTGTTTGAAAATAACCATTGATTTATTAAATTTTATTCAAAATCTCTAACAAACAATACAAAAGAACACAACGTGGCTTTTAAGAGGGCGTTCTCCCTGGAGCCAAGCGGAGATAATCCTTTACGTGCTTTTCAGCCTCTGCTTCTGTTGGCGATGGAAGAATAGGATTCTTCATTGCGGCTCCTGTGTGTTAAAGGTAAAATCAAATCAATTTAACAAAAATCTAAATATATATATATATAGGCTATATATATAGATTTTTTTTTTTCAAAATATAAATAGAATAAAATATATAAATATAAATAGCTAAGATTTTACTGGGTTCTTATGAGTTTGGGCAAGGACTTAAGCAATATGTTTGCAACACACTGCCGTTCAAAGGACCATTTTTAAATGTTTTTAAAGTCTCTTCTGCTCAGCCAAATAAATGCAGCCCAAAAATTAAAAATAAAATAACCTAGTAATATTGTGAAATATTATGACACTTTAAAATTAATGTTTTCTGTTTGAATATATATATATATATATATATATATATATATATATATATATATATTATTAGCCTATACAAATTATATAATTTATATAAATAATAATAATATAATTTATATATTTTATATATTTATATTTTTAAAATCTATATTTAAAATGCTCCAGTGCATATGCAAGTGACCGCGCCCCGAAATCTGCTATTAGCTTCTTATTTATTAAATCCAGGTAATTGGTTGATGAAAAATGTATTCAAATTTATGTATTTAATGTATCACAATTTATTCAAAACGAAATTCACCTTAAATAAAGGCTTTCTACAAATCAAACTTAATTAATTGGCCAAAATCATCTCTGACCATTTCTCCCGATATATTGGCCATCTGTTCATTTTTTTCATAATCAACATAGGTGAAAAACAAATAGACCCTCATCCTAGACAAAAAAAATAATAATTATGCTTTTTCTTTGATTGATTTCATTTCCAGTGGTGCTGAAATTCTGCATTAGGAACTTTAAACTTCGCTTTATTGTCATACGTTTCAGACTCTTGGGCACGGCGTTATGGGTGGGCCTGACGGGCCTAGGCCCACCCACTTTTCAACAGGCCCACCTTAAACATTTCTTCAAAAATGTTTTGTCAAGAATTATTCAAAAATCGGCAATAAGCTCATAATTTGTGCTAAAATAGGCTAGTCTAAATGTTTAGGTTTAAAAAAAAAATTAAAAAGCTGGTTATGTCTATTTTGATGTTTCTGCGCAAGTTCAGCAGAGTGTTCGGGGTTGTTCCGATCAGAGCATGTGTAGAATGGCCTGCTGGTTCGAACTTCGAAGATATGTGGAATAAGGCCTCCGACTATTTTTCCCCCCTAGTCGAAGTTGTTCATTTAAGCCATTAGTGGGCAAATCGCCCCTTTATATTAATTTAATTATAGGCTGCTTAAATAGGGCAGGCTATAGCCTACTATGGAAGCTTGTTTCCGCCATAGAATAAACATTTTAAAAGATAATTGCGTCTTTTTATCTCACAATTGCGAGTTTACATCTCACAATTCTGACTTTATTCCTCAGAATTGCGAGATATAAAATCAGAATTGCGTGAAATAAAGCCGCGATTGCGTGTTATAAAGTCAGAATTGAGTGAAATAAAGTCGCAATTGCTTCTTTTATTTATTTATTTATTTATTTTACCCCAGAATAGTTTATCTCACAATTCAATTCTGACTTTGTAACACCCAATTGCGACTTTATATCATTCAATTCTGCCTTTATATATCCCAATTGCGTATTATAAAGTCAGAATTGCGAGATATAAACATGCAATTCTGTGAAAAAAAAAGTATATTTCTCGCACTTTATGCAATTTTGACTTAATAACACACAGTTGCGACTTTAGGCCTATATCACGCAATTCTGACTTTATAGTTAACCTGCAATTGCCACTTTATATCACGTAATTCTGAGATAAAAAGTCAGAATTGTGAGATTAAAAAAATCGCAATTACATTTTTTATTTTTCACTCTGTGGCGGAAACATGCTCCAGTTGTCGTGCAATGCAAGTGATCGTGCCGGCGCCTTATTACATTGTCTGCTATATATTTGCAATTTAGATACAATTTATAGGCTACAAAACGAAAATCTTTAGAAAATAAAAATAAAATAAAAAGTCTTTCTACAAAACAAAACTCAAGTGGTCAAAATAATGTTTTACCCACTCCATGTCTCCAGAAATATTGCAGCTTCAGCGCTTATCATGAGCTTGTGAAAGTGTGAAAATAATTTCCAGTAAAGGACAATGTTGCAACAGTCATTGTTTAGGTACCTTAAAAACAAATGTCAACGATTCTTACCATCTTTTTCATCATCCCTCTTTCAGATAATCGTCTTTCCAGATTATCTAGATCTTCCATGGATGTGAGAGGAAAGACATCATCCTCACTGTCCTGCACCAGCACTGGAACATTGGAACGGCCTGCAAGGGACTGGACTACTGAAGTCAGGTGATTCATCTTCATGTCCAATTCATGCAGTGTCTCCAGAATCACCCTCTCAACAGCTGCAATACAGTAGGTTTATCTGGGCGAGTATCTTTATTAAACTTAAAAATTTACATTTTACAAATTTAGAACTTCAATTTAACGTACGTGTACATTGATCAGAGATGCAACTCCATCGACTCACACCAGAAGCACCTGCAAGAACAAAAAGTTCTTAAAGGGATACTCCACTTTTTTTGGAAATAGACTTATTTTACAACTCCCCCAGAGTTTTTGAATCCATTCAGCCGATCTCCGGTTCTGGCAGTACCACTTTTAGCATAGCTTAACATACATCATTGAAGTGCACAAGACCATTAGCATTTCTCCCAAAAAAATTACCAAAGTGTTTCAATATTTTTCCTATTTAAAACTTGAGTCTTCTGTAGTTACATCGTGCACTAAGACAGACGGAAAATGTAAAGTTGCAATTTTCTAGGCTGATATGGCTAGGAACTATACTCTCATTCCTGAGTAATAATCAAGACACTTTACTGCCGTACCATGAGTGCAGCAGGCGTAATGACTACACAAACTTAGTCCCGGTCACGTTGGAAGCTGGGCACTATTTTCAGGCGCTGCGGCATATCATTACGCCTGCTTCACTCATGGTACGGCAGTAAAGTGTCTTGATTATTACTCAGGAATGAGAGTATAGTTCCTAGCCATATCAGCCTAGAAAATCACAACTTTACATTTTCCGTCGGTCTAAATGCACGATGTAACCACAGAAGAGTCAAGTTCTAAATAGGAAAAATATCGTAACACTTTGGTCATTTTGTTTTGAGAAATGCTAATGGTCTTGTGCACTTCAATGATGTATGCTAAGCTATGCTAAAACTGGTACTGCCAGAACCGGAGATCGGCTGAATGGATTCAAAACCGGTAAAACTCAACAGTTTAACTCTGGGGGAGTTGTAAAAGCCTTTTTCCAAAAAAAGTAGAGTATCCCTTTAACAGCGTTCCTACACATTTTCAAAATTCCATACTTTTCCAGACCAGATTTCCGAACCCCTCTGTAGATTTTGAGATCATATTTTAAATGTTCTATGCATTTCCGAATATTCCCTTTGACATGTGTAATGCAGCTTTTTGCAAAGTTATAAAGATGACAGTATCCAGTTTATCGCTTAGTATGATTATTTAATGATGTATATATTTTTTACTGGGTGTTCAAAATATGTAGTTTTATATTGTGTAGTTCTCTGGCTAACCGGCTAACTCACGTTAATGTTACATGAGTCATTCGGCTAACATATTTACTTTATTCGTCTCTCATCCACCCTCAATTAACTAAAATGTTATTTTATAACAAGTTTATTTGCAGTTAACCAAGGGGTAAGTATAGTTTTACTTTTCCAATTCCAATCATACCAGTCTACCTCTTTATTTAACTGACTTAAACAAATTAGGACCTGCTTGAAGAAAATAACTAGATGACAAACTTTTAAGACTAATCTAAACTGTTAATGTAGCCAGCCACAGATAATTAAAATGTAATCTCAAAAAGTTACATTACATGAGTCTTTGTAATGTATGTAAATGAGATGAGTCTTTTTTTTTTCTTTAAAAAACAAATAACTTACTCTGTGTTCTTGCTTGGTGGGTACTTGCGGGTCTCAGTTCAGAGATTGTGTCCTCTGATGGATTATATAGAACATTTTACATTTCCTTGTGTTAGACTGTTATTCATGGGCAGTGTATGTGTTTCCTGCATGTGCTAGCTAGCGAATGGTTTGTTACCTTGAATGTTGGGTGAGTGTTCACCCCAATCATCTTGGGGCTCGTCTGTCTGGGACAAGCTCACTGGAGCTGAGAAAGGTGAAGTTGGTAAGTTGCATTTGCTACCATGACAGTGCATGAAGCTGGTACACAAGGATTTCCAATACCTCAATAATGACTGAAATTGGCTTTTTTTAAAAATATATATATATATTTACTCTGCATTCTTCCCTGATGTGTAGAGGGTCTTGGGTGTTGATAGGGTCTCTGGAATGTGTTCTCTAATTATGCAGAAAAAAAAGTCAAATTGCTTTGTGTTAGACTGTGACACGTTGCAATGAATGTGTTTTTGATTTCTTCCATATACCAATTAATGCTGTTTTACCTTGAATGGCAGGTGGGTGTTCATGCCAATCATCTTGGGGCTCGTCTGCCTGGGACAAGCTCACTGGAGCTGAGAAAGGTGAAGTTGGTAAGTTGCATTTGCTACCATGACAGTGCATGAAGCTGGTACACTAGGATTTCCAATACCTCAGTAATGACTGAAATTGGCTTTTTTTTAAATATATATATATATATATATATATATATATATATATATATATATATATATATATATATATATATATATTTACTCTGCTTTCTTCCCTGATGTGTAGATGGTCTTGGGTGTTGATAGGGTCTCTGGAATGTGTTCTCTAATTATGCAGAAAAAAAGTCAAATTGCTTTGTGTTAGACTGTGACTCGTTGCAATGAATGCGTTTTTGATTTCCTCCATATACCAATTAACCCGTTTAATCCCACCGGTTTTGTGACCAATTGTGCCCGCAACTTTTTTCTCATTTCTGGAAGCTCTAAAAATGTTATTGACTTTGGGCAAGAAATTCAACTTTTAAATGACAACATAGATTGTCTTGATTAAAATCAATTAATGTCATGTGACTAGTGTGAAAGGTCACATGACCAGATCAGTTCACTTCCTGCTTGCACATCTAGAAGAAGATTTCTTCCTCAGACTACTACAAAAAAGTAGTATATAAAACATGTTAATTTACAGATAGAACTATTATATTTTGTACATATATTCTTTAAAGGGTCTACTACTGATATATTTTGAGAATTATACTCCTGCATAAATATTTTGCTCATAAGACTTGCAAATTTGTTTACGGTCCCAAATTGTGACCGGTAGTACAACAGGATAACAGTGCTTCAATTGAAAACGCAGGTATTGGCTGGCATTGGCAGGTATTGGCAATCCTACACTGAATATACCACATCTGTGAGGAGGATGGATGATCTTGGCACAGGAGAAGTGCTCACTAACACAGATTTAGACAGATTTGTGAACAATATTTGAGAGAAATAGGCCTTTTGTGTACATAGAAATGGTCTTAGATCTTTGAGTTCAGCTCATGAAAAATGGGGGCAAAAACAAAAGTGTTGCATTTATAATTTTGTTCAGTGTAGTTATGAGTATCCCAGAAACGTTCAATGTGTTGGACCTTCTAGACGTGCATGACCCCCTTCCCCCCACCCCCACCCCCAATTGAAAGTGACTGTGATAGTGATGGCTCAGATAGGGAGTACCAGGGTGAAACGGCCCATTTGACATAGACATGGTCTAGCCCATAGGGGTCTAGCCGAACAAGCAGAAGTTCCTCCAGGGTGTAACTTTGTACATGACAACCTTTTCACCCACTAAGCCTTCTTCATGAAATGACAAAACGAGATATTGGATGATTTGTAATGAATTGTCTCAATAGGTCTAATTGAAGAATTTGAATGAATTCTGACTATGTTGTTTCCCACCGGTCACTATTGTGACGAGTATAAAACCTAATATTTCACTAACTTAACCAACATAAAATCAAAAAAGGCATATTGTTTGAGTGTTAGGGAGGTCTAAGGAGTAAAATGCATGTACTCAAGTTGCAAGAAGAAATTTGGGATTAAATGGGTTAATGCTGTTTTACCTTGAATGGCAGGTGGGTGTTCACGCCAAGCATCCTGTTGGTGCTCTGCGTGAGAGAAGCTCACTCTTAGATCTTGACATTAGGTACTCGTTCTACTGCTGCTATGTGTGAGACAAGACTCATAACTTACGTGGTGTTCTTCCTTGCTTGGAATTTGAAGGTCTCAGGACAGAAAATGCATTCTCTAATGGATTATACAGAAAATGTTGAATTAGTGTGAGGTTGTCTTTTATGTGCAGTGATTGTAGGGATGGACAATATATTATATTTTTAAGATATAACGGTAAAAGTATTCTCAAGATATGAATTAGTCTTCCAGCAATAATAATGATAAAGCCTCTGAAGTATTTCTGTTTTAGTCCCATTCACAGCTCACATGCAGCGCAATAACTTATCTCTTCCTTCTAGTTAATTTATAACATCAAAAAAACATGAACGAATATAAGGAGGAGTGTTGTTTTAACTGTGGAAAGATGTCAGTACACTCTGTTTTTCAAGTTCAAATCCTCCAATGTAAATCTACTAACTCTTCTGACTGCTTTGTCTGACAAAAATGGTGGATTAGGCGTATTTTGATTGGTCAGATCGCCTGTCAATAGAACTCCATTCGAAGGGTCAATTGTAATAAATATTCTTTGTTTTATTAATGTTTTTTTTTTTTTTACCTTGAATGTTGGGTGAGTGTTCACCCCAAGCATCTTGGGGCTCGTCTGTCTGGGACAAGCTCACTGGAGCTGAGAAAGGTGAAGTTGGTAAGTTGCATTTGCTACCATGACAGTGCATGAAGCTGGTACACAAGGATTTCCAATACCTCAATAATGACTGAAATTGGCTTTTTTTTTTAAAAATATATATATATATATTAGTGCTGTGCGTTAAACGCGTTATTAACGGCGTCAATTTTTTTATCGCGAGATTAACGCTCTTTTTGGCCTAGCAAACAACATCACACCGGATAGCTAGACCGGAAACAAAACAACAGGCACGCCGCACGTACTTGTTTGGGCTTGCGCGCCGGCCAAAGCGTAGTAGGCTAACGGTACGTTTTGAGTGGATGGCGCGAGCGCGAGACGCCGATCTAGAGACGTGCACTCTCAACGCAATAGAGTGCGGCGCGGGACTAGATTTGATGGCCGAGTGCGAGGGCGGGCTCGAGCGGTAATGCACTCACTCTGTGTGCGGATACGGGAGAATAAAACGATTCGCGGGACTCCCGCAAACTAGAAATATCTATGAATAAAACATAAAAACTAATACATTTTTATTCATATGTTGCAGAAAAGCAACAAGAACAACTAAAACAAAATAGAAACGATTTACAGGCCAGAGTTTCTTTTTATAACATGTTTGCACCGTTGAGGGATGTAGCCAATCACAGACATATGAAGAAGCATCAGAAGCATTTAAAATAGACTCCCCTCACCGCTCAAAACAGACTTTTTGTTCAGTGCTGAATTCTGTAAGCTGGCAAATCCTCAAATTATAACAAACAAAGTGTATATATTATGAAAGATGCATTGTGCAGTCAGCTTCACTGATAATAACAGATGTGTGAGATTGCGATGAACTGATGTCAGCTTTTTAGGAATTATTAAGGGAGCGCACTTTGCGCGCATTCAGTCATGCCAAACCATGCACTCAGTAGCCTGCTTGCTTTTATGTTATAACAGTGGTTTGTGTGTTAATGCTTTAATAACAAATAATTTATCAGGAGCATTTATGCTGATGTGTATGGTGGCGACACGTAGGCGAAAGTATTTGGAGGTAGCCTACAAAAAAAAGAGTGTATTTGCGGGCGGGAGCGGGACAAAAATGTTGCGGGCGGGAGAAAGTAACATAGAAAATAGTTGAGAACGTCAGTTATAACGACCCACGTATGAAAAAAATTGACGGGTTTAAATCGGGCTTGGGCTCATAATTACAGTTTATGTGTCGGGCCGGGCTCGGACACAATGCGCACGGGCTCGGGTCGGGCTTGATTTTTTTGGGCCCGATCTAAGCTCTACAATGGATGACTTCAGACAGAAGCACATGGATACCACAGCTAAGAACAAACTTACTGCTGATCCACTTTTCCATGTTGATAAGAGCATTAAAATTAGAAAAAATAATGAGACAAATAGAAATCAAGGGACATTTAGAATAGATAAAAATGTGCGATTAATCGCGAGTTAACTATGGCATTAATGCGATTAATCGCGATTAAATATTTTAATCGTTTGACAGCACTAATATATATATATATTTACTCTGCATTCTTCCCTGATGTGTAGTGGTTCTTGGGTGTTGATAGGGTCTCTGGAATGTGTTCTCTAATTATGCAGAAAAAAAGTCAAATTACTTTGTGTTAGACTGTGACTCATTGCAATGAATGTGTTTTTGATTTCCTCCATATACCAATTAATGCTGTTTTACCTTGAATGGCAGGTGGGTGTTCATGCAAAGGCTCGTCTGCCTGGGACAAGCTCACTGGTACATCTGGAGCTGAGAATGGAGATATTGGTAAATTTTGTATGTAATTAAAATATTTTCATGACAAAAATAACTGATTAAAAATGTAAACTCACAATTGCTGAACTTTCTATTTGGTGTGAGCAGGGGTCTTACAACAGGACCTGAAAAAAAATAAAAGCACTCAGCAGTTACATATACATCTAGCAACCATTTAACTAGTTTAATTGTTTTTCTACCTTTTGTCTTGATGTTTCCTTTTGGTGTAGGTGGGGCTTTTGGTGTAGGTGGGGCTTTTGGTGTAGGTGGGGCTTTTGGTGCACGTGGGGCTTTTTCTCTGTTAATAATTTTCTTTTTTTGGGGGGGGGGGGGTATCATGAGGCTCATCATCTGATGTATATATTTTCCTTCTAAAAGCAAAATCATGGTTGTAGATTAATTTACAAAGCAGGAATAGATTAGTGATAACACTGCCCTGTTTGTCAACTAAAAGAAAAAGAAAAAAGTACCCCCAAAAAAGAATTACAATGTAATTTCCTTTCCCAAACGTTGCTCCTAGCCATTACATTACATTTACGTGTATCTATTCTTAAAGTAAAATATGCTTTGACAACTTACTTGTGAATTCTTTTTCCAGGTGTGGCAGGCAGTACAAGAGAGGGAGGATAGAGAGAGAGTAAGAGAGACAAAGAAAAATCGACTACGCCACCCTGGTCGCTAAGCCAGGGAAGTGTCCTATTAAAGACACACAGGTTCGGTGTTTCCCTTACATAAATACTCCGAGACGTGGATATGGAAAAATACAAAAATATATTCTTTATTTAGACAAAGATAAAATACTGGCGTGCCAGTCAGTTAGGTTCAATTATAACATCACACAATAAACAGCTCACAGGACTCGTGGTCACCCGAAGCAGGACGAGCTAGTGCCAGACGTCGCTAGTGTCAGCGATGGTAAAAGAGCACCCACACGTGCACTACACGTCACTCAAATCACGTCAACCAAGACCAATCACCTTGGATTGCAGACCACACACTGTGTCTCATCAGGACCCGCCACCTTAATTGGACAACTAGCCCTCCTGCTCCGGGCTCACAGTGCCTGAAACACAAGAAATAAAGAATTATATAAAATAATAAATCAAAGCAAATAAATCAAACAATTATCCTCACCTATGGGTACCCATATACAGGACACAACATGCGAGACATACAATAATATACGTAACTAAAAGAAAACACTCCGCAATCCACTCAAACCTGCGCTCATCAGTGTCAGTGATGGTGAATGGATCGCTACGGGCCAACAGGAACAATCTCCCCAGGCCGGTTACCACTCACAATCCCTCTTTCCCTTGGGACCAGTCGGGGATAATCTCACAGTGAGCAAAGAAAATAAACAGTAATTATAATACAAATAAAACACAAAACAACACCCAAAACTAAGAAAACAAAACACCAATTACCAAGCAAACTGATAAATCAACAAGCAAACCCCAAAAAGCACAAAAGGTAAATTACACAGAAAAACAAAACAGAATTACACACGCAAGCAAAATAACTCAAACAAAAACATTAATAGGAACAGAACAGCAGCGACGACAAGTCCTAGAGCAGGCAAGTGTAGTCTTCAAGTGCCCTTAAAACGGCAAATCGATCCACCTGCAAAAGCCGGACTATGAGCTAAAATATGCATAGCATTAATTTACTGTTGTACAATTGATCACACATACCAAACATGCGGAGATCGCGCCACTCGCCCAGTCGACAAGAGATGAAAAGCCCAATGATACGCTGGAATACACAGACCCCATAATATTAACTATTCGCTCATTAATTAAATACAGCCAAAAGGGCCAAAGAGAGACCTACCAGGAAGTCAAGCAGCAATACACCCCCGATGCCGAATGCAATTCATACCGAAACGGTGGTATCCGGAAAACAGCGCGTGTTGCCAGGCATGCAACCCTCAGCACAACGTGTGCTTTTCTGCAAACAGCCCAGAACCTGACAAAAGTAACACTCAATCTAATGTTCATTAGGCTCAAGCATAAAAACCAGCCGCCACACTCACCTCAGCCAGAGCACCAGACAGTCGCAACAATAATGACGTGCTAGAACGCGGTCGCACATTCACGCAATCTCCGGTGACAACACCGTCACCTTAATATACCCCTTGGAAGGAATTACCATAATTCTTATCAATGAATTGAATGCCGATCACCTGCGTGCATCTAGGGCGGAGTCTCACTCTACAGAGAGGACGTCAACAAACAGCGGCACTTCACTACAATCTACCCCCCCCCTTTGCATCGTCGCCCCGACGATGAATAATCCAACGATCACGTTATTCAGAGCCAAGGTCTGAACACCACGGTTACAGAATGGGACACTGGAGATGCTACATCCAACAGAGACCTAGGGAGATGGTGAAGATTTGCATGTCGGCCGGCAGTCACTCTTCCAGTCCGTCGCTGCCCCACCTCAGTCCTCCCAGCCTCCCTACCCCATTCAATGGATTCCGCCACCGAATTAGTTTCGTCACTACTAGTCTCATCAGGGATAACCACTCGTCCCATAGGGACGGGGTCTGAAGACCCCGCTGCCAGTGGTGGAGCAATTTGCTTAGGTGAAGCTAGCCGTACACAACCAGGGCCACCAGAGAGACTCTCAGTAGACACCATCACCAGATCCATTTCCCCTTCTTCCTCTTCCTGCAGTGACACGGGGACCAAGGGATCACCCGAATCACTGGGGGGGACAGAACCCGAGGGTTCCCTCTGAATCCGACTCTTAAGCAGTGAGCGGTGTACAGTTTTTACTGAATTAAGATCTTCCACTGGTGCTATAGTGTAAACCGCACCTCCCTCTCGAGGCCCTCTCACTACCTGGTAGACAACTGGACTCCATAGATCGTGAATCTTATGGCGACCCCTTACCCCATAGTCACGGAGGTACACCAATTGACCCTCAACCAGAGGTTCATTCTTAACATGCTGGTCGTGCCTTTCCTTACGCCTTGCAGCTACTATCTGTAAACGTTCCCGTGCTCCTTCAAAGGCCACTTGCAGCCTGGTTTGGTGTTCGAGGACCCATTCATGCACCCTCCCCGCCACTGGTTCCTGCACCCTACCCAACAAGAAATCAACTGGCAAACGGGGTTCTTGGCCGAACATTAAAAAATGTGGAGACTCCCCGGTGACTTGATGAGGGGTGGTATTATAGGAAAAGAGAAGTTGTGGAAGACAAGACACCCAGTCCCTCTTTCTGGAAACTGGCAGTGTGCGCAACAGATTGTGCAAGGTTCGATTAAAGCGCTCACACTGGCCGTTACCAGCTGGGTGGTAGGGTGTGGTGCGAGACTTATCCACATCATACAGGCTGCAAAGCTGGCGAAGCAAGACAGATTCAAAATTTCGCCCTTGGTCAGAGTGGAGGCGACTGGGCACCCCAAACTTATAGAACCACTCGGTTACCAGGGTCTGGGCCACCGTTTCCGCTCTCTGGTCCCTAGTCGGCACAGCAAGGGTGTATTTGCTAAACACGTCTGTCATTACCAACACATTCTCTACTCCTGACCTAGAAGGTTCCAACACTGTAAAGTCTATGGCCAAGATTTCATTAGGCCTAGAGGCCAACAAATGACCCATGAAGCTTTGAGCCAAAGGATGCAAATCTTTCGCTACCTGACATCTCTCACATTCTTGGCACCACCGCTCCACATCTGATGACAAGCCAGGCCAGTAACATCGCTGTCTAATCAGTTCAGTGGTGCGCTCGATGCCCTGATGTCCGTGTTGTTGATGTAACTGCATGAGGACATCAGACCTCAACACAGCGGGCAATAATAATTGGCAAATCTCTTCTCCCCCACTCGGAGCTCTAACCCTACGATAGAGTACCCCCTCCCTCTCTAACAGGCGATCCCACTGACGGAGAAGTACCACGGCGGAAGTAGACATGCGTCGTCGCTCCTCAGGCCCAGGACGTGCCTTACGTCTCCAAAAAGTCAAAACCTCAGCAATCACAGGGTCTTCTTCCTGTAACAAACTCAAATCAACAGGTGAGTAAACAGGCATTGTGGGGATCACCCCCTGTACTGCCTCAACAACTGGCTGCAGCCCCACAGCTTGCTGCAATGATACCGGTACCACCGTCCCTGGGAATAAGTCACCTACGGCCCCTTGCTCGGGTGGGTTCTGCCTGGAAAGGGCATCAGCATTCTTATTACTCCTTCCGGATCTATACCGGATCTCAAAGTCAAAAGCCGCCAACTGGGAAGCCCAGCGCTGCTCCGCCGCCCCGAGTTTTGCCGAGGTCAGATGACTGAGAGGATTATTATCCGTGAAGACCACACACTTATTACCCAAC